>NW_028288843.1:0-655801 GCF_059628265.1 Tinamus guttatus
GCCCAGAGAGGTTGTGAAGTCTCCTTCTCTGGAGATCTTCCAAACCCGCTTGGACGCAGTCCTGTGCCACGTGCTCTAGGTGACCCTGCGTGTGCAGGGGGGTTGGACTAGATGATCTCTAGAGGTCCCTTCCAACCTTAAGCATTCTATGATTCTATGAACAGTCGTTAAATTATGTTTTAGGAAGCACAGGAAAACTAAGGGAATATAGTAATGCGAAAAGAAACAAAGAGGCACAGTCACTAGAATCATAGAATCATAGCCTGTTCCAGTGCTCTGTCACCCTCACTGTTAAGAAATTTTTCCTTAAGTTCCTATGGAATTTTTGATGTTTCAGTTTCCGGCCATTTCCTCTAGTCCTATCAGTGGCCACCACTGAAAAGAGACCATCCCCGTCCTCTGCACTCCCTCCCTTGAGGTATTTATATACACTGATTAGATCCCCTCTCAGCCTTCTCTTCTCCAGGCTGAACAGGCCCAGCTCCCTCAGCCTCTCCTCATAGGGCAGATGTTCCAGGCCCCTGATCATCCTTGTAGCCCTGCGCTGAACTCTCTCCAGCAGCTCCACATCCCTCTTGTACTGTGGAGCCCAGAACGGGACACAATACTCCAGATGCGGCCTCACCAGGGCTGAGTAGAGGGGCAGGATCACCTCCCTCGACCTGCTGGAGACGCTCTTCTTAATGCAGCCCAGGATCCCATTGGCCTCCTTGGCCACGAGGGCACACTGCTGCCTCATGGTCAACTTGTCGTCCACCATGACACCCAGGTCTTTCTCTGCAGAGCTGCTCTCCACAAGCTCGGTCCCCAGCCTGTACTGGTGTCTGGGGTTATTCCTCCCCAGGTGCAGAACCTTGCACCTGGCCTTGTTGAATTGCATGAGGTTTTTCACCGCCCAGTTGTCCAGTCTGTCCAGGTCTCTCTGGATGGCAGCGCAGCCCTCTGGGGTATCGGCTACTCCTCCCAGTTTGGTATCATCAGCAAACTTGCTGAGGGAGCACTCTGTGCCTTCATCCAGGTCATTGATGAATAAATTGAACAGGACTGGACCAAGGACTGACCCCTGGGGGACCCCACTAGCCACAGGCCTCCAACTAGACTCTGCACCGCTGATCACCACTCTCTGGGCCCTGCCATCCAGCCAGTTCCTAATCCATCTCACTGTGCACTCATCTATCCCACACTTCCGGAGCTTGCCCAGGAGGATGTTGTGAGGGACGGTGTCAAAAGCCTTGGTGAAGTCGAGATAGACGACATCCACCGCTCTCCCCTCATCTATCCAGCCGGTCATTTCATCATAGACAGCTATCAGGTTAGTCAGGCAAGATATTCCCTTGGTGAATCCATGCTGACTACTCTTGAGCACCTTCTTGTCCTCCATGTGCCTGGAGACAACAGCCAGTATGAGCCGTTCCATCACTTTTCCGGGGACGGAGGTGAGGCTGACTGGCCTGTAGTTGCCTGGGTCCTCCTTCTTGCCTTTTTTGAAGACTGGCGTGACATTGGCCTTCTTCCAGTCTTCCGGCACCTCCCCCGTTCTCCAGGATCTTTCAAAGATGATGGAGAGCGGCTTAGCTATGGCATCTGCCAGCTCACGCAGCACTCTGGGGTGCATCCCATCAGGGCCCATGGATTTGTGGGTATCGAGTTTCCTTAGGTGCTCTCTGACCCAATCTTCCTCTACCCAGGGCAAGTCTTCCTCTCCACCAGCTTCTTCTCTTGTCTCTAGGGCCTGGGGCTCTAAAGGGCTGCCCTTGGTAAACACCGAAGCAAAGAAGGCATTGAGCAACTATTACCCTTCTGATTAACCATTCCTGAACTCTATTTAATTCACAGGAACATCTTAGGATTTATTTAGAGAATAAAAAAAATGAAATTTAAGATGCCCCAAATATTTTTTTTTCTTAGCTGTTTCGTCACTCATTATACACTCACAGGGCATTCTTTCAAAGGAGATTAAACTGCTTGTGTCTCGTTATGTAAAGGAAACATCTTCATTGTCAAACTGTTTCGTATGGAAGCCATTTTAACTTTGATGGGTTACAGTGATCAACATAATGCTATGAAAATTTTTAGGAGTAAAAACGAATGGGGGTGTTTTAAGGAGGGAAGACCGTTGGACAAATTAATATAAGAGAGCAAATTATAAGACTTGCTAGTGCATTTACTGAATGTGCAGGGAGGATGCACACAGTACGAATGAGGAGATTAACCTGGAATATAATAAAGATTGTGTATTTGTTATGTGCGTAGCTCCCTGCTGTTTATCGTTTCAGTTGTTCTGTGAAATGTGAAAATATTATTTTCTATGTATTTTTTCTTTCTATAACAATGGCATAAAGAAGGAAATCTACTGGGGAATTAAGTATTCTCTCTCCTGCTTTTAAGACTACCATAAAAAGGTTTAGCCGCTACTCAATACTGAGTACCTTTCTCTTATCCCCTAGCTGAATGAAGTAGTTCAGGACTGGCCTTCAGAGAAGGACCCAGGGTTAAAAGACAGAAGCAGATGGGCAGGCAGAAGAGCTTTGGTCCTGGGTGAAGGGAAGTGCTGTCTCATGAAGAAGAAAGATGTGCAGGCAGACCACAGTGGGGGCAGCTGCACAAGAGGCCAATTCTACCACATTCAAGTACCTCGAACATGCTGCAATAGTTGTTTTACTTTCCTGTATGTGAACCAGATAAAAGGACTAGCAACTGCTAGTCATGCTGCCATAGGTTTCTGGAAATGAAGAGGAGAAAGCAGATGTTAGCACTCGTGCAAGGGAAGAGTCAGCATTCTGAATACTGTGGAATAATTCAGGAAAGAAATGCAAGTAGAAAAATAGTAAGGAAGCCTTATCACCAAGGTAGGGAGGTGTTGCTTACATTGAGAAATATGATGAGCAATACTCAAGAAGTAATTCTTAAGACCTGTTGGTGACTCAAGAGGAAATGAATGTAGCATGTATTCTCAAATTAATCTACATTTGGCAAAGATGATGAAGTGAAAATAAATAATATTAAATAGGCCAGAAGGGTGACCAGTGGTCTTCTCAAACTCTTGGGAGAAAGCGAGTGAAAAGGGAAATGTTTTTGTTTGCAAAAAAACAAAAGGGAGAGTTAATTCATAACACAGAGACCGGGAAAATCTAGGCATTTTGCAAAGTCATTCAGTAACACAAGGGAAATACAGTCAGAGTGCACATCATGCCTGGCAGAAGCTGCCCTACTTCCTTAGGGTAATGGCAATCATCATACAATCCCCTCATCAGCTATGCTGTCGCTCTCCCTTAAGGTAGCTTTAATTTTTCCTCTTTCAAGAGCAGGATCAGTGCTTCAATAGAGAGAATGTGCAGACAAACAAATGAGCAGAGAAAGGGACAAATCATTAAGTCTGGATGTAAGCAAAGACTACAAAGGAGAGGAGATGGGTAAATGCAGGATAAAGAGGCGGGAAGGGTACAGAGAAGAGAAAGGAATCAAGAGGTAATAGCTGCTGTCAGCCATCACTACAAAAAAAGACACAGTCTGTTCCTGTTCTGAAAAACTATTTATTAATGTTTGATGCTAAAAATATTGAAAAAGACAGAATAGTTAAGAAAGAAAAGAAAAAAAGAAAAGCAACTTGAAATTGTCTAAATTGACTATGTTTGTTTTATAAGTTTCCCATTTCCACTCATTTCCACTGACGGAAATGTATATAATATAAATCTAAGTTAAAGTGAATTTCTTGTGTTTTCCTGGGAATAGTACCACACGGAAATCCTTTCCTGTTTCCCTCTCCCACACTTAGATATTTCAGATTCTAGTTCCAAGTGCATCAAGTAAACACAACAGTGAAAAAATGAGCTTGATTTAATCACACTTAAATAAAGCTTTTTCCCTTCGTATTTCTATGATAAGTAACCATTATTTTCCAGATGGGATTTCCCAGTATAAAGAAATACTAGCCAAACCTTCCTGTCTATGTATTTTTAGAATATAAAAAACTAGCTTGAGTTTCTAAGATTACCTGTTGTGAGGTCAATATTCTGTTTATATGAAATACAGATTGTTGTATCGAAAAGCAAGAGAAAGGTTTATATCTTCAAGGGTGTATGAAAAATTGTTACTGCCTTGCAACAATTTGACAGTGCAGGGATAGAGAAGAAAAGGCCGAAGTTGAAAAGCTACCCAGTTCCGGTAAACGCACTAGAAAGAGGTCAAAGATGAACTTTTACAGTAAGCCTCTAAAAAAACCCCAAATGTTCTAAAAATGGCAGCCACATCTCATTAGGAAACAATTATCTGTCTGACTCAGACGTCTTCATAAGGAAAAGGTCACAAAGTAGCCTCCTCTCTGACCACCATAAAGTGCTCTCTTATTTTCCAAAATTCCAGTTAAAATATTATCAGTTACAAAATACGATCTCTGATTACATTAGTCTTCATCCAGAACACTTAAAACTAGCATGCCTTCAACTATTATTAACATAAGTTTTTATATCAAACATGAAATTTAAACAGCATAATTCTAAGTTTTTCGGATTTTGTTCCCGGAGAGGTATGCTGGATTTTTTCATTCAGCCAATGCTCCTGATCTTCTCAGCAGTACCCATTAGTGCTGGGAACTTCCTGCTGATTCAAACTTCAGATAAAATTAAGAGTTGCAGTAATAAGTATGTAAACAATAAATAATAAGAATCTCTTAACTTTGTTGCTAATTTGAAGAAAACAGACTCATTTAAATCTCTATTGAAAAAGTATAGTTAGCTTGTAAAGAACTGATTTTCTTTAAGGTAGGAAGCAGAATTAACTTTTTTTTAGCTTAATCAAGCTAAGCATCGTAAGTTAAAAGTATAATTATATTTGTTTAGAGCTCTTTTGTGTGGTGCATTTTGATTTTCATGTAATCACAGAAAAATTAGGGGTACTAAATGATAAGCTAAAAAGGAGAGTCAACTCATCTCCAATCCATTTGTTTCATTACTCAAGATTTAGTATTATTTTAATCCAATAAAATATTTTTCTAGACGCATGCACGTTACATATTTTAGCAATATTTTGTATGAAGAAATTCCAAAACAACTTTTTTCACACTGGTTTACATGTAGGTTTATAGCATATATATTAATACAACCTGTCTAATATGATAAGAACAGGTATTCCTTTTTTGATCATTAGAAGAAAGAAAGTAGATTGTTACGTTGTAAAAGGGCAAATAATCTAATTTCTTAGGTTCTTCGGAAAGAAGTGTTTAGAATACAGGAAAGCAGGTTTTAAAATCGCAATGAGCAGATGCAATCCCGTTCAAGCTGAAGTCTATACCATAATAGTACAGTACCACCTATGGAAAACGCTGTAAGTAATATAAAATGTAGAAAATGCTGTAAGGAATAGAATTATTAGGCTATCGCACTGCCACAGGCGTCAAAGTGATAACAGAATATTTCTTTCGCTCCATAAAATACTAGAAGTTGACTGACAAATATATTTTTATATATATTGATTTCTCTTAGCCTTCAATTGAAGTGGGACTGGAATACCAAATTGAACAGGTTATCATCACTTTTATCACTCTTCTGTCCTTGTGAGTTGAGAACTACTTTTTCCTAAATCACCTTTCTGTTTTATTAATTTCTAAGTGCTACTGCATGATTTCCAATGATGCTTAGCCTTCAAGAAAAGTGCTAGAGACTTTTGCAGAAGCCTTAGAAATTAAGTAAAACACAGTAAAAGGGGAAAACATTGATTATAGGGAATATTGACCCTATTTTAAGCATATTCTGTGTGAACTCTTCTTGTGTGTGAAACTAACTGTACAAATAAATAAAAACTTGTGATGATTTTTTAGCCTATGTAAAGTTTGCCTTCAACCCAGTCTTCTGTCTTCTTTCATCTTTGGATTACCCTTTAATCTTACTAACATGTTTGTTTGTTTTTGAGGAGAAAAAGACCTTGTGGAAAGTGTTTGAATAATAAGTGAGCTTAAATTAACAAATAGCAAATCAGATAACCATGTAATTCAAAAGGATTGAACTAAAGTAGCTCAGCTATTTTGCTAGAATTCACGGAATCCCTAAACTTTATTTTGAATTTATTTTTTTCAGAAGGAAAATGTGAGAAGGAGAATTTTACTGTTTGTTTTATTTGCTGCTAAGATGTTTAAGAACATATTTTTTTCTAGATCTCTTTTTTATAATACTACATGTTGCTTGCTAACTTAAGTTACTAAATATTATTGATGTGGTAATTTATTGAAAAAAATCTCTATTGCATGTACATGCACTAAATAATTTCAGAAATATATTTTGAACTTATATTAATTTGATCGCTAACAATAACAGCTTATAAAAATCCCACTGAACTTTGTCCACGGAAGTTGTAACACTATGCAAGTGCTTGAATCTAAAAGTCTTCCGTTTTAGATCACTCATATCTTTAAAATAACTAAGGCTTTTCCCCAGTATTCAAATGTAATTCTCCAAGCAGGGAATTATTAATAAATGGAGTAAAAACAGAAAAAGAACCAGCATTATGACATGCTTAGACCAAAACACTATACAGAATTGTCAGACAATTAACTGAATTAATTGAAGATTGGATAATTGAAGATTCAGTGTTGATATGATATATAATAGTTTAGAAGAGAAGAAAGGAAAGTTCATGGCAACAGTTAATGCAGTCATGCAAAATCAGAGTCTCCCTATGCAAATAGTTTAATAATTAGCATGCTGAGGCAAGACTCTCAAAAGTATATGTGCTGTATCAGAAAAAAAATGGCAAAAAGGCTTGGCAGGAGCAGCAGAATGCATATTTTCTTCTCTACAGACTCAGTTTATGAAGCCAAATCTCTCTGTGGAAAAAGCACTTTTCCTACCCTTCAACACAGGCAGGCTTCATGCAGATAGCCTTGTAAGCGGGATGAGAAGAGCAGCCCCCTGACTGTAAGAGTAAATGCACTTGTTCATGCTGGCGGCCAGTGGACAGCCCAAGGGGAGTGCTCCTGTTTGGCAGATACTCTGCTAGAGCCCAGCTTGGGCAGCAACAGACTAACAGCAGTAGGGTGACTTGCATGTCTATTAAACCCCTCCTAAGAGAAAAGATATTTTGAAAGGCAGTCTAGATACTGTATATTTCTAATTTCAATCCACTCTGAATTTCATACAGGTTCATAAACATCAGAAAAAATAACGCAATAATACAATATAAAATGGAATTTAAATACCTGGAAATTTATTTCAGTGGAAGGAGGGAGTTTCTTAGTTCATTACACTGGTAGAGAGCTATTCAATATCAGTATGGCTCTGTTTTCCCTCATCTTCATCGTCTGCTTGTGTTTTGCTGTAAATGCAAGTCATGCTAATAAGCTAAATGTCCTGCCATGCAGTACTAAAGAGCTGGACTAAGATGGATTATTATTATTATTTTATTTCACTAGGTAGCATGGATGTTCTTTTTCAACATGATGAATACAGATCCAGTCCTATAAACCTATAAATTGTTTTTCCACATCTTACATAGGAGTTTCAGCAAACTCATCATTTTCCCTCCCCTCCTTCTTCAAAGCTATGTGCTTCTGCACACAGCCACAGTTGTATTCAGAAACTGAGTGTCTAGAGCTAAAATGAAGCACACTGTGACCAGCTCAGGCCACAGAGCTTTTTAAGACCCTCACTGGAGGGACACATGGCCAAAGCTGCTTCCACGTCATTTACTGAACCGAAATCTGATACGTGAGCAAACATTTCGTAATCTCTACCATGAGCAGAGTGCATGTGCAGCCATATGATAGGGGACAGCGGTGTCTGGTCCCAGCAAGAGGTATACAAGCAGCCACATGGCAGGATATGTTCCTCCCAAACACACCAGGCCACCAGGACGGTACGCTGTCATATCACGTCAACATATGTCCATTTGCCACCTTCTGGGGACCAGGAGGGGAGCAGAGCTGTTAAGGCCCTTGCTATCCTTGATGGCCCTGTCACAGCACAAAGTGTGATGGAAGCGTGTGGGGAAGAGCAGGATAGAGGCCACATCCCATGGGTGTCTCCACATGCACTCAAAGGCATCGCTTGTTCCAGTATGGCAGCAACAGCCAAAGCCTCAGAGAGGCTGCTCTACTGCTCCATCCTCAGTCAATCCTCAAAACACAGAGGCTGCATGTATAGTTGGGAATACAGCTGCAAGGAAGCAAGGCATAGGCCTGCTGCGAAAGGTAGTGAAGGGGAAGCAGGAGGCAAGGACAGTCCCTGCTGGAAGAGAAGCTAGGGAAACGCTGATGGTTGAACTCTTGTTGGAGATCAGCCAAAGACTCAGTTGAGTTCTGGATTACTTTGGCAAAGACATATTTTATAATAGGGCTTGTCTGTGACTTTTTCTCTCCCTTACATAGCTCCTTATTTTGGCCTGCCTTCATCTAGTACTGCTTTTGTGTCAAACAATCAGACACGTAGACAGGTCATAAATGTCAGAAAAGAGTTTATAATAGAAATTCTGAGACTAGCTGAAGTGTCCCATGCAGGGAGTTGCTCTGCAAGCCTGAATTTGCACAGCCCTCCATAAGAAACCTATCCCATTAAAATTTTTGTTTATAGAAGATGCACCTGTTCTGGGTCTTGATGGCATCTAAGACGTCAGCAGAGCTGTTGATCAGAACAAACTGCTCCTCCTAATGTATTTAAGCTGAAGAGTTTGGTGTGGCAGCACTGCATATTTAAGTATCAGAACATCTGCTCTTTCATGGAACAAGTTATTTTAACTATGACTATAATGTCGTGGGTGCTATTGAAAATTGTATTGCTGTATGTCTTTAAAGAGGCTCACAACCGGTATGTGATTGTATCTGCACAGTCCATGTGGTCTTTTCACACAGAAACGCCTCTACAGTTTACCATCAGAAGTGTTTTTTTTGTTGTTGTTGGGTTTTTTTTCTTCTTTACTGAGAAGACACATGGCTTAAAATGCAAATGCTCTGTTGTTTCAGTCAGTTTAGTCTAACTTAGGTTTTGGGTGGCCTGCTGTTATCAAAATCTCTCGATCTTGTTTCAAAGTGAAAGGATAATCTTGTTAATTCACTGATCTGGGATTTAGAAACTCTGAACTCTGCATCCCAATCTGCCACAGACCATTTGCAACAGACGAAAACAGTAATCCCTGCAGTTCTGCATTGTGCACCATCTGGGCCAGGGAACCTCCCTTATTTAGTATTTGGAGCACAGCAGAACTCAATATGTCATTGTAATACAAATAATAAAAACTGTAGTATAACAGCTAACCTGTCGAAGCTGTTGAACTCCTCTTGGTCATGTGCCAATATCTGATGAAACACTGCAGGAAACATGACTGAGAACCAGCTTGGCTCCCCAGCATGGGGTTAAGCTGCAGCAGCAAATCAAGTCCAGCCAGAGCTTCTGTTAGTGGTGCTGTCTGGTGGCCACAGTGATGGGACCAGCAGAGTGTGACTGGCCTCAGGGGACAGGAATAGCAGCACCTTTAGTTTTTGGAACATCAGAGGAACAAGTCATGCAGAATTGCTGGCTGACATCAAAAGTGCAGTGCTGCTCCCCTCCTCACTTCTGAAGGCCACAGACAAACCACAAATTGCATGCACCTAGAAAAGCATCAAGAAGAGAGAAATCAAACAAAAAGGCAGTTCAGCTTGATAGACCAGGTAAGTTTCCGTGCTTGCAGGCTCACAACATCTAACCATTATGATAATAATCTGCTAGCAGAACTGCAAAAATACAATCATTCACTTTTTCTCCTGCCATTCAAAATTCCCAAGCCTGCCACAGCTCTCGCATGGAGTCTGGCATTCCACCCAGCTTGCAAAAAGCCCTTAATGCTGCACTTCATTGCTCAGAGGTGGGTAAGGGCACAACATGGCTGTGTTTTTCTATTTTCTTCCATGTAGGCACCTCAGGTACACGAGGAAAAATATTTTGCCAGTTTACCCTGCCAAAAAGAACAGGTGGTTGCACAGCTTCCTCTAAAAGGCATAAAAAGCCACACATCCAGGGAGGCAAGAAGGAAATAAACACACTTCTGCGGGGATGAACTCAAGAGCAGAAGCAGCTCACATGAGTGTTTTTGCCATCAGCACAAAACCGCTCCAGCGCCTCATTACTGAAGTTACAAATGCAGACAAATATAAACACAGGAATCATATTTCAGTCAGCTACCACCTGTAGGGGGGCAGAACAGGATCTCACTCATTTATGGTTAGCCTTAATAGCGTTTATTGGTTTGTCTCTGCAAAGTGAACTTAAATATTACTACCAATATAAGGAAATGGTTCTCTGAAGTCCTGATCCAAACCATCTACACCATATGCCAAGAATAGTCCTACCTTTTCCCATCTCCCTGGCCCCATAAGCCTTTCCTCATCAGTAAAACAAATCCTTATTTGCTTTTTGCATTATTTTCCACTTCCTCCTGCTTCATCACGATTTTTCTACAGTCTTGTCTTTACTTTCGTTTAATGAGCTTGGTTTTCATATCCAGAGATTTATAATTAAGTCAGATTATTAAATATTCTGCACATAAATAATTTCAAGTGTCAGACAAACCAGATCTACCATCCATTTCCCTGAACCACTTGCAGACTTCCCCAAGTTTACAAGCTTGTTTTGTTAGATTCCATATCTTCAGGCATAGTTGGTTGCCTGCTTGCAGAATAGCACTGAAATGCAACATATCATATATGATATGATTATAACATTATAAAATACATATATTATTGTATATTCAAAATAGTTTTTCCTTCAGGTTTTCAGTTCAACATCACTATTTTTCCTGAATAAAGCCTAATTATTATAAACATCTTTAACCCTGCTATTTCTTACTGCAGTCATTTTTAAGCATGCTATTCCTGGCTTGCCATAGACTCTGGGTCCAAAAGCTCTGCTGAATTTCTCAGTAAGGGAAATTTGGGTGACAGCCATCTTTCTGCCAGGACATAAAATAACATCATAAGGTCTTATTTAGGCTGCTTGTTTTCCAGCTGCAGGGAACTTTTTGAGTTTTCAGGAAGTGCAACATCAGGCTCTGTAGCCGGACTGCTCTGACGCAGAGGAGTCTTTTTGTTTTTGCAATCGCAGAGATTTAAAGCAACAATTTTCCCATGCTTCCCTTTCCAGAAAACTTCTTCAAAGCACTATCACAGACTCAAATGAGGGAGAAGCCTCCTCTGCTTTATTCTGGATCCTGCAGAGGTGGAACATCTGTCAGACAGACATGCCTGGTCTGGCAGAGCAGTCTGTAGCTAATGTGCAACTACACAGATAAAACAGGAGCAACACGACAGCCCTTTGACCCAGTGCATAAGGACATTTATAAAGTAACAGGAAGTGGAAGGAGATGGCAGGAGCCTTAATCCCCTGTCTTCCTCCACACACACTACCAGACTTTGGTGTTTGGCCGCGTGGTGATGTTTCACCAAGCCACGGGTGCTGGACGGCAGCTGGCTCTACGGAACAGCCACCCCCTGAGAACAGGGCACAGCCTCCGCTCTCCCAGGACAGGGACTTGCGGAGCTCAATAAACACGCAGCTTGTCGGTAAAGCCACAAGAACACGGCATAAAGGTTATTACTGACAATCCTGTCTCTTTCCCCTTGCTCCACCAAGGGTACTAGCGAGCAAGGCTGCTTCCCTTCCCCCCCCCCCACCTTTTCTTTTCTTTCTTTACTCAACTAATTAAAAGAAGTGGCCTGATTTTCAAAATTACAAGATGGAGGATGTAAATCCTCAGCTACCATATATGTTTGTATCTACAACTTTTATAGTATTGATTATTTATTTTAAACAAATAGGGTTTGTATAATCTTACTACAGCTAGCAGACTTGCTCAAGAGTGAAATTTAATATGCCAGTATTTAATAAAAATTAATTAAACACAGGATGTTTAAACACAGCTTTCTTTTAAAAATGTGCCAGTTTTAATCACAAATAGAAATGAATACCTTAGTATTTAAATATAATTTAATATTTATAAGTGTTAATATTTCTAAAAACACTGGAAATAAATCTATGTTATAGAATCCTTTGAATCTTTGTTTTTTTATAACTTTAGATTTTTCACACATCTTATACTCCTGGTCAACTGTTTTGCCGTCCCTGCTGGTGTGCTCTGTTTGTCTGAAGCTCACCCAGGCCAAAAGCAGGATCCCTGACAATTTTCTCTTGGTCCCAGCTGCCCTAAAACTCTGCAGAACTTGGGCTGCTGAACAGAGAAAGGTCAAACAGACCGTGGGCTCGGCCCAGCCAGGGAATACTGAATCAGTACAGTCTCAATTCATTTCCACTTCATAAAGAGAATGCAAACAATATTTGTTTAAATAGAAACAAAATTTACAACGTCTGAAAAGAGACATCATGAAATACTGGAAGTTAAATACCTAGGAAGCTTCCACAGCTGATGGCAGCCTAAAGAAGTTCAGTGCTGTCTGGGGCTCAATGAGCATAAAACATTGCAAATGCAGCCTGTTTACAATTTCAGACACGCTTGAAGCATTTTTTTCCCCCCAAACTTGCTACCAGACAAGCCCACAGTCAGGAAGTGGCAGGGCTGTTGTTCTCAGCCCAAGAGACTGCAGAAAAAGAAATCAATTGCTGAGTCAGACAGAATTTTCCCTGAGGGCTCTGGCCGCAGCCCAAACTTCAGAAGACCTGCCAGCTCACCTAAGGGTAAAATTGAGCCTTTGAAAGAGCCTGTGTCGCTCTTCTTTAGCACAGATTTCTGATATTTTGAGTTAGCTCTGTGGCTAGGAAATCTCTCGTCTCTTATGAAATCTGTAGGTGCCATCTGCATAGTATCTTCCACCCTCAGCCCCCAGTGCCACAGGCAGGGGCTCCAGGCATCCCTGCCGAATGCTGCTGTACCTGCTCCTGTTGCCATGGAAGGGGACATTGGCAAAAGTAGGAGAGGAGCTTTAAAGTAATTACCAATATAATTAGCATTTTTCCCCCTTGGGAACATTGGCTTCCTCCAAACCCCCAAACAGTGAAAACAGGGCTGCTTCAGACTCATCAATATAGCAATTAGTGTCTAAAGAGGCATGAGCCAACATGATCAATGTGGGAATGGCACAAGAAAGGGAAGCATTGTTGGAGCTGGGAAGCCCTGGATTCCTGTGGCCTTCTCTACTTATTACTAATAAGAACCTCTCCCCCTTTGCTTGAGTCACTGCTCCAGTTTCACCCTTAATTAATTCAGAGTCAAGAGAAAGGGCAGGAACGTGCAGAGAGGCTCCCGGCTTGCTCAAGTTTGCCCAAGGAATGGCATGGCGGGGAGGGAAAAGATGTCATCATAGCAACAAATCTCGGGCTAATAGGAAGAAACCTAAACAGACATTCTGTCCAGCAGCCACTCAGGGAAACCTAAGCACCAGGGCTTCCTCTTCCTACCCAGCCACTGCCTGAATTACATGCTTGAGATGATGAAATCCCAGGCCGAGTGGCACTACACTGCCACTGCACAGGAGGAATTTTTAATCCAGGCAGGCAGGGCATCAGTTAGTACATTTGGATGTCCATCACTTTTTGCAGTATTTCAACAAGCTGTGAAAGGTCCCTTCTGTTTGCTGGCAACCTCTCCTTTACCTATCCAGGATTTGAAAGGAAATTTTAAATTTGTGACACATTATTTCACACTTCATTGCTATAAGCACTGCTTGCATTCAGGTTGGATGTGGCGCTCACCTTTGGTGACCAGCAAAGCGTTTGTCCTCATAATCATTAATGCCTTAAAAAACATTAACAAAGGACAGGATACAGCCTGAAAGGTAAGTGCTACAGTCAGTCAGCAGAAAGAAGCATTTCAGAAAATTGGAACAAGATATTAGGCATAGTTTAGTAGGTCTTCATTTTCTAGGGACTTTAACAGTCTCTAAACGGACTGAAACATGCAATGAAGAACCCATAGATAATAATTTCCCCCATCAGCTACTCTTCCAGAGCATCATGAGAGTTTAGCAACATTTGCAGGGCGAGACGGCAGAGTTGAGCTCAAGGCAGAGCCATCTGAAACGACACTGCTTTTCTGGAGATGTCTTGGGTCAGTGAACAGTCCAACTGCTACCACACAAATGCCCTCCTGGCTGGTCCCTGCAGCGCATCCTGCTACTTGAGTGCTGTCACACAGCCTGGCCACTGCACTGCAGAGCAAATAAAGCTGCTTTGTACCTGCCCCCATCAACAGGGAACAAGGCTCTCCAGCACTACGTGGCTTTTCAATTTATTTGACTTTTTTTTTTTTTTTTTTTTTACTTTAAGATAAAGTATACTTTACACCTTGGTATACTGCTGTTTCTCACACACCTGGATTTTCAGGATTCACCAGGATGAGAAGTACTTTTCTACAGAAGCTCGGGCATTGCTTCTGTTATTTAGAGCAGGAATTTCTCCGAGTGGCACTGAAATCCAAAGGGTTCGTATTACTCATTATTGTTGTTATTCTTGGTAGCAATACAATTGAAAGGAAAGATTATATCATCCAGATGCATTTGTCACAGTCTGTCTCCCCATCTACTGTTGCTGAGTGTTTTTAAAGGAGCCTGCACACAGCTTGCGGGCTGGGCAGCCTCCAGCGAGTGGGGAGCCCTTGAGACGTTTGCACCACGGAGACATACACCTTTTACCAGGACTACTTTTGGAGAAGGCTGAGGCTTTCTGTCCCACAAAGGTAGCTCTCCAAGCAGAGGGTGCTGCAGGGAACTGCCGTGCCACACGACTCCAGGAGGAGGTACTGCTCATCCCGGGGGCTGCTTTGCTGCACTCGGCTGGAACCACCTCTGCGGGACTGTATCTGCAACGCACGCTCCAAGAAGCTTCCAAGATTCATGAGCTCTGTAACTTGTTGGAACCAGGCGCAGGACAACTGCACAGGCCTTTACGGGAGCTGAGCCGGATTACAAGACACGATCCCAATATGAGCTTAGATCTTGCTCCGTTTATTAGCGGAAGTGCACATATATTTATACCTACAAGCATCTGAGGGATATCCAGGTTAGCTACGACTGGTTGCTAGTGGGGGTTGCTATGTCCCGGCCGCATAGGCTCTTTCCCAGCTCTGCAAAGTTGTTTACCAGAGACGGCTAACTACCCTTTCCCACATAGCTCCCCATTCCCAGCCGGCCAAGGACAACTCACTAACACTCCCCAGTACATGATCAGCAAGGCGCAGGTGGTGCAGATTCTCAGCAGAGTGCAGATTCTCAGCACAGCATTTCTCTACAGTAACTGATACCCTGAGCCCTCCTGAACACTTCTTTCCCAGAAAAATAAGCCAGTCAAAGTGCTCGGCAATAGCTTACTTTCTTCAAAGTCTATTGCCAAATTTCTTCAATAACATAACTCATTTTAACAAGTTAAACACATATAAAAACAAGCACTGATGTTTGCCTTAGGCAAATAATTGTCTCTGGCAGCAAGAGGGTCACAGCTGATACAACGATTGCTTCCACAGTGGTGTTATTTTGTAGGC
Source organism: Tinamus guttatus (assembly GCF_059628265.1). Taxonomy (NCBI): domain Eukaryota; kingdom Metazoa; phylum Chordata; class Aves; order Tinamiformes; family Tinamidae; genus Tinamus; species Tinamus guttatus. The sequence goes on from NW_028288843.1 coordinate 15,448, forward strand.
CAGCAGAGTTACACAGGACTGAGTTCCAAGGCAAGCACTCAAAAGAGCTAGGAGGTGCTATAATTAAGGTACAGAAGGTTAGGAGGTGCATAATTACACTCAACCATAATTACACCCACTGGTGCATGTGCTTTATGATATACTCTTCAATTACATAACCATCTCCTCTCTTCTTTTCCCTATGGGATCTTTGCCTGTGTCAGAGCTGTGTCAGGGCTGTCCTCATGGCACAGTGCTGCAGGATTTCCCAAGCTGCCACTAAACATGTTGTTCAGGACACTGGAACCAGCAGGGTTGTCTGCAATGCACCCTGTTCAGGACAACAGTCTGCGTGTGAAGTCCGGCTGCTGATCTGAGGCATGACAAATCTTAAGGTTCAAACTTACTCTTCCCATGCAGATTTGCAAAATTTTCCTATTGCATGTCTGGCTTACATATTACTGAAGTCTGTATTATAAATCTCTACTGATATGCAGTATCTTTATAAGCTCCTTTCTGAACTATGGGATAGAAAGCCACTTATCAATTTTTTTTTTTTTTAAAACACAAAAGGCCTTATCCAGCTTCTGTTTCTGAATGAAATTCTCACTGACTTAAACAGGAGAGGGATCATACCTCTGGTATTTTTGTTGTCCTAGCAAAGCACTGTTCAGTTTAACCAACATAACAGAGAAAACTTCACAGAAGTTACACCTAGCTTATTTTTCAACACATATATGCACATGGTGTGACAAACTGAAAGGCTAATGCTGTTGCTTACACAGAAAAAAAGCTGTTTTGTCAGAGATACCTGGCAAACCTCTGAGCCACCGCTCATCTCTTACAGACACTCATGCCAGCATAATCCAGTAATAATACTTGTATTGTGGGCAGCTAATAACAATCTTCCCTAGTTGTTTCTCATTAAAATCTCCATACTTTTGAAGCATGGTAGATCACACTTTCAGTGATGCTTCCGAAATAACTAATGCAATACAGAAAAGTAGTTATTAATAATCTCAGGTTGTTTGTCTGAAGTGAGTGTAAACACTGGCAGTACTAAAACACAGCCCCAAATGACAAGCTAACCTAAGCTTGATTTTTAAAAAGACACTATTAAACTACAAATCTCTTTATCATGCAGCACTACACAACTATTATATCATTGGTCTATAGCATAAGGGTACTTGAAAATTCAAGATTAAGTTAACCAGGTGAAGGATACGAAGATCTTATTTTGGTTTACTTGACAGTTTAAGTTTTTGGCCTTTGAAATCTGAAGAAATGAAAAAACAAATTCAAAATATGCAACTATCTATCAAATAAATACACTGTACACAAAAGGAGGCACAGACTTACTAAGGAAGTCCAAACAAGGAGAGATCACCGATTTCAGAATGAATTGGTTTTTAATTTGCTGCGACTGACACAGAAGCCATTCTGAAAGTAATTCAGTGAGGATCCTTGCGTCCCTGCAGTAGACCACTTGGCATGTCTTTCTTATTCAGTACCATAAGTTCAATCAATAAAATCTTAGCAAGATTACTGGCAGCAGGAACGGAACTATTTCTACCCTCATTTAATCACACTGGACAACACAGATCTGCTATGACTCAGTGCCCCTGGAACAACTGGAGAAGGTTATCCGATATATTACATTACACCAGGATAAATAAGATTAAATATCTTATTATATATCTGGAAACAAAACAAGTGTTTTAATAAAGCAGTATTCTCTTCCTCTGCTCCTCCACTCTCCCACAGCAATAAATACTTTTAGCCTCAGTCTCATATTTATATCCTGTCCATAAACACACACAACAAAGTTTTGTCACTAATATCTAGTATCTATTTACTTTGGTTCATACTACTGGTGGTATCTTTTCATGTTTCTACTTTTAAAAACTAAACATCATGCTTAAGTCATAAAATCACATTCAGTCAATCAGATTTTACTATCAAGGAAGGATTAACTATATCACTTCTGGGGCTGCAGATTACAGTCACTTTACTCCTTACTTCTGTAATTACTACCCACTCAAGTGTCACCCTGCTTTTAGCTTCAACACATGTTGCAATGAAGCACACACCGGGATCATTTGGGAAGCTGCTTTCCTGCCCTTGGAATTAAATATAATGCTTCCTTCTTAGTGTGTAACATCTACATTTGCCTCTGTCACCCTAACAGCATTTTATCTACACCTACAAGCACTGCACTTAGACAAGGAGCCGCATGGATACCAACCACACAGACTGTGTGCAGCAGCAGCCTGGTCAGTAGTTGCTCTCCCCGGTAATTGCCCATTCTGCCTTTATGAGTCAGTTTCTAGGAGGCAGTTTAGGCTTCTTCATTCAGTCTTGAGCCTAGAATTGTTTGAAATAACTGTCTTGCTAAGTTTCCTTTACTGAGAAACACTACTGAAAGATTCTGTAGGTTTCTGTTTTACAGAACCATCCATAGTGCAGGATTCCAAGGCTAATCGAGAACCTGGAAACAGTACTGACACATATTAGTTATATAATATTGTTGCTAAACCGAGCCCTTATACAAAACACAGTATATTCTCTTTTTAAAGTTAACCACTAACTTACCTTAGCAGATACTTAAGTATTTGATTATCCTATATTCTGTCAAATATTCTGTCCATGCAGGCCGCCTACCTGGCTCAGGTAACAGAGCTGCACTGCCTTTCATCAGAGCAAGGTCAATGAATCTCAGGTGGAGCTCATCCCATACAATATTTCCTGAAAACACATCTGGTACATGTTTAATTAAACTTTAACACTAACTCTGAGCATTGTTTTTGTGGTCATTTTGTTTTTATGAAAAGGAATAAGCATTTCTATTAAAATTTTAATTTTTAGATGAAATAAAAGTGCCAAAAAATCATTTTGTTGAGTTGAAATATAGAGACTCAATTAAAAACATGTCAAATTAAAAACGTTAAAACATTTTAACCGATACTAACTCCAACTGACAAACCATACCAAGAAATTCTTTCCCCACCTGCTCTTAAGAACTATTGTATGTGTAGCACATGTACATGCAGTAAAATATGGATTCAGCTTGTAGACTTGCCTGCAATTTACCTCATTGCCTAATGCTTCCTATTAAAATAACCTGTTTTCAATCGCTTTTAAATTTGCCAGATTGTAACTGTTTGATCTGAAATTCTCCAGGCCAGATATATTTCCCAAGCTGGTTTTGAGGCAACAAGGAAAATTCTAGCAGAGAATTATTTTGGATGTTTCTGAAATCAAGGCATATTATTATTTTATTTTAATAATTAAAAATATTTAGTACCCAGAGATTGTGGAGTCACCATCCACAATTGTGGAGTTTGGAGATCTCCAAGGCCTGCTTAGACGCAGTCCTGTGCCACGTGCTCTGGGTGACCCTGCATGTGCAGGGGGGTTGGACTAGATGATCCCTAGAGGTCCCTTCCAACCTCAAGGATTCTACTTTGTTTTGGAGTAAAGATCTAAAATATGTCAGTGTGACTTTTGCTGTTTTGAGTACACTCAAAATGTACTTTTCGCTCTTCTCAGGAAGAGCATCATCTTCAGCGAGGACTTACCGCAATTATATACCTGAAAGTCTCTGATACCCCTTGAAATGCTTCCCCGGCTCTGGGAGTTGGTTCAGCGGCAAATGAGCCTCTTTTTGCAGGTAACAGCGCTCCCGCCAGGCCACAGCCCCGGGACTGGAGCTGGGCAGCCCAGAGGGTCCCTGCGTGTGCAGGGGGGTTGAACCAGGAGATCTCCAGAGGTCCCTTCCAACCTCAACCATTCTGTGATTCTGTGAGTCACCGCTGCTCACAGCTCAGGCTGCAGGAGGACAACCCAACAGAGCGGAGACCGAGCCGCTTGTCCCTGCTGTGCCCTCCGTGACACATTTCCTGGCAACAGGTAGGGTGGCGGAAGGGAGCTACCTGATCCAGTGCCGAGGGAACAAGCTGCAAGGGAACTCACCAAACTGTTCTGCTAGATCTCAGATCTAAAGCACAAATGGATTGTGGGCCACACTAGGTTGTTGTGCATAAATTGGTGTTGTAGAAAAGATTATCCAGATAATATCTCATTATTTCCTTCATGCTCTCAATGGACTGTGCATGTATAACTAACAACAAAATGTACTTTCTGCTCTGTGTTTCATAATGTAATCTAATCATTGTGTCCTTGTGAAATGTATTTGAAACAGATATTACATCTTTCCATGCCAGGGATTTTTCTTTTTTTCCCCAAAACTGCCCATGTTTTATTCCCTTTGTGCAGTGGTCACCAGCACATCGGATCTATGAAACTGATAGCAGCAGTGTTTGTAATGCCCATGCTAAGAGGGCCCCAGCTGTCCTAACGCAGGCTCTTTATTATAAGAAAATTCAGTGCCAAAAGCAGTATTAATGAACCACAAGGCTTAGAAATTAAGGCTCTTCAATCAGCAAAGCATTTGCTTAAGGGCTTGTTAAGTAGAGGAGAACTTGAAGACGTGTTGGTGTGTGTGCTGAATCAGGCAGACAGCATGTAAATCATGCTTTTCATAGCAATTCTTTTGGCCATTTCAGTCACCCAACTGTATTAGTCACTATCAAAGAATCTGAAATACTGCCATTTCCCCATACAAGAACTACCTTAAAGTTTTATATGCCTCTGTGTTTAGTAGAGACTAAATACTGACCCTTAATTTTTCATTTTTGAATATATAATATTTGATGCATTCATTTTGCTGCAGAGTTACAGCCATATAATACTTCCAGCAAAAGACAGTTTTACTGCTATCACCAGTCTCTCGCTATTTGGCCAAACATCTCCTCCCTTCCTACGATGTATCTTCCACTTTTCTGTCCAAAAACCATCCCCCTTTTCAAAGTAAAATTGCTTAGAGTAACTGGTATACAAGTTCTCTAAAGAAAAGAGGGATGCTACAATCCCCAGCATAAATGGCACAAGGCCAATATACACATGGCATTCTTGCTTACATCCACAATTCTGAGAAACTTATTGCTTGAAGCTTGTCAAAATACTCACTTTCTCCAGGTCTCATTTTTCTTTTATATAAAGAGCGATCCTGTTATGCATTTTGGAAAATAAGTTTTAAGATAAAAAATTATCAGGAAGCACAAGATCAAAATCAGTGTTTAGGGTCAGGAAAGTTACCACAGCTTAACTTTCCAGCTCCTTTAGCAGCAACTGTCAGTGAGCTCAACGATTATTCATTCTCTGAAAATCATCTTTACTTACATAAGCAACTTTGGGATCTGTATTCTAACATAATTTTAAAAATTGTAGCCACAAAATGCAGTTAATAAAACACAGCTTACATAGGAGTTATACTTTGTGCTTGAGGAAAAATCATCTGGTTATTTAGACCACTCTCCTTTACTGCTAGCAGAATGAACACAGTATTTGCAGGCAACAAATACATTTCAGGCAGGAGTAGCCACAGCAGAGGTAAAGAAGCTCTTTTAGAAGTTTTGAAAAATAAGAAAGGACTCATAGTTTTCAAAGGTGTGCTGTTGCTTATACTAACGTATCATTTTGCAAGTCAAGTACAGAAACAGTTTTCAAACACAGAAAGGATCTTAGAGATCTTGTTGATTTGTATCCTTGACATACAGCAGTGTTTTGCAAACACAATCATTATTTATCGTACGTAACAAACTGCAACCTCCTTCACAGAAAGCTTTTCATTTGAAGACAACAAGCCTAAATCAGAAGACAGAAAAAAAAACTCAATCTAAAAGTGTGTGATGCCTCAAAATTAGGTATCATGATACCAGTTGGGTGCAGAGCTTCTGGGATGAAATCCCGAGTGAGACACCAGAGATAATGATGGAGAAATTTATGTTGCTACATCTAATACATTCATTCTGGAAATTCCCATTCTGCTGCTGCCTAAAATTTGTATGTCTCTTTTTTAACATTAAATTCTAACTATTTATCTAAACATACCCCAAAGTGCTCACTTCTTAATGAAGTCAGCAATACCTTTACACTTTTTATGCAACTTTTCCTTTTAATAAAATTAATATATCTCCTAATTAAATTACAGGAATATTATATCGGCACCCAAAACATCTTTGTTTATTTTAAGAAAATAATCTAGAGACCATCACTTTTGCCATGGATGTTGGCCAGCAATAATAATAAAAAGTTTCAGTAGTGATTTTTAATATTTTAGGAACCTTCTTGATAACTAATCACCTTATATTCTGAAGGAATATAATGGATTTATTTGCAAAATCATTCTGCAGTAGCATAGTAAGTCATACCTGTGCAGCAGAACTAAGATCATATTAATCAAATATCTGCATTAGGCACAACCTTCTTAAAGGCTTTCCCAGCCCAGAAAGCACCTGAAGAGGCTTGGTTCTTTTGACAACCTGGCACTTGTCCTCCCTTCATTTTCAGACAGGCAGTCTCAATTCCTGCTCTGGGTACAGACTGACCACCAAATAAAAAAAAAAGTAATGAAAAAACCAGTTAATCTTTCACCTGTTCAGGATTAGCTGTCACTTTATCATCTTTGGACACGAACAAGAAAAAGCATCTCTTCTGCTGCAAAACAAATCTGTCTCTTGGAGCTTCGTTAGACATCTTCTAATTTCTGGGTGCTCAGGACGATAACACATGATACATTAAAGGTAATCATCACCAGTCCAACCTGGACACAGCCTGGTTTTATTAATGTTCCACACAGTATCTGGTTTTATAAAACTGACTGTATTTCAGATCTTCTGCCAGGATTTTGGCTGCAACTTATTTTGGAGGTTGAGCCATGGTTGGCTTTTAACAACTACAGGGTTTAGTAAAAGAAGAAATATAAATTACTCTATTCCTTGCCAAGTACACTCTTCTAAGCTTAAAGCATATGTTTCAGATAATGTGTTGACTGAATTTCTGAAGACAGCAACAGTTTAATAGAGAGGAAAGGAGAGGGAGAAGACCAGATTTTGGCTTGGTAATGGCTGAAATCATAAGGTATTAGCTCTGCAAAAAGTCATTATCTGTTTAACCTATATCTGTAAATCAGAAGACGACAACTCAATGGAGAAAACACAACTAATCTTGGCTAGTTAAAAAGACTGTAACTTGGAAATATTATTTACCACTTCCTACCTTCTATGGAGAAAACCACTGCCTTCTGCAACACAAAAAACATGAAGTTACCCTTCATCACATGGATAAATACCTCTCTACTCAGCTATCTTGTAAAAGTTTGTAGGTCTCACAACTATGCATTGAAAGGAAAATATCTCAGGCTTAAAATTTCTCTTAAGATCTACATTTGCTTTTACCCTCAGAAATTGCTTTAGAAGGCTAGAATTTTTCAGCAGTGAGTTACATCGGACAGTTTTACACTGCTGCCCTGCAGAAAAATGCAAGTTTTTTTGCAAGTTTTTTTTTTTTTTTTCCCCCCAAAGATAAGATTTATTTGAAAAGGAAAAGTCCCGTGAGATCAAACTCACCTGCTTTTCATCGGCCAGTTCATTTCACCAAGCTATTCTATGTAAAGTCTAATAATTTATGTTTGGTAAAAGCATAGTTTCTAGTGCGGGTTTCACATACCACGATTAGAAGACATTTACAGCTGACAAGTCTAGCATTTTTTTGAGCAGTTTGTTCCAATAGTTAATCTCATTCAGTATCAAAAATGGTTTCCTTTTCTCTTTGAATTGACTGGCCTTGGTCTCCAATCGATATTCTCCTACTAAAGAACCTTTTAACATATAATGACAATACCTAGAGACTATAATCAAGACATCACTTTTTTTTTTTTTTTTTCTAAATGGAATAGATAAAGCTGTTTAAGTCTCTCTCTCTCTCTTTTTCTTTTTATTTTTTTTTAATGCCGTTTTCTCCAGCTCTCAGTAAATTTTGTAGCTCTGGATCAAACAGAAGGTTGATCTGAACAGCATCCTATCTCCAACTGCAGCTAAAAGCAGATTCCTAGGTGGAGTAAACAAATACGGCTGGAATATCTGATATTTCAGGGACTTCCTGAACGAAGGGTATTTAGCTACATCCCATCAATTTCTTTACTGAGACTGGAACTTGTTGAGTCTTATTCTGAAACTTAGAGCAGCTACAATAGCCTTGGTAAGGATTCCCACAGCTTAACTATATATGCCACATACTGAGCAACCTCCTAAGCACTACTCTTAACTTAAAAATATGAACACCAAAATCTCATGCAATTGCTGAGCACATTTTACCATTGCTATATACAGAAGCAGCAACATTAATCAGCCCTTACACATTACTCTTGCATCCATCCATCATGAGATTGTTTTGAACATTTTTCCCATAGTCTCCTAACAATCAAATCGACTACTATAACCAGCCTTTAAATACTTTTTGGAGCACAGTCTACCAAGGTGTAGTCATGGTCTATATTTTTTTTATATTTTATATAAATATATTATATTTTAGTTAGCACATGCACATGCACAACTTTGTCCACATTACCAAATGATCAGATTTAATGCCTGGGGCTCTCAAACAACACAGAGAATTTTGTGTGACTGCTTTTCCGGGTTATTTGCAAACTTTAGCACCAGTGATATTACATTACTTCCAGATCTTTAAGTAGTGAATTCTGCCAGGTCTGCCACTGATCCCTGAGGAACTTAAATCTCTACAGACCATGCAGACCCTGTTCAACGATAAGCACACTCTGAGAGGAGTTAGCTAGTTCTTAATCCATAAAACATATTTTCTGTTGATACTCCACAGTGCTATTTTGAAAGAAAACATGTAGCAGTAAGTCAAGTGGCCCTTATATCAGCCTTTCTTCAATGACCTTTGTCAGGCCTGTAATGACTATAAATGATTAAACCAGACTTGTCTGACAAAACCCGTTTTTCACAGAACTACTTGTACTGAATTAATTATGCTCATCATCTAATTCTTTAGCAGCAGAACAGTATTTATTTTTCCATTGATTTGCTGAAGAATGATTTCAGTCTCTCTGATTGCTAGTCACCTATTGCCCTTTTTCTGACGGAACTTGTCAGCACTGTTCTGCTTCAATAGCATCTACCCAGTAACCCAAAATTAACAGCAGTGGGAAAAAATAAAAAAGTGAACTACCATGCTTTGTAGGTTTGTAGAGTGCAAGCAATCCAATCCTACTCATGTACAAATATTTATTTTTAGTAGATCTTGCTCAACATCCTCTTCACTTCATAATGGACTGGAAAGTACCTGATTGTTCTCATATGATATGATTACACAATGCTGCTTCTTTCTAAATGCAGAAGAGAAACAGTAAATGAAAAACTGTCTTTTTCGACATTAACAACATCAGCATCTCTATCTAGTAGAGGCTCCATAAGACAAATGGGATTTCCTGGATTCTTACAATATTAACCTCTACATCTTATTCTTAGTTTTTTTCTTATGTCCCTAACTTTATCATTTTTGACACTTTACAATCCTCATTTTACGTCTATTTCCTACCCCCCATTTCTATTTCTATTTCATTTAATTCTAGTAACTGCCTTACTGGTAAACAGTAGGCTTCTTAAGCATAACTGTTCTCCTTCTAAATTATAAAATTGTGTTTTTCTTTTACCATTTATTTCCAATATCTTACCACTTCTCATTCACGTATTTTTTCTTCCAACTAGTTTTACCCGTGGCCATATATTTAGTCCTTTTAATCCCCTGGCAGTAAAGTGTGAGCAAGTATTGGTTGAGTCTATTCTGTTAATCAATACTGAATAAAATTAGGCCATGACTATTGGTTTCTAGGCAACCACCAACTTCCAATCCAATAATTAATTCATCTTTATCTATCCTAGTCAAGTCTAAAATAGTTTATTTGCTCCTTGGTGCCATTTCTTTTCTATCATCTACACTTTTTACAATTGACAAGGATGATCAGGTTTATGGGACTGCCAGCCCCATAAATTGAACTTCCCCCATAACATTCTTTTCTTCCAAAATGGGAAAATGTTATTTAACATATATTCATAAAGCATAGGGTGGTGAAATAAGATCTAATATCCATATACCAGGAAGAAGCAGAATTATTCAAGCAATATGCTGTGCGTAATCTCATGTTCTTCAGCATGTTAATGAAAGAATATCTATTCCAAGATAAACATAAGCATGTGCTGTTTTTAATCTATAAAATAATAAAAAGCATTCAGTAGCTTCTCATAAATCACTATGCACAGAGCTATTGTCTTTTTCCTGTTATTTTTAATCCTGACATTCCCTGCAACCCTCCTAGAGCCATTGTGAAAATACACACTCCAACTTCATCCTTCCACGCACTGCTTGCTTTGCTTTCCGTCTGACACGAGCTACCACGTAGCCTCACTCTTGCCCTCTAACTTCTCTAATCCCTCCAGTAATGGGTTCAGTCCTTCACACCTCCAGCAATGCAACTCCCACTCACCCCAAGTGCAGCTGCCAGCTCTGTCCTCACTACTCCCTGTGGGACAGATTCTACATTTCTGGAAAACCACACTGGGAATCTCCATTTAACTCAACTACTATCCACTATTTCTAAATGCATTTGGAAATGGTTTCATTTTTCAGAGGTGAAACAAGGATCTTGACCTCGCGGTTCACTTCTTCTTGCAGCAATTTTACTTCTCTCATGTGACTGTAAACATAATTATTTGCTGCCCGATGATCTATTAAAACAGTTTTAATACAGTTGTGTGACAAAACAAGACCAACAGCTGTCTGGCCCTGGTTACCGATTAAAATAAGCAAGGCCTTCAGCCTTTTTACCATTCAGGTTTGGCCATATTGTTTGCAAACAATCCAGAGAATCCTACGTGCTGGACCTACATCAGATGCTCAGCAGCAGGGATTGCTGAAGCCAACATCTAGCCATCTCACAACCCCATTGCAAGCCCTACTCACTCCGGCTTTTGCCAGCAGGATGCCTGCAAAGTCATTAGCCATTAACCACTTCCCGAGTTACCTCTCTATTGAGTCTTCAACTTTAGCCCTTCCCTTTCATTGGAAGCTTTTGTTGTGAAGTCAACCAAAATCCAAGCTGAGTTCCTGCTGCAGGAAAAAAATAATCCTAAATACAATGAAGTTATTAATAATGCATTATGAACTCAAGAAAGCAGAAATTTGCTACAGACAAACATTACAAATTAAAACCTTTTTGTTTCTTTAGTACAGAACATTCTTTATGTTACAAATCAACACAAAGTTAGGTTAGAATGAACAGAAGTTTTAAAAGCTTTGAATTTCATTTGAAACATGGGTACAGAAACTCTGAAATAGGCTGAAACTTTGCCAGGAACCTACCTTTTGGCATGTTTGAACAAAAGTTTTCAAGCTCTTGTTTCTAAAATGTAAGATTATAATCAGGCTTCCCTATTTTCTTGGGAGATTTTATTTCATGGCCTAGGAATAGTATCAGAATAAGCTTGTTTGCTATATAGACAAGCTTCACACCTATGATGGAAAGTTTCACTGTAAGAACAGAAAAGATGTCTTTATCCAGGTTAGCTGTTTCATTCCAAGAGCAGATCTAAGCAATAGGAAATGAGAACTTGAACTTGATTCACAGGTTCCTGGAAGCTGATATAGAAATCAGCAGACCACTCTGATGTGTTGCCACATTAGATCTTCTGGAAGCACATCACAACATTCCCCATTAACCTTCTGCCCGGGTGCAGTTCTAGGCATAAAGGATTTGACTTGGCTACTGTCTGATGCAGATTGAGGGAAGACAGATTTTACAAAAACTAATTGCAAAAAATGCTACTACTTGGGACAGGTACAAATTGTAACACATATTAGATGAACACAACATAGTTCATCTTTCTCTTCTCCCTACACAGAACAATACCTACCTGATGATAACACAAGTCTATACATTCACATACGTGTTTTCACATACATGTAATTGCCCTGTAATTCCTGTAGTTTATAGCAGTTATAGTTTACTGCATAACATACATACTCTAAAGAAAAGGAAAATAGAGCTAGTCATTTAAATTATAATCCTTAAACCATCAGCACTGTCCTAAACCTCCTTTTTAAATATCATGATTTCTTTTTTTTAAATGCAATTCTTGTATTTGCAATTATCTAGTTTAACTCAGGACTTTTGGTTTATGAAGAGAAAAGTCTCCCTCATGTGGAAATCTGCCTAGCAATTGTAAAAGAAATACTACATCTTGTTTCCGATAAAAATTTCATTCCTTAGATTTGAAGATTAATTTCTGGAAATTATTTCTTAGCATCTTTTTGCAATGTTTTATTTCATCAAAACTACCATGACAGTCAGGAAAAACAAAAATGAACAAACAAAACAAAAAGAACACTTTGGTAACAGAGGATCCGAAAAATTTTAAAGGCATTTTAAAAGGAAAGCAAGCAAAAGACTTCCAAATCCACTCATAATGTAACAGAAATCAACATAGGCAAAACTCACAGGTTTTATGATAATCTTGCATCCATTACCTTCAAAGAATCAGTTTCTTGACCTTTCCTCTATAGCTGTTCTTTGCAATCGCTGCTGTTCTCACTTAACGTGGCTGCATGCACTGCATTTTCACGACCTCAGCAAAACTGGGATCAAAAACTGTGACCAACTAGGAGAGTTAGAATTCACTTATTCATATGAGGTGATAAAACTAAATAGGCTATATATGATGCCTGGAAACTTTTACATTTCCTCATATTTGCAACCAGTGTAGGTCAAAATAAATCCTGTCAAATTTTCCACCTTTGAAACAAAAATCCAAGGGGAAAAGAAAGTGATCCCTTCTTTTTTGAGTTGATATTCTTTAATAAAAGAAAACAAGTTTCATCTTAAGATTCACATTTTTTCCCCTTGAAACACAGAGACTTGACCTCAAGTGAATCTTTTCAGTATTTTTTTTGCTTGACAGAGAAGTCTTTTGAGTTCACCATGCATGTTTTCTTATTTTGTGGCTGAATCAGCAAATAATACACCAAACATACTTACAGCTATGGTTGAAATGCCTAAGAAATGCTAATTAATAACCAAATAAAAGTTTGGTTCATGTGAATGTTGTAATACCAAAATCAAAACCAGGTATGATATCTAAAGACAAAAACAGTGCACATGAATCAGCAGTTGTATCTGGGATGCAGAATTGGCTTGCAAGACATTTTCCCTGACCTTTCAGAAAACCTGCGAAGTAATTCCTTCGTTACTTTCTCTCTCAAACAGCTGAAATCATGAAATCCCTGAAGGCTTTGTGTGTGTGTGTGTGTGTGTGTGTGTGTGTGTGTGTGCGCACGTGAGACACACACACTGGATAGAACCAGTAAAAACCCTGGACTGCCTTTTACCATTCACACAGCAGACGTTCTTTCTTCACTCCTTTATAGGCATGCATGCTTGTATTTTTTATCAAAATACTTCACAGACCAACTCAAACCATTATAATTGTTCAAGTATGACTTGTTAGCAAATGCTTCAGATAATTTGGAAAAACAATGTCTGTCTAGTTATCATCAAAAAAAAAACAAACAGTAGTGGGAGAACTGCCTGGCTCCTACATTTTGCTCATTTCTCCTCAATAAAGAGAAGTTCAAATTAGTCTTTTTTTTTTGAGTTTTAGCTCTATAGTATAATTTCACAAAGAACACAATAACTTAACATGCATGAGAACAAAATATAAAGGTATCACACAAATAAGACAGCTGTAAAGCTGTTTGGGAAAAGGCTCTCAGTCTTGCAGTTTGTCAGGAAGCTAGACTGAGCCCAAATCATGATGAAAGCAAACATACCTTTACTTCCCCCCAGATTTGAGCCATCAATACCACAGAAGAACACAGAATAAAAATGCAAATGTTTCTTTTATTGCTGGAATGCCCTTCCTCCTTCTCCTCCCCCAAGCTTAAAATTTGATCACAAGACATTAAAAGAGATACAGGGCAGCAAACCCCCATATTAGTTTGTATTATTTTGTAACAATTCACAAATAAATTACCAGCAAATTTTCTCAGCTTCTGCATATCTTGGATTTCTTTTTCCAACGCATTGAATTTTGCAGCCCTTTGCAATTAAAAAGTCACATTACTTATACAATCAAAAAAAATCATCAAAATGTGACCCCAGTGACCCAGAACAATACACAGTGAGATGTGAAATACACTGACATTTCCAGCTCATTTCATAATCATGTGCCATCACAAAGAAACCATAACTCTACTGAACACATAATCCCTTACTCAATAGGAAAGCTCTCTGGCTTGGTTTACGCTCCAAGAAATTCTGAAGCATATCCATCCCATCCAAAGATCCTCCAGGTTTCAGAATAAGGTTTCTGTATTTCATCCCAGCCTGATAAAAAAGCAGAATGTTAGTATTTCTTCCACATCGTCTCTTCTCCTCATTTGTTATGTATTTAACCACCCTTCCCCGCCCTTCCCCCAAAAAAGTTAAAACAGGTTCTCTCCTTGAAGATTTACTTAAAACCAAATCCAGAATATGCCATAAGTATGATTTAGATCCATTGGAAGGCTCAAGATAGAAGAAACTTAACCTGTTCTTCAAGGGGAATTCTTTTTCTTGTGGCTCTGTACAGTTTTGGACATAGAGTGCCCAGTTTCTGGCAGATATTCCAGATTTAAGTCCAAACAATCTTCAGCAATGGATTATCCTTATGACTGACAGTCAGCAAAAAGGAACTTAACATCTATACTCTCAATAATTTCATAATTCCTCTTTCTGTATTCTCTCTCTGGACAACAGATGATAGTTCTGTTCATAGCACTGTGGAGGAACACGGTACACATACGCATATAATATGCACAAACACACCTAACTTCTCTTTGAAAGTATCTTAAGAGTAACGGAAAATCAACTCATGCTCTTTATTTTCAGGAATAAAATTCCTGAACTTACTTCAGAAGGAATGGGTAGAAAGAATGAATCAAGAGCTTCTGAGCCAACAGTAAAATATGAAGGCTTTCTTGATGAGAAGTCATGCTTCAGGTAATGTACCTGAAGTATTTTGGACCTCTATATATAGCATAAGTCATACACATATATATATATATATATATATATATATATATATCTTAGTTAAAGAAAACAAGGTTCTTTCTCTCATTCATTGCATATATACTTCCTCCAACTCAAATCTGTGAGATTATAGGAATACACAGCTTCTTGATAGCTGTATTGCAAAATAAGTGTTAATGAACTTCCAAGACTGAAACTGCATTACCATAACAAACAGCTTATATTTTGCCAATTGTGTTAGTTTTCAGTTACACATCTGAGATAAATGTGACAGAACATTTAATGTAGATCCCAGTGTGGTATTCAATTTAAATCACTCCAAATTAATAATCTTCAAAAGGTTAAGTTTTACATTTGCCTTCATGTTCCTTAGAATAATGAAGATCATCCCTAGTTTCAAAGCAATCATTTCACATTCATGAATTAGATTCTAGCTAGCACAAATGAATAAATTGTTCTTTTTAATTATCTGAGTAAAACTGGATGTTTGGTGTTGGTAAAACAAGTCTGTCTGTACAGACACAGTGTATCATCCTGTTCTAGGGAGACCAGAGAGAACTGCAGAGAACATACTTGAATTGAGGCGTTTGACAGTTAAGGAAGTTACAGAGTTAAGTGTTTGCTGAAGAACTGTTACGGATACAGTCTCACACTAGTTTCTATATCTGTTGCTCAAAACAGGAAGAGAGGTTTTCTTCTAACAGGAAGAGGTAAACCAAATTTCTAAAAACCCTAGTCATGATACCGTAACTGTTTTCCTTTCCTGCTGTTCTGAAAACTAGTCTAAATCTCTAAATACAATGAGATATGAATAAATACAAAAAACCCTTACTGATGTCTGGTGGATTTTTTTGGTAAAAAAAATTACTTGTTCTATCATATTGGTATCTAATATTTGTTTTAGAAAGATTATCCCCATCTTGAGGAGCTCTACTGTGCTTGCATGGAATGGAAGTAAAGAACAACAAAACAAGTTAAAAGATAACTGATCTGAGAAGAATGTATTGCTCTCAGGAAGGACTTAGAAGAGCGTGAGAGAGCATATATGTGTCTGCATGTCTTTGTGAGAAAAACATATCCACACACTATTTATATATATGGCATACACACTAGAATAACCATTTTTCTTCTCACTTCTTAGTGGGGACAGCAAGCTTCATGTTACAGAGAGGCACCAGTAGCATTTTAGCTGAAGCACAGTAAAAATCTACTTGCTTCTAGCATAATTAAACTATTCTCAAGGCTCCCCATGCAAAGACCTACAGAAAAATCAGAATAAAGGGCACTTTAATCCCTAGGGAGAAGTAAAGGTCACAGAGCAATTCTGGAAAATGTAGCTGAAGGTTTTGGCTACCCTATCATTCAGAAAAGAGTTTTGAAGGAAGTATGTAAAGATAAGGGGGAAAAGTCTGTGATGACACTGGAGAGGTTTTGCATGTGTCATTACCAGTACAGAAAAGTGACACAAAGTCACAAAGCCCAGCACCAGCACCCTGTTCCATCTCTCCCAACTGTAAGCACTTCAAACCTCCTCCCAAAATACCCTTTTTTAATATATCCATATCAACATTTTTTCCTTAAAAGATTTTTTTCTCTTACTTAACATGTCATTTATTCTTTGCCTCCCTATGAGTAACAACATTCCCAAAACTACTGGAATATGACCATTTGGTCTAATAAGCAAGTGTGTTTTACCCTCATTGTGTTCCTGTCATAAATCCCTTGGAGTTCAAAATCAACCTTGACCTCCAAACATTGTAAACTGAAGAGTTTGACTAGACAGAGCCACTTCTTTCCTTATAAAACTCCTTTTCCCACAATGCTCATTGGCCTCATCACTGCTCTGATCCGGCCCCTACCCCATCTCCTCTTAAGACTCCCCTCTTTGTCAAGGTTTAATCTTGTTTTGTTTCTAGCAGTTTTGGTTGCTGTGATAAAGACAGAGAAGAATGAAGGCAAATTCCAGGAGAGAAACAGGGAAGTGGAGTGCTTTTTACTCTGTCCCATTCTTCTGCCTATATACAGTTACTGGGTAGAGGCAAGGAAGAACTAGTGCTGGCTGCTGAACTCTCAAAGATGGGTGGGGGGGTACAAGAACACAAAAAGGTCTTTTCCAAGATAAAGCTCCAGCACCCCCCAGCCACAGGTCTAAACTAACGCTATCATCTCTGAGAAACAAAAGAGATCACCAGAACTGGCAGGGCTACTAACCACGCTGGGAGAAAAAAGTAAAGACAAAACAAAGTTTCTAAATAATTTTCTCAATAATAACTACATGATAAATATCGCCAACTTGAGTTACAATTGCGCAAGTAGAGCCCTATTATCACACAACCTTCACAGCAGAATAACACGCGTCCATTCTGGCGGTATAAGAGTACAGATCGCAACACAAAACTAAAACTAATGACGTTGGTCAACACAGAAAATATGTACTGAGAGACATAAAATAATTGTAAATATTTGATCTTAGGTAAAAGTTACACCAAAATCTACATGTTTTTCAAAATTTCCAGATGGTCTTCTAAAGCAATAAAGATATTTACACAACTTTTTCCTTTGTTCTGCTGCATATGAGAGATGCAGCAGAAGTACTTGAAACATTAAACGTACGGATCACGCTGACTGCAATAAATCTGATTTTGGGGATGAAGTGCAACTACCTTTTAAGGTAAAAAAAAATATATACAGTACCTACCTTAGGATTCATTATTCCCTCTTGTTTAAAGCAGCTATAAAAAATGTCCATGGAAAACACTTCACTCCACAGGTATCCATAGTACTGGCCATCATAACCACCTGCCAGATGTCCAAAAGTAGCTGGCATGCTTGTTCCTTAAAAAGTACATTAACAGTAATGTATTTAAATCAAATTCAATAATTTCCTTGATGCACATTATAGTTCAGCAATAGAAAAAAAATGCATCCTTAACTAATCTGAAACCTACAACAAAGAGCCTGAGTATGCCTCTGAGAGTGTCAACTATACTCCACTGCCTATAAAGGAAATCTGGTTTCCTATTACAGGCCAGTTACACATACGAGACAAATGCAACAGAACATTTAATCTAGACTCTGTTGTGGTATTCAGGTCAAATCACTCTGTAATCACTGTAATTATTTCACATTCATAAATAAGATTCTTCTAAGAAAAACTTTATTTTTATTTTTCCCTTACAACAAGCATTATTGGAAAAGTAAAGTACGTTTATTCAAAGTATTTGGACATGCCATAGAAAAGTTTCACAGTAACGTACCTGGGGTTGCAGGTATTCCTAGAATCTCCATGCAGTTTTTGGCATATTCATCTGCTGGGTCAATAGATGGCTTTGTATGGAGAGCCTGATCAACCTTGCTCAAAACAATCTGACGGAGAGTTAGAAGACCTGGTTGGATAACAATATTCAATTAATTACCACCAAAGTAACTGGAGTTTCTTTAGCACACTTTATTCAAAGCTCTCAACTCACATCCTGAATTAGTAGAATTTTAATTGAGGACAAAACTTGGAGTTGTGTTATTATTGGCTTTTGAATGCTTCAGTTAGAGGGGCATATTTTTAACAAGGAAATCACCATTGCAAGCTCCATCTTTCCATTATTCCCCTCATGGATTGAAAACGAATTGATGTGGACACACGGAAATAAAATTTCAGTACTTAAAATGATGATCTCAGTTGTTGTCCTTTTCATTATGCCATTTAACTCAAGGTTTACACAGATGGTGGTCATATATCTACTGCTAATATCTGAGACAGCAAAAAGCAGCAGCTATTGCTGCTGCTGCTGCTTTGGGCTCTGCTTTTTGAAGAAGCTACAAGGTATGAACCTTTGCCCAGATAAGATGTTTATGCAGCCGCAATGCTTGTACTAGCCAGCAAGAACAGGCACTTTTCATTTCAGGGCAGGGAAGCAGGAGGAGGCAAACAGCTGCAGGTTTATGAGATAAGTTTTACCAAAAATGGTTAAAACTATGAGTTTGGGAGAGACTTGATTACAAGGAGTGAGAGAAATAATAATAATGGAATGAAGGGAAATGGCATGGGATCACAGTCTTGATGTGGAGATACAGATAAGGTCCTATGAGATGTAGAAAGAGAATGGATTGAGACTGGGGAGACTTAGACTGAGGAGGCACTGTATCTGTCTACAGGAAGATGGGAAACATGGGCCTAGGGTTCTGTTTTGAAGAGTCAGGGTGTTTACAGGCAATGTTATACATGTTCAGTAAACTTGCAAACAATTTCCCTGTAGGTGAAGTGTCATGGGCAAATGCAGAAAGCACACACACAAAATTGGACGCTTCTGTACTAATGTACAGTGTCTACCCTGGGCTACCAAAAAAAATGGAAAAATGAGAGGAAAACAACAACAACAACACCCCCCACCAACCCCTGCCCCTGTGATCACCTTACATGTATGCATGGATAGCCTGCCTGGAAAACCACACTGCTTGTATAGCAGCATTGTAGACTTTTGTAATCGTTATAACTCAGGCTAATAAATCCAGGAATTATTCATCCAGCGAATTTAACTTCTTTTACTGTAGTGCACGCTTAAGTTTTCATGGCACTGACAGTAATAATATAGACACAGAGGAAGTGTAATTGGGCTGTTATGTTTTACAAAAGATGTATTTTACAAAGGATCTTGACTATTTCCTACAGTTTTCGATATACATATATACATACAGACATACACTGGGGGAGGATGGGGGAGAAAGGTACCTGTATTAGCCAGTCTAGAGGCAGCAAGTTTCTCAAGGAGAGTGTCTGCAACATGGCTCTCATCTTTATAATGTCTCGACATCTGTTGTAGTGGTTCTTTTTCCCATACCCAGTTCTCAAACATTTGTGAAGGAACCTCTACAAAGTCTGTTTCCACATTAGTTCCACTAAACCTAGCAAAATCAGTCTACGAGAGAAAGTCATGATATTAAATAAAAATAGAATAGGATTTCTAGCAGAATATAAACTTTCAGATGCCAAAAATGTCAGTGTTAATCAGAGTAGAAGGAATTGTATCAGCAGGTCAATAGCAAGGTAAAAAAAATGAAACTTGAAGAGGGTATAAATTCATATATTTAGGCTATTACCAAATAACAAATGGATTATTCTATGGCTTTCTCTAATAGCCTGAAATTACATTACCATTTATCTTAATAATAATCCTTTCATTTCTTAGTCTATGACAGCAATATGAATGTTTTAGTGCAATCTTATGACAATGATTTAAATTGTTGAGGAATTTTGTTATATTACCTCATCAAAGTAAAAATAAATTCGAATTATATATTCAAAATTGCTTATTGTATTACAGGTCTAATGCACTGATTCAACAATTTTACTTGATCAACTTAACCTAATAAGTGCTAACAACTTTCTTTATTCACAAAGTGTATGTTGTGTGTGCATATATATGAGAGAAATAGAGAGAGAGAATTAACATATTGTATAATTATTTGAACCAAAGATACAGGAAGGGAACTAAATGAATCCGGGCAGCTTTAGGAATTAAAGGTCTCAAAATCTGATACTCAGTCCCTGATACAACAGTCTTCCTTCTGTAAGCTAATCACATCAGAGCCTTTCATTTTATTTCACTTCGCTATTGTCAATTCCTTCATGCTAAACCCCCCTCACAATAATTTTGAAGAAAAAAAAAAGAAATTAGTTAAAAATATTTGCAACAGTTAAAAATACTTGTCAGATTATGTTCTAAAACTAAATTATTTCTGAAATAACTGGTCTCTTGAAAGCACTTGTCTTCCAATAGCTTCCACCTCCTGCCAACCCTTAGCCACCAGTTAACCAAACGGCATCTGGAAGAGCTGCGGATCTCAAGTTCTTTCCTCCACTGAGGACAGATGACCAGAGGAGAACTGCCTTTTGAATTAATTTTATCAAAGGGCTACTAAAAATAAATAAATAAATAAAAATCATATATCGTATAGGATACCCACAGAACTGGCAGCTATGTCACATGCAGATATCATGAGAGCCAAAAGGCAGAGAAACATTTGCCTTTTTATATACTTGTTAGTCATTCAAATCCTTGCTGAATCCCAGGTGAGAAGAAAACATAGGAAGAAGCAGCTGCGAAGCAATGGTGACAGAAACGGCTAGAGGAAAAGACAGGAAGAGTGTAAGAGTGTCTTGGCCTCCAGATATCCTCATCTAGCCGTCCATCACCACTCCAGTGCCATACGCAGGTGTCTGTCTTGCGCCGGTACCTCGCCTCCCAGCAGCTCACTGTCACTGCTACAAGCAGTATTGTTCTCCAAAAGCTTCATCTGCCCCTCAGACGCTCCCACCCTGCCAGATCCCCCAATACCCTGCAGAGGATCTGTCCTTAAATGTCAGGCTTCAACATGTCACCCGCCAAAACAAGAACAGAAAAAAAACACGACACCATTTTGCACACACTAATCCAAGAGAGGATAAGATGTGCTAACGTGGGGCAGGGAAGTTATTTGCAGGTGTGTTTATCAGCCCATTAAATGATTGACATGAAATACAGTGGCAGCAGTTACATACACAAAGAGCACTTGAGCAATGAGACAAGCAGTTGCAAGCAGGTCACCCTGACCTATCTGCAATTCCACAGCAAGGGAGGAAATGCTTAAGTTATAGGGGGAGATGGCTGTGCTGCCCTGCAGAGTCTCTGCAACACAGGTGCATTTTCACCGATTACCTAAATTCTGTGGTCAGTTTTGAAAAAGAAAGCTCAATGCGTCACATCTATCAAGACAGAATTCTTAATTTCTGAGCTGTTTTAGGGTAAAGATGATCAAATTATCATACATTTCTACCTTTGAATAATTTTATAAACGCAATATTGCATAAAGAAGTGTAGCTTTTTGCTCTAAGCTTCGACTGAGCAACATTTCTTTAATTAGATATTTAACACAGGATTGCCATGTTCCTATTTCTTTCATCTTTGGCCCAGTTTCTAAAATCCAGATCAAGAATTAAAATCTAATGAGTGCTATACTTCCCCCAAACTTTATGATTTGCTACCTACTTACAAAAAATCTATCACCATGCGGCAGAATCAATTTAAACACAAGTAAAAATGAAAACAGGATTTTTTTTTTTAATTTTAATGTCTTGATGTGAAGACTGCAGCCTAGCTTCAGTTCTTCCTGCTGACAGTGAAAATCCCAAGTGCCAGGTGGGAGAGCAGAAAATAAGATAGCTCAGACAACAGCCATTTTATGCTTTTGTTATGAAGAATGATAACTCAAAAGGAGTACTAAATGCCAGAATGCTGGAGATGAAGACAACCCTCTGGACTCACAAATTGTTTGCATTCCTGCAGACAGCAGCCTTCTTGTTTGCTTGTTTCTGCTGAGGACATAGCATGTGATTAGAACTGTAAAAAGCCTCCCAACAGTTGCAATAGGAGCTGCCACAGAGCATCTTCTTAACCTTATATACAGATCTATTCGCTAGTCACAGGTATGCACAAGTGAAAACACAAAATGATATGCTCCTATGGAACCTTTTCAGAAACTGCTTTTTACTGCTGTAGTTTTAAAAGAAAATTAAAAACAAAATCAAGCTTCCACTTTGAGGAATTACCAGAATTACCAAAAATGTACACTTATTTTACTACAGCTGAAAACTAACACTAAAATAGACTTATACCTTGCTCTGAGACTGTGGGGAAAAAATAGGTCTTACACTGGAATAGAAACATCACTAACCTGTGCACATATCTGATGCATTACATGCCCAAATTCATGGAAATAAGTCTTCACTTCATCATGTCGCAGCAATGATGGACGATCTGATGCTGGCTGTGTAAAGTTGGTGACCAGAGCAGCCACAGACATCATTCTGCTGCCATCAGAGAGAAGGCAGCCAGGCTGAAGGCCAAAGCAGGCTGCATGCCCATACTTTCCCTCTCTGCATAAGAAAATATAGCAGAAACTGTCTTTGATAAGCCTGCTCACCAGAATAGAAAGCCTGCTCAAGGACAGGGATGATGAATCAGCGTCTCTTGAAAGGTTTATATGAAGAAATTAAACCTGTTCATTAGAATGATCAAATACCACGTTAAGAACACACGGGGGAAATGCAGTACTAAATCACATCAGTTTAAGACTGACAGCAGCCTTTACAAGTGAGTGTCTGATTCTTATCTAAATACCACAAGTATTGACTTCTGAAGTCTATTCTATTTTTAAAATACTCATGAACACTGTAACAGGAAGGACTAGGTTCTATCCTCCGAAGCAGGAGCTTTTCTTTTGTTACAGGACATAAAAGAATATAGTTTACTGGACTTTCAGTGAGATCCTAAAGTTTAAAGAAAAATAATTTGGAACTGCTTACTACTAAATTTGAGTAGTTAAGTCAGAAAAATCCTATTAACAATTATCTTCAGCAATTCATGTGGAATATGGAGAAGAAGCAAAGTAGACAAACAGGTGAAGAAGAAAATTAGTGTGTGTCTTGAAAGAACAACTTAATTACTTTTATAACAACCAAGCTAATTTCCTTTTATTCAGAGAAGTCTTTACACCAATTTATATTAAAAAAGGTATCAATGATTTTATAAGTTGCTAAAGAAACAAAAAAAAAGGAGGACAAATTATGTCAAATCAATCCAGCCTCCTCCTTTCACAGACCACAGAGGATCCTGATAGCTACGGAAGAGCTACAGAGATGAACCTGGAAGCACATTTCAAAGTTTTCTCAAGAGGAAATCCTCCTTGGCCCCCATCTATTTGATATTTTCTTTAGCAATCTGGACAATGGATTACAAAATACAGCTATGAAGTTACAGATGAACAGGGAGAAGCTAGAAACGCTTGGCCAACTGGGTTATAATCTGAACAGATGGAAGTAACGCTTCAACACAAATCAAAGTAACAAAGTTAAGCAAGGTCTTCAGGAGTTAAGAGGGGGAACACAGGAGTCATATAGACAAAAATGGAGAACTGGCTAGACAGGAAGCAAACAAAGACTGACAATGCTTCATGGATGGAGTGTGATCAAGGAATGTAATATTACATAACAAAAACAAAGAATCAACTATTTTTCTCAGCCAAACTGAGCCCTCAGATTAGAAGTTCTGTGATATTGCACCCTAAAGGGGTATAAACCAATTGGGAACAGTTCAGAGCACAGCTAATGAGCACAGTGATAGTCTTGCCAGTGGGACAGATATTTACTTCCAAATGCAGTTACTTCCACACACTCCAACAATTGCTCAAATCACTTCCATTTTAAACAAGTAAAATAGTAAGTCAAAATTACCTGGGATAAAGGTCCAAATAGAACTGCCCTAAAGTTTCTCCTGTTGAACTATCCTTTACTGTGTAAAGAGTGACACTATCATGCCAGACATGAGCACTCTCCACTTGCTCAAACACAAGTCCAAGTAGCTTCTGGTAGATATTCAGTAAGCCTTCTGTAACAGCCTCAATTGGGAAGTATTCTTTCAGCTTCTCTTGATCTATGGAGTACTTCAGCTCTTGAGTTTTGTTCATATAATAATGAAGATCCCACGCATTGATTCTTCCATCATAATCAAAGTTTCTTTCTTTACACTCCTTTTTTTTCAAGTCTAGAATGAATTTACTTTCTTCCTCAGCCAATGGTTTTAGCTTCTTACTCAAGTCATCTAAAAAAAGATTGTCTTTAAATCAACTTGTTTGCTCCTTAGTTATTTCTATTCCTACAAAATACATACATAAACTTATACTGCGTAAAACTGAATGTGTCCCATTCAGATGCTAGAGCTCTCGGTTTGTTGATTAACAACATGCCAACTGTCCGCTCTCTCTTGCGAAGAGTTTTAGTTGTAAGCATGCTCCAAACACAGCACAGGAATACACACAGGCCTAGCAGTGTTTGGAAGGATTTGGTAAATTCAGACTTTTTCAAAGACATCAGAAATGAAACGTAACAACACATTTGCTCAAACCTTTGATTCTACTTCATGTAATCTCAGTAGTCTTGATGTGCTTCTGTAGAAGCAGCCAAAGACTGCACTTACTGTAAGTTCCTGAAGGTGTAAGAAAAATTTCAACCTCTACTTTCTTCCAGGACCTTTCAAAGTAGTTTCTGATCTAGTTGCAGCTGAAGTCTAAAAATACACTTCATGTATCTATAAAAGAACAAGTAACTGAGGAGCTCTTGTATATACTACAGCTTTCTTCTAGACTAGGAAAGCTACAAGATACTAATTCCTACAATCCCTTCTTTTTCTGTGTAGTTCTTGGATGTGAAAGGATCACAGCACTACATCAATGCTATACAAAATACTTAAGCTTACTGAAGCTTGCATCAAGTACATACTACCCCTACCTTCTATGCTGAGTATTTTTTAATTGAAAAACATTTTTCTCTTCCTTAAGTATTCAGGCTGATGTTCAATATTTGTGTTTGGAGTACAAACTCAAGATATTACTATCCTGTTTCTATGTAGGTTATAAAACACTATATGCATTTAAATGACTAACAAACGCTAACAGTTCACAGCCTGCGTGCCATAAGATCAACTTAAGAACATCCATTTAAAACACAAATACCTATGAAAAAGCACAGCAAATAATACTTCTTTTCATATGAAAAGAACTAAACCAAAGCTAATGATTAATCTGATGAACACATGCCATTTTGCATACAGCAAAATGTACTATTGTTTTTCCAAATTGAAATAACCGAAAAAATAGAGCAGTTGTTCTCAGCTTAATTACAAAGTATTTATTTCCTAGTTTTTTTTGACTTGGATAGAAAGAAGAAACTCAAATTGTGTTCATTAATTAAGCCTTCTGCATTACAATTATAGAGATGCTCAGCACACACCTGCTTTACATTAGGCAGCTGAAGGGCATGTAAGATGCTCAGAAACATCAGTTCCCTTAAAACTATCTCATTCATCTATTTACATACAGATATTTAAAACCAGCTAAAAGTTACAGATATTTTTAAAATACTGCAGACTGTGCAGGCATCACAACAGTCTTATCCATAAGTAATTGTTCTAGCCCCACAATCCTATGGAACTCATCAAAAGATCATTCACAGCCATTTCACTTCCAAATAAAAGACGTAAGTATTCTGTAAAAATTTTTCCTCCTTATAAAAGCATCCATCAGAAGCAGCTGTTGTGGAAAAAAATTACTGTGCTGCATTGATTGGAATTCCTTTGTACCTTTAACAAAAGTGTTGTTATAACCAGAACAGAAAACATTTGCACAAAAAGGCAAATACAGAAGCAGATTACTGAAAAGGGCACTCTAGGCCTTAATGAGTTATAAGCTGCTCCTCTAAAACCTTTTATGACAGAAGAATTATCCTTTCTCTCCAAGTAGACTTGCATCTTTTATTATACCTAATGCAGTGCTGTCTGTGTATAGGAAGATGCTAAGGCTGCAGACACAAAAAACCTGCAGCCAACTTGAGGGAATAAAAAGCTGTGAGCACGATACAGCCTCCTGAACTGACAATGTATCCCTATGCCACACACGGTCTTCTGGTTCTAAATTAGGATAACAGCATTACAGGGCAGAGAAAGACATAGCAGTTTATCTGTACTGGCTTTCCCAAAGGGGTTATTTTCAATATGCCATAGCAGAGGCAACAGAGAGCTCCTTTCTATCTGAACACGATGCATGCTGTGACCCAATTATGTATTTTAATTAGACTTGGCTGAGAAGTCATAGTGCCACTCTAAATATAAAAGTATTATTTATAAATAAAAACAAACCTAAGAAGGTTGTTACATTATCTGTGCTCTTTGCAGTGTTCAATTCCAGGACAAAGTTGGCATGAGTATTATATCCAAGAAGCTCTGCTATTTTTGCCCTTAGTGGAAGCAACTGTGCAAGAATTTTTGTGTTTTCCTGAAACAGAAAAAAGGCAATTTTGTGAATTGAAAGCAGCCAATGCACATTACGAAAACAGTTATCCGAATAACATTTGTAATCAAGGAACATCAAATATTTTAAATGAAACATGTTAAGACATACATATAAAAACATAACTTTATCTTGATTCTTGCAATTTTTTGTTGCAGCATTTGATGACAGACAGCTAAATATCTAATTTTCTAATCTGTCTGGGTCATTACTTTCCCTATTATAATAAATGTATTTCAATTAAATTAAAAGATACACCATTACCTTTTATGATAACAGACATTAGAGTGTTGCAAAGAGTTGATTTCCTTTACTAATATTTTAAACATGTTAAAGAAAATGGGGATGCAACTTAGAGTAGGTTCAAATTCCTAGTTCCTGCCGAAAACAAAGACTAATGCTGAAGATAGACTGCTGGGACAACATACAAAGCTTGTTTGCAAGTTTTCTTATTTTGTTTATTCTGACAACAGCAGTCAGAGTGAGGGATAACATTCATCTGAAACACACGAAAAAAACAGGTCCTTGTCTAACTGAAGAGAAGGATCCCCAAGAAGCTGAAAATATAGTTGGGTTATTCTGCATTTCTGGAAAAGCACAATTTCACTGGGAAAACCTTTTTACAAGGTGTGTGTAGAATTCTAGGTTTGAAGATGGTCCAACACCTTGAAGAGCATAAGCCTTTAAATGTTCAGCTGTTGGTGCTATGTTATCTCACCCTGTGCTCGCCACATTTCCCAGCACTCCAGGCACAAAAGCTCAGCTCTGCCGCCCTTCTCTAAAGAATGGTTGGTACAATTGCTACAAGGCCACTTCCAGCCTTCCACTCTTTTCATTATTTTTGTAGCTACCTAGGTGTCTGCTCTCATCAATTTCAAATAAGTTATTTGTGAAATGGTTTCTCCTCTTTTTAAGACATGCTTCCAGCTATTTTCCAGAAAGTTAAGTGACTTTGTTTCTTTTTTAAAAAAGTATTTGTTTCACATTTCACCTGCATTTTATTATTAAAATATGTGCTCAAATAACTTCTTTCATTCTGAAGAGTACCACTTCAGAAGCTACATTAAGAAAGCCTCCTCTGGGAGCAAAGTGCCAAAAAGCAGAACAGACAGCAGGGAAATTTGGCAGTAGAGCAATATCCTACTTCTGTTACAGCATGGCTCAGACTTTTGCACATTCATGCAGCTCATCCTCTTCTAAACTCCCTATCGATAAGAATAAACCAGAACAAGGAAATCCTGAGGTCTGCAATGACAGGTTTCGATTCATTAATGCTAACCAATACATAGAGCTCAAATCTAACACTTGAAGGGCTTTCTTTGTCTTTCAATTCTGTCATTACCTATAGCAGAACAGTCAATATCTGATGTACCTCTTTGCATCTGGTGTTAAAGGCAGATTCCAGTTTTCTCCGGGTTTCTGAAATGCAGCACTTCTTCATGACAGGAAAATAGTGGGGATACTTCAAAGTAATTTTATACTTGCCTTCCACAGTCTTCTCTAAACTCTTAATAAAGTCATCAGGAAGGCCTTCTGTGGAACACAAATTAATAAACAATGTTCACCATAATTATCTACCCCTGTCTCGTTTTGGGAGATTATTGCATTTGTTTTGCTACAATTTAACAATTTAACATCAATTTAACATCAGGAGTTTCCACTGAAAAACAACTCTTCTTTTCCCAGGCACTTGCCAATTATTTTTTTTTCAAATTGAAACCAAGGAGAATGAAAATTGCATGTAACATTTACTTGTGAGCAAGAGAGAGATAAATGTGGGGCTAGATTAAAATTAATAGGAGTTTTAAAATATTTTTTCCAGCATTATTAAATAACATCTTATACCGTACCTTCCAGATAATGAATCCCTAATTCCCCTATCAAATGACATCTTTAAAGCCCCTTTAAAAGATTGAAGCGGCTTAACTATCTGGTAGGACAATTTTCCAGGTAATTGTAATGAACATAATAGACACTAGGTTGGCTGATGGCAGAGAATGGATGAAAAGATGTAGAAAAGAGTTATTAAAAAAAAAAAAACAGGTCAGATGCACTCAATTTATGCAAGGCAAGCAGTGCAGTAGTCTGTGAAGAACTTAACTCTACAAAGGCTAATTCTAAACTAACTTTGGGGAAGGATTAACAAGGAAATGGGGAAGATTGGAATGCCACCAGGATTCCATTTTGTCTAACCATCACTCAGTGGGCCAAAAGAAAACAAACAAACAAAAAGATTACTCAAATACAAGTGATAAAGAAATACAAGATAAAGAAACGAAAAACTGGATACTACTCACCAAGTTCTTGCTTAGAAAATAAAAGAAATGTGTTTTCCTCATTCAGGTTTTTGTTAAAATCTATACACAGTTCACTCAACCTTTTCTTCATTGTCTTTATTTCCTAGATCAAATACAAACCGAAAGTTAGTCGAAAAAGAAACACTGAATGCTTGACAATTACTAACATTCACAAGAACAGCACTTTTTTTTTTTTTTTTTTTTCCAGCAAAGTACTCTCAGGCTTATTTTACCTTTTTATTTTCTTGGGGATCTTAGCAACATTGTTGCCATTGAAAGCAAGAAAAGCTATCCTTCCAATAGCATTCAAAACATTTAAAAAATTCAATTCAGAGGGTACTAACCATGTAAAGAACTTATGTGAACAGTATTATGTGCCTTCATTTATCTAACTTCTCATATTTGAAAAGTCTAATTTTAAATATAAAAATATACACTAAAATCAAAGGGGATTAAATGAACAAAAAGCATGCAAAAAATCTAAACTAAATCTAACCTAATTCCAGATTGTTACATAGCAAGTCAGAAATTCAGGAGAATTACTTCAGCATCTGAAATGCTGAAAATGCTACTTCATGATTTTTAAGTGACAAGGACTTTTATACTCTTGAAGAATTATTCCCTTCACAGGGCCAAGATTCTCAGTGTTGCCTGAGCTTCCTCGAAGCTACCTCACATTTGTTATTCAAAATCACAGAACGCTTGAGGTTGGAAGGGACCTCTAGAGATTATCTAGTTCAAACACCCTGCTCAAGCACCTAGAGCTTAAAACTAAGAGCTTATAAGCTTATCACACCTAGAACATATAACTAACACTTAACACAAGCGCATGTAATAAAGATGGTAAAATCACTAGCATCTTTTAAAATTTTGGACTACCTTTACAACAGTGGCTAAGATTGGAAATTAATATAACTGTGTCGTTGTAACAATAATTACCTATGCACTTGGAAGCTTGGACTCACAGTTAACATTTTTGCAAGGCCTTTTGGTTAAGAGGCCACTTGGTCAGGAATCCAAGGAATCCAGTAAATTAGACTTCTTCTCAGATCAGAAGATACAGCAAACTTCTTTCAGATACTCTTCCAGATTAAAAGAAACCTGAGCGGTGATACATTCTCGATCCACTGAGTACTGGGGGAATCTTACTAATTTTAAAACCTTTAAATGACTGAAGTTTAGAGCATGGATCTGGGACTAAGAACAGACAGTTCAGATCAGAGCAGTAATTTGACAAGCTCCAGAGAAACTTTGGCACTTTAAGCAACTTCAGCACTAATATGCTTACTAGTTCAGCTACACATCCATCATTTCACCCTCTAAATATTTTTTTTTCATTTTGCTTTACAATATAAGAAATCATACTTACATTCTGCACTTCTTTAGGAAGATGCAGTCCATTCCTTTTTCCCACTTGAACCGATTTCTCTAGATACCTTTTTGTTTCAGGCTTTACATTTTCTAGATTGCAGGTTTGCTGAAATAACATTAGAGGATAATGAGGTTTTTTTTTTTCATGGTATAAGAAACAAAATAAGGGTCTGAACAGGCCTGTTCTTTAGAAGAACACTATAGAAATAACAAAGCACCCTGGATGTATATTTTTTTCCAAAAAAATCCACTAGTTATCCTATACAATAGTATTCTTTTATTGATATAGGAATTTTTAAAGCAATTTTCTTTTACTCAATATCAGTGTCAGAAACGAGAACAGAAGCACTTACATACTGTCATAATGACAAGTCCTCAATAACCCTTGTGCAGTGCACTTAAAGCTCTTTCTGTGGCTTTCTTACAACAACATTAGCTTGCAGAAGTAAGTGCAAGTAAGATGGGATAAAATTCTAGCATATAAATTCTCCTCTTTCAACAACAAACCAGTGCCAACAAATTAGTGGCATGGCTATGGCTGGTTTTGTCATTAGGAAGATGCTTGAATGATCATTCTCCAAAGCACCTGTCAATAAAAGACAAAAGGCTACAGAGAACAGACCACTAAAATAATCCTGTTAGAGTCTAACTTCTAAAGAAATACCCATTCAGACTGACTAGACCAATACAGAAACTTACTCTTCTTTTGTTAAGTTGAAAATAATACTCTAAACATTTTAACTTCCTTTTCCACCATCATAAAGTGAACATTTCAAAAGGCATAAATCATAGTACTTGGTAAAAAAAAAAAAAAAAAAAAAAAAAAAAAAGAGACATATTTTATTAAAGTTCACCTTAAAGGTTGAAAGATGTTAGAATCAGCTCTGACTTGTCTTAACAACCCTCTCGTCAGCTTGCCTACCTACAGTTAATTCTTGACTGGCACCCCTATAAAGTAAGGATGTTGAAACATGCAAATTTTATGAAAGTTACACAACTGTCAACTAATGACCTGTCAGTGCATATTACCTCTCTCTCAAACAGAAAGGATAACTAGCTAGAATCCAGCAGTAGCCCTGGAGAAGCTAAAAAGCAGGTATTTCACTGATTTAAAAATAGGAGAAAAAACTCTGAGCTTAAAAAAATGATTTAAAAAGAATTTAAACAACAGTAAAACCTGAATGACCAGCACACTGACTGGTGTGATAAAATCTATTAGTGAAGAGCAACAAAGGTCCTGACAACAGACTGAAGGCGAGCACACAGATTTTCCATAATTTACAACAAAGTCTGATGTAATGTCCAGCCAAAGCAGACTCAGACTCAGTGAGCACAGAAGCAAAATGACAACAATGATGAAAAATTTACCCTACTTTTTTCTCAGAAAGAAAAATAATTAAATGTGCACTTAATGCATAGTTAATACTAAAGTGGCTTCTTACCACCTCCTTTTTTGATGAAAACTGATACATTACCATTCTGCAGGCTGGGAGACAGAAGTATCTACTGACAAGAAGCATAGTAGAGACTCAGTGGGACTGCAATTACCAAAAAGCAAAGCTCAACATACAAGGGACTAAATAATCACACAGGGATCAACTTGCTCTCTCAAAACCTCACTGGTCAACTGCAACAGGCAGAAGAAAACTGCTCAGGGGCTAACACAACTTGGTGGAGAACAAGGAAAAACAGGTCCTCCCTGTTTTAAACAGTATTTCTGTGACCATAACCACTGGTGGTGTCCTATTCTTCAGCACTGTTCTTCAGTGGCAATATCTCCCATTACTGTGAAGATACTCTGGGAAATTCACACTAGAGACAACAACCCCAAATCTTCACTCCTGCTCAACATACAAAAGGTCAAAATCGCTAAGTATGAGGTCAGTTGTGCACAACACACCTATGCATATGCCAGCAGTCTATATATGAGAATGTTTAAGTCCAACTAGAAAAAGTATTGACTAGAATCACTGCACTTTGTGACAAAATAACTTTTCTAAAGCATAACGCAGATTTAACTTAGTTTGCAGATAACAGTAAAAACAAAAAGTATTCTTCATCATTTGACTATTATATTATCTACTAATAGATATTTTTTAAAGATTATTTTTAAAGTTCGATGACCTAACTAGCGCAGGTCACCACACAGTCGAAGTCATTGATTCAAGACCAAGTAGTGTGGTTACATGGCGCACCCTTCACCATGGCTACATTGTTTTTTTGCTGCACTGGGCCTCTGCTGTTTCATTTCCATAAGAAGATGTTAAAAAGATAGATCCTTCCTTTTGGGAGGAACCTTTCTCCTCTCCAAGTCAAATACCCGATTTTCAACCCTCACGTGTGATAAATGCCTAAGATAAGCCAGACAGAATACTTCACAACACAAAGAAATAATAGAAACGTAATCATCTGTTCCCTGTGACCCTCAGACTTCCTGTTCTGCTTCTGGCAATAAATACTCCCTGATATTCTGCAGCTTGATAAAATTCATATGCCACCAAGCACTGCATCTAGGATTTTCAAGAAATGCTGTGATATTGTGTAAAACAGTATTTGAAATAAATTAGAATTGTGATGTATCATTTTCCACAATTCCATTTTTTTTTTCCAGGGGCGGGGAGGGAGGGGAGCTAAGATCAGTAAGAAAGGAAGCATGGCTTCACCACCACAGAAGTGAAAAATGTAGATATTGTCATTGCATTAACATTTTTATTGTGCTGTCTTTTACTGTGCTGTTAGCCTTGCTAACTGCAAGGCTCAGAAATAGAAAGGGTCTCAAAAAATGCAAGTCATCTGATCTCTAAAGAAGCTGTTCTTCCATTGAAGTAACAAGTAAGGACAGAGAATTGTGAAAAGCCTGAGTTACTGAGGTCTTGTGAGGGATTCCCCAGACTCCTCAGACACTTTGAAATGTAACTGTCACACTCCTGAAAATCTCTTGGGCCTGAATCCAGTAGAGACTTTAGCTGGGAGAAATAATTCACAAATACTTGTAAGCCCTTATGGCCAGTGAACAATGGCTCCTTCCAGAGCTAAGAAAGACAAAGGTTCTCCGGGAAGAAAGGAGGAGAAAAGCAGATCAGTGTTTGTCATCATCCTTTTGATTCCTACGCCTCTCCACATGTACTTTACAAGGCAGCCATATCAAGTAGCTTCTGGACTTAACCTTAGCCTCTGGGACACTTATCTCCATCACAAACATGCTTACTGCAAGGCCAGCCACAGTCCGGAGGACTCGCCAGGCTTCAAGGACTTTTTTTAGCTGTATAAGCACTCAGAGGCAGAGGAACTAAGTGTGCTCTGCAGTCATCTTGCGTTTATTCAGGATGCTTGACACCATTCACTGTTCTCTGGATGAACAACAGAAGAGCTAGCATGAAATTTTGGAACTTCACAAAATTTTTATACGGTCATGGCTAAGAATTTTAAATATTTGCTTTTGAACAACTATTCTACCCCATTCCATGAAGAAATCTTGAGGTAGAGTAAGAAAAGAAATCTATTTAGAATATCAGGAAGAAAAACCACAGCAGCTGTTTACATCAGGCTGAGTTTCCTGAGGGCGTGTGGGTGGAGAAGATTGGTAACATTCTTAAAACAAGCCTCTGCTAGCCAACATGTGCAGATGTTAGGAAGAAAAACTAACAGAATAGCTTCACAACCAAATTCTCCTTTAGTCAAAACATCAGGCCCCAAAGTAAAAGTTTCCTTAAGAATAACATCTGGAAAGTATTCTATAACAAATCTAAGTGGCACTTTTTCCCTCAACATCTTGGGGAAAGAAAACACACTTCCACATTTTTAAAATGAATATAAAAGTGTTCCAGCATGAACTGTTCTTAAAGCAAGTAGAATTCTAGAATCAGTTAACAACTTTTAGAGGTTAGTCCTGAATCAAGGGATCAAAAACATCCAAGATGTCTCTGAGAGGCAGGAGATTCAGCCACCATGTACAGGATTACCTCTATTATAAATAAGCTCAGAGTGTGAGGGGCTTCATTCTCTTCATTGCCTTTAAACTTCTCCCTCTACAGAACAGAATATTTTTTTTGTATAGTTTTCCCCCGCATCCGCTCCTGGCACCCGACTTTTCAGCTAGGAATTTCTAACAGGAGAAGATGAATTAGGGAAGAACTTCATATTGTGATTTGGACTCAAGACTCGCTGAGTCTTGCATTGTTGGCAATTTCACACCTGCCATCCTACAGAAAAAAGTGTTACTACTTTCTTAGCTGCTTAAGTTGATGAGTGCTCAGATTAGTGCATAATTATTATTAACAATCACTTTTAAAATTTAAATTGTTTCTCAACAACTTCAGAGATAAAGCACAACCTTCAATTCAAATTCCATTGCAGCAGAATCCAATCTAAATTAGGGACTGCTATATTGTCCCCTTTTTTTCCTTCCTCACTTGGTGAGGCTCTGGGCAAACCAGTTCAGGAAGCTTAGCCAGCAGAAAACAATTCGCTTGATTTTTCCTGCTGGGTTTCCTTCTGCTGGTCTAGTTTCCTGAACCAGCTCACTGGAAGATTAGACAAATGTCAAAGCTTTTGCAATGGAGAAGGAAGCACAAGCCTAGAGATGGGAGGCAAGCAGTGGGAACACCAGGCTAGAGCAGCTTAGGTTTTGGAGGAACTGCAGCCCCAGCCTGGGTTACTGCGTCCCACAAGGAGCATTTGACTGGCACAGGAACTGGTGAAGCAAACACTGATGGGTGTTTTGAAAAACATAGCATATACCAACCTAAATATTTTTTTACTGTTGGAATTTTATCTACATTTCCACAAGTACTCACTGTGATGTCATTGTGATTTACCTGCAAATAAACAATCTTCTGGAAAACATCTTCTCTCATGCTCATCTCCACATCAAAATTAGAAAGCTTTTTATCAGCTTCTGTGCTTGCTAAGCGCACTTCTTTGTCAGGTGAGACATGCTGTGGAAAATCCAATATGCTTCTTTCCACTGTTTAAATAAAAAGCAACAATACTTTAAGGATAAGGGAGCTGTATTTACAAACAAATGAACTGTTCTAATAACACCCCCTCTTTCTGATACTAACAGAAATCATAAAAACAGGCACCCAAAGCAACCTGAAGATTCAGGTCAGACCTGAAGCTAATGAAGTGATTAAAGCTAAGGCAGAAACAAACAGGTAAAGGGATAAAACTGCATCCATTACAACAAACTAGTATTTTACAGCAATTATTCATTACAGGCATCTAACTGTCTCACCCTTCCAATACTTCTAGGAGAAGTCAGCTGAAACGTATGTAAACACAATCTATAGTTTTTGAAAGATGAACCATTTGTAAGCAGACTGATGTTGTTTCATAGTTGACACAGATGCTTCCTTTTCAGTTTTTAAGCTTTAAGATTTAAGCTCTGAATCTTTCCAACATGCCCATCTGTCCTGCCATGACACAAATCTCAAAGCCCCCTTTCCTTATTTCAGGCGAAGCAATAAGGCAAAGGGTGCTGTCTCTATATTTTGAGCTTCTAGAGGTCAGAAGCTGAGTCAGATGATCATTTTCAAGTGCACTTTTGAGATTAGATGAATTCTTACTTTACAGAAGTATATTACATCTTTATAATAGTGAATTGAAAAGCTAAAATAGAAATGAATTCCTAGGATGAGTTAAATTAACTTACTTCAAGCCAATTATACTTCTCCTGTTTCCCCCCACCCCCCACAAAAGAGAAACAAAAAAACGAGTAATCCTAAAATGAAATTGTAAAGCATTGTAATTTTAGGGAATCTATGTCTATTTTTTTAAAATCAAAAACGGATATATTCTCAGATTTCTCACAAGAGTCTGCAAGAAATTTCTTTTTTTCTTCCTGTCATCAAGCCAAGACGGTTCAAAATGATGCAGTGAGTTTTGGCAGCTTTCAAGTAAAATGTAAGGTCTGTTGTCATCTCTGTCTTTTCTGATAATGAATCCCATTTACTTGGGTAGCACTTTCACGCGCATGTGAAAGGTCACACAGGACTTAAATTTGAGGTTCTAATGGAAGTCCACTATTGTGGTAATACATCCTAATCATATACCATGGGGTGTTTTAGAGTTAAGTAATGTTAATTTGACATACAGCTTTGAAGATTAGTATTAAAAGATTAGATATGACCTACTATTGCAATGGCATGTAGAGAAGAAAGCACACTTGGAAGATGTAATCTTGAGAAGCTGATAGCCACTACTTCCTGAATCAAAGAGATTTTCTTTTCCATTTAAAGCGGGAAGTTTTTTTTGACTTCGGTGAAAAAGCTTCCAAATCACCAAATACATCGCTACAGTTAAAAACAAATCTAAACAGAAACCACTTGGATGAAGATTGTTCAGTCTTCCTGCCAGTGACAACTCCAGTCAATACACTAGATGTACCTAAACTGTAATTCTAAGGAACATGAATGCCATAGACTAATATTACAGTACAATCATTTGTGCTGCAGGCTGCTCTTTTTTGCAAGGTGAAGGCTCAGCACTAGGAGCCAAGGTAAGGAGCCTGCTTTCAGCACTTCTGTTGCCACTGTGTATTTCTGAAAAGTTTAAGAGAACCTGACATTTTGCTAAAGATAGGAGAGCCATGCAATACGATAAGTTTTGTTTTGCTTTTCTCCAAACAAAGGCACCACAGTCACATTTTCATGTTTTTATATCACCTAATGGACAAAAGTGAACTGAATGACGTGTTCAGCCATGAAACTCCATTTACATGCTAGCATGTCCTAATCATTCATTCAGGACAATCTAGACATGAGTTCCTTTCCCTAGTTTTATCAAGTACTTGCAAGACAAAACACAATAGCTGGTAAAGAACACTTTTTAGAAAATAGCATACAAAGATTCCTCCATACTCATCCAAGATCTTTTCTCCATTTTGAATTTATTGAACTTTCCATTATTCACCCTGATTTGCTGCTTTCAGTTGGATTCTACAGTGTCTCAAGAAACGCACTTACCAGAGTTGAATGTATTGTATGCAACTATAGACACTGTAGTCTATGCAGCTGCACATTGTCCCCTAGCGGTTGTACACAGTTGGAAAATAAAATGTAACTCTAGAGCTTCACACGCAAAAAGAAAACAGGTACTCAATGCAGCTCTCCAAATGTGTCAAAAAGATCAACAAAACAGTTTTACTAATCCTAAATTCTACCTCCACAGTAACGTAGCAGAATTTCACTTATGAACAAATTACATCCTGTTGAGACACCCAGAAAAATGACAGCGGCTGGAGGACCCTTATGAGGCCTATACACTTGTTATACAAGAGCAGCACGGATCAAAATCATAAGCCATAACAACCATTCCTCAGTATTTCTTCTTGGGTAGACAAACGTATTAAATAATCACACACAAGATACACTAACCTGCATATTCCACTTCTATATCTGCCAGAGCCTGTACAGTATTTTCATGAGTTACATCCTCAGTACTAAGCATTCCAACACTGTCATACACGTGCTTTGTCTTCCTGATCAGTTCTTCCGTTCTTGTTCTGATTTGCTCTGGCGACAGGTCCCATCTCAAGAAGTTTTGGCATGATGCGATATGAGAGGAGGCTTGGAGTCGGCTAGTAATTTCGGCTCCTAATGTCATCCTCAATATGAGTCGGGGCCCAAAAGCCCTGAAAGTAAAAAAACGATTTTTGCATGTTGAGATTCTAGTTCAAAGGTAATTCATTATAAATTAAAAACAGGCAACAGACTTAGTAATTAAAGCATATTTTTAGAAGCAATATAATAGTTCTTCTTAAAGCCACCTTCATATTTGCTGCTTCCTTTTTCTCCTCCATAACTCCTTCTCCCTCACATGTTAATCCATTTTCAGCATCAAAAGAATATCCAGAATAATGCAGACTCACAAGTACCTTCACCCCCAGGATCATCAGAAGATGATCCTGCTTGGGGAAGAAGTAAAGCAAGTTTCATCAACTTAATTTGTGGCCATTTCCAATTCCAATAAAAGGTGGTCCTAAGATTCTTGGTATATCCAACTGGTAAATTCTACTTCCAATTTGCATACCCCATTTGAACACAGTTACCATTTCTCAGTCTATAAAGACAGATATGACTGCATACTGTGTAAAAGCCTCTGGACTTCCATATATAAAATACACATAACAAAATAAACCAGTCCTGAAGCTCAGGGCATGGAAAAAATTAGAGAACAGGATTTGAAAAAAAGATTATATTTTGGATGAATGAATCCAAACCAAGGATAGGCAAATACTGGCTTTGGACATGCTGGCATCCCCACCTCCCCATCTGCTCAGATAAATTTCAACTTAGTTGTGTGAAGGAGAAGGATAGAGATTCAGGCAGTTGACGAATCGGGCCAAGAGAAATCCACATAGCCAAAATGTTCATCTGGAGAACACAGAAATGCCTCAGTGATATGTAAAATAGTGGCTGACAGAGAACATAGCTTTACGATAATTCAAAGAGTTTGCATTTGAGGAGCTCAATTTGCTTGATATTGTTTAGTACCATAGAAAGATCAACTCGCAGCTTCAGAAATGCAACAGGGGGATTTTAAGCCTTTGAGTTACTAAGAACAACTCTGCAGATATTTACTGCCTGTCTCCCCATTTCAGCTGCATGAGTTTAAAGAACTGCATGTGTTGGTAAAGTATGGCAACTCAAGATCTTCAACGCTAGCTAAAAATAAGTAACAATAGCTGAAAATAACTAACAATACGCACAGAGAGCTTACTATTAAGAAGGACATTTCTTTAACACTATTTAATGTTAATTACCTATTTTTGTTAGCACTAGACACTGTAGCTGTATAAATTTTTTTGCAAAATCAATCTGGTATGTGCATAAACGCTCAGATAAGTTTTGGCATACACTGCAGGGAGCATACATAAAAGGAGAAGCAATTTTGACCTAAAGGAAGAACAAGGCAAGAGGAAAATACCAACAGTCTAGAAAGGGCTGCATGCAGAGCTTTTGTTCGAAGGCAAGAGGTTTTGTTAAGACTCCTTCTGTACGAGACGTTTTCTAGAATTAGCCTTGCCAAGATTATTTTTATGCAAGTCGTAACTGAGAGACAACATTCCTATTTACATTTAATTATGAGGGTTTTTTTTCTCATTACCACAGCTATGTCAATTGCTCCTATATCCATCCAGACAATATGTTTACTTTTCCCTTCTGCAGGCATACAGAAACACCAATGACTAGCATATTGACAATTTGCAAACTTTGAAAATGAAGCCTGAATAAAAAAAATTCTTTCCACTCCTATCTCTCCCTGATACCAATGTAGATCAGACATTAATATTACCATTAGCTTCTCCACTGGAACTCTGAATCCCATTTAGGTGTTTATGACAAATGAAACTGTTTTCATAACAGCAAAACACACATATATATATGGTACGAGCACTCGGAGAACACCTTCATTTCCCAAACCCCACTGATTACTACCCTACAGCTTCGTTACAGGACAGCGCTTCATTAAGTCATGAGCTGCTTCTCTCTGAGATATGCTTTGTCTAGTCTTCTATACATTGTTAATACTGTCCTGATGCAACCTGAAGCCTCCTTCAAGACTACATTCAAGGCCCCAGGCAATATCACAGAGAGCCAAAATGTGCAAAATTAAGGTGAAAATAAAAAATTTCTCTCTATGCCAAGGTTTCACATATAAGTGAAGCAGAAGCACAGGAAAACAAGAATCTGAAACAGCTATGCTACAGTGCAGCATATGAGCAGTTACCCTTTCTAAAAGGCAAATTTCTAGTCTCCATAATTCATTATCTTCAACTGGTTGGTGCTACGTGCATTAGAAATGCAGGTGCAGAGCAAAACTTTGGTCACTGACCAGCAAACCGTTATCAGAAACACTGAAATAGTCAGAGCACCTACTCTCTATATTAAATCCAACCTGTTAAACAAGTCCAAAAAATAATTAAAATTGGATTGATTTCAAAAGCTTGAATGCAGGGTCCAGATGGCTCTAGAGATGGCTTTAAGTAAAAAGACTGGGTCACCTGGTTTTATTAATATGTTGGCTAGTTGCATTGAGGAACATACAAACAAACTGGGATGCTTCACAAACTACCACCATACATGCAAGCAAGTAGTTGTCTGTATCCGTTAAAGACAAAAAATGGACACAGAACAGATACTGCCTCTTTCTGAAATGCTGATAGCCTGTCTTCTCCTCCTGACACAAGGAATCAGTTATTTATATAAATTAATACGGGTTGTAGCAGCTGAGAAAGATATGGTACTCTTTGTAACCTATCGAATCTCTGCTCAATTCAAATTGCTCTCAAAAATCCCAGGGTAACACTTCAAGGAAAACAATCACCATATGTAACCACGTAGAGATGTGTTGTTACATTGCTACCAGTCAATGAGATTATACTTTGTGCTAAAGTAACCCTCAGCAGATTAATGAGAAATAACATGCAAGGAAAAATATATGCAGAGGTAGAGTC
Source organism: Tinamus guttatus (assembly GCF_059628265.1). Classification (NCBI taxonomy): domain Eukaryota; kingdom Metazoa; phylum Chordata; class Aves; order Tinamiformes; family Tinamidae; genus Tinamus; species Tinamus guttatus. The sequence goes on from NW_028288843.1 coordinate 56,414, forward strand.
CTGACCATTTCTCTCTTGGTTTAATATTTCATATTCTTGATCTACATAAAATTGTAAACAAATAAATTATCAAAATTTCAAGTATCATACTATACTGAAACTGGTAATACTATGTTAATATTTCTCTCTGACATTCACCTTAATAATATATAGCAAAGCAGGTATCTGCTCATGCTTCGTCCTCTAATATGGTTTTAGGATTAGATCCTGGTCCTTGAGTTCCCAACAAAACATCAATACTTATAACTACCACTTGAGTAAGTGGTGGTACTTAATAATTAGGTAAATTAGGTAATAATTAGGTAAACTTTGTCTGATTTATTCAGGAAAGAAAGAAAGAAACAAAGCCAAATGCGAAATTAAAGGATGAGTATAAACAACAAGAAAAGATAGCATAAGTAAAATAACATGACTATCAAAACTGTTCTGGGCCTGTGCTTGTGTTGGCTTTTAGAAAAACATTGTGGTGAATCATACACTGAGGAAAACTTTAACTTCTCAGATATAAACTGGAAAATAAATTCTATTAATAATAGAAGGAATCAGATACTTCTGAGTACAACAGCAACAGCACTCTCCACCACACAGCAACTGAACCAATAGGAGGCGATTATTATTTTAGACTCACATTTGGTAAATAGCAGCAACATTATAGAAGAGTCAGACATTACTTTGGGCCAAACAATCTGAAGATGTTTTAGTTTAAATTAAACAGAATAATAATATTAAAAAAAAAATCTATAACTAAGGTTACATATATACTGCAGTCAACCAAATCAGGGTAAAACTGTCCTGTGTCTAATGAGCTGACTGGTTCACACCGTTTCAGAGGCGACACTCAGGTTTTTTGCAGAGCACAACTGTTGCTGTATCTCAAGATGCTTGCTGCATTAGCAGAAGTATCGGCCCCAGCAGCGTGACAGGCTCCTCTTCTCCCCTGTTCTCCCTCTGCTGCTCATTTCTGTACCTGTCTACCACTCGGGAGAGTAGCTATCTGCAGGACCACGCTTTGGAAAGAGCCAGAGCAGCACCCACGTCTTTAGAGATTCAGGATGACTCTTGTTCTTAAGTTTACATAAGGTTAAACACCAGGAAATTAAAAGAACTACTGATGCTAACAGGCAACACTCAAAGGAGAACAAATTAATATAAATCAGCCAGGAATACTTTGAAGCTAAAAACAAAATAATGATACATAATAAAGAAACATATTATACATATATATATATAATATATATAAATAAAACATAATAAAGAGACATTTGCAACAATCAGGGCAGTGAGACTCTCAAACAGTTGCCCAACAAGCACCACAGAAATAAAAACTTCATGACTTTCCCTAAGGTAGCACAAGCCTAGACTTGATACTCCCAGTTGCTCCTTCCAGGTTCTATGTCTGTAGGAGTTTCTTCAAAGTGACAGCTCTTCCTTTCTTTCTTCCTTTCTTTCTTCCTTTCTTTCTTCCTTTCTTTCTTCCTTCCTTTCTTCCTTCCTTTCTTCCTTCCTTTCTTCCTTCCTTTCTTCCTTCCTTTCTTCCTTCCTTTCTTCCTTCCTTTCTTCCTTCCTTTCTTCCTTCCTTTCTTCCTTCCTTTCTTCCTTTCTTCCTTTCTTCCTTTCTTCCTTCCTTTCTTCCTTTCTTCCTTCCTTTCTTTAATGAGTCCTATGCAGTCTAATAACGTCAATGGAATGACAGGGCAGAGATGGACACACTACGCATGGTGCCTGTGCCATCTGGCAGTGAGATGTCGGGAGCGAAGAACCCAGGAGCTTCTGTTTGAGCTTTCGAACAGCTGTTGTTCCAAAAGCAAAAAATTATGGCACTCCAAAAGCAATAATAATGAGGATTTCTACCAAAAGCAGAGTAAGTTGAATAATAATTGAAAAGTAGCTGCTGAGCTTTTACGAAAGGATTTTGAAGCAGAAAACAAGGCTTCTAAATTACAGATTGCACTCAGATACATGAGAGATTTTACATTTTTGCCAGACAATGTATTTTGCCAACAAATCTCTAATTTGATTACTTGTTGCTTCTGGAAAATATAAATTTAATTTGACTTTAGAAAGGAGAGAGACTTTTGTAATACTTTACTAGAGCACTACAGGGTATTGCAGATGAGCAAAGCAATTAAATTTACCAGCTGATTTTTAACTCATGCATTAAGTTTTTTTAAATGTTTACATAGGTCTGGTTTTGTTTTGAAAGACTGTTCCATGGCAGGAATGTGCTCAACAATCCTTTTTAATAGGCCACTATGAAAATAAAGAGAAAGCCCCACAGCCTATGAAGCAGAATCAGCAAAGAGCAATAATAGCTTTAGAAAACGCAAAAAAAAATATCTACAAACATGTTCACAATATGCTCCTACTAATGCTATTTACTTCATAACCTAGCCGAGTCTGATATCTCATTCAAGACTGATTACCTATTAATAATCATAATTCCATCCAAGATGCTTTAATGGCTCTATTAGTTCTCAAATTAATCTTCACCCAAACAGCATTACTTACAATGGCAAGTAAGATTTTATAGAGTAATTTAGATGTTATTTACACATGGATTTTGGAAAAAAACATGCACAGCCAGGTTTATGGTACTTGCTCATAAATCTGACAGCTCCATACAGCCATACAAAAATCAAAGTATATTGGATTAGACAGAAATGCTAGAAAACTCTATTCCCTGCTGAGACAAAAGGCCTAAGACAACAGCTTTGGTGGTAAAGTGGGAGCCAAGACAGAAGACTAAAATAGAAAGAAAAAAAGCCTAGTCTCAGATGATTCAGCACTGAATATTTATTCTTCCAAGCTTTATGCATATTGTGTTTTGTTTAAACTCAGTCTTATGCTTTTTGTGTACTTCCAGAAGTCAAAAAGATCATTGTTATTTTGGAAAATATATCAAAATGTAAAAGCTTCTTTCAAACACAAACCACCAAAATACTTTGGAATCTTCTTATGTTTAAATAGTCTGAAAGCAAAAAGATACAAAGACATTTCTTTAGCTGTACCTTATACACATGTTAGGGGGCACTCCTATATAAATAGGAATAGATGGGAAAGCCCTTCTGAACACAAGCAATTTATTTTTCAAATAGCAATTTACTGTATGGAGCTTTGCAAAAGCTGTTAACTTTCAGAGCGTGAACAAGACGACAACCCTTTTAATCATTTTATGCTTTGAAATAGCAGATCTGAGTTACTAAAGACTTGCAGGTCTTGGGTGCTGCAGCAGGAATAGATGCTGGAAGGCAGCAAGCATCACGCACACAGAGGACAGGCAGCGGGTACCTGCCAGGCACCTTCACACACTTTGATGTTTTCACTCCACCTAGTGGGCTTGCTTGAAAAAAGGCCATTAAAGCAATATGAAACCTGACAGGTTGCCTCAGGACCAACCATTTCATGCTTGAATAACATACCATATGCTGGCATTTTCCTGAAAGTAAGATTCAAGTGCCACCAAATATACATAAATAACAGTAGGCAAGCATAGTTTGGTAAAGCTCAATACTGGCTAAGCAAGTTTTTATTTTTTGATTTTTTGCAGATGTTAAACACAGTGAGTACTCAGCAGTGTCTAATACAGCATAAGACGCACTGCATTCTCAGGACGGGATTTTAAGCTAGAAAATACATATTCTAAGATCTGTGTTATTTAGATAACTTTTTTCTTTTATTATTTTTCCCCTCAAAGTTAGCAGAAGGCTGAATAATATGGAAAAGAAAAAAAAAAGAAAAAGAAAAAAAGCATAGGGGTGCAAGACAGAACTAGCAAAATAAAGATAAATCACTCGGAGGTAATGACAGGGCAGCACTAATTCAGTTGAGCTGGAGAAATGAGACCACAGCCCCAGAACTGAAGCAGTCATTTTCTTCCCGCTGGACAAACACATTTGAAGTCCTCATTATCCTTCACCTCTCATCTCTTTCATCTGTTTGGCTTTCAACAGCGTCTGGAACAGCACATACATGCTTGGAATTTTTGGGCCGTTTTCCTTAGCAAAGTACTTGGCTCTATGCCATGACTGCCTTTGGCACAGACAGCTCTCACTATCCTTTTAAGCAAAGAATAGCATGTTTAGTACTCTCTAATTCAAAGTTCTCCAACTGCCTTTAAAAACCCTTTTTCACTGAAGCTGCATTTGAGCAAATAAAGAAAATATAGCACCTTTTAGCACTAAATCAATAATTTTGTCAATTCCCTGCATCTCAGTTCACTGCAAGCTCTACATTGATTGGATTTTCTATTATAGACACAGTGTTAGTTCTTATAATCAGTTTGAGGTAGTCAGAAAAGCCGTAGGTTATAGCATTTAAAAACTATTGATTAATTTAATCCCAGTAGCACTACTTTTATGATCTTATCTAGCAACAAATGTTTACTGATTTCTCTAACAGAATTAACACCAACGACAGCAAGGTAATTGATTTTAGGTCATAACCTGTACATATGTGTGACATATATGGCACAAATCTCTAGGCAGTCTTCCACTGTAGTTAAAATTCTCCCTTTTTTCATCACCCATAGTCTTTAAACAAAAGTAATTTGGAAATTGGTCTGACCGTCTCCCTTAGGAGGAGGCAATTTCTGCACAGCAGCCTGGGCTGACTGTTGGCAGGAGTCATGGCACAGCTTCTGCAGTGTCTGACGCCCTCCATCCCCAGCCCTAAAACCATGGTGCCCCTGACTCTAACACGAGATCTCACTAGGACCACGCAGCTGGGCTTCAAACCCCACCTTGGGAAGAGGAGGGAAAAATATATATTGCTTTTAAGGCCTTTTAAGGCCCTACATCTCTCAGGTGTTACAAATAAGCATCTATAAATACCATGGCAGCAACATAAACAAGAGGTAAAGTGCTTATTATGTGGTGCAAGCCCCATGCACTGTTACCACTAAGATGTAACAGTACTTGAATGCAATCAACTAATGCACAAATGCTGTCTGACCATGGGTAAGAAAAAAAGTGATGCGGCTGGACAGAGAAAACTATGGAGGAAGGTCTGTAAACACTGACAATTTTTCTGATTTACAGCCACATTGAATCAATTCAGCCTGTAATATGGGACCTTTGACTATGCCCTTTGAATATGCCCTTTGACTTCCTATTGATGCTAAGTCTCATACAGTTGAAGAGCGACGCTTTTTGCCAGCACTATTTCGTTGGAGAACTCTGTGCCTTCACAGAACACAGTGACCTCATCTCTCTCACTTGCACCTTTTTAAGGCACTGCTCTCTGCTGGGAAGACAGTGAATTACACTGGGCCACAATCATTTCAATGCTTGCAAATTCCTACCAGCGCTCAATACTACTGTGCATCTGCTCAGCAGTACAAATCACTCAAGCCTGTTTTTTGCTTCCATTTGCTTTGCGATTTAACAACATTAAATGCATGTTTCCCAGGCTAGTTCCAGGCCATCTAGAAGATTATTTCAGCATGAAAACTATGGGCAAGAACTTCAGTGAGGCGACACTCCACAGAAGACATGGAGGGTATCTGTACTAAAGATGGAACTTCCTTAGATGGTATGAGGAAAGCACCGCACCAAAACATCCTTCACCCAGAAGGAATAATATACTCTCCCTAGGCTTAACTCTTCTAAACACACACAGGGTGTACTGGAAAAGAGCCTCTTCTCCTGAGGGGGATAACAACTCACCAATCTACCTGAATTCTTTGAAGGATGCACAATAGACAGAGACTTGTTAATGCTGCCTATCGGATTTCCAAAGACTTTTGACCAAAACCAAGCTGCTGTGAGACATTTATCTAGTGGATAAATGACTGAAATGTAGGAAAGCCATAGGGAGCCAGTTGTTAGTTTTTCTGAATGAAAGGAGGTGAGTACTGGGGCCCCACAGGTTCCTTGTTAGGTTCTTTAGTCTTTAACATATTTATACTGCATCTAGAAAAAGGTAGGATGAACGAAGTGACAAAACGTACTTGGGATAAATGCAGGGTATTAAAAGCAGCCACATAAAGGTGTCACAGGATCTCACAACACTGAGTAAACAATAAAATAATTAAAAATTGATTTCTGTCTTAATAAATGTGAAGTAACATAACTGTGAATTAACAATAATGAGCTCTGAATTACCCTAATCATTTGGAAATAGATTCTGAAGTTAAAACAGCTTCATAAAATCATCAGGCAAAAGGCAACTGAAAAGGGGCGAACAATAAGAGTGAGATGAGGAACAGAGAACATAACAGAAATATTCATTATACCACTCCAGAATAAGTGAGGCATGCTCATGCAGAGCACTTTATGCAGTTCTGCTCCTTCCAACACGTATGAACTCTCATCTGCTCTTCTCCCACTTGCCCCAAAACTTCTCCTCTTCTGCAGGGCCATGTTAATGTTGAAAATAATCAGTTGAAGCACGGAATACATTACATTCAGAAAACAATTAGACCAGGATTTGTCAGCATGGACAAAACAGAACAAAAAAAGTATTTAAGAAATCTACATAATAACTAACATCCCAATTTTTCCCTATCTCTTCTAACATAAGACTCAGGAAGAGATCAAACACAATATTGGGCTGTAGGTTCTATATAGGTATTACTGGACAAATTGTAGGAAAAAAGTCTTTGTCTTTGAGAAGTCCCTAAGTCCTGGGGAATATGATTATAAAAGTCCCCCCCTTGTCTCTTCACCCTCCAGGCCTCCCCATTTCTTGCTGTTTTACCGCCCATTCAGAGAGAAGTCAAGCAGTGCTCAGAGTGCCTTTTTGAGGGTGAGAAAATTTATAGCTCTTGAATCTAAATTCTAATTTAGAGTCTTGAATCTAAATTCTAATTTTCAGAGTCCACATATATTTATCTCCTACTCAAAAATTTATTTTGAAAGAAAGATTCCATAATTCTTGAATCCTAGAAAACTATTTTAGGACATTGAAATTGTTTCAGTGTCTACTTTTTGTCAGATTCTTTTCCATTATTGAGAGTATCCTTAAAAAATAAAGTCTATTATTATGCATATTAATTAAATTAGCAGTCTAATTTTAGCTTACTTTTCCCCCCATATATTTAATTGAAATATTTTTAAATATTTCAATATTTATGATTCTAATAGGAAGAGTATTTAACTGGAAACAACATCTTTACTCAAATCTGCCTATTTTAACCAAAGAAACACAATCCTAAATGTTTTATTCTATGTAAGACAAGCTGCTTGAAATATGCTCAAAACTGTCATTTTTAAGTGACAGTTTGAAAACTGCCTCACTTTAAGATGCCATGGGGAGAAAGAAAATATATCAGCGTTTCCATGTTCGGCTGTTTAACTCCTGCAAGTGATTAGGTCATTATCTGGCATTAGAAATAACCTTTTTTTGTGTGCATATGTGTGAAACAATTATCCGGGTACACTCAAATGAAGACTGCCAAAAGAATTACAGATTAACAAACCACAGCAATCATTCCCAAACGTATTCACAACAAAGAAGGGGTGAAAAAACTAAAACCTGTACTTAATAAAGGCACTGAGAAACAGAAAGGTAGTGATTACATTTGCATGGTCTCTGCATCCTTCGGGTGCTCGTTTTCCTTGGACCCTAGGACAGTCAGTGGAGGAAGCCCTTCGTTGGCCAGCTGACAGGGACCCATTTTCCCCCACGCCGCGGCCTTGCAGGCCGGCTCACAGCCAGCACCCGCCACAGGGAGAACCACCCAGCTCTCCACAGCGCCTCGTGGGCCCGCTCACAGCGAGCACCCGCCACAGGGAGAACCAGGGAGAACCACCCAGCTCTTCACATCGCCTCGTGGGCCCGCTCACAGCCAGCACCCGCCACAGGGAGAACCAGGGAGAACCACCCAGCTCTCCACATCGCCTCGTGGGCCCGCTCACAGCCACAGAGCGAACGACCCGTCTCTTAAGGTCTCCCAAGTCCCTCGCGAGCGGCTCTGTGCCCGCCTCGCCCCTCACGCAGTGTCAAAGCGCGTTTCTTGGCATAACGCTGCTGAGGAGGAGCTGCACCTCGCTTCACGCGCGCCGTGCCTGACACTATTGTATATGTAGCATATACAACGTACACGTATCTACATTATATATGTATATGTGAATACAGCCCTAGCCTCGCTCCATTGTTTCTCCGGCCGTTTTGCCTCCTGAGGGGCGGGGGGCCGCGGCTGCCCGCGCTGCCGCCGCCGCTGCGCGCTCCGCCCGCCAGGCCGCGAGCCCAGCCCGCCCCCGCGGCGCGGCGCCTACCTGCGAGCCGCGCACAGCGCCAGCATGGGGAGGGCGGCGCGAGCGGAGGGCGGCGGGGCCGGGGCGGGGCGCACGGGGACGAGCCGGGGCCGCCGTGACCGCCGCTGCCGCCGCCGCTACCGGGCCCGCGGAGCGGCGCGGCGAGGGCAGCTGCCACCGCGCGGCGCCTCCCCTTCCGCCGCCGCCTCACGCCCTTCCCGCCTCGCCCGCCTCCTGCCCGCCCGCCCGCTCCTCTCCGGCTGCCGGCGCGGACGGGGACGGCGCTGCCCGCGGGGCTCGGCCCTCTCGCACGGTGAGGGAGGGATCCGCGAGGAGCGGGGCGGCGGCGGCGGGGGGAAGTCGCCGCAGGGCCCCGGGGGCATCAGCGGGCGGGCCGGGGCGGCAGCGCTGCCCGTCGCGGCGGGCGCCGCGGCCGCGTTCCGCCGCGTGGGGGGGAGCGCAACTGGGGAGCCCTGTGCGCGTTACCCGCCTCCTCCCCCAGCTGGGTACCGGGCGCACTGCTGAAAAATAAAATAAAAATTAAATAACTCGAAGCGGTTGGAGGAAAAATAGAAATGAAAGTTGGAGACTAAAAATTTTCCCCAAAGTTATGTAACTGCCAGCTGATGCTGGATGCAGATCAGAGCGCGCTGGGAGCGTGTCGCTGGTGACAGGCGCACCGAGGTCGCAACGCTCCCGTTCTGTGTCCGGAGCGAGCGCGGGCCCTTCAGCAGCCCCGGGCTCAAAGACGGGGCAGTGTCTACAACATATTCCGTCAGGTTGGCGGCTTTGCAGCTGATTTTGGTATGAACAGGTGCTCCTGCCTCCAAGTGCTCCTGCCTTAGGAATAAATGTGTAGTCGTGTCTTTCTGAAAAGTGAATGGCTTCAATCGTTCTCAGTGAACTCTCACCAAAAATCTGAGCAAATCTGCACCCTTTTGCTGATGTTTAAAGTAGGAGATCCCAGGGGTTCCCCGATACCCATCAAATGTAATGGCTAGTCTGAAGTGTTGCTTTACTGGGCCTTCTAGTGATTTTAGTGCCTTGTGGGGACTTCTAAATGAGGTCAGTGGGAGGCTGGAATATGCTAGAAATGCAGGACTGGGCCCAAAACACATGTTCTGTCGTGTTTTAAAGCTTTTTTTCTTCTTCTTTTAATAATAGATTTTATTCCTTTTAAGACAGAGGTGAAATTCATCTGTTTCATAATGTCATCTGTCAAACATTTGGTGTATGCAGTCATCCATTTCTTGAGAGAGCAGAGTCAGATGGATAGTTTCACTCCAGATGAACAGGAAAGCTTGGAAGGTAGGTGATAAAGGTGATAATACAAAGACATGCGGGCACTATACAACATGGACATTAAAATCCATAGTGCATGGTCTAAAAGAAAGAAACTGGAATAGTTGGAACTGCCACAAAATATTATCCGCAAATAGGATCAAGATATTTCCATATTTCCACTTCTGAGATCATATATGAAGTCTGAAACTTCTCTGTCTCTTAAAAATGTTAGACATTTGTTTAAATGTAAGGTTTGTGCAACCGTATTTCTGAACAACAGATACTTTGTGTCACATTAAGGTAGGAATTGCCAAAATATAAGCTAGGAAATTGATCTAGATATATCTGCCCCATTTTTTGCCAGATGATTCTTGCTTTTATGTTTGGTTTCTTTATGCATTTTTGTGTTTTGGCATCTGTGAACAAAACACAGAAGACTGTTCCTGTCAACAGCAATATTGGCCAGGGAAAGAGGGAAACAATAAAAAATGAACAACCATATATTGGGTTTAGAATAGGAGAAAAACTCCTTTTTCATACTTACAAGAATTCAATGTAATTCATGAGGGGAAGCTAACAGACTTTTAGAGTAAGAAAAATAAATAAATACCTGGAAGCACTTTTTCACACGAATAGTGATTCCAAAGGGCCAAAATAGTGAATATTTTCAGCATGGTATAATAGAAGGTATAGCCATGGAAGGAGGAGCTTCTGTGTGTGTTCTTCTGCCAACAGAATAGGTGAAGACACTATTTCATTAACCTCGGTAATTTTCTAATGCTAGTTTTTCCTTCATATTGCTGTCATTCCTTTTCCCTGATTCCTGGAGACTTCTTAGGGACTTATAATCACAGCGTAGAATTAAGCAAAAGAAAAAAAAAAAAGATTCTTAATTTCAAAATTGGCTTTCATATCAAATATTTGAAAGACCTGTGCACTGCTTCAAGCAAGCAGCCCTTGGTTGTATGACCACACAGGAGGAAGGATTGGAAGTTAAAGGAAGCCTAGGACCAGTAGTGCAATAAACAGTATCCAAGCAGATGACCACTGAGTTATGTGAATTTTGAGGAGTGGGGTGTGGACTTTTCAGAAGCAGTGCAGCAAGTCCTGCTGCTCTGAAATATACATGTTAAAAGAGAAACCCAGAATCTTTCCAGTGTCTATTGGTTTTACAGTGCGGTTGTTCACTAATGTAAGCAAGAAAGAAGCATGTGTAGGATGCTATTCAAAGGAAATTGCACAGATTTAGTTTTACATCACAATCTGGAATATTTGTACATATGAAAAGTGATAGTCAATTATGAATTTTACCTATGTCAGTATTTGATGAAGTTTCTGCTCAGATGATGAAAGACAGCAGTGTTTCTACAAATCAAATGAAAGATGAAGTATGTTCCTTTTGTCTTTATAAAACTGATAAACATTGATGGGTTGTGATGTTAGCTGATTAGTTGTCTCAGAGCAGCTTTAGCCAATGATTATACAAAAGAATCTACAATTTAAAGACCAAGTCAACAATTTTCTGACCAGAAAGCATGCTTAAATAGTGATGTAAAATTTAGCATTTTAATACAGATATGAATTCCTAATTTTAGAGCTTCATCCTGCCAAAAACTTGGTACCATATGTTCTGTGTTAGAGGATCAGAAGCAAGCATTTCAAATAATTGACTCATTTTAGCTGTGCAAATATCTTTACTGCTTGTGGAATAACCATAGCCCAAATCCTACTCATTGAAGTGGTCAGTGCCAGATGGAGATATATAAGATAAAAGAATTTGACTGATGTTATTATCATTTGGTTTTTGTGTAAGGATAAAACACTGTATGTTTAAATACCTGTGTGAAGAGGTAATTTAAATTGATATCACTCCCCAATAAACAACAACAACAAAAACTCCCTAGAACATTGCAAATTGAGACTTCATCAAAACTGAGGTCTGTCATGCATTTGAACCTGATTTATATTGATAACCTGATGGTGTCAATGATGGGCTGAATTTCTTCTAGGAATATTTTACTTGCATGCTGAGCAAAAATACATTAATTTTAGAAAGCAGAGTAACCACAAGGCAGACTGGACAAGTAATATATCCCTCTACAATCCAGGCTGTAGGATAGGTGTATAGATCTCTGGTATAATGTTTTCAACCCTGTGGTACAAATTAGCAAGTTTACTTTAATGCTAAATTCACTTTCATGCCTTTAATTTCAGGTAGTCTATTTAAATGGCAGTTGTTTCCCTCCCCTTTTTGCAGCTTTTGTATTTTTTTTTATGTGCATGCCACCTATTGCTTTGGGATCAAAGCAGGAACTCCTCATAAACTGCACAGGGGTGTGATTCTTTCTATGTACTGATTTGAATTTCCCTAAGGCAGTATTTTCAGAATGATGGGATATACCTTTCAGACCAGGGATGCAGGTAATTCTTGCGTTGGGGAGATTTTGTGTGTCATGAAGCAAGATGACATGGCTAGCAGTGCTGTACTTTGGTGATGGGGCGGTGAGAGACCGTCTTTTCACACAAAGACAAATCTTCACCAGATTTTCTGGGAGTATGGTTTTACTGCAATACATGAAAACAGGGTAGTTACTGATCTTTTTAACAATCTGAAATATAGGATTTGAAAAGTTTAAGCTTTGACCATGTTTTTATTTTTGCATGCATGTTAACCAGTGATTACTGTGCTATAAAAGTTCCATCCTACTGATTTACCCCGTAAGGGCTCTAAGTTTTGTTATACCTGTCATGGACTATAAGAAGTCAGTGTTCTATTTTTCGGTTAAAGGAGAAAAGTAGGAGTTACTTTTAACAACTAATTATTTCATGGAAATGTCTACCAATTGTGATGTTATATTCAGAATTCTTTTGCTTAAGCAAAATTTAATCACTATTGCACTTTGGAAAAATTTCCTTGATGATAAAGAGTTGATGCCACAGACTTTATGCCTTGAGAAAGAAAAGGGATGAGGATGTATTTTAAATGTATACAAAATTTAAAATAGGATGAGACATTCAGGAAAGCCAACACCTCCAAGTGAAAATAAGTTTGAGAGAATGATTGGTAGGTACATGATTAGGCACTGCCTTCCTCTTAAGTCTTAGAAGGAAAAGCTGGGTATCTAATTTCACTGGCAGGCTTTGTAAGAAGTACTATGAATGTATATTTCATAATTCAGAATAATCAATGCTCACCTTACTATAATTAAGTTTTCTTATATATCAGTTTAGAGCCAAGAAACAAAAGAATTTAACCCAGGTCCATCAGTGCTCTTGCTCAGTAATTTAGAACCTGGCAAAATGATCAATTTTTAAAACATATAGATCACAGGAGCAAGTTATATGTAGACATAAATTTTGTTTCATACTTGTCTTTTCTTACATCCCTTCTATCATACTCAATCAAAGATTTAAAAAAAAAGGTTTTGCCCTTTATTTTGAAAGTGGTTTTTTTTTTGCCTTTCCAAAGAAAACAAGCCGCTGATATTTGCTTTTTGTTAACTGTCAATAATCTTATACATTTATAAATTTTAAATTTCAACATTCATTTTATAATGATACCTAATTTGAATTCAGGGTTCCTACTCCTGGTTATCTCTAGTTCAGATTAAAAAGTTCAATCTGTGAAATAAAGTGAAACATAAGACTGATTTTTCTGAATGCAAATAGAGCTTTCTAAAGAGTCTTCTCTGTTACTTCTCAGTTTTAAGTTTAGGTGATACACCTTAATAAAAATATGCTTCTAGATTCTCCAATTATAGCAGTATCTTTCCTATAATCTTAGGATATTAGGATTAACAATATGTGTTTATATATAAAAATATAATAGATGATGCTTACATGTTTTTACGTAGAAGTTGACAAATGGCGATTAAAACTTCTTTTGGGCATATGGGTCCACTTTTTTCAGAACTGCTTATTTAAGAAAAGTAGTGAATGGTCTGGGAAGGCCACTTAATCCTTGAACAAAAGAGCATGTAAGAGGATATTATAAATATATTTCTGTACTATAGAGACTTGTGATTGATGAAGCATTTTGTTAATAAAAAAATCAAATTAATATATTTTACTTCAAAAAAAAGAAAAATAGTAAGTATTCGTGTGTAATTTGCACTTATTCTTTACATTAAAGATGAACCATTTTCTTCTAACCATTACGTTATGCCACACAAGTGGCTTGCAGATTGGCTGTGGTGTTTGCAGGCGGAGTGTGGGACATGTATAGTTATTTATGGTGATGCTTTTTATGTACTCATAGTCATATTTTTAATATTAAAAAAGACAGATCAAATGATGGAGGAAATTGAAATGGCTTTTAACTGATTTGAGATGCCATAAATAGATTTTGTGTAGCTTCTGCTCTTACCTAGCAGGTCAGCTCTGTGGGGGTCAGGTAGCCTCTGGTTGTTTCAGGATGTGTGTTCCGAAGAGCTGCTCTTACTAGCTCACTACGGAAGTGAATCACAGCTTTATAAATAAATTAATAATATTACACTGCTATTGAAAAACAGGTGACTGACTGACTTTTTTTTTTCTTTTTTTCTTTTTTTCCTCCTCTGTCTTGCAAGTTGCGATCCAATGCCTGGAGACTGTTTTTAAGATTAGCCTGGAAGATACTCATCTTGCACCTCCACAGCATTTGATAGAAATGTTCACAAACTCTTTTCACAAGGTAAGCATTCAATTTAGATTCTAATCCACTCTGCCAATATGTGATAAGATTTCATATTGTATTCACAACCTTAAAGTGCTATGTAGGTCAAAACAGTGTGGAAACTTTAGGAAAACATGAAAAAAGTGAAATTACCATAGAAGCTAGCAGAATGAGCGTCTTTTGGGATGGTGAGAGGAATTAATTTCAGTCAGATAAGGACAATTCCGTATAAAATATTGCTAAACAGTGGATGTCTCATTCTCACTTGAAGAATTTTATCCCTCAGTTACAGTTGAACATTTTGCCATTCCAAAGATAATTGGGACAATTCCAGAAAGTGCTTGAGGTCATTCACAGTTTTCTGATGCTCACGATTCTCATGTGGAAATAATTGAGTCATTTTGTTTTTAAAAAGGGGCAATGAACACTAATTTTAAAATGTGAATTTTTAACATGCAGACTAAAAAATTACATTATATAGGAATGCCCAGTACAGGAAGCAAAGGAATTATCAGGTGGCAAATAAAAGAGCAAGAAGCAAGAAAACCAACACTGTAGAAACAAATAATTTATCTCTTCTCCTTGGATTGTTTAAAACAAATAATGAGCTATAAGATTCTTTAGTAGTGGAAAAAATTCTCTCTTTCTCTTTTAAGAATGTGTTAGTCTTTCATGCTTCCTGTGCATTACAGAAAATCTGATTAATTGTTTATATAATGGCCTAACAATTCTTCGCAGAATGGAATAATTTTTTTAATATAATAAGGCCATATATTTGACTGACCCTCCAACTTTTTCTTTTTTTAAATACACAGAATGACATGCTGCCTCTCTCAGATTCTTTACCAGAGGATGTTGAAAAGGCTGACCAGCTGAAGGATGAAGGTTTGTAATTACTAAAGAAATAAACATTATGCTTTTATTGGCTCTTGGGAAGATTTTTGGATTACTGTGGATAGGGATAGTATAGCAGTTGGACAGCACATTCCACACAAAAACTTGAGCTTATATTCTGTGGTCACTGTCACGTTGTAAAATGGGTAAATGATGTGCTCTATTTGAGATTTAAGAAAATGGAATCTGTTCTTTGCCTTGCTGCTTATTGCTCAGGAGATTGCTAAAAACTAATAGATAATGCATGAAGTCCTAATCAGCATTCTTTAGTAGCAGAAGCTTTAAAGAATGAGTAGAAGCTTTAAAGAATGCATGTAATTATTCATTATATTATGGCTTTTTCCGGCACTTTATTATGGACCAGAAATTCTGAGTTTTGATGGCTGCTTACGGTGAGAAATTCTGCAACTCTACATTCATTCAGAGAAATTCTGAATCATTTTAGGCTGTCTGTGCTATACATGTGCTTCATTATCTTAATAACTAAACTATGTGAGAGCTGTACAGAAGTGGGACTTTATATGCTTGGGTTTTAGTTTTATTTAACATGACCATGCTATATGGGTAGCTGTAGGCAAGTTGTTGGGAGATGTGAGAAGATCAGATCAAAAGGTTTTACTATCTAGCGTACTGGAGTATGGGGTTTGCAGAGATGCGTAGACTGATGAATCTGAATTACAATGGAGGTATCGTGACTGAATTCCTTTAGAGCCACTTCTCAACAAACTGGTCTTCGCTTAACAGCAGAAAATACCCAGCAAGTGTAAAATGGAAAGATGAGAAGGAGAAAGTTTGTGATGGACTGCGTTGTACAGAACATAACTTTTATTTGCATTATATCATGCCAGTTCTTTTTAAAACAATACATCTTGAAAAAGTGAAGTCATAGCTGTCTTATTGGATGTTATAGTGACTATTTTACTTTGATACATAGCACTGTATCTCTTAACTACTTAAGAGTTTTCTGTAATTTATTTCAGGTAACAATCACATGAAAGAAGAAAATTACGGTGCTGCAGTGGATTGTTATACAAGAGCTATAGAACTGGATCCAAACAATGCAGTCTATTACTGCAACAGGTAAAAACAAAAAAATGCACCCCTTTCATTCTTCAGGCTTCATGAACATAATATTAAAGATAAATTATGAAGTAAGTCAAAATAACTTGTGGCTAAAAATACTTGCTGTTCAGGAACGTGTTAATTTTGTAACAGATCTATCTAAAGATAACAATCTTTATCAGAAACACTTGAGATCAGGTTTTTGTTAGTTAGAATCTCTATATTAAACTGTGATTTCAAGTCTGTTAGAGGTAAAAGCCTTTCTTTTTTTCTAGTGTTTCAGTGGATCACCCACCTTTTCTTTCTCTCTCAGTATTGATTTTTCCTTGGAAAAGTCATGAGTAAAGCACTTGGCGGACTTTCCAGTGCAGTTCAAGTATTCAGTATGTTTATGTAGGGCCTGTTGAAAAAGCGACAAGACTATGTTATTGTAGCTTCATAGTGCAATCAGTTCTTCACCCTACTACCAATATGGGAACAGATCATGTATGGCAGAACGTGTTATCCCAAGAGCCAGGAGCATTCACATTCAGCTTTACTGTCCTGAAGGTCAGTATATAGGAATGTAGGCAATATAGCCTGTGAGACCTCCTGGAAGTGACCTCTGTCTAGACAGCCACTGTAGACCTTCTCTGCTCTGTTCAGTGCATCTGTTACCAGAAGGATTTAATGCAGTTAATCTGGCCTTGTGGCACTGTACCTCGCGGATTTTTCTGTTCTCTGACCTGTGCTTCGTCGAGTTGTTTGCAACAAGTACAAGTGATGATTCAGTGTTTAGTGACAAGCATAGAGAGACAGGGAATTCGAAGTCTACTAATATTACATTAAATATTCAAGACATCATTATTTTCTTTAAGAAAACTGATCACATAAGTGATTTTGGTTTTTAAATGGCTACATATGATCCCAAAGCCTCCAAAAATCAGTAGAAGTTTCCTAATTAGATTGTTCTTATGCACCAAATCTGTAACTGTCAAAAGAGAAGAAATACTTCACTGTTTGTGCAATATCATCAGGTGCTAAATGGGTGAGGACCAAAATTCATCAAGAGGTCAGTGAGCCCTGTGTTATATGTACAAAGTTACCTGGAAGAAGGACACTCAGTTATTTGTGATTTTGAGTGTGATGCAGAGTCCAGATAAAAATAGACCTTGTTCTTAGGCTAGTTTGAATCAGTGGAGAGTTGCTGTATTCAACAGTGTTGCTTTTTATTTATAGCAGCGAGAAGAAGACAAAGCTGAGATCACTCAAAGTTTTAACTGATCATATAAATTATCTGCCAACATGTATTAAACAGTTTTGATTCAAACAAATGCAAGACTAAGCATTATCTCTGATTTTATCCATACGTCTTCACTGACATCTGTGAGGCTGGACAGGTATTTGGAAGATAAATAGTCCTATTCAGAAGGGATTTTAGTCAGTCGGACAAAATGTGCAATTCAGAGGGTATCACGAGAGAGGATGAAACATAGTGATGATCTCTGTCATATTTAGCATCCCTAATAAAAGAGAAAAATGTTTCGTGAAGTATAGATGTGTTCAACAGTTAGTTGTTTCTCTCTAGTGTAGACACATGATCATAATTTAGTAATTCAGACAGTGCTAAGAAATGTTATTCTTGTTTAGCTGTAAGCCTGCGTTGCCTCTAGGGAACAACCATGTTCCTGTAACAGGAATATGGCTTTCAGTGGAAAGTTGCTAGTTCCTTTATAATCACTATCCAGAAGCCAGTTTCAGCGAGCAAGTGAAACAGCTGTTGCTTAAGGAAACTTTAGCAGTTCTGAAGTCTCAGAAAGAGAAAAGAGCAGTGAGAAATGAGGGCATCCTTTGAATGCTATGAAATGGCAGTAAAAGTATGCTTCTTGCTGGAAAAGGGCAATTATATAAAATACTTTTGTTTAAATAATGGTTTTATGTATGTGAGAGTTTAAATTATTGTAACAGGTTTTGTGGTGTATTTTGTGCATAGTCATGTGCTGGTTCTAAAATAGTTTCTTAAAGGGGAGCCTGTGTTCTCCAAAACTTGAGTCTAGCGATGTACTTAGGCACATACTTAATCCAGGCCACTCACATCTCTCAGTGAATTAAGGAGAGCTCAGGCATTTTTTGCATAACGAATGAAAAGTCAGAAAAAATAAACATTCTGCTGCTTTATGACCAAGTTCTTTCTCTTTCCACTTTCTTTTAGGGCTGCTGCTCAAAGTAAGCTCAACAAGTACAGTGAAGCAATAAAGGATTGTAAGAGAGCCATAGAAATAGATCCAAAATACAGCAAAGCATATGGGAGAATGGGGTAAGCTAATATAAATCTGAGCAGATGCTGAGGACCAAGTATAAATATCATAGGTTTTCTGAAATCAGTGGAGCTGTGTTGTTTTATTGTAGCCTGGTAGTCTTAGCCTGAGAGTGTTGCAATTCTCTTAAAGTGATGCTATGGGGCTATCAGCTTTAAGCTTTGTGGAGGCTGTTTTCTTAGCAATTTCATATCAGTTTTAGTCAGTTTGCATTATTTTTTAACTTACCAACTTTGCAGCCAACCAACTTCTAGTTTAGGAAGTCAAATTTTTTGTTTTTTTGTTTGTTTGTTTTTGTTTTTTTGTGTGTGTTTTTAATTGTTTTTTGATTTTTTTTGCCTCCTACCTCATTGTACAGTAATAAGAATTCTACTGTTGGAATAATGACTTTAGTTTGCTCATGATGCTGATAAAAATAGGACTGAAGCTGGGGCTCCTAACTTTACTTCTACCAGGAGTAAAGCCTTAATTTTCCTGTGCAATGACTCTTATGAAGCAGTTTTTTTTTTCTTTTGTAAGACTGCTATATCTCATTAGTAACTTCTCTTAGTCATGTCTGAGAGATTAACAGTATTAGCTCTTTAAGCAGTCGGTCTGATTAAGTGCTGTCTCAAATGATAATGCCAGGAATATGCTCTCGAAATGAGTATCTACTTGAGTGAAGGGCTGTTCTGTTTCAATTCATGTAGCTTTGCATTTTCAGTAATCAAAGATATTGGAGGGTCCGGGCTGAACAGTGCTGTAGACTTTTGGCTCTTGGGGTTATGCCTGTAACACTAAATTAAAAAATGCTTGGGATTGTTCTTGGGAGTCAGCTGGCAGCAAGTGGTCCACGTTCACATCATAAAGTTTTGCTAGTTTGCATTACAGAGTGGCTGAATTCAAAGTGCCTATTGCTAAATTGCCTTGGCCTGTGTTAGCTTCTGAACTATATCCCAGTATTGTGGGGATAATGATAGTTGGCTTGGGATAAAAAAGTGCCAGGGACCATTTTCCTAAGAGTTAAGAGAATGATAAGATAATTAAGATAATTACCTAAAAATCTTCCTTCACAGAGTTTATTTTATCTGTTCTGATGTAGCCTTGTTGGCTTTGAGATGGTGGAACACTAATTAGTTGTTTAACCCTTTTGTTTTCGCTGTATGGAGACACAATCTAGAGATTTCAGTGAGATGGAGAGAAACCACAGGCTGATTTAACTGGAAATTGAAGGTTATTTTAGAGTTTGGGATGTCAGGCCAGTGTGCTTTTTGATAGACAGTGAGTGGGATCAAGTTGATCTTGTTTGATAGGCTGATAAATTGTTGTTACGATAGGGGATGTATTTTGTGCTGCAGGCTGTTGCTTAACTCGGTAGAAGGAGATAATATTATAACTTGCTTAAGGTGATTGAGGAAAGAGTGCCTGTTTAGTAATATCTAAAAAGAAACAAGTGCAGAAGCCACCATCTCAACAAAAAAGTCCGGTGAGAATGTTGTGTTTGCCTGTTGCATTACACAGGTGTTTCAGTTTTCCTGAGGGTTTGACAGAAGCTCAGTAGGGGTTGATAAAAAAGCAGAGGTGCCGCAGAAATGGTGGAGGTGGGAGTCAGGCAGACAGTTCAGCAAATGCCTCCACCATGGCCAGGGAGAGCCCTTGTCTAGTGGGCGATGGGCCAGGAACTGTGAGCAAAGAAACTGCTGTCTGCTGTTCTGACTTGTGCTGTGTTCCAAGAAGCAGGATTTTACATATTTTCTTTTGAAATAAGCGTAACTGCATCTCAGAAATACCTGACTCTATTTCTCTCCGATCAGAAACAATTATTTTGGCAAATCAATGAGCCAAAAGAAAGAATGTTGTTGGAGGGCAACTATATTATGGGAGAAAACATGAAAGTTGCACAGGTTACCTCAGGAGTGCAGTGAGTTTTAAACTATCACCGATATATTTCAATATATCAATGACAGTGTTTGCAATCCCTGAAGGTAGTGACTGGGACCGATGCCAGTGACGCAGGAGCTCAGGGCTGGTGCTGGCGCAGGGTTCTCACCTGCTCCCTGTAGCTCACACGCAGTTGGGGAGCGGAGCATGAGTAGCTCCGTGTAGGTTATACAGGATTTCCACAGCATGGGGAAAACGTCAGCAGAGCTCTGGGGTCTATCTGAATTGATTATACAGCAGAAGGCAAAATTGGACCCGCAACCAGATGAGCTTCTGGAAGAGCTCAAAGAAAGATAACGTTTTAAATGTGGTACATAATCAAATTTGAAAACATGTATTTTTTTTCAAAAACAGTAGATAATCCATCTCGTGCTTTCTTGAGCTGCAGGAGAAAAATCTTTTTCGAACCATTAAGCAAGTTTCCTTGGCACAAGGGTCCCTTCCAGAGGCTTAGAGATGATGCTACTATCCCATCCCACCATTAGACAAGCTGTGGAGGGAGAATCTTGCACTGACACCATGACAAAAGGTTGGAACTCGTGGTTTCAGTATTGGCCTCCTTGAAGCAGGGAGGAGCATGTTTCTCCTTGCTGACCAGTGTGTCCTTCTGAGTGATCTCTCTGCTCAGAACAACTGGAGGAAATGCTGAGGGGAATTCAGAGCTCGTATGAACGGTCAGAGGTGCAGGGCCTGGCTTGTGCTCTCAGATGAGGTCAGGACGTGCCAAAGGGTTTAACGAATCCCGTGTGTCTGTGAAACAGACAGTGCAGAATGAGGCCCTCAGGGATGCTCTGCAAAAATAAGTGCTTCACAAAGCAGTAGTAGTATGATAGCAAGTCTTGCTTTAACTTTTTGCTGACGATCAAAATTAGTTGTGAGATGATGTTTTACTTGAGCAGAAAATGTCAGTATCACTATGTTTTGGTGCTGATTTATGTTCCAACCCGTTTATTATTATTATTATTTCACATTAGGTTGGCTCTGACCTCAGTGAATAAATATGAAGAAGCAATTACCAGTTATCAAAAAGCACTCGATCTTGATCCAGAAAATGACTCTTACAAATCAAATTTGAAAATAGCAGAACAGAAACTAAGAGACATGTCCAGTCCTGTAAGTTAGCTCTGCATCTGTTTATTTACAATAGTTACAGCTTACAGAGACTTCGTAGGCAAATTAATTTTCAAATGTAATTTGTTTTTAGACTGGAACTGGACTAAGTTTTGACATGGCAAGCTTGATAAACAATCCTGCCTTCATTAGTATGGTGAGTGTATTTTAAGCTTTGCATTATATTATTTTTACAACTGAATATTTGACAACTCTTGTTCCAGAAGACAAGTGATTTAGATGCTTGCAATAGTTTCATTTTACTATTTTATCGTATTCAAACTTTTCTAACTGATTTTACACTGACACTAGAAAGTGAAATGTACATTTCCTCTAATGCTTGTGTGATTTGCAGTTGGTTCTATCATACTTATAATCAAAAATACGTATAGAACATTTCAGCTAGTGCTTCAGCAAGGAGAAGCTCTACCTGAGAGCTGTGGTTTAGGACCACGTCCCAAATAGCAGAGATGGTAAGAAGGGAAGCAGCAGCGAGTGAGTTCTGCAGGGGCATTAGGGATGGAGTGCCCTGACTCCATGTACCACTTTGCTGGCCACGTGACTTATTTAGTTGGTCTGCATCTGTCTATAGCCAAAAATATATTTTTCCATATGAAGCTAACTATGGGGCAGGAATATTTCTATCCTTTCAGAAGATGTGTGGCAAAGAAAGCAGAGAAGAAGGTATCCAGCCAGGAATGAATGTGGTGGGGTTTTTGCTGTGTTTTTTTTTTTTTTTTTTTTATTGACTTACTCTGACCTTGAGAAAATTACTTCTGGCCACCACTTGGTGCCCAAACCTAGTTGTTGCCAATGCTGGAGAGAATAAAAAGTTGAATTTGGCATTTTATAGTCAGCTGTAGACCAGAGAAGACAGCCAGTTCACTTTGGAGAGGTTTCATGGAAATGTCTTTTGATCAGTAAAAACGAATAGCATGTGTGTCTACTCTTGCATTTGATAAGATCAGTGAGTGAGCAGGTACTTGGTTGTGCCTGTTAGTCTTGTGCTCGTGCAGCCATTGATTTCAATAGGAATTACTGCACTAACTTCAAAGCATTTCCTGCTTTATTCTGTAGTAACTGTCCATATGCATTCTTACCCTATGGCAAATGAAGTACAATTTTTGAGGTATCTTAATAATGGCAAATGTGCATACATAAAATAAGAAAATTTTGATTTTTTAATTTTTAAATAAAATTTCTAAATTTTAAATTTACTGCTGAAGAGTTGTGTTACCATAAAACCATGATACAAAATAAATCCACAACTTGGTTTACTCTGCTCTATTTTGTTTATGTGGCCACAGGCTCAACAGTTGGTACCTCCTCTAGTAACAATAGCTGTAAAACTAATTTGTATAGTCTGGGAGCCAATAAAATGCAGACCTTCTCGAATAAAGTCCAATAGCAAACCTTAAACCCTAGAAGTCTTAAGTTTTTATTTTTTCATTTTAGGGTACTGGGCTTTTGTATTTCATACCTCAATGTTCTGTTTTTCATGCCTAACTCCAAGTAACTGTAATATATTGAAATCTGTATTTGTTGTCTAAAATAAAACAAACTGTGTTGGTTTCATAGCCTAGAAATACTTTTCTGTAATATATATATTTTTTTTCCTCAGGATTGTATGTCTCTATGCACATAATTTTAGTTTATAATTTGTAACAAAACTTAAGATACAGCTTGTGGTTTTTGTTTTTTTTTTCCTGTCTTCTTCAATGATATCTAAATAGTAAATGTATTATAATTTCAGCTATATGTTTCCTATTCTAGGCAGCAAGCCTAATGCAGAATCCTCAAGTTCAACAGCTGTAAGTATTAATACAGATTATCATTGAAACAAGTGTCAGTAAGGGGTTGAATTAACAGAGACAAAGTGGATAGTGCTGGTATTCTGAAAACGTACTTCTGTGCACTGTAAGTTAAACTACTGCAGTTTCTTCCTCTTGCACCTCATTTCCTCTTAGCAGCTCGTTGTTTACTCTGAGGGTCTCCACCTACCCCAGTGCCAACCTCGTGCTCCCTGTTGCAGGATGTCCGGGATGATGTCAAATGCCATTGGTGGCCCAGCTGCAGGTGTTGGTGGCCTCTCGGATTTGTCCAGCCTGATCCATGCGTAAGTGTTATCAAACATATAGTTTTAAATATGATTTTAGAAGCAGTATTTTACACCACCTATTCAGAAGAGCAGGTATCAAAAGAGTTACACTGTGGACTCTCCCCATTGTATGCATGATTATTATTATTAAAATTGAGAAGTCCAAGGCTGGCTTACTGCTGCCTTAAGTTGTTTGCTTGCTTAGTGCTCTTGAATGCCAGTGTCAGAACTGTGTGCTCAGTTTCACTTTCCGGATTTCATGCACTGTTTACTTTCTAAATGCCACTTACTAAAGATGCTACTTTAAACCTTATCTACTTCTACATCTTGCTTTCAGTTTGCACTGATCAAAGTACAGTAGTATCCCAGATACTATTTGAAAAGCTACAAATTAGCGAGCACAGGTTGCAACACATTGCCAAGCTCCTGCCTGCCTGACAGTGCTCTGGTATCCTACCCTGCAGTGGGAGGGCTGCTCCCTCAGGGGACTCGCTATCTGGTAAGGAGGGGAGTGGCTTTTACAACAGCCAGGACCCAGCCCAGCTCATTTAGAATATGATAATTATCATCCATCTGGAACGCAGTGTACAAAAACATATGCAATTTGCTGTGATATCTTAATGGTATTCAGTTTCACTTTATTCCAGAATTCTACCCTGTTTCAAACCATGTTTTAAGTTTTGCCCCTCCAGGGACATAGAATCATAGAATCATAGAATCATTGAGGTTGGAAAGGACCTCTAGAGATCATCTAGTCCAACCCCCCTGCACACACACGGCATAGTAATTTATAATTTGCACTATGGGAAGGAGTACCCCCTTGCCAAACTGAGGACTGTTTTGACAAAAGTTGTCTGCTATGCATTTCTCTGAAAGTGGTGGCTTTCCTCCAACCTGCGCTGTGCTTCACAGGCATCTTGGTAACCTCTGCTGCTTGAGCAAATGCAGAAGTCGTAGAGTCCTGTGCCAGGCTAGTCAGGGAGTAATGGATTCTACTTGCTTGCTTTTCCTAATAAACTAGTCTCATGCTTATCTTTTACATAGACTTAACCTCACCTATTCATTTTATGCTAAGATGCAATAGTTGAAGAGGTGGATCTGTCCTTATTCCATGCAGACTTATGAGACATGCAGGTGGGCTGCTTTTTCCTCAGGACCATCTGCCACAAGCACAAGTTGGCAGCAGCAACTGTACCTCTGCCAAAGCTTATAAAAGTTTAACCTTCAGGTTCAGGAGACTTTTCCTTAAAATGAATACAACAAATTTTAAGAGTCCCTTGAAAATAAGGGAGCAAGTAACTGGAGCAGTTTTGCTAATATTAGTCTAAGCAAATAGGTAAAACCTCTTCCTCAGTGTTATGAACTACAAGTAGTAGTCCGAAGGAATGAAGACCATACAGAGATCTTATTTGACTAGATAAAACCCAAATACCACAAGTGTCATCTTAGTATGTGCATGAAGTACCATCTTCATTTTTAGTCTTAGCTTTCTTATAATGCAGCTTTCAGTTGTATCAGGATACCCTGTTTTCTTACAAATGCTGCTTGTCAGTTTCTCGTGTTTTTTTTTCATGTGTTCTTTTACATAAAACTGTTCAATGCAGGGGGCAGCAGTTTGCACAGCAGATACAGCAGCAGAATCCTGAGCTCATAGAACAACTGAGAAACCATGTGCGGAGCAGATCGTTCAGTGGCAGCACTGAGGAACATTCCTGATTTAAAGGAGGCCTATAAACTGGCACGGTATATAACCCCCAAATGCATACCATAGTTAGTAGCAAAAGCACCATTGTAACTCTTCTGCTTGAATAGAAGACAGAAAATTCTTTGTGCGTGTTTTGCAAACAAGAATAAATCTGTTAAACAGATCTATTGCACATAACTTGGAACATACCGTTTATGTATAGTTACTCCTCTGAAAATTAACACTACATAGACTGAGTGGTTTATTAAAAATCCCAACGTTCCTGTCATTTTCAGTATGTGCATTAGAGCGATCTCCAGGTTGTTTGAGTGAAGGAGTTGTATGGTGGACTGATAAGCTTGCATAATAGCTTAATTCTAAGATACTGGTGTAAAAAGCATATTATGCAGATAGTGGAAAATTTTTATGGCTGTATTCCATGCCAAATGTGCTACTGAAACAATGGTTTAATCAGCCCTCTAAGGTATGTCTGATATGCCTGCTGTAAACAAGTGTAAATCAGTGTTGGAGCATAGAGTGTAAAAATTAATGCTTGGAGAACTTGTGTGGTGGGGCTGAAAGCAGCAGCATGAAACACTTCTCAAGTTCATTTGGCAGGAGGGAGGGATATGACTGCATTCAGGGGAGCACAACAAACTGTGCGGAGACGATACTGATCTCAAGGAGGATAATGCACAGAAACCAAAAGGGAACTGATGGGGAGCAGGGGGCAGTGCTGGGCAGTTCTGGAACTCCCTGCTGCCAGCGTACGCTTAACGCGGCCCGGCAGCCCTGGTGGTCAGTGCCACGGCCCTGTGTGCACAAGCAGGGCAAACTCTGTTCTGTGCACATGCAGTACTTAACATAAGCTTAAAATCTTTAACTGTAATGAGCTAAAACTGGTCTCATGACTGTACAAATAATTAATATTGAAAATTTATCCAAAAACTGCCTTAGAAGGAATGATTCTCTGTATAATCTTATGTGGTAAATCACTGACTTAAATTAACAATGTAAAGTTTCCTTATACATGTGTATCCCAAGTGATGGTTACATGGCCAAGTTAAAGTTTTCCAGTCTTCGATATTTCTATCTCCACCCTGGTGTTTCTCGTTTGCCTTTATTTACTCTTTCAGATCCTACTGCTTTTCTGCATTTTGATTTCATTACTTGTTTTTATACTACTTGCTGTTCGCATTGCTTTATGCTGCAAGGTACGTTTCATTTTCCTTGAGGGAGATTCCAACCATGCACAATTTAGGTTTTGTGCATCCAAACTTCATCTGAGGAGCCTGCTTTGGCTTCTAAGGCCAAGTGACCTGTGCGGGCAAGGCAGCCTGACACAAGTACGGGGAGGAGTGACAGCCTCCCCCAGGGAGGGGCACACAGGAACCCCCGGGGCCTCAGACAGTTTTATCTGCTTCATCATGCAGTCAAATAGAGAGCATAGAAGTAAATGCAGAATTGAGGCTGTCATATACTTGACTCTTATAGATGCTGGTTGTTGTAGCTACTGAAACAGGAAGAAAATGGAACTGGATCCAGGGGAAAAATGAATAAGGATTTAAATCCTAAGGAAATTACTTAACTTTAAAACATTTCATCCAATAGTTCGCATAAACTATTAAATTCTCTTTAAAATGCTGCTTTTTTACTATTTAGAAATGTAGCCACGTTTCTGATGCTATAGAAATGGTTATGTAAAAATCAAATGCCTTTCTAAGTAACTCCTCCCTTCATGTATCATGATAAGAGAGAATCCCTAAACTTGGGCCTTTTTTAAAGGTATTTCAGGCCTGTAATATCTTCAAGATAACTGCTACTTAAAAAGTTAATTCAGTTTTGGCCTGTTGACTTGCACTTGGACAGAATACCCCACAGAAAAAAATAGCTGTTGAGGTTCTAAGGGAGCTACCGCTGTTCTGTAAACACAGCTCGGAGGAGGCTGTGTCATGGCACGAAGGAGCAGCATCACCCCTAGCACGTGCACTTGGCTACATTTCATTTTTTTCTTCTTACCTCTCCCTTCTTTTTCACTGCTTAAAGTGAACTCAAACTTAGATAAGGGGACCCAGTGAACACAGGGTGGGTGGACAAGGCTTAAGCTGTCACCCTCAGTTCACCCTGGCTTTCTGGAAGCAATCCTCATGTAGTCAGTTAACTTTCTATTTCAAACTAGCAGCACTGGCAGGAACCCCTTGACAGTTGCTTAAGAAATGTAATAAATGGCAGCTGTGTCTAGAGGTTATTCTGTCTTTGGTGAATACACTTTTGCCTCCATAATTTTTATTGTTCATATATACAGCCCTGTTATCTTACCTATTTATGGGAGAACTATCCACAAGGAAAGATTGGTTAATTACGCAGCACTCAAGATCATCTTTATAAACTGGTAATTTCCATTTCACCTACTATAATACTGTCAAATTATGCTCTGGTACAGGTTCTATGTAACCAGAATATTAACGCCAATTTTGATGGCGCTAACTAACCCTTAAGGAATGTGCTGCAACTGACACAGTACTTAACTTGTAAACATCCTGTTTTCTGTATATTAACAGAAGGGACTTTATATCCTGAATAAATAAATAAATAGTACCAGTAGCTCTTGTTCCAGGCATTTTCCATCTGAAGCAAGGCACAGAGGGCCCATTTATGCTTTGATCTCTTTGGCCCTGAATCAGCTAGTTTGTCTCACGAAGTCACACAGTATTTCTTAGTCACAGGGTGAGGAAGGGATCTTTTCCTGTGTAATAATCTTGCACTAGAGTTTTTCCTTGTGGTAGGTCAAGTTATAAACAACAATTTAAGTAAACACAATTTTTATTTGCAACCAGTTGCAGTTTATCATTTAACTGAAAAAAGGAGCATTTAAACCCTTTTGTACTGTTACTGTTTCATCAGCAAATAAGTATGATAATTGTTTAGAGAAGAAAGTGTTTTGCACTCATGAACTGCCAACTCCTGTAACAAGCTTGCATGGAAATATCTTCTTCTAACTGTATCTGATCAGAAAAACATTTATTAAATATTCAGCATAGAAGTGGTTCAGTTGTATTTTTGGTTTTGTAATAATTAAAAAGGCAACTTCTCCCTAGTCAAGGTTGCAATTGGTTTTGTTAACAAAAACCTATATTAGCTTAATTCTTTAATTTTTATATAGTAGTTTGCTTGAATACATCACCCATACAGGCAAATTCTTGCTCAGGATGAAACTTCTGAAGCAAACTTCCTGCACTGTTCGAGGGCTATACAGAGCCATAAGCTGTCCTGGGAAAATGTAGTTTGCCTGCTCTTTCTGTCTCTCTTACCTCCTGCTGCCCTGTAGTTCTCCCTCCTTTAACCTGTGTCATTTACCTTGGAAATAGATTATAAATAAAGTTATTTACTTTTTTTGTGTGTGTGGAGAGTTGTTTTTTGCTCTCTTCTAGTCTGCTGGTATATCTACAAACAGTTTTTCATGCAAAGATTTAACAAGTTTGCAACCTCTTTTTAAATACCTGGTATGTGTTTTATTAGATATGAAGGATACGTTTTAGTTCTTGATTTCTTTTGTTTCCTAGGGGCACCTCTCCATCATTTAAACAAAAATTGGATATCTGGTATTTTTTAAGTAGGCTCTGCCCTTAATTTTCTCAGACTGAAAAATATATATATATATCTTTAAATACTTCCAAAATTAAGGTTGGTAAATGGCAATAGGGCAGCTGAAAAAAATGGACAGGTCAATGAGTACAATTTTACTACTGGATGTCTGTGTAAATGCTATTTAACTTTCCCCACGTGATGATGTTAATACAGTATCATTTTTCAGAGCACCTCTTTTTTAATAGGCTTTATTTTCAATAGACAAAGTGGAAGCACATCTTTTTAAAGGATTCTAAAACATTCCAAATATGCTCAGTGAAATTAAATAAACATGCTTATAGATATATCGGGTTTTTTTCTTTTTACACATTTTAATAATTCAGCTGCAAAGCCATAGAAGGTTGGTCCAAAAAAGCCCAGCAAAAGTATTTATGGAACTTCTTTCTTCAACTTTCTTTTTTGATTTCGGAAGAAACAACACAGACTTGTGCAATATCATCATACTCATATGTTCTCTTCAAAAATGTGTCTGTAAGTCTTAAGCCAGAGACACTCTAGAAATGAAAAGCATTTATAAAAGTCAATATTTAAAAAATTGATAAAATGGGCATTTTATAACAAAGCTGTGTTATGAAGTCTTACTTGCAGTCCCTGCACTGAAGACAATAACGTAAGTGCAAGGTGGAGGGATGAGCTTGGGTGCAGCTTTCCAAGCTGCCTTCCTGAAACTCCACACCAGTGGATGGAGCTCGTATTGCACATCTCTAAAACCAGATCCATAGTCCTTTCACTGCTAGAGGAAATTGGAAAAATAAATAAATAAATAAATAAACCTAGATTTTTTTAAAGCATTCAAAGACTACAGACATAAACCAGCTTGATTATTATTCATGCTATTGTTAACGAAGCATTTAAAACTAATTTATAAGTAAAAGAAAGCAACCAAAAGTTACTGTGATGTACAGCAATTCAGTTGGACACAGCTTTATTCAATAAGTAAGTGTTCTTGTCATGGATTTAACTACACTGGGTAGCACAATACTGCTCCTATTTTGAACAGCCTACAAGGCTTTCACAAGAAGCGAAGGTACACAAAATACTTTATGCTTAGTCCTTGGCCTTAAGTACTATTTATAATTACATTATTTACATTTCACTTTACAATCCTTTTATAAAGGACTACTGTAAACCAAACGGTGGATAAAGACGTTACAAAAGACCACCTAGACACTTATTCAGCAGGCCTTCTAGCAGTGCTGCAGAATTAGCAGCAAGGTCAGAACAGATAAAAACGGCATCATTTATCAACTTAGCTGTAATTTAAAATAGATTTATAAGCACTAATTAACAATTAAGATTATTTATGATTTAAATGTGGGGTTTATCTTATGTAATATTGCAGCCGGTTCCATGAACTTGCAACTACCCACTTGGCTTCCAAAGCAAAATGATATTGGCAGATAATGATGATAGAACTTTACAAAATTATTCCAAAAGCTACCATTTTACTGCCTAAGTTCTAAAAAGATTTGGTCCAAAAATCATCAGTTTGGAGCTGCTACAAATCACAGAAAAGATCCGCTTTGAATTCTTTCCGGACAAAGCACTGAAAAATTAAACGAAACAGCCACAACTTACCTGCTCAGAGAAAAAAACACAAGAATCACCTGACATCATTACCTGCAATTTGTTATTTTACATGTAATGTCAAAAGGTTCTTCCAAATTTACAGTGTCTGGTATCGTCTCCAGAGAAAGCCTCACGTCGCCGTAACCGGGAGCCTGGCAAGGAACAAGAAGGCAGATGTCTCAAACGCTGCCTGGCAAAGGGAAGTTTTCACTCCTCAAGTCCTCATCTACTGCAACAGCCTTGGTGAAAGGGTCTGCCCACCCGAAGAGGCTGCCCAAGAAGACCAAATTTCATTCTAGGAGCTCTCTGCCAAGTACAGTACATAGACAACAACACAGGTTAGTTGCCCTACATTAGCTCTTGTGCCTTAGAAAAGGCACTGTTGACTCTCCTGGCCATTTCAGTCCTCTCAGCCTTTGCCAAAATTGCTAATTGCCCCCGGTTAAAATGGTACATGATACGAACACTTGGCCAATATCAAATTTTGTCACAGGACAAACCACATTCTACATGGTTTACTAACAAACCTATGGTAGAAAACTCTATTTGCTACCAATTCACACTGACTCAAGCCAGTGACCTGTAGTGAGTGACCTACAGTGAGCGACCTTACATTTTCAATACCCAAAAAAAATAGATCAGGAGGGAAAAAAAAAAAAAAAGGAAAAACCTTCCTGCCAGAAAAAGCTCAATTACGGGATATATTCAATTTCTGCTTTTTTTGCTGATGGAAGGGTGCTGCAAGAAAAGTTACATTTACAACACGCTTAAACGGTTTCCCTAACATAGTACAGAAAGCCAGTGAATGACCAGTCGAGAACAGTTTCACTCATACACCCTCCATCACAGAATTGGGAAGATGCAACCACCTTAACTTGGGCAGGAGCGCGAGCAGAGAGATCTCAAACAGATTAGGAGAGGGATTTCACCCCACACCAGTGCAGCAACACAACTTAAGAGACTTGTAAGGAAGATGTCTCACCAGTCAGCACTGGAAAAGACAAAAGCTTTTCAGTTGTACGAGATGACAGGAGCGAGCCTACTCCAATTCCCTAAACAAGAGGCAACTTGAAATACGTATTGTGTCATCCCAAACGCGTTCTGGGGCGTTTGCTTTGGACGAGCTCCAGCCTAGTCCCGAGCCGGATGCCCGCTCCGAGGGGGATACCCTCGGCACGCTGCGGACAGGGAGCACCCGGCTGAAGGGCAGCCCAGCCTGCGGAGCCCAACACCGCCCCACAAAGCAGCCCCAAGCCCAAGAAGGGGGCACAATACTGTTTTTGTTTCACCGGTGTGTTCCTGATCTGCTCCCAGGTGATGATATGGAGGCCCAGTACAGGTAAAATTATAGGCCTGCTAAGTGAAACCAGTTAGAGAGCTAGTAAATGAAGGAAAATGATGACAGGTTAAGAGGATCTACAGCTAGAATAATGGAGCAGTAGTTAATATCAGGAGAAGGGGGAGCTGCCTTGCATCTCAAAGGAAAAGAGCAATACTGACTAAGGGAGAAAAAAATTTGTCTTAAGAGGGGTGATAGAAAAGGTCAGCTGGAAATGAGCTTTAAGTACCAGAAGTTTTAAGGAGATAGGCTACTTCAATCTTTAAGGCGGCCAATTTCCAATTTGATGATTTCTAATCTCTGTAAAGAGATACGTGCCATCTAAATTAAAACCAGAGCCATTTTAGTAACTTAGCTTTGAATTTCCATGATCCAAAGTTTCCATGCCTGGTTACAGCTTCATGTGATTGATTTCCCTACAAAACTGTGCAATTTTCTAGTCAACCTAGAGGGAAAAGCATGACCAAGAGCAAGAGGATGCCAAGAGACAGAACCCAATTGCTAGTTGTGTCACCTAAGTTGCAATCATCACAACAATTTTTCTTTTCTTCTCTTTCACTATCTAAAGATGATGCAAGTCAAGCAACTTAAAACTTACAGCCAGTGAACAATCTATAAATCAATGAGATGAGAATAGATTTAACTGAAAACTGTGTATCTGAGAGCTAAATAGTACTATACTGTGCATAAATATTGTTTTGTTCAAAGATGCTCATGTAAGTCCGTGAATCAGGAGGCAGCAGAGTTTTGTGTCAAGTTAACACATTTGAAGAAGCTCTTTTGTTGGTCTTCCTCAGTTTGCTTCCAGATGCCATTCAGCAAGTCAATTTTCTTCTAATCAACATTTTTTGTTACACAGATTTCTTGACTCTGGCACTCAAATGCCAGACTAATTTAAATGGATGCCCAAGTTAAAAACTTACCATTCTTTGGAGCTGGCTAGTTTGCAACCTTCCTCGTTCACCCAGATTCGTTTTCCATACGATGTCTAGTTTCCCAATTACTGTTACACCTTTTATTACTCCAGCTTTCTCTGCAAATTCCTGCTTTGGCTTTAGGCAGTATAAATACTGACGTGTGTCCATAGGCTGTAAATAAGTCCTTGAGCCAAAAGTAGACGCTCTTAAAAAAAAAAAAAAGAAAATCCAGGAAACTTTTTTTAAAGTAATTTTTAAGAAGACATAAAAAAATGTAACCTTCTGCTGCGATTTACTACCTTTGTGATACTTTATTCATGATAAAAAACATTTTATATACTTTTGACAAGAACCATGCTACTATTTTCTAAAATCGCCATAGCCTTTTTCGTTAGATCGAACCACAGACCTTAGCCTTCGAGGCTAACAGGTCCCCCAATATCTTCAGCAACCCTTAGTTTGGAGCTTTTTTCCACCACATTGTTCTTTAATCTCCTCCTTGCCAGCCTCAATAAGGCTTTTTCAGATGCTGAGATTCCACACTGTGACAGTGAACACCAAGGGGAATGTAAGCCTCCGATGCAGGGGGGCATCTCATACACTGCGCTCTTTAATTCTCTATATACAATGGCAACTCATTCTACATCTCAGCAAATCTTAGAAAACCTCTGTCAATGTCACCAGTCCATGCTCTGATTCAGGACAAGAAACATGAGAAGCAGATGAGTATTTGGCATTTCATAAGAACATTGCTCCACCAGGCTAGAGCTGAACAGGCACATGGGTAGGGAGAAGAGAGGATTTGCACTGCAGCCCACCACAGCAGCACCAAAACTCCACCTCCTCTGAAAAAAAAGAAACCCTAGAAACTGTGAAGCATCGAACCTTTATCGAGCCATCACAAGCTTTTGCATCCATAATGGTTTACTGTTGGTGACAGTTGGTTCTTCAGGTATTTTGTGATTTACTGGCTGATGTTAAATAACATTTTAATTTATTTCCCTGTGTGACAAATATCTGTATTCTAAGATCCTATAAGGGCACTTCACCAATCCACCTTGACCACTGTCTTGTCAGCAAGCAAAGAGAAGTGCAATCCCTCAGCTACAGATACCTCTCTAATTTTAATCCTTCTGTCTCACGGAATTATAATACAAAGAGTTTGAGTGTCAAATATCAGCTTTCTGAATCTGAACATACCTTTCCCCTGAGGTGTCTACTGTGTTCAGTTCTGCAACATTGTACATAATAGATGGCTCCAAAGAAACCTTCTCCATAAACATTGGAGAAGTGGTGATATTCTGAATCTGAGCTTCCAGAAACACTTCATCTGTCTGGAAAAACAGAAGTGCAAGTTTATGAAAATACAATTAATATTACTAAAAAGACTAGACTGTCTTCTTAAAAAAATGATAATAAATAAAACACGTGTGTTTAGTTCATGCCTGCAAATCCAATTACAGTAATTAATGCAGGAAAAAACCCTTAATCCCAACAATAATTAATAGGAGCAAAAGTGTTAGTCAACAGATACCTTGCAAAACAATGGATGTGGGATAACTTCGCTACGTTCTAGCTATTGCTTTATAAAGCTTTATGTCACCACTTCCCAAGACTTTCATCACTTCAGCAGCAACTCAAGTTTTATCCAAATTATTAATAAAACGAATCCAAAAGATAATAGAATGAAGGGTAAAGAATTGCAGTGCACATTAATGCCATGCCATGCCAAGTTACTAGTGCATCAAGCTATGGAAAAAATAAAATATAAAGGTGCGTGTTTGTTGAACTCAAGTGTAACAGTTGGGTACATGCTCTGAGATGCTGTTACTGTTCTGGAACATTGATGCACTGCCTAAACAGCAAATCAGTCTCCTCTCGTGCTCAGCTGCATTATCATGCCAATGTTTACCAGTACTAGGTGCATCCATCAATTTAACTGATGCTCTACCTTCAAAATACCCACTAAGACATATCTGTTAAATGAAACCAACGCCTGAAGCTGGGATATAAGGACCAGTTCTAGAACAGGAAGGAAAGCTATAGAGTGTTTAAATGTCAGCAGCTAAAAACATAAAAGTAATGTTATTTTTGTCTCCTTTTTCTCTGTAGAATTATCTCTAAAATCTCCAGGAGAAGTAATTATTGAAGGCTCAGTCTACCAGAAATACAAGCTCCTGGAGAAGTAGAAGAGAAAAACAAACAAAAAAAAGCACCAATTTAAATAAGAATGATTTAAGTACCAAATTTGCACCTGCAAGAGAGTTATCAACAAATTAATATGACAGCTTAGGTACTTCATTAGGATAAAGCCAAAGAACGTATTTTACGGCAAGGGAGGAAGGAAGCTCACAGTTTCCTTTTAATCAGTGTAAATATAGTGACTTCATTAAGCAAATTCAGTCCTGCTCAGAAATTATAAATAACAAAGCAGAACAAAATATTCTGAAGTGCCTTCTCCTCTAAAGGCCCTGTGTTAGAAGTAGAAATACAGACTGGCACTGGAACTATTCCTTGTGCCTCTCCTGTTACCCGCCGCCTAGCCCACAGCATACAGACAGATGTGGAAACTTCCCAAGCTCCGTGGGTTACCGAGAGACCTCGCCCTTGCAGAGCAAGTTGGAAATAAAACACAGCTCTCCTAAATAAAACAGTACTGGTGCAATCACTACAATCATTTTTGACTCTCACTTGAATGCACACTGTTTATATCCCATAAATCCATTGCTCAAAATCTTGATTTACCCCTATTT
Organism: Tinamus guttatus; assembly: GCF_059628265.1. Classification (NCBI taxonomy): domain Eukaryota; kingdom Metazoa; phylum Chordata; class Aves; order Tinamiformes; family Tinamidae; genus Tinamus; species Tinamus guttatus. Next base: position 91,838 of record NW_028288843.1, read on the forward strand.
TAGCTGTTTTCAATGCAGCAGCCAATAGCAGAAATTTAGGAAGAGCTAATTTGAAAGGGGAAAGATAAAACAAGCAGCATAATGAAAAAGCAAGTTAGTTTCATATTATTCCCGAACTTGTTTTAATAATAATATGAAAAAAAAAGTTCAGTATTTTACAAGAATGTAATTCATTTTAATACAATGCACACCTTAAGGGAAAATCAGTCCGCAAAAGTATCATACTAGGTTATCAGGTGCTACATGCACTTAGAAGTTTGAAAGCACAGTCTGAAGTAGCAAAAGGAAGATAGAAAATAAAACTGCTGCTCTCTCCTCAAACCCAATGTCTCCACCAAGTAGATATGCAAAGTCCTGCCACAGCCTATAGAAGCAATCTGGTAGTTTAACCTACATTTCAGTGCTCCGAAAAAGACAATTTGGAAAATAATTAGCTCAGTTGTAATAACTTGCAAAATTCCCTCGGCCCAGTTAAAAATATCTATCTAGTAAAATTTCATTTTTTTTTAAATAAAATGGCCCACATGACTACAAGTTTGAAATAATCAACTTTTAGTAGCAACAGTGGGTATTAAAGAAAGAGTTAATCATTTAGATAATTAGCGGCACATAAAAAGATGGATGGGAAAACATCAGTTCATGACAAGCAGAACAAACATTGCTTTTCCATTATGTTTTTAAAATAATGTTAACAAGAAGCAAGGAGACAGATAGACAATTAAAAAAGCATACATATTTATAAATAAATAAATAAAAATTACCACAGAACTGAGGTCACTCTAATGGGAAAATAAAAAAGAACACATTAGAGAAATTAGGTTAAATGTTAAAGAAAAAGGAGGCTAACTTCCAAACAAAATGCATTTCTGCATTTTTTTTGCACCATCTAAACAAGATAGCATTAGTAAGACAGAAATGTAAATAAAAATGGATGAAAACAAAGATGACAACTACATTTCTAATAAGATATGGCTAGTATTGTTATATGGTTTACTAGTTTGGCTTCGGGGTTTACTAACCGCTACAGAACCAATTCAAAATACAGCCTAAGGCACACAACGCACAGATAAGGTATGGGAGAATAAACTGATCCAAAAAATAAGCTGTTAGTTTCTGAGCAAGTTTAAAGTTTGCCCTAAATTTAAATCCATGCAATGGATTGTAAATGAAATAGAAAAAAAAGCAGCCCTTGTCATTCTTCAATTATCCATATACAGTGTAAAAATGAAAGCAATGTGTTCCAGAAAAGCTACAATACTGCAGCTTACGACACAATTTGGTATAACATAATAGGAAAAAACTCTTTGTTGAACAGATCCCTCAAAAACACCAACAGCAATCACAAACTTCACTTTCTCAACTGTGCGTGAGTGCCGAGCGCCGGCAGGAAGGGCCCCCTTCAGAGCCTTGGCCAAGGCCCACTGAGGTCCAAAGGCCAAGGCCCCTCTCCTGGCTGTGGCAGGTAACTTGGGGATGGGTTGCAGCAGCTCAGGGTGGCAGGACATGCATTCGCCACATTAATCTCCATGACCAGCTTGATTTGGATGCTACTGCAATATGAGCAACAAGCCAGAAGATTAAGGTTCAGCGTTACTTCCTTGATTAAGAAAAATGAAATAATTTTCTGCTGGAATTAATAATTCACAGTTTTAGTGACTGACTTTGTGAATAGAGAGTATCACATCTGTAATATTAATGGAAAGAATTTAACTGATTAATCGATTTTTACAGATTTTTAGTTAACCAGTAACTGACACATAAAATGTTTATTGCTCCCCTACTCCCCAGGGCAAAGTTCTTTCTTAACATATAGAATAAAGGTCCGGGTGCTTCTGCTAGAAAAGTGGTATTACAAACTGCATCTAATCAAGGATTTTTCACTAAAATCATAATGGCAATATACCAGGGTGCGAAGCAAGAGAAAACCGCCCGGTTAATGTCAGCTGCAATCACAAAAAACATTTGTGATGAATTCTGTGGACACTTTGGTAATGGGAGCCATGCCCTAAGCCTTGATTTTTCTTCCCTCTAAATGAATTACAAGCTATAAATTAAATGCACATATGTACATTTATAATTTACATTATACTCATTTTCAGCAGAGGAAAAATCTTTATAGGGAGCCTCCTGAACAACTCTGGTCAAGACAGATCTTGGCACTGTAGATCCTTATTTATAGACTAGGAATTATCATGATATTTCTTCCCTCTGCCTGTTTCCTTATGCAAAGGAAATAAACACATGTTTTATTCTTGAATAGTCATAATCTTGCAGGAGGAATCGTACACCTGTGACTATGATGAAGACAAATAATTAGAATAGAAAGATTTTGAGATTTTCTCCTTTTCTACATGTAAATTCATAGCATATATTACCTGTTTATTTAAGAACAAAGTGGATAGCAAAACACTTGCTACTTAGCTTGACACATACTGTCTGAATTATTCCAGTCAAACCACTTAATGAAATTTTGCAACCAAATGCTAATAGTTTGCAAGTAGTGTAACAGTTAACCATACTTCTGGGGCTATGAAATAAGGTTAACACTCATAATAAAAATCTTTTAAGTGTTTTGCAAGCATCAATCTAAACTTCATGCAACAGATACACAGAACATGACACCCAGGATACTACTTGCTCATTATCACAAAGCAAGTAGATGATAATCTTGGAAACACATATCTTAATTTCCATCTGACCAGCTACTAAAGGGATATTGTGAAAGTTGACACCCTCCGGAAGACCTATAGAATGCACATATGCACAAGGGAATCTAAAAATAAAAAGTATCCTGGATATAATTTAAATTTTTTTTACTGTGTGTCACCTTCAATTAAAACCACCTCTTTAAGTTGTCAAAGACAGATGCCTAAGTAACTCCATACAAATAATTAATTAATATATAATATATAAATATTTAATGAATATATAAGGCCATTTAATTTTGAAACACTATGTGCAACTGCCACAAACTTAGATATTAAGCCGTTTTATAGGGTGTTTATATCTACAACAGAGAAAAAAAATATATCATCTGCTTTGAGTATACTTGAGTATACCTTATGTCAAATATACTTCAATCACCCTAAGAATGAAAGCTGTAATTGAAAATATTTCGTGTTCATTGGGAAGCAGTAAATATGCAAAGTTTTCAGTCAACTGCATTAAGGTTCTGACATGTCTGCCTTGCATATCATCTCGTCCCTTCTATTCATTTATGAAAAAAGACAATGAGAGGGACTTCTGATGCCTAAAACATATACGGAAATAAATGATACCACTTTTTTTTTTTTTGAATACATGATACATAAACCATCAACTATGTTTTTACTTTGGAGAACATTGCATTTCTAAGAAACTCAGAAATTCTGCATTTAAGAAGCTCTCTAAATTTAACCTAGCAATTATCTAAATCAAAGTAAAAAGTCCCAAACCAGCAAAAACACACACACCCAAGCAAATTCAAACACAAACAGTTCTCACTTACCTCAGCATTGTAGAATTTAGTCTTCACATCTAGTGGTTTAAGAACCTGAATGGAATGAAAACAAGTTAGATTTGCAACTGCTTTCCACTACAGTTAACTCAAAATAGTTAATACAGCCATTGTGAAACAGATACAGATTGATATAACTGAAAGAAATATCTTCTCTTACACTTGTCAGGAAAGGAATTTAAATCGTCTTGCTCAAGATGACTATCTTGCTTTACATAAAAAATGTTTTCATCAGTTTCTATGCAAGTAGGGGTCAATTAGGACGCAGTACACAGTTGAGGGCTGTGAATAGAACTTTTAGCCTCATCAAAGTTTTTTTTTTAAAAAAAAGATCCTTTGGAGAGTATTTTGCATGGTAATAGGCACAAAGTTCAATTTTTCAAGTAATCATAACTCACTCTCTTCAGTTGGGGAAAAAATAAAGTATCAATGTATTAAGTTTTTTAAAAGTATTTTTCTTCAGTCAGTTCCTTATTAATCTCCCTACATTCTGATATTTTCTACTTCTTGCCTTTAATCTGACAAACTGTGTTTCAATTAATTCCAGTAAATTTCAATGATTGCCATTAAAAATCAAATAATTATTGTTAGGTTCACAAAAACAAACAAACAAACAAACAAACAACTACTTACACAATTTCATTTCTTCTCCAAACACCATTAATTATTTAGAGGAATTTTTGGAATAAAAATACACTATTGGCCATTATAAAAACATATATATGGTTGAAAAATAAGCTGTTTGAAAACAAACTGTAACATATTTCAATTTAAAAGGCCCCGAAAAACATAATGGAAAAACATGAGTATCTGTCAAACAGATTTTTTTTAAGGCTATTAAAGTACCTGGTGGCACATCTATCACTACAACAGCAGTCATCAACTCCCATTATGAAGACCCTGTTCATTTTTTTTGTTGTTGTTCCTGGTTGGGTCTCCACATCTCATGTTAAACTTTTAAAAATAGAAACCAAAATTGTTCAGCTAAGGATTTTTCTGATAACAGTTCAAAGATTATTTCTATATCAGAATTAAAGGATATATATTATTTTTGAGAGACTCTTGTGCTTCATTCTTTGGAAGAAGAGTTTGAAATTTGACAGACAAATGGCCTTAGTTGTTTCAGTCCTGCCATTAAAGGTGCACATTGATGCAATCAAAGCTAAACTTTGATTAAGTTATAAAATGGCAATTAGCATCTGCATGAGGATCTTTGAAAACCTTGTCTGCATTAATGCCCCTATTAAATGCAATAAAGGAGGCAAGTCCACACATTTGAACAGGGCTCGGAGAGGGAGAGAAGATCAGAACTGGGAGCTTATAGATGAGTACATGGGCACAACGAAAGAGAGCTTCCAGCCAACAAACAGACTGATTGCTAAACATCTGGGCACAAAAAGGGAGAAATTTAGGACAAGGGAAATAATATTCCAAGGCGAATAAGAAAAAAAAAAAAAGATGAAAATCAGCTTAAACGAAGATGAAACAGAACAGAGTCTAGAGGAGAGTATGACACAAAAATAGGGAGGGATCATCTCCTGAGGATCATACGGAAACATCTTGTCTAATTGGCAGCTGCCATCTCAAGGCCCGCAAGGACTAATCACTCTACTAATCTTTGTGGCATACAGCACTTTCATCTTCCAAAACTGAGGTACTTTTCTAGAAATATAAAGTAGCTAGATTTAATGTAAGACTGGAAAAGCAAAATAAAATAATCTGTAACTTGAACAAGTGTGGGATTCCTGAAGGCCAGTAGTCATGCTGTGAGCAAGCCAGATAAGGGCAGAAGGGCGCCAGACCTAGATGAAAGGGCAGAAGGGCGCCAGGTCTAGCTGAAAGGGCGGAAGGACTGCTAACTAAGGGATAAGGAGATCGGCCAAGAGTCAGATAAGGAGGCAAAGAGTTGAGACAAACAACTAGAGGGGGACACTTGTTAAACGTGAGGACGGACACTGCTAGTTAGCCTATCACACTGTGTAGTTAGACTCGTGGATGCAGGGTCTTAACCAATCCTTGTAAAGAAGTGCTCGCGTGTTCGGGGAAGCCTTGCATATAAGCGCGATTGGAACTCTGAATAAACTGGCACTGCTTGATCACATTGATAGTGTCCGTGGTGTCCGAGATTCCCGCGTCGACAAACAAGATAAAAGTCTAAGTGTCACAATGCTCCTGTACTGCTAAAAACACTACAAAAGTATCTCAAAACATATTCAGCAGAGCATGTTTAATGATCCTTCTTTCTCTGGAAAAAGTTCCACAATCCTCCAAGTCTCACCACATATCTCAGAAAACATTCTTTAAGTCTATGCCTAAAACATACTGTTTTATGCTAGAATTAGTCTACAGAGAGTAATTCACTGTCTACAGAAAGGTAATTTCTTGCTTTCATCAATTATTTTAATTGAGTTTCAAAATCTGCACGTAGAACAAGAGGTTTCAACTCTATCAATTATTTGCATGGTTATTAGTAAGATATAACACTTTAGACTTGTTTTCCTAGATTTTTTTAAAACAAACAAATCACTAAGTTCCATTAAAAAAAGTTACACTAAAAGAAAAACAGAATTTCAAAATCCTGAACTCAAAAATTAAATCTGTCTGAATTAAAATGGATAATATATTTTCTGTAAAAAAAAAAAACAAAAAAGGCTGCCACTATGAAAGTAAATTTTTGATAACACTGCTTTTTCTTTTCCAAACAATGAAATGAGAATAATATTTAGTAGTTCCAAAAAACACATACTAATTAGAAGTCATTAGTTCATGTTAAGTTTGAAGCAATACTTATTTCACTGATTCAGGTTTCAAAGTCAAATACATTATGTACGTAAAAGTACTTTAGAAGCATCAACTGCTTTAAAAATGCCAGTTTTCCAAACCCAGCCTCTTATTACAAGCATAACACATTCTTCTGTACAATACCTGGAATTTGAAGAACTTTCTGAAGTACATCTTTTCTCCCATCTGTGTAGTGTAACTTACTGCACAAACTAAGCTGAAATAAAAAGATTTTAAAACGATTTTAGAACTAGACTGTATGCCTCTATCAAAGTAGAAACAGTTTAGTATGCATGTGCTGCAGTTTAATTTAATTAATTTAATTGATTATATGTAATGATTTAAAAAAATCATAGAAAAATGCAAGTTAGAAGATTTAATGATATTACATGTGTGTTCCTATTTCCTTTACTTCATGATGAATCACATCATCAATACAACAGTCTGGTTTGAGTTCTGCCACTGCCGCACTAGAAGCTGAAAGATTCAGGCGCTGAGAACTTGTCTGAAGATCAGCCTGGGAATAGAAAAACAAAGCACTGGTTATAAACGCAGCTACATAAAGTACTCTGTGAAGAAAAACAACTTGCTTTTGAAAAGCACTAGATTTCATGGACTAATATGCACCCTGTATGCTTTCACACACATGAAACAACTTAAATGTGCAACCTGATAATGTTAAAGAAAAATTTTAAAATATACATAAAGAATTCAATCCCTCTAACATGCAGCTCTCAAAACCTCCACTTACTTTTGAATTCCACAATGTGAAACATTTGTAGAATTTCTGTTCTCAACGCATTATTTTCACCCCCAAAAACCCACAAAAACTATTTGAACTCATTTGAAATACAACTAAAATATAAATCAATACGTATTTTACAGAGACTTGCTCTGATGATATCATTGAAAGTGCAACCACTAAAGAATACAGCTTGGGCAATTTTCTTTGGCTATGCAAGTTCTGCCACACACATTCTGTAAAGAAGCTTTAAGCCTATTAATTTTTTTTTGATACAATCTCAATTTCTTTTTTTAATGGCTGAAGATTGTTATAATCCTTTCTATTTTTATATCTTTTTGTTTCTAGCAGTATTTTCTGGATTGGAAAAAAACTGGCAGATATTGCCTAAACTCTATGCATCAGTGCTAATTGCACTAGATACTGTCAGAAAATATACCCAATACATTTTTTATAATCTACCAAGTAGATGTATTTTCACATACCTTTACCAATATATCCTTGACCATTTGATTACTATCATTATGTACACTGATGTAACTGGAAAATGTCTCTCCTAGAAATATATTTCTGTTTAAAAAAAAAAGAATATATTTAAGTATATTTAACAACTCTTATTAAACAAACAACAAAGAACATTCCACTAAAACCTCTTTAAGTTCAATTTCAGGAACTTTGTCTACACTAATTACCCACTTCAGTTCTTAAAAAACTACATAGAGGTAGCCTAGAAGGGCCACGAAAGAGAATTGCATAGAAGTCACAGTAAACTATACTGCACTGAGAGCACACCTAGTCAAAACCTTGCTCTTTTCTTCTTTTTCCAATGTTCACAAGACAACATATTTCCTCTTAAGAGTTAAGTGTGAGAATAGCTTAAGAGATTGCTCTCGAGTCCTAAGTTACACTGGCAATTTCACATCTGTACTGCTAAACTTCAAACTTCCAAGAGAAACAATTTCAAAAGAGAAACAACATATCTGAAAGCTTTACTAAACAAACCTGAACAGAATAAGATGGCTTTCAATAGCCACTAAAATTGCTGGAGTACATCTTGTTGGTTAGAACTGCAGTTTATAGCACTGTAATGATCCTTCTGTAAAACTGCACTGTAAAAATTGACTCACAGTCACAAATTTCTCTAAACTTTCAGTTCCCATTATAGACACAGTCAAGGTAGAGACAACACACACTATCCAGAATAGGTTTATATCTACTTCATGCAGCAAATTAAGAAAGAGAAGTTTTCAAAAGTCTTTAAAAAAAAACCCCACCACTGAGCACTTCACTGTATTACTCTATACTGTATTTCTTCACTCTGTGTTCATAAAGAGTAAAAAGCACAAATGAATTGCAAACCTGGTATATTGTATGTTGCAGTTATATTAAGTTGTTCTTACCCAAAATTTTGAGGCAAAGTAAGCATTTCTCCTAGCATCAAAGTTTCTGCTCCAGTTACAGTAGAAGGATCATCTTTCATGAGCTGGTTAAATAGATTACCTGTAGAAAAATGAAATTGTTAAAATCAAAATATCTCCAAGTCTAGAGTCATGTTCACACATAAGTTCTAAGATTTAACTACTTATTTAGATGCAATTTATTTTAGACATATTTAAATCTAGGCCTAAATAAACTGATTGCAGAAGAAGAGCTCTATATGCCTGCTTATAAATTTTAACTTATTTTCAGGCATCTCTGCCAAAAAAAGCACTCTGTACACATGTTGAAAATCCCAGCCCAAAGGTGTTGTTGAAATTAACATTGAGCTTTTAAGGCAAATTCTGCTTGTAAAAAATGCAACTCAAGAGAATTAGCCATTCCTACTTAAGTTTTTTCCTTGTTTGCTTTGTATTTGAACAGAATTCTCTTCCCTTGTTTCATGCCTTGCCTCTTTCTTACACTTGACATCTAGACTGTATCTACTACTCAGAAATAACCCATGAACACCCCATTTAACAGCTCTCTATATACCAAGCATAAAGTGTTTAGCAAGGATTCTTGCAAAATCATTTTCCATAGTCTGAAAATTAATGTATCGGTTCTAACTAGCCAGGCCATTTTCTCCAGATGAAGATAACTAAGGCCAAACTCTTGTCTGTGCATTTGTCTAGCTTAGACTTGCTATCCATGCTAAATCACATACATGCCACCCACCGTGCCCATATTTTACAGGAATATTAAGTCTTATCACTGAAATTTTGACGTTGTATGTTTACAGTACACCCACCGAGTTTTCAAAGTTGTAGGTGAAGGGCTTTAGAGGAGCACCTATAGCTACTACCAAAGGAGTATTTCTTTCATATAACACATATCATTTCAGATTATAAAGTGTGGGAGATTTATAAACTACGGGAGATGGGTTCTTGTTGGCATCTCAACCACAGATGCTCACATGGCACAGATCTGCTAATATGCAGACAACAACCCGTAGAGAAGACATACCTGGCAAATCTCTCTCTTCACAAGTCACCGGAATATTAGTGAATAAAGTAGGCTTGGTTAGCCTCATCACTGTGAACCAGAAAACAAACCAAGGGTCAATGAAATGAGTATCCATCTTGGGATTTAAAAAATTGCTCTACTTTCACAAGCGAGAGTGATATAAAAGGACCAGACCTCAGTGTGAAAAAGGGTAACACCTCTTCAGCTCAGTTTATTTTGAACCTAAAAAAATTCTCTGCTGTTGTGAGATCCAGAAGCCTATTGCTCTTTTTGCTTCATTTCCTTGACGCACCAGTTTATACTGCTTTCAAGTTAGTACGTCAAAGGTCTTGGATGTGTTGCAGGACAGTGTGAACAGCTTCGTGGCCTTTTGTGGAAACATGGTTTCATTTCATACTGGTTTCATTTCTGTGCGTGTGGACTCTCCCAGGCTAATTATCAATGAGGACCCTTTCAGACATGCACTCCATTATACATGAAATTCCATTTATTGTCTAATCTCCAGAACATATGCAAAACAGAGTGAAAGGTTTAAGATCAGACACCTGCTTTTACTTTTAGTCACATTTTAAAATCAAACCAGCAAAGCAATGACAACGGACTTGGCAGCCCACGTACAAAAACTATCTTATCAATACTGGCAGCAAAAAATTGAGGTTTTATCCATTATTAAAAAGTCCCTATTCCAAAGAAGTAGAATTTGGGAAGGCAATTTTAACTTACAATACTCAAAATTACATGATTTAAATGTATACTGCACCTAAGAAATGTTGCTTCTTAAAATAATTTCTCCCTATTCATACAAATCAGTGATCCTGGTCTTGCATATACCTTCAGATAAAAGCACTCGCATGAAAGCTGAGCATTTCTGACCTTATGTGGTGAACTGAATATGTAAAAATCACTGACTATTTTTTCCTTTGAACTTAGGAAATATAAAAACATAAATTTTCTGAAAATTAAATAAATGAACCTTGGGATTTCTCTTGAGCACAAATTAATGAACAGCCTAGTTCTGCACCATGTACTGCACTTGTATCTTTATTGTACTTTTGCATCATCTTCAATGTCATGTCAGCATTCATTATTTCCAGCTGGGTAAAATAATCAGTTGCTTTGATACGTTTTTGTGTGAAGGAATGGGCAGCAGTATCTCACCATAACTTATGCTACCCTAGAGAAACCTACACGAGTTTGCTATCAGTGACACTAATCTACCTCAGCTTTCAAGCAGAATACATTATCTTTGTAATGGAGCAATGTTGAAAAACTCGGCTTAAAGGCTTAGAACCAAGTTAATTAAAAGCCCCCAAATAAACAAAGACAGAATAAATAATCAAATTCAACACTGCAACTTGAAAAAAATATAATTAAATATATATGCGAATGAGCTAAGCCTTCCTGAAACATGTCAAGATGAAGCTGTGTTTCAGGTACACTGCCACTACCCAAGACTGCAATAATTTTAAGAAAATAAACGTGATCACTTCCTACTGCTCTCCAGCGTAGTGCTGCCAGCTCGCAATGCAAGGACTGTTATTCGGGTAGCAGCCAACCTAATGGCAGAAAGCTGAAGGCCATTGCTGGGAAAGCGGACACTGAGAACTGCTGATATTTGGCAAAATGGTTTTTTACCTCTGTTCTGCGTGCATTAAGCAAACAGAAGAGGGCTACATTACTGATAACTACCTGATTGTATTCAATTCCACAGTAAGCTCATAAATTAGTACTTGCAAATCCTTTTAAAGAACCAAATGCTGCTCAGGTTTAATAACATGCCTAAAACAAGGATACAAGCAATAAACAGCAATAAAATAAAATCTCTGTACTAAGTCAAAACACATAAATTAATAGAGCATCATTTTATCATTACTGAATTAATATTAGGAAATACAGTATCTTTGCAGGACTACCTGTTCTTGCTTAACAAATATTGCTTTTCTTTAAGAACATCGGTAGGATATAAAACACTAAATTAAAAAAAATCATGCTGCATTTTAAAATCTGACTATAAAAGGTAACTTTGTAATTTTGTTTTCTGATCTTTAAGATCCAAAAAAAAAACAGTGAAACAACTTTAATATCAACCCAGAGTTACTCTAGCCAGCATTTCACTTCCATTTTGCTAATAGCTAATCTCAAATAAAAGCCAAATAACAGTATCAGATTCCTTGAATATTCAAAGTTTAGAAACATGCCAACAATCAAACACGGGCAATGCCATAAATTTTGAACTGTGAAGTAGTAAGTAATCTCTACAACAAAATATTATTATTCCAACATAAGGACATTAAACAAATAAAAGTTGCTATTAAAGCCTATGTGGGGGGTATTTAGTTTTCTAAGTACACTAAGTACACTAAGTGAAAGTGTACTTAGGTGCAGTTCCATTTGATGAAACAACCTTCAATAATTTAAAATGAAAATTTCATTTTTCTAGATGCCACAGACCTTTATCTCCAGCTACAAAAGAATTATATGGAGGGAAATCTAATCTAATAGGATTCCCTATGAGAAACCCATGCAATTATATGGCTACCAATTTATTTGATCCACTGATCTTTCAGAAATGGCAGTGAGTACAGACTGTGTGACCTTGACAGGTTTGTTCTATCAGATGACAGAAAGTCATACTGAATTCAGCCTTTCACCAAAACATACATTCAGATCTGTTGCAGCTTGGAGCGGGTCAGGAATGCCAGACAGCAACTTCATAGAAGCTGGAACTGACTTCGTCTATTAGCTTACATGCAGTACATTTACATGATTCTAACAGTTAGTGATGTAGTTACACAGGCTCCTAATTGGTAGACAATGATCTAACTCAGACCCTTACAGCCCCCCTTACTTGTTTAGCTCATCCTTTTAGTTCAACAGCTCTTTTATTCGCTCTGACCTTGGTCTACTTCCTTATCTCCTAGTTAGCAGCCCCTTTGTTCTTTCACTGAAACCTGAAGGCTGGAATTGAGCAGGCCTGCTGGGCAGCCATGTCCACAGCTCTCTAACCATTCCTCTACAATTCCCCCTTTTTCTTTAGATTAGGTGAACCTGGGAAGCAAGCCAGCCTTGAGGTGTCAGATTCGGATTGCGTGAAAAAGCAGTTAACAAACGTGACATTAAAGCGCGCGAACAGGTACAAGCTGTATTTTATCCATCCCCCGATTCCTAACCAGTCCGTTAGTCCGTCTAGACCAAAAAATCCCACATCCTTTGTTACTTTCTCCGTATGCTTGATCAAGTCATGGATCTGGCGGTGTATGGCTGCCGAATGATCCTTCAAGTCCATGCAGCACATTCCGTCGAAGTCCTGACACCCATGTCCGTGAGCAAGAAGCAGGAAATCAACAGCGGCACAGTTTTGCAGTACAGCGTGTTGTACCTGGGTTAAATCATCTGACAGCTCACTAAGCACAGTACTGGTTGCATTCGCTTGTTTCAAGACCTAGCAGGCAAGGCGCTCAATATTTCGGTGTGCCTGCGTGGCTGATACCCCGGGAACTAAGAAGGATGCTGCTACAACCTCCCAAGTGCTCCAGAGATCAACGCTATCCTCACCTTCGGAGCTAAGAGAGTTCACTGCTCTTTTTGATCGTCTTAACAGGGTCTTGCTGTTCCCCGGAGGGCCGTGTGGCCAAATCATACCAAGGCGACCAAATGTGCAAGGCCCACCCATAGGCTGGGACGGAATGCCAGCCCAAGCTCGGTTCCCCCATATCAAAAACCACCCGGTGGGAAGCTTCCTAGGCCGGATAGTTCCCGTATTGTGGGTAACATTTCCGTTACACCATTCCTTTTCCCCTCTTGCCTCCTCAAGGGTTTTTGCATACTCAACTTTGAGACCTTCCAGTTCAACCTCGTATCTACTGTTCTCATTTTCCATTTTCTTCAGTCTGTTTCTCTCCCCTTCTAGTTGAGCCTGGAGACGAGCATTTTCTTGCCTTAAAAGACTATTCTGGGATTCAGTAGAAGACATCTGAACTTTAGTAGAAAGAAGTTCTTCTGTTGCAGCCCGTCCTCTTTCGGCAGCTGCTGCCAAAAGGGCTTGAGATTCACCAAGTCTGTTGGAAAGATTCTTTTCCAATTTTTCCCACAAGGAGGTTTGCGCTCCCAGCATGGCTTGCAAATTTTCTATCTGCCGAAGCAGTGGCCATGTAGCAGATGTAACACTTTGGCTCGGTTCTTGGTTCCGACTCTCCTCTTCTTGCAGTCTCTGTTGTAGTTCACTGATTTCCTGCCGTAAGTAGTCCTCTCTTCTTGCTACCTGTTGTTCTGCACGTTGCAGCACTAGCTGCAGGTCTGCCACCTGAATCGCCAAAGCTTCTTGTTGCTGCCATGCCTCATCCTGGGCCTTCTCCAAAGCTAAACCAAGTTCTTCCTTTGCCTTCATTTCCCGACTTAGGACTGCCTCTTGTGCCTCACTGTCCTTTGTGGCATTAGCTTTATGAAGATCTGCAAGTTCCTTGTAAGCAGTGTCAAGTGCTGCCTGGACACTTCTGTTCCTTTCTTCAAGACCTTCCACCTCTGCCTGGAGCTTATTAAGATCCTTTTCTTGTCGCTCTACAACACTGTTCAGTTGTTTAAAGGAATACCTAACACCAGTGCATCAAATTGGTCTGCTGTCCCACAAAACCAACAACTCTTAATTTGAGTATAATTAACAATATGCTTAAGAAGCATAACATATCCATTAGTGTTAAAAGTAGCATCAGCTTCCATAATAGCATTAAAAGTAACGTTACCTCCTAACAGCCACAATATACAGCTAATAAGAACAGTAACACTTCTTCCTCCCATGTTGTTGTTCTGCAGGCTCACACTTTCCACAGCTAGGGTACCGGTTGCTTGCCTGCTACATGTGATGTATGTGAGTTTGTTTCCAGCCAAGGTCTCACCCATTTTGCTGGCACCCATCTGGTTCCAGCATCTGTAACGATACAAGCATACCCTTTTCCCCAGGTTATCAAGTCCAAAGGTCCCGTCCATTTTCCGGTGTTCTAGTCTCTCAGTATCACCTTACACGGACCCGACTTTACTGCTGTCAGGGCTCCCTTTAGCCCAGCCCTGTGTTTGACCATCAGAGGGACTAGGCCGTCCTGGGATAATCTCAGAAATTTAAAACATATACTGTTCTTGCCAATTTTTCTGCAGGCATAATTCCCAATTCTCCTTTTTTTTTTTTTTAGAAGTTGGCATTTCAGCGTTTGGTTCATACGTTCCACTATGTCATGGTCCTCAGGATGCAATAGTATGGTGAAAAAACAATCTTTCAAATCGATTATTAAGATGTCCCAATCATTTTGAAAGGTTCTCGATTTCCATTTCTATTTATGTTTGCATAGCTTCAATTTGGTTTCCTCCCCAGAAATTGCTTGGGATTTCTATATTAAGGAGGCCCCTGCTCCAGTAGCATTGAGGCTTTTACAATTTGTAAGGACTGTTGCCGGTCCTTCCGTGCCAGTTGCACTGGAGCTTGGCCGTCGCTTCATTCTTGTTTCCCATGCTGAAGTACTTTCCTAGTCTCTTTCCAAGGATACAAGTCAGAGTACGGCTCCCAATCCTCCACTGGTTGGGGGGGGGGGATGCCATAGTCTGAGTTATTCCTGGCTTTCCCGCTTTCAAATTCTGCACTTTCCTGTTGTGCTCATTCAGCCCTCTCTGCTGATATATATATATTACACAATAAAGATCTAAAGACCACACACACAAACAGCACAAACACAGTTTCTATCCAGTGGCACGACCTCACATAGCTGTGCACTCCACTAGTGAGTTCCACTGTCTCAATTGCCTAATCCCATCCTCGTTGCCAATTAGGTTGCAAATGGGTTTGGGATTCGGCAATAATCACACAGAACAAAGTGGCTACGGCTATTCAGGTGAAAGCACGTTAAAGAAGCAAAGTATGCCTAATTACTCGTGAGGTAATACTTGTCGGCAGGACACTGAGACTGAACATTCTCTCGAGTTGGCAGATTAGAGGGTTGCTGACAGGCTCCTAACTCAGCGGGCGTCCCCGCAGAGACAACGTGGGTCTCAGTGTTAGGAGTCTCACCCCTCCTTTCTCTCTGCACTGTCTGTTTATGCCCGGTGCATCCTGCCACGTAGGGCCAGTACGTGCCAGCAGACAGACCGGGGGGCGGACAAACTCTGCCTTCAGTCACATAACCTTCCCTCCTGGTCGTGCAGGTGCGCATACCAGTAAGTGGTCCCAGTCGTCAGTCTGAGGGTCCTGCCTTTCTCATCTCCCTCCCTCTCGGATGTTTTGACCTTCAAATTAGTTTAGAGGATGTTTGCCATTAAGTTGGCTACAAGCCTGGTCGAGCAGCCGCCTTCAGCTGCTTTTGGAGGAGGTCGGCTGTGAGCCTGGCTGAGCAGCCGCCTCCATGCTCCTTATCTCTCAGCCTGGGCAGGCAAACATCTTCTTTCTCAAGGTCTTGGATTCTACTTCGCACAACAATTTTATGACTCCACAGATCATACAAATTTCCACCTTTCAACCATACCTCGTGTCGGCATCAATATACAAAGGATACAACACATAATAGAGATGAACATAGCAAATAGAAATAATAGCCCTAATAACGGTTTCTGTCCTCACTTAAAGCATTACAATTCTTCAACCCCCACTTTAAAAGACAGATCAAACCCCTCTGCACCTCCCTCCTGGCTGTTGTCAAGCCCTCAGCAACATAAGTCTCCTTGATCTCATTCGCCTTTTCTTCCCTGGCCCCCCTTCTCCTTTTTTCAAGCTGATCTAACAAGTCCTGGACCCAGCCGGGCCGTTCTTAGGCACGACGGGGTGGTCTGGGAGTGGGGGCACAGACAGTGCAGGCGCCACAGGCACAGATGAGGACACGGGCTGGGGGGGTTGGCAATGGATCTCCAGACACCAGCGGTTTTCGGTGGCGTGGCGGTCCCGGTCCTGAAGTGCTCGCAAAGGCTCTTACAGGTACACTGCTCGCAGCTTCGGGAGGCTCACGATCCGGCGGTGGCCCTGTGATGTCCTTTGGGCGATGGTGGGGCTCAGAACCCCCTCGCTTCAGCTTGGGTCTTTGCAAGTGTCCCTTGTCTCTAGCCCATTTATACAGCTCATACAGCTTCTTCATGCTCACTGCTGCCTCCCTCTTTGCTAATAAGTCCAGCAGCAGTTGTACAGCAGCTTCTCGCTCCATTTTGTACATACACCGGGTTCTCTGCTTCTAGCCCTCCCCTGACGCCGTCTTTCCGTCCCGGGCCCCAGCTTCTTGCCCCGCAACGCCGTCTTTTCCATGTGCGCAATCACAGCCGGCTTACCCGCTCCGGTCCCCGTCTTGGTCGGATCACTCGGCTGCACCCGTACGTCGTCCTCCAGAATCCTGCACCGTTGTGCCAAGTCCCTGTACCGGTCCCTGTTCGGAATCGAGACCCTGTTCGGGCGCCACTTGTTGCAGCTTGGAGCGGGTCAGGAATGCCAGACAGCAACTTCATAGAAGCTGGAACTGACTTTGTCTATTAGTTTACATGCAGTACATTTATATGATTCTAACAGTTAGTGATGTAGTTACACAGGCTCCTAATTGGTAGACAATGATCTAACTAAGACCCTTACAGCCCCCCTTACTTGTTTAGCTCATCCTTCTGGTTCAACAGCTCTTTTATTCCCTCTGACCTTGGTCTACTTCCTTATCTCCTAGTTAGCAGCCCCTTTGTTCTTTCACTGAAACCTGAAGGCTGGAATTGAGCAGGCCTGCTGGGCAGCCATGTCCGCGCCTCTCTAACCATTCCTCTACACAGATCCCCAGAGACCATTACCCTCCATAAAACAACAAACAGAGATTTATAGACAGAAGCAAAATTTTTAAATTTTCTGACATGCTGGTGGAAGTTGCTACTTTCCTGTTCCCTATGACAACTACAGGCTTCACCACAGCTCAAATATCAGCAACCTCAGAAAAAAATATTATTAGAAAAGCTGTAAAATAGAAAACAATAAAGATGCCCACTACTCTAAAGTATTCAGCTTGCACTGAATCTTTCATTAACATTTCTGCGAAAATACTAGTAACATCATGGAATGTAAAGTACTACTTAATTCTTGTATTTAACGTATTTAATTTCAATTCCTTCATAAAAGGACAATTTGCAGCAAATGCTCACAACGTTGGTGGAAAAAAAGAATATAACCACTGTTCTTTCAGCTCCGCAGAGAGGGACCTGGGTGTCATGGTGAACAACGAGGTGACCATGAGGCAGCAGTGTGTCCTCGTGGCCAAGAAGGCCAATGGGATCCTGGGGTGCATTAAGAAGAGCGTCTCCAGCAGGTCGAGGGAGGTGATCCTGCCCCTCTACTCAGCCCTGGTGAGGCCACATCTGGAGTATTGTGTCCAGTTCTGGGCCCCACAGTACAAGAGGGATGTGGAGCTGCTGGAGAGAGTCCAGCGCAGGGCCACAAGGATGATCAGGGGCCTGGAACATCTGCCCTATGAGGAGAGGCTGAGGGAGCTGGGCCTGTTCAGCCTGGAGAAGAGAAGGCTGAGAGGGGACCTGATCAGTGTCTATAAGTACCTCAAGGGAGGGAGTGCAGAGGATGGTGCTGGCCTCTTTTCACTGGTGGCCACTGACAGAACTAGAAGTAATGGCCACAAACTGAAGCACCAAAAGTTCCACAGGAACTTAAGGAAAAATTCCTTAACAGTCAGGGTGACGGAGCACTAGAACAGGCTGCCCAGAGAGGTTGTGGAGTCTCCTTCTCTGGAGATCTTCCAAACCCGCTCGGACGCAGTCCTGTGCCACGTGCTCTAGGTGACCCTGCGTGTGCAGGGGGGTTGGACTAGATGATCTCTAGAGGTCCCTTCCAACCTTAAGCATTCTATGATTCTTTGAAGTGATAATAACAATCCACTTCACAGTATCTTTTCCTTCTCCTTCTAATTTTATCCAAAACAGCACAGTGAGGAAGCATTTGGCTTGACTGAAAGAATAACTTTTATTATCCTACACAGCTTGCCGTAGCCGTTGAGACAATAGATCTTTTCCCTAGACATCTGATGTAGAGAAAAGCTACACAAAAGCAGTTCTAAACCAAACAGAAACATACCAATCTTTATAGAAGCACTCATAAGATTCCTGATCCAATAAGGTTAAATAAAGAAAAATTGTAGCAAAATAATATTAAATAGTTTCCTGCTCTTTCATTCATTGGTTATTCCAAAGTATTTTCTAATCTGCTTAAAATCTCTGGTATTTTAGAGAGCAGTATTATTATGGAACTGTATCTTAAGTTATAAGCTAAAAATAATTCCAAATTTATTCACAAGCAAATTCATTTTACCAGTAAGACCTAGTCTTTCTCTAAGAACATTTCTAACATATTCACAGTATAATATATCACAGAAAATCCATATCTGGCCCACAGATCTTTGGATTGTAGCATTGCAAGATGGCAATTCATTGTGTTTGATGAGCCTATTCAGTTTTACCCAGATGTCCTCCAAAGTTTGGTTATTGCAAACAGACTGCTCAATTGTCCACTTTGCTCTATAAAATACATGCAGTTTCAGTCTTTCCAAATTATTCTGCAGCTCTTCAGACAAAGGAAGAATCTTTTCTTTGATCTTAGCACTAGGGAGAGAGACACTCCAAGACCTTTTCAATTTTTGTTTCCCATTAGGTGGTAGTTCTTCTTGATTCTCCACGTTAATTGGTCTGTGAACAGCTTGGATTAAAGTCTGACCACGTCTCATGTCAGACTGAAACTCAAGGAGACTTTTTGTGCAGTCATAATCAGCAGATCCTATCATGTACTCTGCAGCTGTAGAAAGTTGTTTCACTTCTTCTGCTTCCTCACAAGAGATAACAGGTGGCTGCCTTTTTGGTTTAAGGGGAAGTCTGTATAAATCATTTGGAAACCAGGGCGTGAATCTTGGTAACCGACGAACGGGAAACTCCTTCATTGCTGCTTCTGCAAATGTTTGCAGTTTCCTTAGATCTTTCTGATGTGGTCGATAATGCAAGACCACTTCCATGCTTGCACTGCGGAAATCCAATAATTCTTAGGAAAAGGAACAGTCTCTCAATTAGGATTGTCAAATCTAGACTGAAACACATCTTATTTACAAGAATTTCCTTGCCTCGTGCTGCAAAGACCAGTGGAAAACAGGACCTAAAGCAGAAGTATTATAAAGAATAAGATACTACCATATAAAAAAAAACGTATTGCTAGGATATTTTGTAAAAAAGTAACATCTTGTAAAAATAAACTAGTGAGACTTATCAGAAGATTTCTATTTTATTCGTGCTGTGGCTGTATTCCATCCTTGCCAGCATAACGTCAGTACACAGAACGTGATCCAAATATACACTGTTTGCTCAGTGCTGTCCCACCCAACAGTATTCCTTTCACTGCCACTATCTCAGCATTGTCACCCACTAAGACCCATCATTATTCCTGTCATATCTTTGTGAGTATACTAAAATGATTTTTTTTCCAGTTAAGGGCATTTCAGAAGCTGCCTCAGATCTCAAATTTTCCATGCTAAAGTAAGCACAATTCTCTTTTCCCAAAGATTATTATGTAAACATATGGCACTACATTGCCAACACATACACCAAAGTGTGGAACAAAAGCAAAATAATTCATTGAAAATACTACCCTCATTAATAAGACACACAATTACCACTACCTATTATATCAGATTTGCCATTCAAATCTCTTTAAAGAAATTAAATTTTCCCCGGGCTAACCAAGAGAATATAAAGCAACATCTGGTGTTACAACAAGGAAAAAGCCTTTCCTGAAATAACACTGACAAGCATAACTGTTAAAGGGGAAGTGTTATGGGCAAACAGCACTTGAGTCTATTTTTTTAAAAAAAAATCTAACACAGCTGCTAACTGGGTTTTACTCTTGAAGCTTTCAAGCCATACATGCAGTCTTTTCAAATGACTTAAGGATACAATCTATATTTAAAAACATCAACATTACTCCCTTTTGTGGGAAAATCATATCATATTTTCTTTCCTCCAGCCCTACAAACATGACTATAAAATATAACATAAAGTACATGCACTTGTTTGTTCTGCACTTTTTACTTACCCTTGCAATCCTGGCAGGCTCCTCACCAGACACTAGCAATGGCCACTAATGTTTAAAGCAATAAAACCTGATATTGCTTAATCACTGTACCATCAAGTTTCTGCCTAAGATACACACAATGCAAAGAAATCCAGATGCCTTTTTACTTCTATTTCCAAAATCTATAGCCTGGACCCTGCACTAAGTCCAATGCAAGGCCAATTTTTTTTTTTTTTTTTTTTACAACAGTAAAGTAATGAGTTTTAGCTTTGAATTATCAGTATGCACCTGCAGTGGTGCTGCTTCATGTTCTGGGGGGTTGCTTTTGGGTGCATCTGCATGGGTGGACACACATATATGAAAAAAAATAAAGGCCAGTTATTATATTTGAATTATGATTAACGGATTTTACTCTTAACAGACGGCAGAAAAACTCTCTCTGGGAGCATTACAAAACTACTATAAAACAGATTCAGAAGTCACCTGCACACATGCACTATTTAATGAGACTGAATAGTCTCACTGATTCATTTCCAAAAACAGTGCTGTTAGAAAGAGAAAAATATAAAAATAGATTTGACTGAAATAAGATGAAAGAAGGTTCATGCTTCTCAGTGCTTTGATTGCTAATTCATTGGAAAAGAACTTCCAGTAGAGATATTAATGCCTTATAGAAATTGCACTTCCCTTACTATTTCGTGTCTGAATTTCCGCACTAATTTCTGCAAGGAACCTCACAGGTGCCCACATTTCCAATTTCACTCCTGTGACACGCGAACACGGCCAGTACCCACTCGCTGGGCAGAGGTTTAGCAGCGCCAGCAGTTCTCTGCACCGGACAGGAAATCTAATAACGATTCCCACCGCAAACACCGAACCGCTCTGTGAGAAACGCAAATACGCCGAACGCACCAGCGCCACAGCAGGCCGAGGCCCAGCCTGGCGCGGTGCTCACCGCCCCACGGGTCGGCTCCCCCCGTCCCGGGCCGGCTCTCCGCCATCCCGGGCCGGGGCCCCGCAATCCCGGGCCGGCGCCCCTCCCTCCCCGGGTGGCCCCGTTGCTGCGCAGCGCGGGGCGGCCCCTCGCTACCTTTCAGCGCCAGCAAGTGCTCCTGCTTGGGCTGGTTGACGTCCATGGCGCCAGGCCCCACCACCTAACGGCAACGGGGACGAATCGCGCGCGGCCGCCGGACGCAGAGCGGCGACGCTGGGGAGCCTGGCCCGACCGTCCCAGGGTGCACCGCGCCGCCGCCCGGCGCCGGAGGAAGGAACTACGGCACCCAGAATGCATTGCGCGGCTGCTGCCGGGAACCGGCACAGTGCATGCTGGGACGCGCCGTTCTCGCGAGGTCCTGGCGGGGCGGCGCCGCGCGGCACCACGGGAACCGCCGTTCCCGGGGCGGGGCGCAGGGGCGAAGCGGGGGCGCATGCGCAGGTGCCCCTGCCGCGCCTGCCGGCCGGCGCGGGACTGCGCCTTCCCGAAGATGGCGGCGCTCGGTGTGAACAGGGCCGGGGCCGGCGCCGGGCCGGACGCCGCTCGGGGGCCCGGCGGCAGCGGCCGGGGGCCGGTGGGCGCCGCCGTGAAGGTGAAGAGCGCCGCACTTCCGTCCCGCGCGCGGCAGCGGGAGAGGGGAGCGAGACCGCTGCAGGAGCGCCGTGAGCGGGCGCGGGTGTCGATGTCGGCCCAGGAGAGCTTTGGGGTGGCCACGGCAGCGCTGCAGGATATCTTATAAAATACGTTATTGTATTACAGTGGCTCTCCCAGGAAGCTTGACTTTTCTATCAACTTGGCACCAAATACAGTCTGTTTTTGAATTACAGGTTCTCGAGTGTGGAGTCTGCGAAGATGTGTTTTCTTTGCAAGGTGACAAAGTTCCCCGTTTGCTTTTGTGTGGCCACACAGTCTGCCATGACTGCCTGACCCGACTCCCCCTTCATGGTAGAGCAGTTCGTTGTCCTTTTGATCGACAAGTTACTGAACTAGGTAAGAAAATGTAGTTCTAAAACTTTTTTTTTTTTTAAAAGAAGTCTCAGTAACTGGGGAAGGGGAAATACACAGAAGTTGATTTAGCTTTGTGAGCTAGTAAACTGTATTTTATGCAGTCACAACCTTTGTAACTCATGCCTTTGATTTTGCCCTAAACCCATGAAAAGGGGAAGGTAGAGGAAAAAGGAGCAGGACTAAATGATGAATGATGTAGGTGAATAGATGGTAAGGGTGCAGGAATCAATAGTATAGGTGTGTGAAGTGGATTGTTCTTGTGCAATATTTTCAAGTAATGAATTCATTTGTTCCAGAGAAGTTCTTAATCCTGTAAAACATTAATAAAATAGGTATCTTCAAAAAAGCATAAGACTAGTCTATTTTAAACTAGTGTTTAAATTGGTGAATGGCTGTTGGGTTCCTGTCGGTTTGAATGCAAAACAGGCCATGAAATCAGTAGTTTCTTTAGTGAAGCAGATTTGTCTGCATTAATGAAGAATTGTTTGAAAGGGAGAGGCTAGTGGTAGCAAAGCTGTTTTTAAATTGCATAATACTTCTTTGTATGAAATAGCTTGCAACTATCAGGCAGTTATCAACGGGAATTTCTTTCCAGTAGAAGTGTTTCCAGAGAATATTTGAAAGACTAAGACCCAGCTTTTATCCATGAGTGGGAGTTTGTTCTAGGCAACAGATGACAGATTCTTATAATTTCTTCAGAAAAGAAATTGCTGATTCAACATATGGTTATACAGAAAACACTTACCAGAAGAATTTGTACCAAGGAGAATTTGTTAACACAATTGGTTGCACTAGCTCTGCATAGCACAGGGAAAAAAAGTTGGAAGAATTCTCCAAGAGGGAAACTTCTAAAGCAGAAATCCATGAAAGAAAAGTCCGAATACCAGGTTAGCTTGAATAAGCATTTGCCTTGTGCAGAAAGGAGAATCTGTTAGAGTATAGACCAAACTGAGAATAATATTGGGACAGTTGCTGGCAAGCTTTCATGGAAACTGGAGTCAGAAAGAGAAATATCGGTCTTGTATGAAAAGAGCATTGGCAGGGGGAGGAGATAGTGTGAGTGTCAAATGATTGCTAATGTAAAAATGTGGCCAGGGCAGTAACGGTTGTTTTACCTTTTAGCTGTGACTGCACAGCTGTGAGAGGTTTCTTGAAATGCCCTTTCAGAAGGAGCTTAACCCAGCTGCTCTTGTGCAACTCTTCTGTGTAGGACTGTTGCCTTGTCAGCCTTGTCAGCTAAAAGCTGACTTCTTTTACTGCATAGTAGGAAATTTGCCATTTCTTCTTCCTTCTTTTTCTTTTTTTTCCTTCAGTTGTGCACTCTTTTGCAGCAGCCCTCTGATAGTATGTTATAGTTAGCTTCTGTATCATGCAGATTTAACAAGATCAAAGCTTTTATCAAAACATCCAGTGTATCTTCTGAGGTACTTCTGGTGGAAGAAAAAGTGGAATGTTTAGTAACATCCCAGACCTGAACATTCCCAGGAAGATTCTGAGGCCTGAGAAAGTTTGGAGGAGAAAAACAGCTTTTATGTTTTAAAACTAGCTTGTAGGTCTAGGATCTAGAACTAGTTGCTCAAAAAAGCTATTAAGTGGAAAACCAGCAAAAGAGCTTGAAGCTAAAACTGTGTCTGTGAATAAAGGTGTTCTGCTTAGTCCTTTGGGCCAAGAGGTTATAGCCCCTGCAAATCACAGCAGGTACATTTAAAAATTATTGTATCCAGCATATAGAAATGGGATGTTTTTTGAGTACATCTTGTTATGGCCCCTCCTTTATGTCTATGTGTCTTTTTATCACCCAATACTTGGTGTTATTTAAGTCCCTGGAGATTGTGACTCTGTTTGGATGAGGAATAGAGCTGGGTGAAAAGTAAGGCAACTCTAGGCCTTTTTATAAGGATTTTCTCTCACCTCATTTGAATGGCACCCTGTGAGGAAACCAGCTCCATTTTCCTGATTCCTGTAATTGTTTTTTTGTTTTTAATGAGCTGGACTCAGCAACTACTTAAAATTTCTATCTAGATTATAGGATTAGTATGAGGAGACTTTTTTGTTGAAGGAAAAGCTGTGTAATCATAGCATAAAGCTACCTGGATTGAACAAAAATGCCAGAGCAATAACAAGAGATTCTTTTGTAAGCTGCTCCTAGTTGATAACCTTTTCAATTCAGCAGGTAAACTTGCTCCTTTTCCTTTGGTCTTATCATTAAATCATTTAATGCTATACACAGCTAATTTTTAAGAAGAATCTTAGAAACTTTCCAAAAGGTAAACTTGAGGGTATGTGTGGAAGCACTTCCTTTGACTTTGCTGGCTTGTTTTTTCTATACATGTATAGAAATGGGAAGACAGGAAGGAAATAATTCGGACTCCTAGAAATACAGGACTTGCAGGTGAAACCCGAGAATACTTTGTTAACTTGTTTAGTGAAAAATCTAATTGCTGATAAAACATTGCTTTTAGAGAAAATATTTCATAATGGATAGGTAGGGGTGAAGTCTGCCCAATCAGTTTTGCTTTGCAGAGTAGACAAAATGTAATTCTTGGAGTGTTCTTTAATGAGCTTGCTTTATGACTAATCTTCTGATGGAAAATTATAAATGGATATGTAAATATTGAAGGTATGTGAGCTATCTAATGGTTATGTTCAACTGGATTAGGATTCTTCAGTGGAGGATAAAAAAAGAGGTAGTGGCAAAGCTTTTCTTTAATTGCGGTGTTCTCAAACTTTGAAAGTCATAAAATCTGTATGATGTTGTCTTAAGTAGTATATTCCAGTAAAACAATGTCTTTAGAGGAGGTTCATCTTGTAAATCTTTACTTGAAGTATTCCGGTTAGGGAGAAGAGGATGAATCATGTCTTGTTACCAGGTTTCCCTTCTCCCCTTTCTGCAGGGTAGGCAAGTTTCTCTCAAAATACTTACAGCAGGCAGCACATAGAAAAGGTTATTGCTACATGTAGCAGCTTTGGAAACTGAGGGTTTTCACTTTGGCAGAGCAGCTCCTCTAAGGCAGCCTTGAATAGTGGTTTGTTTTTTTGTGTGTTTGTCTTCGTCCCTGCTCCCTGCCAGCAAAAAATGTTATAAAGCTGAAACTATTCTCTACTGGTTATTATCATTAGAATATGTTTAACGGGCATCTGTAAGCTTTGACGGCCTTTGTGGAACACACCCCATTAATATTTTTTTATATCTCATGTGTTTTTGATAGTGCTAAGGTAAAATGTCAAAACATCATGCAAGATGATGTGCTTTTTACTGTCTTTTCTCTGTTCAGTTGTTTAGACGCAAGGTGCTTTTCATACCTTATTTCATGTAACTTGTAGTCTTTTCCCAGACAAGTGAAACACTTTTGAAAATGACATTTTGAAAAAGACAGTTGGCCTTAATGTCATGACACAGCTCTGTTGTGCTCACATTTCTGGCTCACATGCTTCTGCTTTTCATCTTGGCCCTATTTAAGTAGAGAAACAGTCAGATTTTGTAGCGGTTTTGTAATGGGCGCAAACATTCCCTCTGGGTGCAAGGTTGAGCTCAGTGGGCTCTTCTGTACTTGTGACTTAAGCAGAATTTGAACTGGAGTCTACAAAGATTAAACAAATCTATTTGCACACTTTCAGTGTGCAATAAACACACTTTAAGAAAGTGCCTTTCTTAAATACATTAACTTAATGGTAGTTACCATTGAAATGAGATATGACCCTCTATATGGCAATGCGTGTATAACAGGATGCTTACTGATTATAAATTATAATTTACCAGGTTAATAACTAAGAAGCATTCATGTAAGCTTTGATTGTTCTTCAATCTTTGCCCAAAATCAAGTGTGCAGATGATGTGTAGTTGTGTTACCAAATCTGTGCATATAATAAAAAGAAAGTTTTTGGGAGAGAGGCAGTACCACTTGGCATTATTTTTTGGTGTGTGTCTTTTGTGCTGTAGTAACTGAAGCTTGTGCACAGAGTCATGCTGCTGTGGGTTTGTGCTGCCCTGAAAGCTGTAGAAGGGAGCTGCCTAGCCTGGTTTCTATATCTTCCTTCCTGGGAGTTAGGGTCAGTCATCTAGATGCAGAGTTGGCAAAATTCAAGTCTCGCTTACAAACTTTAACAATTACATTCCAAAAATGTGTATCATATTGTATCCCATATTTATTCAACTTGTAAACTGAGATGGTTTCCTTTCTCTGTGACATGAGGAATGCTGATCCTGAGACGAAGGCTAAATCTCTTTAAAAAACAAACAAAAAAACCCCATTAAAGCTCTTTTTTTTGTGCACAAAAAAATTGTTGATTAAAGCATTTAGATGAAGCTTAGAATAATAAATAATTTCCATTGGGATAAACTGGAATATACTAGTAATTTTGGATATAATTAACTTATTGAACTTGCTTTCCTGGATAGGACTTCAAGAGTCATGGAAAATTTGTGATGAAAACTCCTAAACATGTATGGGTTAACTGATAATTTATGGAAAAACAGAATGTTTGGTGGTGTAGTGTGGAGTGATTCATGAATTTTGGTGGACTGGTCGTAACAGAATCCCTACGGAGAGAGCAAAGAAGTCCTTTGAGCTGATCATAAGACTGGAGGAAGAGCTTATACATTTTATTATATGTCTCTTGCAAATTAAGAGTCACAAATTACTAATTGCAGCCTGCAGCTGGGTTGGCATGTGTAGGTGCCGTTTCTGAATGACCTTGTTGCTATTACTTGTGTCTTAAACTGGCTCCAAAATATACAGAGGTAGGCGTATTGTTTGGACAACTTCAAAAGATGGCCTGCTCCTGAACTGTGACACTCATTCTAGAAACTCCAGATAACGTCAATGCTAAGGTCCATAAAAACACATCCTCTGAATTCTCAGATTGTCTGCCTATAATTAATCCTTCTTTATTTTCAAAAATTAGTTGTCATTTAGCAATAGTTGTTGGCCTGTTGGAGTTAATTGAATGTAACTCTTTCAGCCTTTTAAATTCAGGAAGACATCAGGTTCTGTATGCTCCGTCCTTGAAGATGGCAGGCTTGCCGCTTTTGAGGAAATACTTGGTCAGCATTCTAATTTTTCTTTATATTTTTAAATATAAAGTTATTAAAATAACTTACTAAAATAATTATTTTATAGCTAACTATCTATATATATATAAAACTGTAACTATTTATAAATTTTATAAATTAAAAAAGTTATTAAAATAACTTTTCTTTATCATAGAATCATATCATATCATAGAATGCTTAAGCTTGGAAGGGACCTCTAGAGATCATCTAGTCCAACCCCCCTGCACACGCAGGGTCACCTAGAGCACGTGGCACAGGACTGCGTCCAAGCGGGTTTGGAAGATCTCCAGAGAAGGAGACTCCACAACCTCTCTGGGCAGCCTGTTCCAGTGCTCTGTCACCCTCACTGTTAAGAAATTTTTCCTTAAGTTCCTGTGGAACTTTTGGTGCTTCAGTTTGTGGCCATTACCTCTAGTTCTGTCAGTGGCCACCAGTGAAAAGAGGCCAGCACCATCCTCCTCACTGCCTCCCTTGAGGTACTTATAGACACTGATCAGGTCCCCTCTCAGCCTTCTCTTCTCCAGGCTGAACAGGCCCAGCTCCCTCAGCCTCTCCTCATAGGGCAGATGTTCCAGGCCCCTGATCATCCTTGTGGCCCTGCGCTGGACTCTCTCCAGCAGCTCCACATCCCTCTTGTACTGTGGAGCCCAGAACTGGACACAATACTCCAGATGTGACCTCACCAGGGCTGAGTAGAGGGGCAGGATCACCTCCCTCGACCTGCTGGAGATGCTCTTCTTAATGCACTCCAGGATTCCATTGGCCTTCTTGGCCACAAGGGCACACTGCTGCCTCATGGTCACCTCATTGTCCACTATGAGACCCAGGTCTTTCTCTGCAGAGCTGAGCACATTTTCTTTATATATTTTTTTTCTTATGTATAGCAAGCATGCACTCTGAGAGAAAGGGCCTAGATGTTTTCTGTACACAGGCTAAGAAAATGATTAAAAACCCAGCCAGTACTCAAACACATCTTTGAGGGACTTTTTACCCTGCAAAAGGGTGGGTTTTTTTTTGTTGTTTGTTTTGGTTTTTTTAAATTTAAAGACAAGGAAACCAATCATTTGAGTGTTAAAAGTTCTTGTACATATGTGAAATGGCCTATGTCTATAATGTTTAGTAGCAATCATTGCTATGGAATTCCGTTTTATTTTTTTTAATTCTCATCAAGTAGCTTCATGTGCTTTGAAATTCAGAAACGAGGATGAATTAGACATGGACTACTGCTTTCTTCTAAGGAGTATGAGATTTCTTTTTCACTATATGTATTCTCTGTGAAATCTACCTTTCTAAATATTCTTTAGCTTTTATTCTGGTTTTTACTAGGCTGAAATCTACTGTAGGTGTTGCATCTTGTGCTTAGGGAAT
This sequence comes from Tinamus guttatus, assembly GCF_059628265.1. Lineage (NCBI taxonomy): Eukaryota > Metazoa > Chordata > Aves > Tinamiformes > Tinamidae > Tinamus > Tinamus guttatus. The sequence goes on from NW_028288843.1 coordinate 120,775, forward strand.
GCAAAGTTTGTCAGTGCGAGTTCTCCATAGCGACTGTTGGCACAGTAGAAATGTTCGCAGTACATAGGTTCCTCAAATCCATTAAAGATGTATAGCTTACTTACTTACATTGACATATATATTTTAACATATTCCTTACAGGCTCTGGTAGGATGTTGATGTTGAAGATTATTTTACAAGTGGCTTTTTTTTTTTTTTTGTGAACTTAGGAGTAATCGGGGTAGCCCTTTAGTAGGGAAAACTTGCGTAAATATTAAATAGTTACGTGTGGAAAGAAGAAAAGGTAAAGAATGGAAAGGTAATGTGAACTTCTATAGATAGAGCAGTAGCTAAGGCTTATTCCAGTTTTCTGTCTTTGGTATTAGATTTTCGGAATCTTGTGGTTTGCAGAGCCTCTCGTAACAGTATTTGCTTGGAATTTTTTAATTTTCTCCCACTTAATCTACTTCCTTAAAAATAGGAGATTCTGGTGTCTGGGGCTTGAAGAAGAACTTTGCTTTGTTGGAACTGTTGGAACGACTGCAGAATGGACCTGCTGGGCAGTGTGGGACAACAGAGGAAGCTATTGGCTTATCTGGAGAGGTACTAATTGAAATAAAAGTTAATACTCTGCTTGAAATATATATTTAGATGTGAAGATTCTGTTCTTAGCGTAACAAAAATGAACTCCAATTCCATATAAAATGTGAAGTTCTTCCTAAACATTTGAAAGAAAGTCTTTCCCGAGTGTTGCTTTTCTGCAGTCATTTGATATGACTACATCATGTGATAGGAAATATTTAATTATTAAAACTGGCTCATTTAGTTATCTTGGTATTAGCAACTACTATGAAGAGAGTATTGTGTATTGCCATTCTAGGAGCAGATTTTTGTCTTAAGGATCTACTTGCCTATGAATGTTTTCTGAGTATGTAACCCTACAATTTCTTTCTATTATGTGTATATATAAAAGGTAGTGCCTAGAGCTTGCCTACTTTACCCTCAAAACTTCTACTGAAGTTTGGATCAGTGGAATCTCTGGACCCTTCTGGAAGAAATCTTTGGAGTTTACTGTAAAGCAAACTTTTTTTTTTTTTTTGAATTTGATGAAAAATTAAAAGCAAGCTTTGGAAGTGTTCTAAATGTTTATTAGCATTCAGCTTTTAAGAAAAGCCTACTTGTTAGGTGTATGTTGGTGATAACTTTTATGATTTTTCCCAGTTACTGGAATTGGAGAACAATTTCAGTTTTTTCCTTTTTTCCTGCTGTTAGTGTATTGTCCGTTGTGACGAAGATGAAGCCCATGTGGCATCTGTGTACTGCACAGTGTGTGCCACTCACCTGTGTGCGGACTGCTCCCAGCTTACACACTCGACCAAGACCCTGGCGAAGCACAGGCGAGTGCCCCTTGCTGACAAGCCTCACGAGAAGACCATGTGCTCCCAGCACCAAGTGCATGCAATTGAGTTTGTTTGCTTGGAAGAGGGCTGCCAGGGTAGTCCCCTTATGTGCTGCGTCTGCAAGGAATATGGGAAGCATCAAGGTCATAAGGTACTGCTTAAGACGTGTTTGTTGTTGTGTCATCCGGTAGCTTACGTAAATAATACTTAAAATTTAAGTGCAGGAAATCGGGAAAGAGGATAGATGTTTGATGGATCTTTTTGGAAGTAACTTCATATTGTTCATTCCTTTATCATTCATTTCAGATAACTGCTGTGGTAAAAATACAGGGAGGAAAAGTTGTTCCTGAGACCACAGTGTGGTTATTTGTATGTTAAGATGGAAAGGGCCTTTATCTGAGGCAGTTCTGAACCTCACTGTGCTGTGTCAGCAGTTCTGATAATTGTTATTTACCAAGTAAATAGTTAAATTTACCCAACCTAGTACAGTCCAACCATCTGTTTTTCACAAGTGATTATGGGAAATAGCATGTTGAATTGTGTAATTGCTAGATTGCTATTTTTAATCTCAGTGTAATGTAGTTAATCTATTTTAATTTTCAAATTGTTTTAAAAGTTTACTTTTCCTTTAAATATATAGGTATACATATACTTTTTTTCCTTCTCCTTACTATTTACTTTTGTAAAATGAGATGATTAAGGAAGATGCTTATGTTTTGAATTTTGATATATTACTTTCAATTAATAGCATTCCGTCTTGGAGCCAGAAGCAAACCAGATTCGTGCATCCATTTTAGACATGGCCCACTGTATAAGAACTTTCACAGAAGAAATCTCGGATTACTCCAGGAAATTAGTTGGAATTGTTCAGCAAATAGAAGGAGGAGAACAAATAGTTGAAGATGGAGTTGGAATGGCCCATACTGAACATGTATGCTTTTACTTCTCTTTCCTGCAAGTGTTGTGTATTTCTTTTAGTAGCTTGTGGGGGTGTGTGTGTGGTTTTTTTTTTTTTTTTTTAATGTCTTTAAGCATGTCACAAACATAGGCTTTTTGGGCCATAAATGGAAGAGGAACTTGTATTCCACCACACTATCTTTTGTCTGTTGTGAAAACAGAGATGCAGTAGGGTGTTATATAATTGCAAGTTGTCTTCATCTTGGGGCTGTTAAGATGCTCTGTGCAACTGAAACTTGAAATGCATGCTAGCCAACCGTATGTGAATGTGAGTTAGAAATTGGAATGAAATTCAACATATTGTGTTTCTGGTATCAGCTGCCATCCTTAATCAGATTTCCTGTTGATCTCGTGCCTGTAATACTGTAGGTGCCGGGGACTGCGGAGAATGCTCGCTCGTGTGTCCGAGCCTATTTTTCTGATCTTCATGAAACCCTTTGTCGTCAGGAGGAAATGGCCCTGAGTGTTGTTGATGCTCATGTGAGGGAGAAGTTGATTTGGCTTAGACAGCAGCAAGAAGATATGACCATCCTGTTGTCACAGGTTTCGACAGCTTGTCTTCATTGTGAAAAGACTTTACAACAGGTAGGCTGGCAAGTCATAACATGGGGCAGGAGAGGGGAACAGTAAGTTTAGACAATAAAAAAAAAGGAGATGGTTTTCTGCATTCTTGTTTCTTTTATAATGTTAAAACAAAAATGATACACCATGGAGTATTTGATATACACGAATGACATGACCAGTACAACAGTATCAAGTTCTCCCATTCCTGGAAATACTGTGGCTGCAGCATGATTGTGTACACTGGAATACTCCGGAGTAACATCTAGTTAGTCATGGGGTGAATCGGAATAAAGAGAGAAACTGAAGCAAAAACCCCTACAATACTTATGGGAGGTGTTTTACAGTTACTATGACCAGTATAAATGTTTGAAAATATTTTTTTGTGTGACACTGATAAAGAAGAACGTGTTCAGATTAAATAGCTCTCTGTAGGCCTTACTGTCTGGATAATTAATAGTTTATTAAATGTGGAAAAAAGTGACTATTTTATAGTACCAGGTTGATCCATTATTCACTTACTTTGATGGCAAAAAGTTAACAGCATGTGCAGCAAGCAGTGAATGGAATTTGACAAATGTATTATACTTTTAAAAAAATTATTTAGTATTAGTGTTTGGTTACTTAGTGAAATAGACATTTAACTGGCACTATTTTACATTCCCATCTTTAGTGCTGGATGTTAATCTTCCTTTATTATATTGCTGTTCACTGCAACGTGTTGTTGTATTTTAACTGTTTCTATGAATGATATAAATGATATAAATGTTACATGGATTTCATTGCTCTGTAGTGTAACACATCTTATTCCTAGAGAACTAACCTCTAATCCTAGAGGTCAAAGGATACTTTTTAAAAATGGCAGAACTTTTTAGAATCTGCTAGTGTTAAGGAAGAATTACATTTGTGATTTAAATAGCATTTTTTGTAAAGGTTACGTTTCCTTAACAAGAATATTTGAAATGTTTTATTTCTAGGCACCATGTTTGTTTTGGTTTTGATTGTGTGAAGTAAGTTATTGATGGGAGGGGATCCTCTTTTTTTTTTTTTGGCTGTTTAGGATGACTGCAGAGTAGTGCTGGCCAAACAGGAAATTACAAGACTTCTAGAGACATTACAAAAACAACAGCAGCAATTTACAGAACTGGCAGATCACATCCAGCTGGATGCTAGCATACCTGTCACCTTTACAAAGGTATTCTTAATCTTGTGCTAACATACCTGTCATTTTACGAAGTTCCAAATGTCATTTAAACATAAAAAGTGCACCATCAGTCACAGCCACAGTGTCTTAACATTTGGTGAGGATCTATTGTTACTGTGATGAAACTGAGGATGTAAGTACTTCTACTGATGTTTTTCCTATAGGAAATTGATGCTTCTGTGTGGATTAGCATTGCTATCAACATCTGTGTCCTACATGGCTTTCTGTTAGAAGCTTTCATGCCATGTCCTTTTGGGGAAAAAAATAGGATTTTTTTTGGGATTCCATTCCTTCTGCAGCAAAGTAATTCAGAATTAATATGTATTATTTCCGTTGTGCAGCTGTTCTCCAAATTCATCATTAATTGCTGTTCTTAATTACCTGTTCTGAGACTAATTAATAGTGTTCTAAAGTGCCTACATCTTGTCTTTCAGCCTACTTTAGGAATGCACATGTTTCAGCAGTGTGCTATGAGAAATTTAATTTCTGTCAAATACTTTATTTTGTAACTTCAGTATGTTTTAATTCCCATGTAATTACTGCTTTATCTGCCTCAGGTAGAAGCTGAAGCCTTCACTCAACAGATCTATAAATGCAGTATTTTCAACTCTGCCTCTCCTTCCCCTATTTAGCAGAGGCAAGAGATACCTGGGCGGAGGAGACATTTGTCTGCAACCCTTGATTACATTTAAGTGTTGTTTCATATGTGAAGCAGCAGGTGCAGCTTTTGCAGAAGATGAGTTGCATCTTGCATATTCAAGGAACTGAGTGGTGCTATCTCACAGGACTGAGACTTGTATGATGGAGTGCCCCGTTCTTGCTCTTTACATATTTCTCTGCCCAGAAACTGTTAATCTACATCAGACAACCTCTATGAGGAATCTGTGAGCATTCGGAAAGAGAAGGTTGCAGCCAGCTTGGCTACAATAGGAGATTTGAAATAGGTCCTGGCTCAGGGTACTCAGAAGTCTTCAAATGTCTTTCCTCATTTCAGCATTCTTGGGAAAGGAATGGGGCATATATTGCTCTGTCCTGTGACAGACTGGGATTCTTACCAAGTCATGTGAAGCTCAGATTTGATGTTTCAAAGGTGCCAAAGCAAATGACACCTTTTCACAAAAATAGCAGTAGTCATGGAAAAAAGAAAAGCTGAAAACAATTGCTTCAGTCCCTCTTTTCCTTTTTTATTCCCTTCTGATATGAAAATAATAGCTCTCCTTCTACACAAAGGTCTTTCAGGTCTTTTTACATTTCTCTATTTCCATCTTTTTTATTCTCTTCCTCTTTTCAGTTTTCCCTATTTCTTGTCATTTCTCAAGGTGTTTTTACAAGAAATGCCTGTGGATATTGAAGTAGCTTGAAGACATTGATTTAGGCTATGCTGACTGTTCTAGCAGTTTCCTGCCTGCTCTATTGCAGGGAGGGGAGAAACTCCAGAGCTCAGATGGGGATCACAATGGCCTACGAATGGCTGTATAAGTGGATTTTATATGTGTGTTCCAGGTCACGGGATATGGATGTTTAGTTGAACATCACACTGATGCACAGTGGTTTTAGATCAAGATAGGTTGCAGTATTCAAAAAAAAAGTATTTCTAACACAAAAAGAAATAAAAAGCTGTATGGGGTAAACACAGACTTTTTACATTGTTGCCCAGCACGATGATGCCCACAACCTCCAGATCTTGCAGGAAGAACAAATGTAATGTGGCAGGAGTCTGGTTTCAACTCTTTCATTATGAAAACATTTTGAAGTACTTTAAAAACACATTTCTGGGACATACATATGTTTGTCTTAAGGTTTATTTTTGATGCTTTTTGTTAGTAATGCCACTTGGTCATTTTGCCCTCATCACATTCAGTATTCCAGGTAGTTTGAGGAAATAATTCATTGACTACAAATATGAAATTCATTCTGTCTTCTTGCCACCAACTGAAACAGGTTACTTTTTTTTTTAACGCAAAGTTAATTGTCGGTGCTGATCATGTTGCTCTACTGTGCTAATGGATTGCAAGTGGCTTGAGGTGAAGAGACAGAGCTAGGAACTTCCTACTGAAAATAATTCTGTGGGTAGGGGCATTAATACTGCAACAAAACTTGCTGTAAAAGTTCCAAAATCAGTAGGGAATTTTCTGGTCAGAGAGTCATCGCTAATTGCTGTGAACAGCTTGTCGTGGGATTTTGGCCAAGAATATACAAGAATTTGAAATTTTGTTAAGTATAGATCTACTAGCCTGAGAGTGGATGGATGGCTTTGTAAAAATATATGTATAAAACGTGCAGAAGTTATAGATACACTATAGAAATAATTGGATATTGTGGCTTATATTGTTGTTGGTGATGGTTGTCAGGTGGTGGTGACCACCTTTGGAATCCATGCATTTCATCAATTTACAAATAGTGATGAGCTGTCCTGGGTCCTAAAATGCATTCAGTTTCCTAACCTTGCTCTCACTTTGTGTATCCTGGTTTTACCAGGACAACAGGGTGCATATTGGACCTAAAATGGAGATTCGGGTTGTCACTTTAGGACTGGATGGAGCTGGCAAAACAACTATTTTATTCAAGTTAAAGCAAGATGAATTCATGCAGCCAATTCCAACAATAGGTTAGTAGCAATGACTTAAATGTAATGATTTTCTGAGCATTTGGTTATTTAATGTTTATAGAGGATAAAACTAAAATCTGAATATTTTTATCTTAGGTTTTAATGTTGAAACAGTAGAATATAAGAATTTGAAGTTTACTATTTGGGATGTAGGAGGAAAGCACAAACTGAGGCCATTGTGGAAGCATTATTATCTCAATACGCAAGGTAAGATTAATGCAGCTTTAAATCTTTTAAAATACAAGATAAAAAAAAAAAACAAAAAAAACAGAATACAGCTTATTGCTAACTTATTTAAAACCATTATTATTAGAAATGATTTATAACTGCAGAAAATCAAATCATTGCTATAAAGCATCATACAAATGCTAGATTCATGATCTGAGATATTCTAATCCACTTAGTTGTAGTGACTACTGAATTCTTTATAAATCCATCAGACAGTTCATGGAGCCAAACAGAAATAGAATCTGTTAAACTGATGATTTTAGCTGACAACAGACAAGGTTCAGCATACCAGAAGTTCCTGTAGCAATAAGTAATGCTTGCCAGGTAATTGCCAGGTACAACTTTAAATAGCACTTGAATGAAAATACTCTAGTCTCTAGTTGGCAACTTAAAACTTCCAGAGAATTCTGACTTGGTATTGTTGTGTAAATTTTACTAGTAAAATTATTTTATTACGAAAACATAGTTCTGAATTATACTGACTTGGAAATATATGCTGGGCGTCTGTAAATGCTCCACAGTAGTTTTCCAGTTTAGGAAGAGGTTCTTCATAAATTAAGTTACTTAAAATACTTTATAATGACAAACATTAGTTGAAGAATTCCATTTTGTTTGCTGTTTCTGCCTTCTCGGCAAACTTTAAGATTTTACATCTTTTTAGCTTTATATATATGTACATATAATTGCATCTGGTATTTCTATTGTTCTCTTAAATCTCCCCTGTAAACATCAGTAACATGGAATTGTGTCTGCCATGGAGAATTGTCTGCAAAACTGAGGCAAAACCTAAACCTCGAGCTTGATAGATCCCTGTAGCAAAGTTTTACTCCCTGCCCCCTGACACACGCACATTGTAGAAGCTGATGACTTTAAATTCTGTGTTCTAGTTCTGCTTCCCACACTCTGCAGTTTCTTTAGCATCTCAGTCACCCACTTTAATAGGCAGTAAAATGTTCTGATGCTCTCTCAAGCACTTGGTTAGTATGAGTCCACAGTCTTCCTGGTTTGCATAGTCCTCCCGCAAGCGTGTCTGAGACCAGCAGACAAACTGGGCTGGCTTGATTGAAGCAGCAGATTTTACAGCCAATTCAGTGAAATTGGAAGACACATATGGGAGTTTGAGCATAAATGGATCAGGAAGTGGTTTAAACCAAGATATTAATTTACACAAGGTAAATCTGTTTTTAGATCTAACTAGTTATGCTAGATGAGGCCAAAAACTTGAGAATTTTTTCCTTTTTAGGGTGAAATCCATTTTTTCTGAAAATGATAGGCGCATAAGGCGTTTCTCAGTACCCCTGAGTTGTAGTGTCTGCAGCAAAATTTCATTTAGACTATAATATGAATAAAAAAACGTTAGCTGAAAGCCAGCAAAATCCAGTGTTTGTATTTGAGTGTCTAAAATTTAATTTCTTTTCTTTCTTAGCGGTGGTTTTTGTTATTGATAGCAGTTATAGAGATAGAGTCAGCGAAGCACACAGCGAACTTGCAAAATTATTAACGGAGAAGGAATTGCGGGATGCCTTGCTCTTGATTTTTGCCAATAAGCAGGTACTTCTCTGTGTTTTTTCCTCTTCCAATTGCTTTTTTGCCTTCAGCTAGTACAGCGAATTGCAGCTTTCTGAACGCTCTGTCGCAGGTAAGATAACAGGAACGTGAAAAGGATATAATGTAGATACTTTTCCTTATGCTCAAAGCTGTTAAAGATTCAACAACCAATTTCTGCTTTATAATTAAAAAATAAATTCTTAAATGTTTGGTATGATCTTCCAGTTTGAAAAGCATGTATGTGACTTGTGGCCATTCTCAAATTGAGCTATTGGTTACAAACAAAATGTCTCAGAGATAATACAGAAGAATAACTGAGTTTGTATCTGGTTCCGCTGCAGGATGTAGCAGGTGCACTCTCCGTGGAAGAAATTACAGAACTGCTGAGCCTCCACAAACTCTGCTGTGGCCGGAGCTGGTACATTCAGGGTTGTGATGCCCGGAGTGGTACGGGACTTTATGAAGGATTGGACTGGCTTTCAAGGCAACTTGTGGCTGCTGGTGTCCTGGATGTGGCTTAGTTCCACAGCAGTTGCAATCTAAGGTTGTAGTTAACTTGGTTTTGTTTGCACGATTTAGGATGTTGTAGATGGGCCTGCTGTCTGAAGAGGGGGCTTGACTTCATTTGGTGATTACAGGAAAATACAAGCCTTTCATCCTAGATTTTATTCAGTAAATTTGTGCAGTTGTTACAGTGTTTTTGAAATTTGATACATTCATATGTAATGTGATGGGCTGGTTACAAGGGTGCCTTGAAATTCTTTTTGAGGAAATTCGATTGCTCCAATTCTTCCCTGATAAATATGTCCTTAGGAATTCCATCTATTAATCATGACGTGGTCACAGTAGCTAATTGATAGCAGAGAATTTGAGCAATTTAGAAATATTTTTCTAAAGAAACATCCTAAAAATTCATCTCAAGCTCTTTAGGATAGTCAAATAGTGCTACTTTCTAAAAAATGGGTTCACCCGAAGTTGGCATTGAGTATTACATGCGAATATGCTGCAAGAGGATGATATCATTTCCTTCACCTTATTTATTAGCTTCCTTCTCCCTTATAAAAAAGGAAGGGAGCATCATTTATTGAGGAGGAATTGAGAAAGGAGAAGAGTGTCACAGTGCTAATGGGCTGTGACATTCGCTAGTGTGCATGTTTGGTGTGGTGGGAAGGTTTGTGCACATGCTATATTATTTATGGAGAGACTATAGTGGTACTGAGGTGTAAGTGTTTTGTGTTTGCTTAAGGAGATAATCTGTTTTTGGAGATAAAGTTAGAAATTTAAGTTTTGACTCAAGAAGTCCAATAAAGCTTAGAAGGTATTCCTAAAGCAGCAGCATAGTGTAACATCAGTCCAGCTATGCTCTATCAGTCTACTTTGATGTAGAGGTCATGCTTCCAGAATAAGGTAGTCGCCTTAAAATATTAAATAACCTGTTGTAAAAGCAGTGTGCAAATAATTATAGCCCAGAACAGCAGATGGTAAATGTGATGTAAACTTTGTGTTTAGGAGATGTAGTAAGAATGAACAGAATCTACATGAGCTGTCACTCATGCCTCTACTTTTAAAGGTAACTCATCCACAAGCTTGTAAAATACAGATGTAGTACTCTTTAAATTTAGAGAAGGCTGGAGTGACTTACTGCTGTCTCCTTTCCTGCTGCCTGCAGTTAGTTTATCTGTCTGGTATGCACACCTAGTGTAGAGACTCCTGGCACAGCTCCTGCAAAGTGAAGGACCTGAGCCATGTGCTGCTGTGCAGCAGGAGAGGGGACAGGACCAACAAACATTGGGCAAAGCTAGGAATGTATGAACAAGTCACTTAGTACATTTGCACTTTCCTTCAAGAGGAAGCACTTGTAGTAACTACTCCCCGCTAATGGCAGTTGCTTATAGCTTTCTCTTGTTAAATTTCCCAAAAATTGTGTTTAAATGCAGCTTCAGACTTACACTTAGTCTAATGACTTGAAGAGCAGCTGAAAAGCACACTAAGCTTCCAAGTATGTCTTTGTGAAATAGGCTTACATGTCTACAGATGTGTAGAGATACTGCGAGGCAGTAGTTTCTCTTCCTTTGGGAAACACCTGATAACTTTTGTACATAGTTTATACTGGCTGAAGGGGGTTCTGTTACCCCACACCAATTCAGAACTGTTCATCCTTCCCAGCCTGTAGCTTCTTGCACAGAAAACAGTTGGCTGCTCTGCCCTGAGTATTTGCTTGGCCTGTTCTGCAGAGCTGTTCCAGATCTCGTTAGTGCTGACTGTCCTTTTAGAGCTCTATTTTTAAAATAAGAAAAAGTTCTGCTAAGTGTGGTAGATACTTTTCTGCAATACTTTTAACAGAAAAGATCTGCATTCTTTAGAAAATCCTTAATCTATTTTTTTTGTTGTAGTTGGCTTGAGCTTTCGTTACACAAGCCTCTCAGACGCTTAGCTGTAGTTCTAATTAGAACCTTCAAATGTTCAAGGTGACCAGTTTGCTTTTTTTGTAACAGTGCATTTGGGGGCAGAGAAAGATACTTGCTTGTGCATATTTTTGAGTACAAACAGATTGCTTGTGACACATGTGGAATGCTACCATTAAAGTGTTCTTAAGTGGAATTTATTTAAGTAGACTTCAAGTAACTGTGAAACTAAGTGTTGCGTTTGTCTGTGAACTCTTACATGTTGACAGGTACACTAAGGAGTCGATTTGTATTTTAAGTTAATACTATATGTAAACTGCTTTAGTTGTAAATTTAAGCTTGTTTCACCATTTTTATTGAACTTCTGGTTTTTAGTGTACTGACTTATGCAATATATAACTGGAATATTACCACAACTAGATTTTACTCAAACATTACTAACTACATGGATTATTTGAAAGACTGAACAACTTTTTGTAGTATTTGGACTTAAATGTGAACCTAAGTAACTACAGCATTCAGTGGTGGTGATGTGTGCTTCTCTAATGCATCTTGCTGCAAAAATGGTAAGTCTAATCTAACTGAAACAGTCGCACCATATCAAGTGGTAAAGCATTATTTATGTTACCTTCAAATTTACTGGGGCCAGCATGGTACTTGAGGGTTTTGTTTTTATCTGCTGAGATAGGTGTGGGTGGTATGTAGTGATTTTTGGAAAGAAATGACTTTCAGTGGAAACAGCTGAGCTGCTACAGTTCGGTTTCCCAGAAAAATTAGCATTTTTCAATAAATATTTAAAATCCTTGAAGGATAATTTTCTTACACTCTTTTTTATTGCTGAATGTACCCCTTATTTCACTGAACTTTCTTGAAGATTGCAGCTTTTGACAGAATTAATGTGGTTAGTATCTTCTTTCAGGAAATGGAATGAGGGGAAAATACACGACTACCTGCTGTAAGGGTTTGGCAAGACCCCTCTGCCTTCCTCAGCTCTAAACCTGTACAGCCTCCCCCTTCATAATGCAGAGAGGGAAAATCTGAAATCTGATCTACTTCTGTTCTTATTCCTGAAATGAGTTTTAAGTACTACACAATCATTCCACACCAAGCCTGAGTTCTACCTGGGGCATCAGACCTTTATTGCAGGGGTACAATAACTGGTTATGAGCTGAAAACCTTAGGTCTGGGCGTTCGTTCATAACCTCAAGAGAAATATGTGTGTTTACATAATGAGGAAGAAGGTCTGTCCCTTTTACAGCTTCCGCATTATGATTAATATAATAGTCTGAAAATAAGGGCACAGTAATAAGAAGAAAATGTATATTGGATTATATTATCTTAAAATAGGCTTAAATTGTACTATTAATGTTGTTTTACTAGTCGTGTTTTGCATTTGGAAAGCAACAACTACTAACAAATACTTCTCTGTTGATGTGAATAAAAACTTGAGTATAAAGAAATACACTTTTTAAAACCACCTACGTGTTTCTGTCCAGTTTATTTGCAAGTTTAACATGCTGTAGCTCTGCATTCAGCCTTCTTTGAGGAAAGAGAGGATGTCTTGGACTTGAGTATCATTAAATTTTCAACCATTTTTTTCTGTTTATCAAACAAAAAATTTGCTTGTTATCTTGTTAAATTAATTGATTAATTATGCTTTTATGCTGTTTAATGAGTGCTTAATTAAGACTTATTTTTACTGTTAACATTTTATTATTTATGACTCTAAGGCTACTTCCCCGGCCAGGTACTGTCATCATTTTTAGTTATATGTGCAGACTTGTAGCAGCCAGTAGAAACCACTGCAAAATAAAGTGGAAAGTAGGAGCCAGCACATGTAGACTGCAAGGTCAATTCAGCATCTCCTGTGAGGCTGGTGAGCTGAAGTGATTGGAACACTTGGTTTCATAAATCATGTCATCACAAATCTGAATTCTTTGGAGTCTTATACTTCAGCACCAGTTAAGTTTACAATTACTGTATTTAGAGTAGGTTGAGTTACCTAACATCACAGGAAAGTCACAGGTTCAGCTGGCTGTGCTTTCCTTGAAGCCTGTCTCAGAACACCCGACAAACTCAGTTTAAAATAATCATCTTAACTGAATTGATATTTTAATAGAAATAATGTTCAGGTAAAGAGTTGGAAACAGACTGCTGGGGTTGAACTAATGAGGAAACAATCTTTAAAATATAAATAATTTTATATGTTATACTAATTATATGAGAACTTGTGCACTGGCCCTCCAGTAGCTGATGCCTGCTCTTTCAGCCTGATAGACATGTAAGTCAAACATATACAACCCCTTCTAAAGGATAGGGGCAGATTAGGTGCTTTGCCATAACATATCTTGATCCATCTAGCATTAAGATATGACTCAATAAATATAAGCTCTGAAGAGCTGACTAGCCTTTGCCAGAGATTATTAAGTCTTTTCCCATTAACCATGACATCTGAAAAATGCAAATAAAGGTTATTAAGAGAGCAGCTAGACACTGATTAAAAGCACTCTCAGGAAACACAGTATAGGTTCCTATCTTTAATCTTGTATAGAAAAGATAGAAGAACAACAGTAGACATTATAAGAAACATGCATATGACTTTACTTTAAAGTACAAAATTATTAAAAATAGAGGCTTATGGTACTTTAGGTACCTAAAAAGTAGTAAAACTGTAGGGGGCTGCAGTTTCTTACATCCAAGAACTATCAAAATGATTTTCTTTTCCCTAGGTCCTCTTTGGTACTACAAGGCTGAGGTTTTGCTTAAGCTGGAACCTTCAATTTCTCTCTTACTTCACAGTGATGTTAATGATGCTGATGTCCTCATAGGGTTTGTCGGTTTTGGGATTCACTTTGACATTTGAAATTCTCTGAACAACTTCCATTCCCTTAGTCACCCGTCCAAACACAGTGTGCTTGTTGTCTAGCCAAGGCTGTTAAAGGTATGAGAAGAGAAAAGTCATATTAAAACAGAAAATAAGAGGTGTACACTCAATGCAACTGAGGAAGAAAATGAGCTAGAGTAAATGTATGTAAATATTTTACATATGCAGGCTATTAAACTAAACAGCATTATACATGGTATGCAAACTGCTGTTTTAACAACTAAAAGGGTGCAGCTCATGCACATTCATAGGCATTTGAGAAATCTTTTGGAAGATGAGTCTAAAGTACTACAGAGGGTAAGTTCTAGTAATGCAGTAGCATTTTGCCGCTTTCTGTTTTTAACTATGATTTAGTTTGTAAAAGTGCTGTTTCCATACAGCAGTTTGATGTACCATGTCCAAAAACGTGGAACCATTTCAGCAATAGCCAAAGTTTTTTTCCAGTTTAAACCAGTCTGTTAAGTATGCCAATAATGCAAAACTGTAAAAGTGTCAGCCCTACCTAGCATTTGATATGGCCCTTACATTTTCAAAAGGGCCTCTGCTGATCACAGATGACAAAAACACCTTCCATAAAGGAGTGTTGCAGTAGAGTTAATAGAGCCTGCCATTTCCACATGCAGCACTTATTTCCAAAATAGCAAAGGTTACTTGGACAGTAATGTTTTCCTTTTTCATCATAAGATCTACTGTATTTACTTTTTACTACACAGTTAACCTCTTTAATACTAGTAGCTTTAATACTACTTACCGTGGGCACCACTGTTATAAAAAATTGTGATCCATTAGTATTTGGTCCTGCATTAGCCATACTGAGTGTATAAGGTCGGTCATGTCGTAAAGTTGAATGAAACTCATCTTCAAATTCTCCTCCCCAAATACTTTCACCTCCCATTCCTGTACCTGTGGGATCACCTGTCTGAATCATGAAACCCTGCACAAAAATTCAATATGTTACTGTGTCATCGTTAGAGTAAATGAGCCAAAGATCTTTCTCCCAAGTTTCAGGGTTTTTTTTTCCTACTTTGTCAGTTGCAGGACAACTTTGCTTAGTGATAGAGCTCTTCAGACTACAGAATTGTTCAGATATTGCAGGGAATTATACAACCATTTCAAAAATCCTCTGTGCAAAGCGGAAATGAAAATATAACTTTTGGGTCAATTCCGTCAACATTATGTAAACCAACAACAACAAAAAAAACTTTTTACAAGTTACCTTGATAATACGGTGAAATATGTGTCCATTGTAATAGCCATTTCTGCTGTGCACACAGAAGTTTTCCACTGTTTTGGGACACCTAAAATCATTCAATAGAAAATACAGGCTACGATAAGTATTTTATTGTATTATGGCAATACTCTAATGATTTCTGTTGAGACTGAGACCCTGTTGTACTGAGTCCTTTAGCAGGGCGCTAGCTCTAGTCCCTTTTCTACCCACCCTCCAGTTAGAACCAGAATCTTTAGGCACATATCTGTCTTTCAGCCTGCAGCCCCTCCAGATGAAACAATTCAATCCAAAGTAAATAGAAAAAAGTGAATGATAGGCAACACAGGAAATATATTGTGCATTAGTGCCCTCTCACTGTTGCTTAGACCAGTTTTTACCCTTGTTTACTTCTACTTGTCATAATCGGGTGTCTGCTCGGGTACAGTAGGGTAACCTGCTGTATCAAGAAACTGAGGAAACAAGGCCAGAGAAAAAGAGGGGGAAGAGAACCATTCCTAGCTTGGTATGTATCTCTTGGATACCAATATTGGAGAACACAGAAGGAAAGAAGAAACAGTAACAGAAAGTACCAAAGACATACTCGACAGGAAAAAGCTTGGTGTGAATGTCTCCCATGCTTGTGTGGATAATGGCACTGTCAGAAACTCTCTTGGGACCTTCTGCCTGAGTGGCTGCCATGACCTCTTCTTTAGAAGGTTTCTCATTAAACACATCTCTGTCAGAATCTGCACTCTTAGTATCTTCTGGTTCACGTTTAGTAAACTGAAAAACAAAACCACAGAAGGTTACCTTCTTTATCTTACACAGTGCTCTGCACATAAGACAGTGTGATTATTCAGCCTGCTTAACACTCAAATAGATTTGAAATGTAGACAGAATCCACAGATGCTTGAATTAAGTGCATGATCAGCACAAATTCCAACACAACTATTTGTAAATCCAAGTAGCTTTTTCTAAGATTGCAATATCTTCTAGTTCAGAACTGTGTTTTAGAAAGAGGTGGTGTGTATTGAAATGTTCCATTATATCCCAACTAACTAGCAGGGCTTTTGGCTTCATTACAAAAACATACTGAAGTTTGCAGGATAGCACGCTTCTGAACTGTAACCTAAACCACAATTCAAGCACAGATAAGGCAATGGACAGCTGGACCTCTAGCCTCCACTGTGATTTTCTCCCCATTTAACCATGAACTACTCCAGAAGTGCCTGTCCATTTTGCTTATTCACTGCATCTCATCCAAAATCTAAACTGTGAAGCAGAGGAAGACTCCCAGTCTTTGTTATTTACCTACAAGGCACTTCAGTGCTATGGAGTCCTCATGCTTCTCTGAATTTAATTATTTTATGCTTATTATATATTTCATACATATGATTAATTATTGTTTTAATTGGTGTAAGATCTGGTCAGGATTTTTAGATGTTCCTGTATTAGATTACTAAACCACACCAAAAACCTCTGCTCTTCTCAAAGAACTATAATTTAGACATCAAAAAAAAAAAAAAGGCTTGAGCAACATAGTGAAAACAAAATTAGAGACTAAAGAGTCAATTTTTAGTCATTTCAAGCCAAAAATTCTAGAATATTGTTATAAGTTATTGAGATACCTCTGGAAAAGTTGCATTTGCAAATGTTCAATACAGAAAGCAGTGGAAAGGGACAAGGAGAAAGCATCAATACAAGAACGGAGTTATTCAAACAGAAGACACACACATACCATATAAAACCTGTTTTTCTTAAAAGCTGTGCAGATTACTGTTGGATCAGGCTGGATGTTCTGGAGAACAGGGTTTTCAGATGCCTTCATCTCTATAGTGATTGCAGCACGATGTTTCTTTGCTACTCCTTGGAACAGAGCTAGTTGCATCACCCTGATGTTTTCTTGTTTGCCCAAGATACGAATACACCTGAAGTACAAGATGTTACAAGGTGTAATGACTACTACTTGTTCGTAATTTGTCCAGAGAGTCTTCTCTCTGACCGCAAGAAATTTGAATCAAGATTTCTAAAGCCTTCTCAAAATTATTTTTACTGCCTTTTTTTTTTTTTTGTACAGACTGTTTACAGTGCTTCTCTATTTGAACTTGTTACAGCATTTACCAGTCATTCTCCTTCCCCATAACAACTCAACTCCATTGATCCACATTCACTTTATCTTACCCTATCTAGTTGGTCAGGAATTAATTGATTATGTATTTTTAGTAACAAAACCCTTTCCCTATTTCTCTCTTTATTTTAAACCATATTTTCTTAATAAATGGGGGAAAATCTTATTTGCAGTCTAATTTAAGGCTTCAAGGAGAAAAGAAAAAAAAGGGGAGGGGAGAAGGGAGAGATATCCACATTCATAGCAAGTCTGCAAGTTTTAAACATACTAGAAATTGGAATGAATATAGACTTTGAAACAAACATGTATTTCATGTCTCACTGGAACTTACCTGTTGGTCTCTACATTTATGACCTTAATGCCCAACATTGTTCCATAGAGAACGAAGTGTCCAGTTTCATCAAAAACTATGTTAATCAATTTTACTGCATCCACTTTCTCCAGCTCACGCTCAACAGCCATGCGGCGCCCAAACTCCATGTCTGGTAACTGCTGTCTCATCTGCTGAAGTTCAGTAAACATCTACATAAAAAAACAAAAGCAAATATATATGTATATACTTACAATATGAACATACTTTAAACTTTCAATCCAGCAGATTAGGAAATAAAGAATTCAAATGAGACTAATCAGATCTTAAAACGGCCTGAAGAATTAAAACACAAAAAAGGTGGTGGGGGGGAAGGTATTTGTGTAGCGTCTAATAGGCATATTGTAGTACTTAGACATCAAATAGAAGAAAAAAATACATAGCTAGCTAACAAAATTATTCAAAGATCATAAATGTATTTTTACATTATTATGATTTTATATTTAATAAAATATTTGTATTAACACAAAAATATAAATAAAAAATCAAGAACTGAGTTTTTGCAATACAGCTTATCTAAATCAGTAAGAATTAATTTTTGATTAGAAAAATGTAAATACCAAGGAAGAGAACCGGAAAACCTTTCTGTAAGAGAAACACAGCAATGAAGCTTAATTTTCAGAAACAGATAATAATGTAGGTGAACGTGCTGGAAAGTAAATTCAAATAAATACATAAAAATCCCCCCCAAAAAGAGAAGCAAGACTGAACTCACGCTCAGAGATTCATCAAAGACTCTCATGAGCTTCCCCGTCAAGAACCGGAAAATTCTAACTTTCCTGTCAGACCCCAGAGTTGCCATTTTCTTGCCGTCAGGTGAAAAACTTATACTGGATGGGTAAGCCTTGCATTTAGCAAATTCATATAAATCAGTGTCCGTTTTATACTCCCAGTTCACATTCTTGGGAAACTTATATTCATGAGGAGTACCAGTCCAGTACTCAATCATTCCAGATTTGTCAGAAGACACTACTACTTTGTAGACAGGGTTCAACCGTATCTGAGTAAGAGAGGATGTATGCAGTTTATCAAAAACATGAAGCGGCTCATTATTTCCTCGTCCATCATATATGAATATTTTTCCTGTGCTCTTCTCAGATGTGGCAACAGAAGAGATGGCATCTCCAGGGCAATATACCCATTCACATTGGCCAGGGCAGTAGCTGCAACAAAAAGTGGAAGGAAAAAAAAAAACAAGTAAGAAGCACTGATTTTACTTAGGTGAGAAATGAATTACGCTTTCAACTTAAAATCAAGGATCTCAAGCACATTTTGAACCTTACTAGTCTTGCTAATATCTGACCTGCTAAACTTGAATGGTGTTACAGCCAAACTGTTCCAAACAACACAAATCAGTGGATGCAGCAGTTAGCCAGCCTCTCTTGTTCTCACATTGTTTCATAAAGAGGCTGTGACAGAGAGCTGATGTAGAAGAGCATGGGTAAAAAAGAAGAAAAGGGATGGAAATCCAAAGTAACAGCACCAGTGCAGGATTAGTGACTAAGCAGTAATCTTTACGAGTCAATAACATTTCTCATCTGTCTGGAAAGCAGTTATGCCATTCAATGCACATGAAGACAAACACACATTTGCCACCTACTTAAGGCAAAGTGCAGCTTTGTATAATCAGAATACAAACTTATTAACAAGGATTCCATGATACTAAGACAACCAGGCTATAGGTGTTCTGAATTATTTTAAGAATAAATGCATTTGCTACTAGCAATGTTATAACTTGCTACTAGCAAAAGTTATAACTTTTTGTTTGTAAAAGAGTCTCTATGCAAAGATTCTGAGAATCAAAACTACACAACAGACCATAAAGGCAGGATACAAACTCCATAGGAAAACCTTGTTTAGCATCCTTTCACAGAACAAACACTGAGAACTGGCAGATACTAATCATTTAGATTTTTAACAGCTGTCTGGCAATAATTCTCCGAGGAAGGACGATTTGAGGCTTTCTTTGGAAAGGAGTTGTTCCACTAACAAAACCAGAACTTTTGATGAGGCTCACTAAAGGGATAGGAGGCAAAACTACTGCAGTGTGATGTCCCATTGCTCTGTGTGCTGTTACCCAAACTTCTATGTGAACTGGCCCTTTTCCAGATCACTGAGGGAAACAGAACGCATGGAGATTTGCAGATAACTACACTGTAGAGTTTAGTTAAAACTGAAAGGATCCAGAGAATTTGAGGCGAAGCTCATCGACCACAAAACATAGTGACCCATGTGTACCCAAGCAGGCAATGCCAGATAATGCAGGTTGAAAGGATTGCGTGGTACTGATGAATTCTATACCCACTATAGCCAGCCTGAGCAAACGGCTATGAAAAATTCCTTAGGCAGGTTGACAGACACTGTTTGCTCAATAAATAGTAATGCAGACCATAAAGCTACAAAACAATGAGATTTTAAGAAGAGTATTTACAAACAACAGTTTATGATACAGTTGTAATATAAATGTTGTTTGTATGTATTCTATTTTATCCTATAACTTTGCATTAGTAACACAAGATTGTTAAGCAGAAAACATCAGCAAAAGCTAAAAACTGAGGCTAACTGAGGACTTTTTTCCCCCTTGCAGCAGACAGAAGAGAGAGACTCTATTCTTATGGGCTAAGCACATTACCTGGAGATTGCTACTAACACTACCACAAGCAGAGAAGCTAATATAAGCATTGACATAGGAATTCTGAAAGGTGTTTGGGTATTTTATTTTTTTAGCATCTTTCATAGCACTGAAAGTTTTACCACTATTTCAGTCCAAAGAACTATGACAATACTAAACATTTTTGAGTTTAAACTTCTATTCAACTTTAGAATTAACCAACAAATAGTAGACAACAAGGAATAAATATTTTTGGATTTCAGAAAGACTGTAGATACATAATTTTCTTCTGCTATTCTTTGTATAGCATTCTTTGATTCTCCCATTTTCCAAATCCACCCTTGTAAAAATCTGAAAGTTTATTTTCCCTTGTTATTGATACAATTCCAATAATATCCATTCCTATTTCTTACAAGTTATTCAGCTACATACTGTATAATTACAAAAAATCTATAATAGCAACACTAAGGAAGATGGGATTGTACTTTTTAAAGAAGAAAAATGCTATCCCTAATCAACAAAGAGGATGGCACATACTCTCCAACAGCTCCTGCTAACCTGCAACTATTGTTGGCTATGATTTTTAAATCCAGCACCAGACAGCAGGGGAAAGAGAAAAAAAAAGAGAGAAAAAAAAAAAAACTAACTCTGCATACCACATCTTTGTAGCTATCTGTCCCAGAAGAATGGCATAAGCATTTACCGCTCTTAAGCAGGGTACAACATCCTATATTTCTCTTTTAAACCAGGCAATCTCCAAGCCAGTGGAGGTATTTTGAATGAGGCAACTTAGCAAAATTTGACTTCATATAACTTATCTCTTATGCAAAATAACTCCAAACATTTTATAATCTCTACTTTTTTTTTAAGGACCAAGTCACTTACCCAAGCTTCAGCATGTTGATCATATCAAAGTTGACCACATCAAACACCTTCATTGCTTTGTCATCTCCAACTGAACAGAATAAAGCCCCCTCTGAGCTAACAGCAATACACTCAATAACTCCTATAAGAAAGTTAGTATATACTATTAGGACACTGGAAAGAGACATCCTTCATTTCAATATCCCACAGAAAAGGGAGACAGAGACACTAATTAAAGATATACAGAAGCCTAGAGATGTTTCTCAACCGTTTCTTCAACATTTTTAAAGTTAGAAGACATATATTTTTTTAAAAAGCCCACTTTGTATTTTATCCTTATTTGGAATTTGGAAGCAGACAAGTAAAGTTGAATTACTCTTCTTCGGATTGTATGCACCCTGTTCACTCATTTCTAAATAGAAACTCTCCCTGTGTATTGGACATTCACCCCAAAAGCAGGACACAAAGCAATGCAAAGGATGTAGGGGGTCCAGACAAGGAGACTCATCAAGTTTGGTTCCCAGCTCATCCCTCTTGCAGTTTGGAGCAGGATGGAACAGGACAGGGGAATGAAGGAACCCAGATGGATATCACTTTATCCCCACTGCAGTAGGTACATCCTTGAACTCCTCTTGCTTTGCACTGTGCTGCCTGTTCAAAACACTATAAGAAAAAAAAATCGTTTATAAATGACAAGGTAATTTCTCACCTAGATGGCTACGAAAATGCTTAACAAACTCAATCCCTTCTTCTATTTTTTTCCAGAACTTTACATGCCCGTCATGACTGGCTGTTATGATAAAATCTGTCCTGCAAGTGCAAAAGAAAAAAAGGAAGAAATTCACATACAATGTATTTCCACACTGCTGTTGAGAAGTAATTTGCATTCTATGATTCTATGATTAAGATAGTACAATTAACGCTGTGAAGAAAATGAACTTTAAACAAATTACTGTGACCGTTGTCTAAATAGGCACCCTCAGTCCTGAAAAAGCAAACGAATATTTTAAGATACTCTCTGCTAATCTATAAAAGGAGAACAGCCTGAATTCAAGAAATATTAATTTTGATATACTTTTATATATATTTTAGTATTAATTTGCTACTCTTTAGGTTTAGTTTGACAGTAGTTTACTAAAAATATGTCTCCTAAAGGTAAGAGCAATTGATGCAATTATGCTGAGTCATAGTTTTGTCTGTTTACAGCCAATTTCTCTTATTTCTGTATATAACTGCAATAAGGCTTTTCAAAACACATTTTAGTCTATTTAGTCATCTTCTCCATAAGCCCTTTCCGTTATATTTAGTTTTGAAAACCTTAAAATGCTACCTCTGAACACAATAACTTTCCATTATTACATTTCTTCAATGAAAACTTTCCCTCATACACAAGAACATATTACTGACAATAATATACTATGAAAAATAAGAGACTTACTTAGTACATGCTACATGGGTAATGACATCTCTGTGCATGTAACTGCGTTCATACATTGAAGCACTTGGTAGATTTTCAAGATAGACATGTTCAAATTCAAGGACTGAAAAGAATAAAAGGAAAAAAATCAGAAAATTTTGTGTTCATAAAGATACAGCCAGTTTCCTCTCCTCATTAATTACCCTAGAACCAGCACTAGAATTTCATCCTAATACAGCATGTGGTTTGATGCTCAGATGGATGATGCTCCAGGCTCATAGCAGACAAAAGCCCCGCGGACTCTGCTTTCAACCAGGAAGAGGCCTACTTCTAAAGCAACTCTTGTCTTGGCCTTCTGAATGTGCAAAAAGCATCTTAAAAATATGAATATGCTAAGCTTATTATTGATACAACTCCTTCCTTAATAAAGTTGTTGGAAGATACAAATCATTTAACTGAGAAAATATTTAACTTCACTACTTATTTAAAGCAAACCTTTCACAAAATAATATGTCCACAAGAGTGTCAGAGGATGTTTTTAATAGTACTTTAATAGCACTTTTACCCAGATCACCGACTACCTCAGGGCTCAATTTCCTGCTATATGTACACTCTGACATGTCTGACGTGTCATCCTAAGAAACTTTAAGGTACTGTGATAAAGGGGATCATAAACATTTTTTTTCCTCCCCTCCTCAGCCCAAATTAGGTCATTGTTATGAGATCCACAGCCCCATTCAAGAATTACACCGCCACCTCTAAGGACGGGCACTTGCCCGTTGTACTTTTTAACCTGAAGTGACGCCCGGTTCGGGCGGCGGCCCCGCTCCCGGCGCCGCGCGGCCGGCAGGGACACGGAGGCGCCTCCCGGCCGCGCGGGCAGCAGCGGCAGGAGCGCGCGGCTGAGCCCGCGCCACATCCCCTCGCAGCCCACTCGCTTTTCCGACCTGCCAAGAGATCAGCACGTGTCAAACACGGGCCAGGGGCTCTCCCCGCCTGGCCGGGGGCAGCCCTGCCACAAGGTCCCGCTCGGCGGCAGCGCAACCCGAAGGGGCGGCCGAGGGCCCTGCGCCCCCCGTTACCTCTCCGCTTCTTGGCCTGCGCTGCCTCCCCGGGCAGCGGCCCGACCCAGCGCTCCTCGTCCTCCCCTTCGGCCTCGGCCTCAGGCGCGGCCTCGCCGCCCTCGTCCGCCCCGGCCCCATCGCGCTGCTTCCTCTTGCGCTCCGGCTCCCCCGCCTCCATGCTGCCGCACGTCACTTCACCGCGACACCGCCCCCTCGACCGCCCGCCTTGCGCAGGGCCCGGCAGTGACGTCACCCGTCGGCGACGAGGCGCAGCCAGTGAGCGCGGAGCGCGCGCAGACTTGGGCGCCACCGGGCCAGGCCGCGCGGAGCTGCCATGGTAACGGGGGGGGAACCCGGGGAGCCGCTACGGGAGCCGGGGCCGCCATTAGCGGCGCGACCCCCGCCCTGCCCTCCGCTCCACTCCGCGCCCTGCCTTCCCTGTCGCCTCTTCCTTCCCTAACGTTTCTCTTCCCAGACCTGCCCTTGCTCTGCTTTCTTGTCTCTGCGTTTCTCGGCGCTGAATTTGAACGTGACTTGAAACATCTTTTGCCTGAAGTTTGCTTGTTCCCTTGAGACCTCGATTAGAGGCCTCTCTTGCATCGTCTCTTCTGCCTCCGGCAAATTATATATTTGTCATTGACACACTTTGTTACACAGGTACTCCCTATTCATGGAGCAAAGTGGAGAGCTTCTAGAAAGTTTGAAAGTGAAA
This sequence comes from Tinamus guttatus, assembly GCF_059628265.1. NCBI lineage: Eukaryota > Metazoa > Chordata > Aves > Tinamiformes > Tinamidae > Tinamus > Tinamus guttatus. The sequence goes on from NW_028288843.1 coordinate 144,925, forward strand.
CAAAATGTCTTTTTGTATTATGAAAGCAAAACAAAACAAAAAGAATAGTATGAGGAGAAATTGTGGAGGGGAGGAAAGTAAATATCCTTACCTAATTATGTACCCCTAAGAGGGAGCAAGAGGGAACATACATGCAGGGGCATGTGTGTACTGCAGCTTGTTTCAAATAGGGGTTGACACCGGTTAGTGCTTTTATGAGGTGAAAGAAATCACATAGGAGGGAAGAAGGGGAGCAGGACCTCTCTCTCTCAAACGTTTCTGTCTCTATTTCAGTCTCCTCTGGGCCTGCTTGGCTGCAGGGCAGCTAAATCCAAGCTACCTGCCTGACCCAGGGCTCCCTCCAGCTTTCTGCCAGGATGCAAGTTATCTAGTCACACGTCATCTGTGTTTGTCTCCTTTCCTGTTTTCGCTCTGAACCACAAGTTTACATCTCATCTCAAGCATGCCTGGCTTTTCTTAGTCTTCTGTGGGGGACTTTGCTGGAGGCATTTCAGAGTCTTGATAAATTATGTGAACTGGTTCTCTTTCATGTTGTGGAGTCATTCCAAGGCTCCTAGGAAGATAATGATTTTTCCTTTGCAAAAACTGTTCTCTTTAGGCCTTATCAGATCGTGGCATCCAAATTTTTTTTTAGTGTTCTGTTTTTAATTATTGATGCAACAAATTTGCCAGGAAAACTTATTAGAATTATTGCTATGTCTCAATTCCCTGGAATACTTCTTAAGATACATTTTTTTTTTGTTAGCCATTCTACAGCAGCATACTTGAACTCCGGAATTAAAGCTTTTCTTTGTCCATATGTATTTGTTAATATATCTTTCCAGACACTTTGTTGTTGTTGTTGTTGTTCTGAGAAAGAACGAACAGTTGACTTGGGATTTCTGCATCATCAAGATGACAAAATTGTCATTTACTTCTTCATTAGATCTTTATCTTATTTTCATCTCAAGCTATTTGAGAGTTTTGGTGATATGTTTAAGTATTCCTAAAGGCTTTCTGAATCTCTTATATTTAGGAAATTCCTATTGATTACCTTTAAAATTTTTCCTTTTGAAAGTGCCACTTTGGCCCTTCTCTTTTTCCTCTTAGTTGCTATTGTTTCTAAATTTATTTGTTTTTATTTGACCCAACAGCTCCTCAAACTTAAATATTACCAGCGATGATTTTTTTCCCCGTCTCTCCAAACTGGTGTCCATCTTCATTCAACAGCATGCATGTCATTCCAGTTCTCTTGTTTTCTTTTTGTTTGTTTTTACTTTTTTTTTCTTTTATTAACCTCCTAGACTTTGAAGTCTTCTTGACATTTATTGGAAAGCAGAGAAAAGTAACTAGGCAGAAGAGTTTTGCAGGTATAGAGAAGAAGAATGCCTTTTTGTAGATGTGTACTACTCCTTCATTGTTTCTTTAAGAAAATCCTCAGAAAATGACAACAACAACAAAACACACAATTGCAGATCGTCCATAGCAGTCTTAAACTTAAGACTGTGATTAAGTTGAGAGAAAAAAAATAGTTATTTCAAATTTGACTCAGTGATACGGTTAGATAATTTTACTGGATGATTGGGTGCTGTCTAGAATTACAGAAGAGTTAACCAAAAACTTTATAGCCTCAAAGGGTTTGTTTGACATTTGACTTAAACTAGTAGGTATGATTAAGTAAGATTATAAATATTCTAAATCTTTGTGCTAACAGTTTTATTTGTTTGATAATAGGCTGAGAAATTACCAGAACAGGTGCCAGAGCACCAGTCTTCGCCTGCAGAACCTGTCGATGAACTAGTGTCTTGTGTAGAAGCCAAAGAACTCTTGGATGAATGTGAGAGTATTTGGAAGCAGATGGAAGAGGTATAGCAATTACGAATAGTAGACTAGAGTTGCTGTGAATTTTTCTCCGTGTTGTGTTTTCATCTCCTCCTGTTCCTGGCTTCCTCATCATACTTGTCCCTGGACCCCATTCCCCAAAATCCTCACACCTCACAGCAACAGAGAAGGAAAACAGACCTTCAAAGGCCAGAGGTAGAAATGTTGGCAGGGCTGAACGCAACCTTACTATGTCAGTCTTTATTTACAGTGTGATCATATTACGATTTTATTGGATCTTAACAGGTAGAACATACAAACTACAGAAAATATAAACAATTATTGTTAGTGCTGTGGTAGTACCAGCAAACTAAGGCTGAGAATCTCTCGGTCTTTAGCCTCATACAAAATGGAAGTCCACAAATACTTGTGGCCTTAAACAAATGAGGGACATGGGGAGAGGCTGGAAAGGGTGATGCTGTTTGCGTACACTCATGCAAACCAACAATCAGGTCTTCAGGCTTAAAATCTGTATCATTTGACATGTGGTCCAGTGTGTTTTTAGTAACACATTGGAGAAAGTTTTTTTTTATTTATTTTTTTTAAATAAAGCAATATCCTTGTGAAGATTAGCTTCATGAGAAGCTTCATATGCATTTGTGAGATTACTCTGAATCTGGTGAAAACACATGTTCTAAATTATGTTTTGAGAGCCTTACTTGCTACAGTTCTATTTTATGTTATGTTTTGCACTGTACTTGCTTGAGTTCTGTGTTGTAGATACAAGGCATTGGAAATAATAGCAAGAAATAACAATTAAAGTATTTCAAATCTTGAAGTAGATTAAAGCAAAACATTACAGAGAATGAAAGCCTTATGTATATACACATATATGATATAGTATTTCAAAAACAGCTAAAATGTTAATATTTGTAGGTAATCTGAACAGATGTGTAATTAAGAAATTTGCACCACATGTGGCAGGAAATATAGTATAGGAATGCACACATCCATGTATATAAGTAAAAATGAGGAATATATATTTTACTATTTATTAAGTATATATATATATTTATTTTAATGTATTGTTTTATATTGCATACACACTACATATACGTGCATGTGCCTGCACACAAATGCATGCATAAAAAATGAGTCTTCTAATAGAGTCTATGGGAATTCTTCATCTAGATTCATGAAGTGTTGTTATAAGATGCTAACAGAATTTTTGTTTGCCTATAGTTTTTGTTTGTTTGTTTGTTTTTGGCTTGGAGAATATGGCCTTCCTTTCACATTTTCAGATAAAAGAGAGGTTAAAATGTTCAATAGTTTCAATAGTTTTCAATCTGAAAAATTTCAAAACTTTGTAACTCATTCTCAACAACCCTATTCCGTGTTCATGAATCTTGTCTCCTCCCAGCTTCCTTGTGATCTTCTGTTGAGTGTCTGTCTTCTTATAAATCTTTCCCACTGAAGTTGCTTTCTTTTTCCCTCAAATCATACTTACACTCTTGTTATCTGCTGCTTTTCTGCTTTTCAACAAGATCCATCTTTTTACGATAGTATAATTTCAAAACATGACTTTGCTGTTTTAGGTGAGTCTCTGAGAGGGCTGCTTGGAACCAATTCAATTAATCCCACACCTCCCTTCCTCTCTCCCCTCTCTCCCCCCATAGTAAACAATTTTTAACCATTGTGTGTCTCCTACAAAAGAAAAGAGAAAGTAAACATGTTTTCTGTTTTTGTTTTGTTTGTTTCCTACCAAGTGTCAAAGCAAACTAACACTTCTAGGAGCAGAAAAACTGCTAGAATCAGATGCCAAGGTAAGATAATGGGTTTTTTCTTACTCTCTGCAAAATCTTTTCTCTAAGGAACTGGTGTGTTTTCAACAGAAGTGAATTAAATTATCTTTATTTAGTCTCTAAAGCAGTCAGCTTTAATCTTATTAAGTTTCATATATTCTGAAGTATGTTAATATCCAGCAAATGCCAAAAAGTTTCATTTGCATGCAGCAAAAAAGTTACTTGCAGTCTAGCTATGAAGCCTGATAAATAATGCTGCCAACGAAGTGCAGGGGCATCTAACTTCTAATAGCCATTTGGAGTAATTCCTAGTCAGTGTTTGTGTAATTTGTGAAACTGCATATAAATATCTATAATTTCACTCTGAAACGTCCTTCTTGGGGAGGACTATAGTGTTTTTCCCTGTTGGTAGATATCATTAGGAAAGTATGCTTGAATTAGAAATGAATTGAGCAACACCGACCACATAAATTTGAACTCCTGGATCGCTCAAATTTTTGAGAACACGCAAAAAGGCAATATTGTCTCATTCTGTAATTGTGTTTAAATTCTAAATGTCAACACATGAAATAAAACTTATGTGTGCACCTTGAAATAAGAAGCATATAAACAATTAAACATTTAGGTTGTTAGATAAAATTCTTGGGTTTTATCAATTTCCATCTTATGTGACTTCAGTAAGCACAGTGATAGAGTAGATTCACTTTGACTGAATCATTAACAAAATTACACATATATGTCAAATATTGTCACACTTTCAGTAGCTCATCTTCAGTAGCAATTGCCTGATATGGTAAAAGAAATGAGGGAGAAATATATTCAACTGTGAAGGCTTCCGATTTACCCCCTTTTGAGGACAAAGGGGAAAGAAAATAAGAATGAATAAGTCTTTATGAATTCTTTAAAGGATTACGTGATATATTGGAATCAGCTGTTCTTTTGCTCTTTGCAATATAAGGCTAATAAATGAATTTTTATCCCATTCTATCTCACTGAACGGTGATGCAACTCAGCACACTTCAAAGGATTTTTTTTTATTATTATTATGCAGCATTCCTTGTTAATGATGCGAGGGAAAGCTGTATCAGCAGAGTGTAATCAGTGGCAAAACAGAAGTCCTGAAAGTAAGTGCTCTTTGTTTGTTTGTTTGTTTTAATATTTATTAAAGCCTGAAAGTTTATGAGTATACCTTACATTTACAAAGTGTCTTTCATCTAGCCATCTTAGACTGAACATATATATAATATTTACTCTTATTATTGTGCAGTAAGTACTTAAAATTAAATACTCTTATCTAGTAAAATATACTATTTTCTGGTTGTTATGCAGTATTCTTTCAGCACTGCAGTCCTCAAAGTGAATTATCCTGTGACTTAATCCTATGATTTTGGACAAATAAGTGCGTAATTCCCACCATTTATCAGTTAAAGGGAAAATAAGTGTTAGCAATTCTCCAAAAACTTTGTCCTAAATCACAAAAGCACATTATACTGATTCTTCAGGTTTGTACTTTCTGTGATTTTTTCTTTATCTTTTCTGCATACTTTCTGTTTAGCATAGGACTACCTTGAAAAATGTCGTCTTTTTGGTGTCTCCTAAGAGTCCAGTGTACTTTTCTTTCTTTTATTTCTTTCATGTGCTACTAATGAGATACTAGCTGAAACTTTCAAGTAAACCTTTAGTGGTAAACCCGCTAAGTGTAATAAAATGTCTAGCTTGGATTTAACAGAGTCCAGAAATTCCAAGTAAAAAGAAAGTTATAAAAGATATAGCATATTTTAACCAAACAGGAATTCAGATGGCTGCCTCGTCCTGAGAAGCACAAGCCACTAGACAAATGATAACTCTTTTTTAGTTGTCAGTTGTCATCAGTCAAAACAACAATATCTCAGCTCTTAAAGATGCCTTCTAAGGCATCTTGTGCTTCTAAGGCATCAGTGCTAGCTGGCTTTGCTCTGTTGCATGACAGATTTGGCCAGGCACAGTGAAAATAAAAATATTCAGTATTGAAATGCACGTAAATTAATGTGGTCTTTCAGGTGTTCCATTTGGAAACTCGTAAATCAGTTTAAACTATCATTAGTTTTCTTCTAGCATTCAGTTTTATGTCTACTGTCAAGGACCCTTTGGCATCTTTCAACGTGGTCTATTATCTGTGTATCCATACATTAACGACGTAGAATGTTTTTATGCCAGAATCTTGTCCTTTTTAGCATTTCTAAAGTGATAGGAATGTGACATAGGCAGAAAATTGAGATTTCCAGTATTTCTTAACTTGACCAAATTGGAATGAATTCTCAGAGGAATGTCAAAGTTGCTTCTCCAGCTTCTGTCAAAGCTTTTTATGTGCTGCATATCATATAATCAAATAATAGGAGTTGAAAAAATGTAAATATTTCTTCTTTTGTAGAAATAAGTATTGCTGCTTTGTTGAAATAAATCTCTACTTTCATGGTTCACAGGCTCTATTAGCCAATAGTCAGCCTCAAATGCTTCTTAGAGGTGTGTTGACCAAAAGTATGAAACTGAAAATACTGTTTGACTTCTGTTTCTGAATAAGCTGCTGACTTACAAAGCTTCAGATGAATCAAAAACACTTACAGTATTTATCTGGGTAAAATAACTTCAGATGTTGAGTTTTATTACTAAAATATGTAATCTTTTAAATTTTAAGCTATTTGCTTAAAATATTCTTGGGATATACACATTTTATATTGGCTTGCTGAGTTGCTTGGCTCTAACCTTCTGATTTGTTCCCAGGTAATAAGATTTGTTATTAGAAGTCTTAATTTTATGCTGGATGAGTGATCTGTGCACAGTATGATATGAACAATTTATCATTTTGCAGTCAAAGTTTTACCTTTGTAAGTTCGCTTTTTTGGCTACTTTTCTGAGGGAAGGGAAACGAGGTGCCTTCAAGAATTTCTATAAAATTATAGTGGCTATATGAAAATGCAGAGTCTGCTGGGCTTATGTCTTCTGTGTTGGCTTTACCTCTTGGCTTTTTTTTTCTACCTATTGTTTGTTTTGAAGGAGGGGTTACTTAGCTGAAAACTGTCTGAATGAGCATGAATAGAAATAGTTTCATACAATTTACTTAGGGTATGAATGTCAGGCTGTCTCACTGCTTTGGTTTCTGTTTTTAGTAATGGCCCGTACAATTCTTGTAAATGAGGGTCTGTCAGCATTTCCATTTTAAACATTATTTTCGGAGGTTATAACTTGGCAGTTCTAAATGTCACTGGGCACAAACTTGGCAAATGGGCTTAAATCCACAATGCAAATATTATTTATTTTTACAAAGCTTTTACTTTCTTCTCTTGTTCTTTCTCAATTTCTGATACTATTTATGTAGCTCTAGAACTGCCAGATCAGCTAAAAAACCTTTTTATCAAGCATTTGGCCCTTTAAAATAGGATTTAACTTTTACCTTGCAGAATAAAAAAGTGGAAACAACCATTTTTTAAAAAAACACTTTATAAAACAGTTGTGGTTTCCATTTAACTTCTATTTTCCTTCACAAAATATCAATATTCTGCCAGATTCCTCTTATTTTAACAAGGAGGAGTTTCTGTATAGGTATAGTAGTTGCTCTCATATTCTCAACATCTGGCATTATTTTGCCTAGTAATTGTACTATGTATCAGTAGGCTATTTTTTGTGACATTTATTATTTGCAAGTGTAATGAATCATAACTGCAAAATCTTTAAGTGATAGTAGATACAGCAGCCTGTGTAGTTTGCAGTTGTGGCTGCCATAAATGTACTGCCTCGGTATGATTTGCACTGACTCTTCACTGACTTAAGTCCTGGTGAAGGCACCGGCTCTGGTCCTGGGGTTCTAGCCTGTACAGGTGTTGAGGCTTCCTTGACACCTGTATTACATGATGTTAATAATAGCTCTAGTTAATTTGAATAAAAGCCTATCAATGAATTTGATCCTGCATATACAGGATTTCAATTAGAATATCATTAAAGGATATCATTAAAGAAATCTTGTTCTAATAATTGCACTGACTACTACCTCACATAGTACTTAAACACAAGGTGGTTTAGGAACACTCAAATGTTGTGATTAAAAACTAGAGATAGTATTTTTTTTAACTAAAAGAGGTTTTACTCTGACATGTAACAATACATTTTGAGTTCAGGTTTCACCATTTTTCATCTTTGAACAAACACTTATTCCTGATAAAACCATTAATTTAGGGTTTCTCAAAGTTTGTAGAGATTTAAAACTGCTATAAACTTACTTTGTCAAAAATGTTGCCTTTGTTGTTTTTTGGAAATACTCAATATTTAATGTGAAATTTAAGGATTTTCCTTTTTGTTAAAGGTAAGTTTTCATCACTAATTGTTTTCGTTAAAGATTAGATGTTTGAAGCCCAAACTTGGATAAAAATATTCCTATGATGTTAAAATTTAAGTTGATTATAGCAGCTTTCATTCTCTTTATAGAGGTTCAAATGCTTTGACTTTTTCTGAAGTCATGCGTTTATGAAAATTGGCATGGCATGAGAAATGATTTGAGTCTATTGAAGTCTATTATCTACAGCAATTCACTTCTTATTCAGAAAGCTCATGAGCCACATTCTGCAAGAAACATTCCGCAGAAATACCACCACATGATTAAACAGTCAATATTTTTTCTGAAGTACTGCTGTTTTCCAGGGGAGGTAGTACATTAGCCTACCTCTGTCTTTCATCTTCTTACATATAGCTGTTCTTATGAATAGTAAGGATGTTGATTGGTTGAATATGGTTGGTTTTACAATGCTTTTGGAGAGCACTTGAGTGCTTAAACCCGAGCTGTTCACTTGATCTCTATCTTTTAAAAACAAATAAGCTGCATACGCACCCCAAACCAACTCTTTTCTTGGTACATTACATTTACCTCTTTTGTCATATGTAATGTATTTTTGCTGTAAAGGAAGTCTTAAGTAAAAAGGCAACAGCATCCTCAGGCTATATTAGGAAGAGCATCTGCAGCAGGTCAAGAGAGGCAGTATCATTGGTAAGACACATCTGGACTACTGTGTCCAGTCCTTGGCTCCCTACTACAGGAAGAACATGGATGCACTGGAGCAAGTCCAGTGAAGGGCCAGGAAGATGATTGACTGATTAACAGAATCTGTCAAATGAGCAGGGACTTAGTAAGTAAGGATCCTGTGGCATGGAAGACTCATAGTGCATAAATACCTGATGGGAAAGCGTTAGTAAGACAGAGCTACCCAGAGCTACCAGAGCTCAGTGGTACCCAGTGACCGGTGAAGAAACCATGGACACAATTGAAATACAGAAAATTCCATTTAAACTTGAGAACTTTTTTACTGTGAGAGTGGTCAAACACAAAGAAACAAACAAGTTGTCCAGGGACTTTGTGGAGTCTCCATCCATGGAGACAGTCAAAATCTAATTCAACACGGTCCTCATCAGTGTACTTCAGGTCACCCTGCTTTGAGCAGATTTGGGTTGGACTAGGTGATCTCCAGAGGCCCATTCCAACCTAAACTAGACTGCAATTTTGTGAAATTATGTGAAAAATAGATTTGAAAATATTTGTAAAATGTTGACACCTGGGCTACAGAAAATGTGGCCACATTTTCTGATCAAATAAGTTTTAATAATACCATGAAATTGTGCGGATATGCAGTGAAAAATTACTTTACCTCAGGCCACAGCACAAGGGTATTATAATAATACTTACTCCTCTCAGTGTCATGTAATCATTTGAGGAGCCTGTTTTTTATGTTTTTTTCATTATTATGATTTCTCCCAGTGATAATGTTGATAGAATCCTTTCCACTGAAATAAATCAGGCTGATGTATCTTGTTAGATATTAAATACATCTGCAGTTTGTATTTCAGTGCTATATACATGAACTAGCTGATGCACAAAAAATAAATAACCTAGAAACCATAGTATTTTCAATCTAATTTATTTTACTGTTTAGTGACAATAGAGTTGCCATGAACATGACACCATGAAGTATGTTTAAACTGCTTTTGGTAACCAGATTAGTTTTTTGGAGGTGCATAAGCTTGTAGCCATCCTGTTTTTCAATATAAGCAAGTCTGTTACGCAATGCAAAAGACTTTTTTTTTTTTTTTTCCCAGTAATTTCTACCAATCCAGATGTACTGGTAGCATTAGGAAAAGAAGAGGTAAGTCAAGTCTGTCTTCTGCTAATCGATAATAACTTTTTTTTTTAAAAAAAAAAGAAGTATATACAAGTGCTGTATTTTCCTATTACTTCTCCTGTAAGGGGCTACTGCTAAAATATTGTGTTTGCTTCTTTAAGGATTGTAGTTTTTTCTTACTCTAAATTTAATTTTAGTTACTGAAGTTTCCTAGTTGTAATGAGTATTCTTTTTAAGCAGAAGTTTTTCTATCTTGCATTTCATACTTTATACAAAAAAACATAACATTATATTTTTCACAGAAGAATCAGCATTTTTATTCCTAAATTTCTGTGGGAATCATGTGCAAATCAAAGAATCAAAGACAGGGCAAATCAAGAATGTACTAGCAGTAGCATTACATTATATTGGTTGAACATTGATATGTAATCGTGACTGAAAATATTATTGTGGTAATGGTGTTGAAATAGTCATACTATTTTGTATGCATATGTAGGCCAATAAATGAAGAAACATGAAGATTATGATGATTATTTAAAAGTAGTCTTTCTTCACTTAGCTTTTTTCATTAATTTCTAGCAAATTTGTCTAGTTCTCTAGGGAACAAAGCAGTTTCTAGAATCATTGCTAACGAGGTGATTGGTTATTTCCTTTCATCTGAGTGAGTTGTGGTGGCATGTTTGGTCTGCTGTCTCATTTTGTGAGTTCATTTAAGGGTTCCAATTTTTTCTCCGTATTGCATATATAAAAACACATTTGTTTCTGTAAAACATCTTCAAAATTTTTATTTAGTTGAGCAAAATATAAAGCTGATCTTAAAACTTGCGGAAGGAGCAATGAGACAAAGTATTCCAAAAGACCCAGATCATAGAAGTATGCCTCACTTGCTGAAGGGACATAACTATTGGGATGAAAGGCACAGCCCAGTGAGGCACATGTTCCCTACGGGTAGCTTTTGCTTGCAATAGTCCCAATATTTCTTTAGTCTCTGGGTATCTTCTTACTTAGTGATTGTCACTTAATTCATGAGTGCAATCAGCCTTTCCTTGCAGCATCTTTTTTTCTGGAGAGCTTTTTTTTCTTGTTTGCTTGTGTGTCCTGAGGCTTTTTCCTCCTCAGTGGTTCATCAGCTTAGAAGAGCAGCTCATGTGAGTGCCTTGGAATCGACTTCAGCTAAAATGAGCTAGGTAGTTTTAAGGAGCAACTGGGGACAGTAGCATCTAAATGTTAAGTTACACTGTTACTCTATAGCAGTATTTTTTGAGGAAATTAGATAATTTTGGCTCTTTAAACCTGGCTTCATATATCAGATGAACATATAACTTTACACAGAACAAACACTAGCGACTTAGCTATCTGTAAGCTGTAGGTTCATTTTTCACTTTTTTATAGTTGCAGAAAGTAAAGAATGATCTTGAAATGGTGCTGTCAACAGTTCAATCAAAGAACAAAAAACTGACAGAAGATCTGAAAAGGTAATACAATATTTATAAGTGCTTTAGACATTTTTTTTTGTGAAGTATTGTTTTGCTTATCGAGGAAACTATCTGTTCTATTTCCTACTTTTCATATTTCTTGTCTCTTCAAAGAGAACAACAGTGGCACGATGAACAGATGCAGATAGTAGATGTTCTTAGTGGAATTGAAGAAGAGATGAAAAATCAATTTATGCAATTTTCTCAGAAAAGGTATTTATATAGGGTTGGGTTTTTCCTATTGAAGAATTTAAATATTAAAAGGAGAAAATGAGTGGTCAAAGTCTTAAAAATGTACTACTTGTTTGCTAAAATAAATCAAATAACTCTGTAATATATATTTGAAGCATGTACAAAATACGGATTTTTTTAACTGACTTTTAAAATTATTTTATTGGCTTTAATATTGTATTGGTATGTTTTCACTCTTACATTGGTTACTAGAGCATTTCAAGAACTGAGAAGTGAAATGCTGAAACTAAAGACATATAAGGAAGAACTCTTGAAAGCTTTGGGTGAGTTCCTAGAAGAGCATTTTCCCCTTCCGAAAGAAGATGGAATGGCTAAAAAAGAGAAAAAGGTAAAATTTTTCTTTAGGAGAAAGCAATTTATATATATGTATTTTTATAGAGAGGGTAGACTTTTTTAAAGCTACAGGCATAGAAACTTAATTTATATTGTGAAATAAAAGTAGTTTTATAGCTTATCAATTAAAAATTGTTTTTTTTAAGTTTGTTTATGTTATTTGAGACGATTCCCAGCTGGATATTTTCCTTTTTAATGCACATATCCTTTACCCAATAAGATACATAGCAATGTATTGTATTTCTTACTGGACTACAAGTTGTGCCAAATTTAGAAGTGGTGAGCAGTTTACTGCAAATTGTCCCACTTTTTTTTTTTTTTTTTACTGGACTAGTCAAATGGATTCATATTTTCCTTGGCAAAGCAAATTTTAATTGTCTAACAATGTTTCTGGAACAATAATAAGGACAAGTGTTTATAATTAGAATGTAGTTTAAAATGTTAACCATCAGTTTCCTGCTCAGGCAAACTAGGCCAGAAATTATCTTAAAACTTTAGGGAAAATAGGCAGCCAGGGAGTATTTCGCATAATAAATTTGAAGTCTGCAGTAAAAATAAATCCTTCACCATTACTATTTAAAGGAGTAGTTACCAAAAAGCTGCGGAAAAGGTAGGATTTGGTTTGGCTTTCAGACACAGTTTAGAACACAGGACTAAAAGGATGTCTTGAACCCAGTTCCCTATTATTGAAGACAGCCGCTGAGTATAATTTCTTTAATACTCTGATTGACCTCAATTAAAAAACTATTTTTTGTTAATGCTGTTCCTATTGGAGTTCTAGGTTGTTACTCTGTTTAGAATCTTAATCCTAATTTCCAGTCTAAATTTATTTACATCTAACACAGATCCATTTATTATTCCACCACTATTGTCCTTAGTTCGTTCTTTCTTGTGTTTACTCTGCTGATACAGTTACAGGCAGCAGTCATAATCCCTCCCATTGTTTGCTTTGCTAACTGAACTAGAAAAATTCTCCTGCTATCTTCTTGTAAGATAGCTTTACCATTACTTGCATTATCCTAATGCTCCTTTACTGAATTTGCTTCTGTTTGAATTCATCTTTGTTTTCCTTAGTAAAATCTAAGGAAAAATGATTGTCCCAGGTCACTGAGGTTAATCAACCCTTTCCCTGGGCCATCTGTCTTTTCGTAGTTTTATTTATATATTTCCTGAACTGTAAAATGTTGTTTTATGTCTCTGATTGGTGGTCCCTTTTTTTTTTTTTTTTTTTCCCTTTCCATACCTTGTGAATTCATACCTTGTTCCATGTCTTTTGATTCAACTTGAGATCACCTGCCTAGCAACAGATTCTTTATGAACTGCATTTAAAATGATTGTTAATCACAGGAAAAGCAGCAGGTGCAGCCTTTTTCGGTCAGTTTTCTTACCTTCATGTGTCTCCATTAGCAATGAGATTGGCTGCTACATCAATTCAGAACAACCTGTTGTTCATGCTCATTATCTGCTAGGCAGTCCTGGATTCTCCATAACTGTGCCACTAATGTTGTTTCACCTCCAGGGAAGCTTCCTGTGCTCTGAGCAACTTCCCTGTGGCTGGGAATGTGCTTCCAGGGCGGATGCCCCAGTTCCACAGCAGTGCAAACTCCCCCACATCGATTTTTCTGATGCTGCCCTCCTTTCAGCTGGCAGAGTGTCAGGGATTGGGAGCTGGAGGGAAGACTCAGTCACAGCAGTCCAGATTAGCTTCTGCTACCGTGACCCCACACCTCTGGTATAGATAGTGACTGAGATAAGTTATATTGCATATTCAATCATAGACCAAAAACTACTTTTTTTTTTGTAATGTGGAAAGTTAGGTGATAAGGAATATCTTATATGTAAATCGAACTGCTTTATGGAAGGAGAAAAAAGATGCCATTCAGGTTAAATAAACCAACAGATCTGTGCTGACTATCCGTCTTAAAAATGCCTTTACATATGTTATTTAAATCGGAGATGTCTGTTAAAATTTGCAGTACTTATAATTACATTATTTACATATTTTGTAATACACTGTATACTATAAACTTAGCAAGACAATATTGCTAGATCTGTGAGAGGATGACCTCCCTACACTATTATCCTTGGGATTGTAGTCTTTGTATATAAGCTTCAGTATGACGGTTACAATTTAATTTTACCTTTGAAGTGCAAATACTGAACCCACTACTGAGGTTATGAAGTAATATTTTTGGTCTGGGAAACAGAATAGCCAAGATTGCAAAGTATCCTCATATTTGTTCCATGGAAGCTCTTGCAACTTCTTAGCATAGTCTCTACTTCCTTGGCCTGATACCAAGGTAAAGACACAAGGATGCACAAGTTCTGATTTGTACAAGGAGATCTTCTTGGAGCAAGCAGGATGTCCTCCTTGTAGCTGTCTGAAGTTAAGAGTATGCAGAACTTCTGTGATGGAAAGGAGGAGCCAGCCTTGACCTTTCATGAATTCTTATTTATTGTCCTGATTTCTTGTCTGTTCCAGAATCAGAGCTTTTGAAAGGTGCTGCCCATCTGTTAATGTCTAAGGGCTTGGGTCAAGACATTCGACAGCAGCACTGAGTAAACAGCCACCAGGGCTGCATTATCTCTTGTATTTTGTTGAGTGTGAAGTGGATGGAGAAAACTGATAAAAATGATAAAAATCCATGTACAGTTTTGCTGGCCTAGTTGCCAAAGGAATTCACATCAATTTAAAGGGGAATAACTTGATTTTCTTGCCATAAATGGAAACAAGTAATTGTCTAACGGATCCCTGTATGTGATATTTTATTTAGGATTTTTTTTTTAACTCTGTGGTTCCATTTCTTAGTTAAAGTCAACAAACAAATACTCTAACTCATGAAAAAAGAGTAAGGCACTATGAACTGAAGTCTTAATCTATGAGAGTAATTTGCAGCTCATTGCAAAATTTTCTCTAAGTTTGAAAAAAAACATTGTTATTTTCATAACAAATAATATTCATAGAATGTTGTCCATTGTATTTTGTTTATAAACATTATAGGCTTGTTTTATTTAAATATAGATCTGTGTAGATGTACTGTGTTCAATTAAGAAGATAAATCTTGACAAATATTTTTGCATTTAAAGTTTATGATATGAACTGCTGGATGACTGGTATAAATTATAACAGTATTTGTAGCACAGCTAAACATATGAGTAAAATTCATCAGTTGTATACTGTGCAATTGGGTGATTGTTTTGCTTTGTCAGTTAGGATTCCTCCTGAGTGTTTAATTTGTTTTTCTAACCTGGCGGTTTTGGGGGGATTATCTCTGCAGAACTCTTCTGAACTGGTAACCCTGCATGAAATTTTAGAGGTAAGATGTTTTTGTTATATAGAGGTTTGCAAGATCTTGTAATACTCGCATCTGATCACAATACATAAATAAAGTATGATGATATGAGTATATGATATACAGTAAAAATAGTTAAATAAAAAGCAGAGTGTTCAGAAATGTTACATCATACTTTTATATTCATTTCTATCAAACAAAAATCCATTTTTACAAGCACCTTGGCAATAATTTAGCTAACCAATTTTCAAATTGAGTGTGATTGTCTCTTATTTCATAAACGTTCTTTAAACTCTGTGTTTTTGTTGTTTAATAACCAAAAAAAGCTGTATGAGCCTTAGCAGTTCATACTAGAAGGTAAATGCTGTAGTTTAAAGAGAAAGAGGAAACAAAAACAACAACAAATGTTCATTTTCAGACTTCAGTACAAGTATTTCTGAAACGTAATGTAATAATGGTTTTAGGAGGCCCATTTAATGTGCAGTCTCTTCAATTAAGCAGAATTCTTTTGTTTCGTATGCGGAGAACAAACAAATGTATTTCTAAAGGATTTTATAACAATGCCAAAGTGGATGGGTGGGTATATTTAATCCTGTTATAAGTTATGGTTTTGATTTACATAGTATAATTCTGAGGAAGCAAATTAAAAAAAAAAAATCTGAGAGTAGTACTGGAATAAAATTTTCCTTTCCTCTTCCATCCCCATCCTTCAGATATCTATTAGGATCTATGTATAAGACCTTCTTGTAAAACACCTCTCTCTCTCTTTTTTTTTTTCTTTTTCTCTGAGGGGAAATTGATGAATAACAACATTCTGGTGTTAAGATGCTAAGATCCGGTCACTATGACATTGTTGTGCTTTAGTTTAAAGTCCAAACAGTGGATCTGTACTTACATCATCAAATTCATTTTACATGCCTCAAGAATCTCAGCGTGCCTAGTAATGCCAAATTAGGCAGAGCTGGAAAACAGATCAGAATTTAAAATAGCTGTTCCTTCTGGAAATAAAATTTTAAAGCTTTCTTAATACTTTAGAAGTGCCCTTCATGTTTTTCTGATAATACTAATCTCCTCCAAAATACAAACATATCCAAAAAATGTCTGATTTCCATTTGAAAGAACAAACTAGTTCCAGAAATTCAGACTTATTGTTAAATTTAACTATCTTGGCCTAAGCAATGAATGTCCCTTATCTTTGTTTTACGTGGTTTTTCTTTTCTTTTGTTGAACATCTTGGTTCTAGTTTCAAG
Organism: Tinamus guttatus; assembly: GCF_059628265.1. Lineage (NCBI taxonomy): Eukaryota > Metazoa > Chordata > Aves > Tinamiformes > Tinamidae > Tinamus > Tinamus guttatus. The sequence continues at coordinate 161,270 of NW_028288843.1, forward strand.
TGCCTGCTAAATTTCAAGACAGTTCTCTTAGATACAGATAACAGTTTCTTAAAGAGACAAACACAATATCATTTTTGTATTTCAGTTACAGATTTAGCATTTACTGTTGTTTAATTCATATCCAAAATTAAAAGCAGTGGATGTGTTCCTAACCATGTCTCCTTAATGCCCATGTGCTTACCTTTTACATAAGAAAGGTATACATTTTAATAAGTACTTTCCGCAGCTGGATATATGCATTTATATTTTTAGGGATGTTGGTATCTTCTTCATTAAATTCACGTGAGATACTACAATAACCAATGCATTCTTTTTCTTGCAAACCTCATTTTTTTTTTATTATACCATCTTTTATTCCAGTAATGAGCTGTGTTTTGTTTACAAATGCAATTAGTTTGAAGATTATTCCTATCATACTGGGAATTTAGAGAAATGTTCTAAGATTTGAAACAATATATAGAATAGAATGTATTTAAATAAGGGTTAGTTGTAAAGGCTATTTTGAAATGCAGATGTTAAAAAGACAGTAAGCCACAAATGATCTAAGATTATATGTTGGAATAAATATTAAGAATTAGGGCAAATGAGCAAAAAAGAAATAAATTGGAACAATTCTTTGGAATGTTGGGAAGAGCAGCACAAGGGCAATGTTTTTATGAATGTAGAAATGGGTGGAAAAAACAGTAAGTTTGGTAATGAGGATTTCATTGTGTATTTTCTTTAGCAGTAAGAAGGCAGGCATAATATTTTGTACCTGCTGAAATGTGGAGAGTTAGGACATTTAGAAGCTTGGAGTAGAAAGATTTAGTATCCAAGGTGAGTAGAGAGACCATCATAGATGAATAAAATTTATCGTCTGTAGATATCTGTGGTATTTCTCATGATCAATATCATGAGGGCATAGATATGGTCTCTGAGAACAGGAAAACAAGACACATGTGCCTTTATTTCCATTTACTGTATTTACTTAAGAAAGGAAGGAGAGGTAAGGAGGTAGTAAGAGATGAGCTGGTGTAGCCTGGTTGTCATGCCAAAACAAGAAGTGATATACACCTACCACGTAGGAGGCAAGCAAAAAAGTGTGAAGAAGCAGTGATCTTGTAAACTACGATAGCAGTGTTCAGCTTCTCATAGATGTTAAATTGTTTAATAGTAGTTACAGTAAGACAAAAATGCAGAAAAATCTACGATGATAGACTGTTATTATCTTTTTGGTGAGAACACAGCTAAAATCATAAGTTCTTCTCTGATAAAATCAGAAAGAGTAAGATTATTTACTGGGTTTGAGGTAAGTGATTTCTGAAGATTTAGCTTTCCCTCTTTCTTAAAACTTGTAACTCTATATTAATAGACTCTAAACATTAAACTAGGATTTATCACCTTTGTGTTCAAATTATGTTCTGATTCCAGTATTTACATAGACACACTATCTAAAATCCATTCAGAACTTTTGATAGATGTTGAAGAACTTAGTCTGAGTAGAAGCAGAATTCTAGTTTTGATTTTTACATCAGAAAATATATAGGGGAGTTAATTGAAAGTTCTTCTGCGTTTTACTTCTCCCTTGAACAGATCTCGCATTTCCCTGTAGTGTTGTATTTCTCAGATAGGCTGTCGAAACCATGCTTATTATAATGCTGCCTGCAAATGTTATCAAAGGAGGCTGTTCTGTTCACATTCTAAATCTCATACTTTTGGTTTTCCAGATTCTTATAAACAAATTAATAAGTACACCACACGAACCCTATTTAACAATCCGTGACTCGTTTTGGCCACCTTATATTGAGCTGCTCCTGCGATCTGGAATTGCACTGAGACATCCAGAAGATCCAAGCAGGATACGCTTAGAAGCCTTTCATCAGTAGAGAAAACTTCATTTACTTTAAAGCAAAACACAACTGCTCTTACTTGCTGGGAAGATATACTTATGCTTTATTGATTTTTTTTTCATGTTAGCAACCTCTTTGTGTTGGATGGACTTTTTTTTCTTTTTTTTTTTCTTTTTTCTTTTTTTTTTTTAAGTAAAACATGCATTTGTAAGAGTGGGAAATTTTCAATTTCAGTTGCTCATCATTAGCTACAATTGTTTATCAGTTTTCTTGCAAGTGATGCCAAGATGTGCATTCTGATATTTTCAGCTGCTTAAATGCAGCTGCAAAGTTGGAGATTTTGCAGATGCAAATTGAGATAATAGACAACATAAAATCTAACAGTCCTTTTGATTTTTGAAGATTGTGTTTTACATGTTACTTTTTTCTTGACTATTCATTTCTTAAATGTTTTAACTCATCAAACGTAGTATTTTGTTGTGTTCAGAGGGTCAAATGAGGCCTTGGAGGCATTTAGAACCCCCACTGAGAACCCCATTTAGAACCCCATCTTCAATAACATGTCTTTTTGAGAAGCTTTGCAAACATTCAGAAGAGTTGACACATTTTTCTGTGCAAAGGGCTGAAGATACTTGGCATGTTGATCTACAGAATCAGAGAATGGAGAAATCTATAACCATATGTTTCCTAAAACAGACCCTTTGTGTTAAGTTATATTGCCTAATAGCATCTGCCTTCACTTTTCAGATCTGATTTATCAAGGTTTGTAATACAACTTGGTGTTGTGTGGATTTCTGTAGGTTGTACGTTAGATCAGCTGATAGTTACTGACAGTGATAGGCACTCCACTGCCATCCTGATCTGCTTGTGTAGAAGCCATTGCTGGTGGTGCACAGATAACACCTTTCCCAGTTTTACACAAATAGACTCCACTTAATCCTGGAATTGAAGCTGGAAGTTCAACTCTTGCAGATCTGCAGCAAGTATAACCTTGGGAGATACCTGGTTAATCCAAGGCATGTGTTTTCAGTTTAACCAATATTCAGTTTATCCAGTTTTCATTGAGGAGTGTAAAGGTTATTGATTTTTCAGTTCATAGAAAAATAAAGGGTAATACAGGTCAAGCTAATAATAAACTATTAAAACTTTACCTGGACAGGACTCAACAGAGTGTTTCATGTGAGGGCTTAACTGATGATACAAAGAAACTTAGCAGATGAAGGAGGAACAGTTCAGTGCAAGTTCTAGCATAAATTCCTTCTTTTTTTTTTTTAATTACTTTGCTTACTAAATGTTAAGCAAAACAAATCATTGTCTTGTATTCTTTGAGTCAATGCAGTTACACAGTTGTCTGCTAGTTCTGGTGCTTAATTATTCGAATGATTTGGTTTTCTGGCTTAGCTTTCTAGCATTGTCCCTTTGGATTTTTTTTTCTTCATCTGTTTTAAATATTTTATTCTACTATGCATTTATCTTGTTACTGTTATTATAAAGCTCAAATACTTGACTGACCCTGGATGTCTGTTTCTGTGATGGGGGTGGTAAGCAGGAGAAGATAAAATGTTAAAAAGAAAGTCATTTCTCTCTCTCTCTTTATAAAAAAAAAAAAAAAAAAGCCCTCATATATATGTGTATGTGTGTGTATGTATATATGTATAAAAGGAAGACCATATAAACAACCTCTAACAGAGTACTGTGAAGATGATGAATAGGAAATACTGGTTATTTTTCATAAGGCAGAATCTATCTTTTCCAAGCAAACTGTCGGAAAAGGTGAAGAAAGGAAGCACTTCTTTATATAAACTTTAAGTTATGGAACTCACTGCAGTAGGGTGCTATGTAAGGATTAAATATAAATGTCTCAAAAAAGCAGACTTGCAGACACTGGGGTCATGAGTGAATATTATAGGAAATGCACAACCTTTCCGAGCAGTTCCAGAAATCCCTACTCCCAAAACTTCGGTGGCCCTTATGCATTGAGAAGTATAGCTCTGCAGCTGATCTGATCTCCACACAGCTGTGACCAGCTCCTCAAAGACCTGCGAATGGCTGTGCTCTATCTTACTGCATTGCAGAAGGCCTTTCTGCTCCCGCCTAGGGCACGCTCAGAACCCAGTCCTTCCGTGTCAAGTTGTTTCCTTAGGCTCAGTTAAGTCCCTCTACTGCAAAAGAAAAGCTCTCCATAACCTATTTCCTCTCACTGCTGAAAATGCAAGCTCCTAGAAGAATCCTGGCAAATAAAGTGAAGAATTTCTTGACAGTAAGGAAAAACAGTTCTTCCTTATAAGGAAAACCTGGCGTAAGATCTTCCATCAGTAGGATCTACCAAGAGGAAAGCTGAAGAGTAGACCTGAAGTCCAAGTAAGATAACTTATCTTTTTTCTCTCTCTCTTTCTTTTCTTGTCAAATTGTCAATTGTTTAACATTTCTGTAAATGTTGACATTTCTGTAAATGCTGATCTTGGACTCTAAGATGCATGTTCTGGTAAATAACAGTTTGTTTACTCTTTTTTTTCATTTTTTAACTCCACAAAGCTAACTTAAGAAACAAAAATCTTTGAACGTTCAGAGCTGTCTGCCTGAGTAAGATTTGACTCTGGCCTTTTAGTGGGTATTGTGCTTGTGGATAGTTCAAATATTCTGTATTGTTAGGTTCAATTAGTTGAATCCCTCTGTCACTTCACAATAATTATTTTTGTACTTGGTCTCAGTCAAGAGGTAAGCAATCCGCATTTACTTTCTTTTTGCAATTCAAATGCATTTCTTATTATATAAATTAATACCCTGTACTTCATATTGAAAAAGCCACAAGCAATGCAAGGAGAGGTGAGCTTTATACCCATGGCATTAAAGCTAAGGCATTAAAACAAATTACTATCTGCTTGATTCCATTGATGTTGTCATATTTCCAAAATAAGTGTCCCCCATTTCACCTGCATGGGCCATGCTGGAGAGCACTGTATGGGAAGAGGAAGATAGGTCTTTTCATGATTATCAATAGGAACTATCTAAATAAGCTTTATTGAGGTTTTTTTTTTTTTTTTTGAATCTTGACTTTTTTTTTAATCTCTTTTTTAAAATATTCTGAATATCCTGTAACAATTTCATAATTTAATAACTCTATCATATGAAGCAGAGTTACCATTTTGTTTGCCATAATATTGACCAGTTATATTAGCACTTATTTTTATGTAGATGAATTATACTGAGCATCTTGCAATATAGATATCTACACAATAGATGCTTCTTTAGGAAGCATTAAATATTGCCTTTTTTTTTTTTCCTGTGTACCGTATTCCTCCATATTCAGTGTTCCCTAGCCTTATTTTCTTATTTGCTATTTGAGTATTCCATGGTAACATCATTGAGTACATCTGTTCTTTAAGTATTCGGTCCTGCTTTGTGGAAATTTTTTGCGGGGGAGGGAGGGCTAGTATTTGTTCTGTCTGTAAATACTTTTATACTTTATGTATGTAAGTTCATATCCTTTTTGAACACTTTTTTTTTTTAATTGCTCAGGGTAAAGAGCCAAAAACCAGATCAGTATCTAACCTGTTCACTGTTTTATTAACTTAATATATCCAGAGAAAAATGTGCATTTCCCAAAATGGGATCTTAGGTACTTCCTCCCTCAGATAAGTTACAGAATTCTCAGCTATAGACCAGTTATTCCCCCCTCTTCAGCTGTTGTCAATGACAGGAATTAGTCTGCCTTAAATGCTTCTTGTCATTAATCAGATAGCAAATATATTTGTGTCCAAAGAGAGGACACGCCTCTGTAAAATCCTACAGCCGTTGGCTCTTGTTCTCTTTCATCCCACACCTGCATATCTGGACCCAGCACTTATTGCTTACTCTTATCACTTCAGCCAGAATTTAGGAAACTTTAATAGTTACCCTTATATCAGACATCTGCAGTTCCAAGGGAAAGCAATATAAAAGACAATATGACTTGATACCAGCATGTCTATAATTAGTTATACTTCGGAGCCTCTGACACTATTCTCATTAGCATGAACCAGAGTTCAGAGACAAAGAGATGGTGCCTTCTGCTTCACATGCCCAGTGCATTTATGCAACACTACAAATATATTCCTTTTAAAAAATACAGAAAAAGTCAATTCATTAAAACATTTGTGAAACTACAACAGAAGAGAGAGAAGAACAGAAGAGAGAGGAGAAACAATAAAAAGACCTCTGTGTTGAGATGAAGACTACTAGTGTGGATGAACAGACCCTGGAAGAGAGTTTGTTGACCTTAGTGTATCAGAAACAGCAGTAATACACACCAAAAATAAGAGTCTAGAAAGCATCCCATAGTGAGGTCCAACCCATGAACAGCAGCACAGAGACGACCTGTGGATTTTTGCAGCTCCGACATAAGTCCTGTGGTTTAACTTTTCCATAAATCCTGGACTGATGCTTTATCCTACAGCTTGCAGGGAGGTGGGGAGGAAAGACATTTACAGCCACTCACAGGTGATGTTTGTCTGGGTAGTTTTGACTGCATGTAGAGGAATTTCTCACCGGAGTCATGGATGGCTCAGGAGAAATTCATTTTTCCTCATCTCTTTTGGAAATCTTTCTCTTTCCCAGATGCATTTGTTGTCTTACATGCTACCAATAACTTACATAACTTTCAAACCTGGAGAATGTAGAGTATTTGAAGATAGATGATAGATAATAGAACACTGATAGAGAATTTGAGAACTTGGAAATTCAGGCAACAGCAGTCCAAGAGAATGTACCCAGGTTATTCGGATTCTGTTCTCAGCTGTTTTATGTTCACAAAAATCTGATGTGGCTGCTTGATGCATGGTTAACAGTTCACTCTCCTGTTGGAGGTGGCTGGGATGCCAGCTGAAGACAGACAATATCTCTGTGTCCTTGTCCAAATAATGGATTGTCTCGTCTGTGCCATTTCAGGGCATGAGCATGAATCACATCAAATCTGTCCTGGAGCTGACTTGTAAAAACCCCATTTCCCCAGGACATGGTCAGAGATCACAGCTGACACTTGAACAATCTCCTTGCCAGCAGTAGCAATCGGGATTTGTTTTATGCTCATATGATGTTTTTGCGCTATGGTTCTCAATAACTCTTCTCAAATAGATTTTTATTTAAAAAAAAAAAAAAAAGTTGTTTTAATTTACTTTAGAGCTGTAGGAGAGGACATTCATAAATGTAAGCAAAAATTCTGATTTTCTTATTCTGAAAAAGAAAACTGTTTGTAACATCCTCAGTCATAGGAGATGGAGCACATTAGGTATATAAGTCACCACAGATCCTGGAAAGCCCAGATATCTGGCACCCAACTGCACTTTATGTCTCCAGTATATCCCATATCTGTCCTTTTACAAAGGATAGCCATGGTATGAGCTTTCAGAGAAAGTTTTTTTTTTTTCTTTTTTTTTTCTGTTTGTTGTTATTATTGTATTTTTATTTAATTTTTCTGTTTAATTCTTTATTTAGGTTCAGAATGTTTCTGTATCTTTTCGATCAGAATGCTTTTACTAATTCCCAAAGGCAAAATTTTAGTGATTGAGCCAGTGAGACAGACCCCCTTTTTTGTGCATATTGTCAGGCAATACTAGCACTACGTTTTAGTTCAAATTGTTTCCAGGTTAAACAATGAGCATTCCAAAGTACCTCAGCAGCTCCGAACTACTCATAATTATAATCAGCCATGGTTACAAAAACTTCTTTGTTCTGCAAAAGTTTTAAATTCTGTACTTCACAAAATTTATTGTGTCAAATGAAACATAATCTTGCCTTCTCTATTTGGCAACAAATACTGCTTGCAGGTGCTTCCAAACGAGCTTTTGGATTACAGTTAGCCAAGATAAATGTAATTTTGGTGGTATTTCTATTGTAATTGTAACTTATGTTGTATTTATATGAGTTGCTGGAGGCTGTTTCAGGCAGACATACTTTATAATACAAATTAAACTAGATTAATGTTGCAGTTTACTTGATGAATACATTTACTATTTATAATATATCATTTCCCCAACAATCAGGTGCTCTAGTTTCCGTGGAATTATAAAATGCTTTTTGCTTTAAGAGAGCACTGGGGAATTCAGATTGGTGATGAGGTCAGTCATTACACTTGGTGTTGTGTTTTTCCAGAGATGTTTTTGCCAGAATTTTGACTTACCCCCAAAACTAATTTTAGTCTTTGGAATAAATCGATATTTTGAGTAATAATTCAGCTTTGGTACATCTTTTACTTAACAGAACTGTTTGATTTTCTCTATACTTATACTGACTGAAAAGCTGTCATGGCTAAATTACTGCATTAATACAGGTTTCTGAAGAGCAAGTGTTAACTTAGAAAGTTGCTTTGTGTGCACAATCTGATGCAGCTACATCTAACTTTTTATTTAAATAGGCAGCATGCTTTTATGTTAGTATCATCCTTTCTTAGGGTTGTGTCTGTTTTGCTACTACACGGGTTTGTTTCAGGAAGTCTTTATTTTCTTGAAAATTGTGTTTTGATTAGACAGAGGAAAATGTATTTCTGCAACACTGAACTGTAACCCAGCAAAACGCAATGAGGACTTGGTTGTATTTGAGAGGAGAATCCAAAGGCTGAGGTAAGCATGTATAAAGTGTGTGATTGGAAGGAAACAGGTATGTGTTTCTTCACATACCTGTTCAGCTGAGCTGGATTTCAAGCTAGATAACCTGGACAAGACAGTCCTCCAACCTCTTTCACAAATTATAAATTGAACTAGACTTTGTTATCATAGTAGAAACCCTTTTAGAGAGCAACTCTCTTATTGTGGCACATTGATTGCTTTTCGTATAAATATATAATCTTATGCAAGTTATTTTTATCATAATTATATGAACTTTATTGTTTCCTGTTGTATATAATAATATTTTTTAAAAAGGGAGTGATAATCTGCCATTATTTGCATAATGAGACGCATAGTGACATTTTCCTATTCTCTGTGACATTTCTCCTCTTTCACTGAGCGCACAGAAGACCTGCTCCTCTTGGAAAGACAGGCACTATAGATACCACTCAGAAGCGCTCACATGGAAGTCGACTTGAGATAGTAATTGCGGTTCCTGTTAAAACCAAGAAACAAGTGCACACAATAGTGTCACCCAATTCATGCTTATCAAAACTGTGTGATCAAGGAGTTTCACACATGGCTCTAGCCTTGCAGAGCAAGCCCTTATTATAAACAGGAGCTAAGTTTTGATGTTCTTGGCATATAAGGGCTAAGGCTGCACAGTATTCTTTGACTGAGTGCAAGCTTGACAAAAATAGTGTAACCTGATCAAAGTCCCTTACATATGACAGGATTCTGGCAGCATCAGACATAGTCTATGATTTGCGAAGATAAAATGCTGAAGAGCTGGCAAAGGTATAAAAATAGTTCTGTAACTGCCTGCGTGAGGGTCTCGGCAGATTTCTGCTCCAAACATATGAGTTCTTATGTAACTCTCCTACAAATAGGGCTGACGTGGGTAGTAACAACAAAGCTGAATTTAAAATACATTTGCAAGTTTCCTGACTGCTAACTTTTGAGATGGGTAGCTCAGAAAGCAGTGGGCTCTCTCATATGGGTTACAGTTCAGTAACGCTGGGGCTGACCTTGAGAATAGCAACTCTGTCTTGATTTAATTAGTCAAACAGTGACTGTTCTAAATCAAGAAAAGCGTAGCTGCAGCTGAGCTGCTCACATTTCATAATGTAACACAGATACTAACTTAATAGAATATTACATCTCTATGTCAACCATGAATTATCACAAGAAAAGCAGCTTTTCTTTAGGGAGCCAAGAGTCACATAAACTAAATCACAAACCCGGGAAAGGGCAGGCAGATTCCCAATAGGATGGATCCATAGTAAGAGCAGTCCTTAGAGCAGGAAGTCTCCCATCTTTTGCCGGAAACGCTCTCAAGAAAGCAGCGCCCTTGGTTCAGAAGCACCAGAAGATGGATGTAAACATTCATCTTGAATCTAGAGAGAGCTACTTGCTCAATCAAATTAATTCCTGATGCAACTCTCTTCCCCTTGGGACAGGGACAGGAATGTCTGTGGAGTTACACCGAGGGTGAAATCATCCCACTGGATTACTGCAGCAGTAACATTTGAAAACCTAGTACAAAAGAAACATTATCATGAATGTTTAACAAAATTCTTTTTGCAACATTTAGCAAGGTTCTTTTTTTCAAGCGGCTGTTAGTCAGAAATACAAAATCTGCAAAGCAGTCAGAATGCAGTTAATCCTGGGACAGAAAACAAACTCACTGCCAACTTTCAAAAGTAGAAACACCTAGAAAAATTTCAAAAGCAATACGATCAAACTGAAGAAGCTCATATGTTTCATTTTAAACATTTAACATTTTAAACATAGAGATTTGTAGTGGCAAATGGCAGTTAAGTTATGCAAGTACATGGTTTTAAAATAAATACACAGATTTATCAGGGATGTGTTTTATATGGAGAGAAAAAAAAAAGCAGATGCAGGAGATTTGCAAATTATTAGTTAACTGTGTAATTTTCTGTAAGCTACAAATCAGTTTGAATCAGACCAACTGCAGTTAGTTTTGGTGTATGAATTAGGGTGTTATATTTTGTCTTGAAAATACATTTTGAAGATTCATGTCTGCTTTTTGGATAGCAAAGAAAATCTTTTGCATTTAAGTGACTAATTAATTTACTAAGTTAACTGACAATATTATAATGTTCAAAATGTTATAGTTCATTAACTGCACATTTTGACTAAAATTAAGCAGTCAGTAATCATCTGAACAATTTACTAATATTCAATATTTATATTCTGTATTAATTAGATATTAATATAAAAATATTTTTGTTATAGGGGTTATTCCTTTCCAAAATGTTTGATAATTAAAGGAGAAGATACATCCCATTTAAGAAAGAGGTTGCTTTCCCACACTGGCATAATGATACGTAATTAAGTGCAAGTAGCTACTGTTTTTATATGCCAATCACGATATGAGAAAAATATATATCCTTTAATAGCCTAAATACAGAAAAAGCATTTGTTGCAGTGTGTACAACTTTTTAAAGATCTCTAACAATTTATATGTACATTCACTGTAAAAATTACCATTTTATTTTGGGAAGAAGGGACTTCTAATTTTTCTTTGATTCTCTCATGTTCACACCATTAGCTGACACCATTTAAAAAAAAATCTTTTTTGAGAGAGATTTTGTTGCTATTTCTTTTCTTCTGTCTCCCTTCAAGCACATCTTTATTTATTCTTTCTAAATATTTTTCTTGACTTTCTCTCTTGTATTTTCTACTTCATTTCTTGTATTTTTCCTCCCCATAGGGGTACCCTTCTGCTCAGCACCTTCTAGCTGAAGCTATATTCACGGTGGTGTGTTCCCTAGCCCTGTTGTAACTGAAAACAGACCTATCCTTGGCTCTGAGACAGGTCTTAACACAGCCTCTATCCAAACTCTTCCTTTGTGGCAGAGCTTGCTAAAAGATTTTATTTTCAAAGTTAATGCACTCAAAAATATTTTTAGTTGTTTTTTGAAGTTTCTGACGGAAGCAGCCTTTTATTCAAATTATTGAAAAATTCTCAGTTCAGGAAATGTTTTTCCTTCCAAAGTTTTCCAAAGTCCTTCGTGTAAATGTGGGATGATTGGTGCATTAATTATTTCCCAATAATACAAGTATTACCTATGTGTGTTGCAAAATGTAAAGGGAAACTTGTGGAATCCTACTGAATCATGGTAGAAGGAAAGGTCCTACTATAAAAATTAGAAAGAGTAAAGTCTAGTTCTCCCTTAGAGCATTAGAAGCAATACGGGAAAAGCATGATTCTCCAGCAGGTCACTATGGAATGTCTTAACCTGTGGAAAATGAGACCACCTTGTAAACAGCTATCTGGAATCATCTTGGGTTTTAGGCTGCCTTCTCAGTCAGCCCTCACCTGATGAGGATGCTGCTGCAGAAAGCAAGCAGATAAATGTACTCAAAGAAGGGCAGATGCATCTTCTCTCCATTTTCAACTTCCAGGAAACCCACAGGACCTGGTAAAGCTCTATAAGGAGAAATGAACAATCTAATTTCATGACACTACAGAGTCAGTAAAATTTCTGATCCACACACTGTGCCAAAATCTTTAGTGGAGTTAATTCATAAGGCCATTCGTCTGTCACTTGCTGCTCCCTTCGGAGAAAAAAGTTGTCACTACAAATATCAGACTCTTTGTGAGAGTTGCTCAAGTGACAAAGAGGAGGTGTGGAAGGAGGCAAAATGCAGATAGTTCAGATAGCTCTGCAGATCACCCCGCTGTTCCAGTGGATCACTTATTAATAGATTAACATATGAAAATGATAAACCAGGAGATGCTTAGCAAAAGCACTTCCTTGAGCTCCAGTATGGAAAAAAAAGATGAGGGATAAGAGGCTTTGATAATCGTGTACCTGGACAGGGAGTAGAATCTGGGCCTTGAGGAGAAGCCTGAAGCTGTCTGAGTAAACATGCACTCGAGTCCAGCTGGAAAATGCTAACATACCATAAAAGTGATTCCCATGGAAGAAAGTTGTTGAACTCTTCTCTAAAAGGCCTCAGGCTCTCTTGCATCTTCTTTCCTACTAGCCTGCCACTCGCTGCCAACCTAGCATTGGTAGTGAAAATGATTTCAGGAAAAGGAGAAGGAGAAAAAAAGGACTGTTCACAGGCCACAGCAACTCAGGGCATTGCTTATATTTAGGCCTTCCAGACCTCTGTTCCCAGAGGTCATTAGAATTTCTTTGCATGAGGAAAGCACATAATCTGCTCAGCAACAGATTTTGGTACAAGGTAGCCTCTGCCACACAAAATGGGGAAGGTGGAAAAAGGAATTACAAGCAGAGAAAATAGCATTTGATGTAAGGAACTGTGAACAGCACTGTAGAGGCAAATTATAAATTGATGTTGAACACTTACATCTGTATTTAGTCTCTTGACTAAGTGGCTGGATTTTTAAGCATGCTGAATGTCTAGAGTTTCCATTACACTTTCTGTATGAGTAAGATCATGCATCTCAGGTCAAGGGTGTCCTAGGTAGTACATTTCTATTTGCAGTTTATTTATCACCATTAGCTCTCCTTAGTTACTTTTTAAAGTCCTGTTAAATGTATTTAGTTTTTTGTTTTTTGTTTTTTGTTTTTTTTTTTTTGAAAAAAGAGGTACACTGGGACTGCAATCTCAGTTGTGCCAAAGACATTTTTTGGAAGTGGCAAAGCAGCCCCAAAGCAAAACAATATTGTTAAGCAACAGGATAACAAATTTTTTCATCTTTTTATCACGGGATCACATGAAGCTCTCATGGAGCATATGGAACCACAATTCAATTATGTCTTAAAAAGAGAGAGAGAGAGAGAGAGAGAGAGCAGGAGAAAGAGCCATTTTTATTTGAGAATGCTCGTATAGGCTTGGCATGGAAGAGAAAAGAAAAAGTCATCTATCTCACACACATATGGCTCCTGGTTCCTGAAAACTGCTTGACAAAAAATAGTTTGAAAGGGAGCATCTTTTCTTTGAACAGGTTTTCTAGCTTGCATTTTTGTTAAGAAAACCATTCTAACTGTATAGCCACACCGACATTCTTGAGTCCTGGCAAGGCACTTCTTCTGGAGCCAAATCCAAACTGTATTCCTTCGCGTAAGCTCTCTGAAGAGTGAAGTTGAACTTGGAACAAGTTTCTGTAAATGTAGTGATGGAATCGTTGGAAATCTTTTAGTCATTGATTTTTTTTTCCTCTCTGCTATAGCTGTACTCCATGATAGGTGGAACCAGTCAGGCCTTTTTTTTTTTTTTTTTCAGTGTTGTGGAATTAAAATCCAGGCCAATGATTATATATTGTCATATTCTTTTTCTTACAACATTTGTTGGAAAACTTTCTTGGAGCTACAAAAGATATTTTGGCCAAAAAGAAAGAAAGAAAGAAAGGAAAGAGAGAGAGAGAGAAAAAGGAAGGAAGAAAGGAGGAAGAAAGAAAGGAAGAGAGAAACCTACCCAAAAACATAGTATTAAGAGGGCCACTTAAGTGCCTCAACTGTACAGTTTAACAGAAGTTTTTTTTTGTTGTTTTTTTTTCTTTTTCCTTTTTTTTTTTGGTCTTGGTTTTGTCTCTAGGTTATTTTTGTTTGTTTATTTGTTTTTGTTTTTATTTTTTTTTCAATTGAAAATCCACTTCCTTCTCAATTTTAATGGGTACTCTTCCTAAACTGTCAAACTCAAAGGAGATGAAAGCTCTGACCCACCATTAGAGACAAATCACTGCTGGAAAGCAGCTGAAAGGTTGGTTCTCTAGGGTTTTTTTCTTTTCGATCTCCGCTTGGGAGGCCTTCGTAGCTCCAGACCAAATGGTATGTGGGAGGAGAGGGATGGATCAGCAGCAGAGGCAGTCCAACCTGAAAAGCATTTGGCTCAAATAAAGATTGTTTTCTGCTAAACCATAATTTTATTCAAGAAATATTGCCTCAATTGATTCATCATGTGACTTAAAATGGGGTAGACACTAGAATATGAATGTCATACAGAAGGAAAAAAAAAAAGCTTTTAGTCTAAAAAAGACAATAGGAAAATCTCTCTGTATTCTCTATTTAATTTAAAGGATGTGCGTAGGGATTCTGAACATCTGACAATCATTTTCTTTTTTCTGTCAATTTTGTATACATTCATCTCAGTGTTAGTATACATGCTAAGGCTGCCTGCATGATGTTTTAATGGGCATTTCCATTTTGCATCTGTGTAAAGTTTGTGTAGGAATAACAGAAGCTGGAGAAAGCTACAGAATCCTATGTGTCAAAGTTAGAAAATAAAGAAAATAAAGAAGCCAGTCCTGTTTTCATTGAAATCAATCAGAAAATTACCTTGATAATGGTTTGTACCAGTTAGACTCAGGTTTGTCGAAAGGGCTCTTTGGATCTCTAGTCCAATCTCTTGCCTCCTCAGTGACAGAGAGAAGATGCTATTTGCCTCTCTGCTGCACATAAGCCCTCTTAATGTATATGAACTTATACGGGCATTTCTTTTACAGGATCTAGATTTTCCAGGTTGGACAGGTGTATTACAGCTCTATCTCAGTTATCAGTTCTGCGTCTGTAATAGTTATCTGTTATTATTGATGTGATAATATGATTATGAATACACATGATTCTTCCCTGTCTAGTGCCCATCAGGCTTACAACATACATGGCTAGTTTTTAATATAATCTAATTTGAGATTGAAAAAAAAAAAATCTGCAGTTAAGTTTTTCTAGAATAAATGTCATCAGAGAGCTCAAACACATGGGTTAAATTAACAATGGCCAAGTCACAGAGCCAACATTTGTTCAATTTAGAGGCACTTATTTTAAACAACCAGAAGAGGAGGATATGATGATTCTTCCCTATGATGTTGGACAAATCTTAAGTAGAAATCTTAAGAACATTTGAGAAGCCTAACTAATTTGAGAGCCTAACTCTCTGTTTCTACTAAGTAAAAATGTCTAACGAGCTTATTTATGTCTTCCATTCCTTTCTAAAGAATCTGCATTCAGTTCAGATTTGCTTGTAAAACCAGCAAAAAACTACAGAAACGAAAAAAGTGAAGTAGTGCTATTGGATGTGGACTGGCGCAGGTATATAGAGCCAAAATATTGTATATGGCATGTTAGGTTGGCTGAATATGCCACTTTTTCCATCTCCCTGAAACTTCCTTTTTAGTGCTATAAAGGCAAAGTAGGCATCATTTTTACTAAATTTATGGATGGTTAACATCCTTTTCTGAATCTGAACTGCCCAAATCTTTGCAATTTAGTATTGAACCAGATAGAAAGCCTAGCACACAGGGGTAGGAGGAGTTTGAATTTAGTAGCTGTTGTGTGCCAAGAATATAGTCATTTTTCTTCAGGGAATTGGTTGAGTCCAGCACACTGTAAATGGGTAAGGGAGAAACCATTCTGCTTCCAGCCAGAGCCATTCTGGGATTCTATCTCAGAGGCTTAAAATATTATGCTGCCTCTGACATGAGATGACCAGGTGTGAAGTTGGGAAATACAAATTGCCTACTCTATCAAAGCTATAGTATTTATAGGAAGATCCTGAGCTTGCTACCAGCATTATGAGAAAGAAAAAAGAATAATAGGTTTGTTTTCTTTAGAAAAAATAAAGGAGAGAAGTATGGATAAGAAGTCTATCCAAAATAAACTACATTTTAAGACGGAGGAAATCTTTTAATTATTTTTGTGTTTTTTTTTTTCTTTTTTTTACCCAAAGGAAAAAGGGCCACGTTTGCTAATCATGCAAAATACCTTCTAACTATACAGTTAATTAGTCTAAGATAAATTTGACTTAATTGCAAAAATATTGTTTGGATAAACTATGCTACTTCTACTCAACCTCAGAAGCTGAACTACTTGCTGCAAGGGCCTGTACAAAACTACAAAAGCTGAAATTAAACCAGATAATCAACATTAGGCCAGCCCTTTCCCTCTTCTCAGTTAATTCTCATGACCCAGATCTTTGAATCTTCACCCATCATTATGCTTTATGCTCAGCCTGTGAAGTGAAATATAGTCAAAGGTATTAACATTTTTAAACCTATATCCACAGTGTTTATATGTTCAGTATTATCAAAATGTCTGCTTCAGAAAATGCATATTCAAACACATCGTGCAAATTTAAGGGTTTAAACTTAGTATTTAGCCATAAGAAAAGATATGTTTGAGTTTTTATAGGAAAGCATTCTTTTTTTGGAAATTATAAATGATTATTTTGAACAGATCTTTCTATCCTCTCAATACTAGCATGGCTAGTATAAATGTTTACATCTCTACATACTTACTTTTTTAGGTAGAAACAAATACATATTTAAGTCTATATAAATATACTTGAATAAACTAGTTTTAAATTTTAAAATACTTTAATTCACGTGATCTTGACAACTAATACGGAGTAATCAGCTTCTCGTTTGTGAAAAGATGTGAAATGAGACAAGCGAGAATGGCTACTAACTGTTTATCTTATCTCCAGTATTTTTACTGGATCTCAGAGGTGGGGGAGAGAATTGGCATCTCTCTGAATAGGATCAGGGAGGGAGACGGAAGTAGGACAGCTCTGGAATTCTCTTGGTTCCCCTGTTGGTGATAGTGTGTTGTCAAGGGGCAAGGATCACAGTGTCATAGTGATGCTTGAAAGAACTATAAGGTTGAATGAGCGTGCATCTTATGTTTAAGCGCTTCAAAACAGAGAAAACACAAAAATAGTGATGAATATCTTTTCCTACAGCTTTTTTATATTGGGTCAGATGAGGTTCATTCCTCTGTTCTATGAAAAATGTCTGTATGAAACAGCTGGAAGAAATCCTGAGCTGTTTAAAGGCCTAAGTGTTAGCAAGGGGCAGAAGACACTTTGGCAACACTTCTACTTAGGCACATTTGTTAGAACACCTGCAATGTTTAACAGGACAAGCATAATGAGGTAATTTGAGAAAAACAGCTATATAATCATACTCGCATGGGCATTTGTCCCAGAGAGTTCTGTATTCAAGATGAAAAAATCCTCTTGTGCACATTCTGCTTTTCTCAGTACATCCCCAGATAATGGAACCAGAAATCAAGAAGGCTCACCTTGCCACTGTCCATCTGAGCCGGAGAGAAGTGAGTCAACAAGCAGCTGCGCAAAATGTTTTACCTTCAAAACTGCAGTCATGCCTCAGAAGAATTTACAGTAATATTTTACACTCATCTTTGGTAAGAAACCATGTAGTTGGTAAGAGATTTGTGTGTAGTTTTGCTGTAAAGAAGCACATGAGAAACGCTGGGCTACCCTGCCTCTTCCAAAAGTTGTGTGTAACACATTTCAAGCTCCTCAATTTCTTTTTCCATGGAGTCTCAGAAAAAAAGAAAAAAAAAAATCTTTGCAGAGATAGTGCACAAAATGAATTCCCTGGTATTCTTCTGCAGTTAATTTGTTTCGTCCCCCCAGAAGAAAGCCTTCAATAGAAGAGGGCTTCATTCATGTGCAAAGCTGGGAATCTGGGGTAAAATAAGAGCAAAGGTTAGCTCTGGTCCCTCCCCAGCCCTATTCAGAGAGATTCCCAATTCTCTTCTTCACCTCTCAAAGTCACACATTGTTTCTGGGGACAGAGAAGGAGAATGGCCCAGGGACAGCTATTAAAAAAAAAAAGAGAAATAAAAATGCTCTGGTTGTAGACATGACACCTTGTAAATAGAAACGATAGGACATTTCCTCGAGTGATGCATAAAATCAAGGATTTTGCACTTTATTAAAGAGGTATGAGCAGAGGCTAAGGAAGCAAGGTTTTGAAAGGTAGAAATAGTTGTAAGTTACTGCATTTTTATAATTACTAATTTAATTAAACTACTTCAGTTACGCAGATCTTTAAATTACCATTCCCTGAATTATAAAGTAGTTAATGCTTAATTACACTTAAGTCCCCTGTGGCTACATTTGATCTCTTAGTAAACACCAGTCATATTTGGTAAAACACAAAACTAAACTTTCAACTTCTGCGCTATACAAGATGACCTTTGACTGGCTTAGAAAATGCTGGAAATCTTTCCTCTTTAAAGTCCTTGTTTTCCAGACAGCAGGGTAAATTCACTCTAGATACATATTTTCAGATGAAATATCTACATCTGTGTTTGTACACATTAAGTATATACTTGATTGGCCTTATAAATATCCTGCTATATGTACTGTTAGCTCAGCTTCTTATACAGACTGGCAAGGCTGGAAGAGTAGTGTTATATTTATAATTAAATCTGTGCCGAAAACTGCTAGTGCAATAATTTATATCAGAACTGTCTCTAATTGCCAGACAACCTAATTTGTGGATGAAATTGTTTAGCTAGATTTATAGATGGCTGTGGATGCTGTAGATGGCTGTGGATGTAATGAGCTAAAAATAAGTGTCTAGCATTTTCTTGAAATATGTAGATTTCTGTAGCTGTTATTCCATTTGTTTTGAGCACATCTGTTTTCTCTGCCAATTTTCTTTATGTACTATTAATTACAAAGTTTAGAGAATAAAGTTCCTACTAATAATTGAGTTTCAGCCATGGTGAGGACACAGATTGATTGCTGTTAGGACGTTCAGGAGTGAAGGCTGCTGCTAAAATCAGCTTGACTCCTTTCACAATTTCCAGAGACAACCATATGGAGGATGATGCCTCTTTTGATCTTGGCTAGTGATGCAAGTAGAAACTCAGAGACAAGTTGCTTTCCCCTCCTCCTTTGCCCTCAGACATCTGTGAGCAGCGACACACCAGCACCATCATATCTTTGGGTGACTTTATGGTTAGAGTGCAAAGCTGACAGCATGCACCATGCAAGGCCGTCAAACCGTAGCATTACACTGCCTGGAAGTTCGGAGAACGACTGGAGCTGATCCCTTTTCACTACAACTTGCCTATTGATGCAAATAATAACTTAATGGTATCGCAGGAACAAAAGCACGCTAAGCCCAGTTCATATTTCAGTTCACAGATTGTGCCCAGAATTAGACCTGTAACTAAAAAGTGTAACCTTTTAACTCCATAGAAACAAAACACTGTTTGTGATTTTAATGCATAGCTGATTTTGCAGCTGGAAAATTTATATTGTGAAAACCAGTCTTTTATTGAAAAATATGTTGGTTTGGATTTATCTTTAAAAATATAACAGGATGCCCTATCAAATAATAACTTAAAATATACACAACAGTTAAAGCATTTCAAAGATATTCAGTGGAATATCAGGAGATTAACAGGATTAAATCCCTATCAATGGATTATATAAATTGCAGCCATCATGAGGTCTGTTTTTGCTCCCAGCGTTTGTAAAAGTTAACGAGGGCTTTGATAGATTCATCTGACAAATAGCTGCAGTCATTACTAGGGGATCAGTAACTGTTCTTTTTTGGAGTTCTTTTTGTTACTGTTCTTTTGTGAGAGATCAATGCTTCCACAGCAAAGCAGCAAAATGCAACATTATGGATGCTCCTGCACGAAGTCTAACAAAGCCTAACCTAGCATCTAGTGGAAAGCATTTTGAAATTAAGCCACTAGAATTTGCACTGGAGAAACGTGCTTTTAAAAACATAGGAGCAGCTGTGCTGGGTCAAACAAGAACATTAATCTGGCCCTGGATCTTGTCTCCAAGAGTGGCTGAAAGTGAATAACTAGTGAGAGAAGAGGGGAAGTGTAAATAATGCTGCTCCCCTCTATGCTCTCCTGTCCCCAGTTTCTAACCAGTTCTATGTTAGAGATGTACAGGAAGGTTGAAGCCCTTGCTGCCACCCAAAATGTCTTCATGCAGAACCAGCCAATCCTCCCTTTAAGGGGCTCAATGCAAACAAACCCCTCCAAGCAGAACACTGTCTTCCCTTATGAAGGAACTGCTAGTGCTGCAATAATCCTAATATGAAATTATGAGCATGAATAATAATGAAATAATATGAAGTTAATTGTGAGATAGAAGGTATTTACTTGGTGCATTCACATAACATTTCACTGCATTCACAGTCTGTTGTTGCGTTTTGGGGGCATAGGCAAAAGTTGCAAGGCAAAGTGTATTATTTTTTTTCCAATTGTTTAATGCATGGGCCTTGCAGCTTCCAGTGAAGAAAGTTCCACTTATGAGCTGCTGCAAGACACTGCAGCAGAAAGCATGCCAGAGAGCCATCTAAATTAGACCAAGATGTAATCTGTGTCCAAAGTAGTATGCACCATATGCTCTAGAGTCTTTAATAAATCTTTTCTAGCTATACAGTCCAGGAATATGGAAAGTCCAATTCTTTCCATTTGAAATAAATCTGTGCACATTTCAAGATTCAGTTTTAAGATCTCTGACATTAGTGCTTGGTTTTACATAAAGCATACCAAGCAATGGGGGATCACCACTTTTTTCAGCAAATGCTAAATGAGGAGTCTGTGATGCACATCAGCATGAAAACTGTAACTCTCCTCCCGTTCAGACAGCAATGCAGTGAACCAGGTTCTTAGACCCAGGCACCAGATTATGGAGGGGGAGCATCATTTCTAGAGGTGAGTGCCAGATGCCCCAACACTGCTCTACTCAGAGCAGCAATAGCTAACTCACCTTGTGAGCTGACTCCAGGTTTTTCATTCTGAAATCAAAATAACCGAATTCTTACGTTTTTGCTGAGAATTCCTGCTTAGGTTATATATGTTTCTGCCTACACTAATCTTTGAGGAATATCATTTTCCACAGAGATTTTCCACACACATTTTCCACACATCGTAGCATTTGTCTCTACTTTGTTCTCCATAAATCTTAGATTGCTCAGATCTTACTGAACGACTTTCTCAGGAAATGGAAAAAAAAAAGAATATATATACATAGAAAAATACAGAATACATACAGCTGGAAGACGATTTGTTTTAGCAAAGTACTATGCCCGCTGAGCTAATCTTGTTTCTGGTATCCGTCCCTTGCTTGGAAAGGCAGAAAGAGGCAAAGCAGAAAGACACCTCTATTGTCAAAATAAAACAACTCTCCAGTCTGTACAACCTCTTCTTTCCCCCTTACTACTATTCTTGTTCTTGTGTGGAGTTGAGATAATTTTTCTATACTTTTTAATTTAATCATAATGAGGATAGTATCAGCTCAATCAATTTGCCTAGAAAATTTGAGACTAATATCCATTATGCTGAAGGGATTCCCTAATCAGCTTAGCTCGTGTAAGATTCCTAATTTCAGGTTTACCAGAGAGATATTTATCCTCTCCCAGCTCTCCCACCATCCTCCTTTTTGTTTTTTGAGCAAGCTCTGAGCACACTCACCACACTTCAGATTCTATAATCTCTCTGCTCTGCCTCATCAGCATTTCAGCAGGGAGGAAACTGCCTGGTATGTGATGGGGGATGTCAAATACATGTGAACTGAGTTTCTCAAGTTTCATTTCCAAATCCTATGCTAAATAATCGGGCTGGTCAGATTCACAGGTTCTATAGCAAAAAGGAGGCTCAGGTGCCAGTAGGCCCAGTATCAACACTACACTCTGGAGCTGCTCCAAGGGAGCATCCTAGAAAAGGAACCTCTCTCTTCATGCAGGTCCGCTCTTCATATTTAAATGAAGATATTCTTAGCAATATCCACTTGCTGGGCAGAAGCAGCCTCAAGGCCACACTTGAAACCAAATTCACTGATCTGAATTTTGCTTACCTTCAAGCACTTCTAGAGTCTTTTAGTTCAGGAGGATAAAAATGAAGCATGTATGCCAGCAACAGAACTTCTCCTTCATACAGATAAATGTAAGGTTACTGACAGTATTTTTCAACTAGGTGGTATATTTAGTAAGTATACCACACAGTAGGTTTCACACATCAAGAGTTACTTGAACAAAGTTAATAGTAAAAAAATATTACAGATTACGAACACTGCTAGATCAGGGAGCCTGAATGGCATAACAGCTCTTGTGTTTGTGTGTATGTTTACATGGTCCTGGAAATTAAGTACAAGGGGAAACTATACAAGTTGTTAATGCTGTCCTGTTAGCTTCTCCAGAGGCAGCAGCAACAGTGTGCTGTCCTCCTCCAGAGAAATCTTTTAATCTAATTTGATGTAGCAGGTTGTCATAGTGAGGAGACAAGCAAACAAGCTGGATGTCTGTCAGATTGTCTATGCGTTCGAAAGACCAGACTCCAGTGTTTTCCAGCCCTGACAGAGGAGGAGTGAGAGGATGAATTTCTAATTCCTTACATGGAATTTACCAGATCAGAAATGGTCCAGGGCATAAATTCTTCCAATTCAGTACAAGTTGCATGACTGTAAGAAACAGTAAGACATCCTAAAATAACAGATCATCTAAAAATTAACTTGAGACATGCATTTTTATGACTAACCTTCAATAGTGTTTTCAAAAGCTGAAGAGCACTTACAGTTTCACACAATTGCACAGACATAATTACCACAGTACTGAAGTTGAATGACTTCTTCTCTATCAGTAAAATATGATGTACAACAGCCCATGTCTTATATACTATAAATATATATATATGCGTATGTAATAAGTAGATATTTCAGCAAGCAGTTTTTCTTCATCAGGCACCACATCAGTAAGTGCTGGGTACCTGGGCAAGCTGCAGGGCCCGTCACAGGGCAGCCTGGAACGTCCAAGAACGGCCCAAGCCCGACACCAACAACCCTGTTGCCAATGTCTCCACCAGCAGACGGTCCACCTGGGCCACTAAGGCCTCTCATATTAGACAAGAAGACTGCTCACCAAAGACTTGCAGTTCCCTCTTCTATATTTTTTCAGTTAATAGCAAGATCAACCTGAAATACCTCTGAATATATCTAGCAATGGTAAACTGAAGCTTAATGTAAATATTTTTTAAAGGAAAAAGTATTGGCAATCTTATCAGTTGTTGACTGACAGACTAAAGGATTTGAAAGCTTAAAGTAAAGTCAAGAGTGCTTAAAGATTTAGCAAACTACTTTCATGACAAGCAAAAACTAACAAACTAGTTTAAGATATGGACTAATGTTCTCTGTGCTCAATAAATCTGTAATCTTGTCCAGAACTTCTGATGGCACTGTTGCCCAAATGGTTTTAAGTGTTATCTGAATTCATGGCAGAATAACTATCTTTGCTATTTCATAGTTCCACAAAGATTTCTATTTGCAGCAAAGACAAATGTATACTAAGGACTTGCATACTACTTTCTGTGCAAGTGTTGTTCCTAAAAAGTTGTAGATCATTAAAAAGCATACAACTATCACTCAGGTTATTGAGGCCAAAATTGAAGTCATCAAGGTCACTATTTTCATCTGAACCAGGTTTACTTTAAAAAAAAAAGTTTTTACACAATAAAGCAAAAATAAATAAGTAAATAAATAAATAAGGTGAGTCAAATAGCACTGGGAATTCTGTCAGAAATTCTAATTACAGCTAGTTGAGAATTTTTTAACTAAAGCCAAAATTATTTCCTGGTAACGTACCAGTTTTCACAAAGCTGTTATTAGAAACATTTTCTCAGCTCCATCAGTGGGTGTAGGCAAGAAAAAGTAGATGTCTGGGGCAGGGAATAAATAACTTGCTGGTGTGAGCAAGCAGCTGGGTTCTGCAGAGCCCATGCTCAAGTCTTAGCCTGACTGCCTGATATAGAGCAGGGAGCTGAACTCATGTGAGCGCCCTAACCAGACAGTGCTAATCTGCCCTTCTTTTTAGCCTGGTGAGTCCTGAATCAGCTCCGCACCGTGGAGCAGCTCCAGGCACGGCGGGCACACTCCTCCATGCCAGAACAGTCGCTCACTGCGCCGGCAGGCAGCAGTGCAGCACTCCTGAGCCGGGTGCAGGCCAATCTGAGGTCTTCCACTTCCCTTGAGGATACCATGAGCATGGGCCAATTTGCTACGGTAGGTGTCTATTCAAAACACTTTTTTTTTTTTTTTTTCCCCTCGTCAAGGGATAAAATGGGGGAAAATAGAGCCTCATGGTAAATCTGTCTCCACAGCCTGCCCTTCCAGAAGCAGACAGTCTCCCAGCTTGCCATAATGCTGCGTGTGCAGGGACGGGTGAGCAGGAACGGCCACGCCGCCTGTCCCTGAAGGCAGGTGATGTGGCTGAAGAGCTCCTGCCCGTCTGCGCTCGCTGCAGAGCTCGCTCTACACGCGCCGTTCATCAGCGCGACCATCCTATAAATGAGTCTGCCCCAGGAGGCGGAACTCTGCAGTATTAACAACGCCGCCGCCCCCCGCGCTGTCCCCGCGCACGCGCTGCTCCCGCCGCGCGCGGCGCATCCACCCCCGCGAGCGGCACCGCCGCGCGGCCGGGGGCAGCTCCGCCCGGCGCCGCCGCCCGCCGCGGGGTGGCGCCCGCGGCACGAGCATCGCCCCGGCTGCGCCCCCCGTGCCCGCGGATCCCGCTGAGATCCCCCCTTCGGCCGGGATCCGGCTGCGATCCCCCCCGTCCCCTTCGCTTGAATCCAGCTGCGACCCCCCTCCTCCTGGATCCCACCGCTCCCGAGTAACTCCGGCACCAGATGCGCGGCTCGGCCATTAGTTACTGGGTGATCGTACCGTTCATTTGTCTGAAGAGCACAAAAGGGCTTCAGCCGTAAGTGCATGTTGTATACACATTTTATAGGGAAGCTTCAGCACGGCTGATGACAAGCGTGACCACCTTTAGGGGCTTGTGCTTACTGTGCTAGAGCTGCTCTTGATAGTTATCTCACAAATGTATGTGCAGAAATCTCATTCCACTCTAGCAGTGCT
This sequence comes from Tinamus guttatus, assembly GCF_059628265.1. Lineage (NCBI taxonomy): Eukaryota > Metazoa > Chordata > Aves > Tinamiformes > Tinamidae > Tinamus > Tinamus guttatus. The sequence continues at coordinate 186,315 of NW_028288843.1, forward strand.
TTATCCTCAAAAACGAGGCATGCAGCATGTTAATCGGACACAATAAATGCCAGCCTTAGCACCGACATCCCACTTTTTACACGGCATGCACCCAAACCCACGGACCATCAGAGCTGCTCTGGGGACTGTCAGCTTTGTGGACGGACGCTCTTCCCTTCCACCCTCGAAGAAGCGCTGTAGTAACTGTATTTTTGGATGTTTCCAGCCTGAATCACTCTGCAGCCTGGCCAGCTCTTATAGATTCACCAGAACAGTTACACCTACTACCTCCGGCTGGGGAGGAAAACACACACGTACACGCCGAGACGCCGCCGGCGACACACAGCGAGCAGAAGCCCCAGGCCATTGCAGGAAGGGTTTTTTTTTTTTTTTTTTTTTCCTTTGGCTATCGGAAATCGGCTTGGCAGCCAAGCGCACGGGGCTCGGGTTGCCCCGCCGGCCCACGGGACGTGAGCGCTTCCGCAGACGCCGCGCTCCAACGCGCGCGACCCCGCGAAGCGGACCCGGGTGCCCCGCCATGGCGGGGGCAACGGCTGCAAGTGAAAGCGAAAGCGACGCGCTCTCCCCAGGAATGTACACACATATATGTACTTTCTCTCTATTTCTTTTTTAATAAAGGCCGTTACGGCGCCTGTTGAGCCCCGCGCCGGCCGTTAGCTCGGGCGCCGCCTCGGGCGCGCGCCCGCCAGGCAGCGGCGCGACCCCTGCCCCCGCGCTGCGCCCCGTTACCCCGAGTGGCCCCCGCCCCCCCGCGCCGCCGCCGCCGCCGCCGCCACGTGACGCGCCGCGCAGGCGCGGGCGCGGCGGCGGCCGGGGCACATCTGCAGGCTGACGTCAGCGGGCTCCGCGCCGCTCCCGGGCGAGGCTGCCAAGGCTCCCGCTGCCGGCGCGCTCGGCTTGGCCGCGCGCCGGCGGAGAGGAGGTCCGGGCTACTTGAGCCGAGCCGAGCCGAGCCGAGCCGAGCCCTTCCTGCTCCGCTGCCGCTCCCCCCGCTCCTCTCCTTCCCCCCCCCCCCCCCCACCCTGCACTCAGATGATATTCACATGGTATTTTGCAGAGGAGGCTGTTCAAGAGGAGGGCACCCGCCCCCACCCCAATATAAGCCTTCCCCCCCCTTCCTTCCTTCCCCCCCTCCTTCTCTTTTTTTTTTTTTTTTTTTTTTTTGTTGGAAAGACAAAATGTGCAGGGTGATATGTTGGGTGAATTGATGGCATCCCTCCTCCTGCCAAGTCGGTCCGTTTTCTAATCCCCCCCTACTCCCCCCCTCCCCCCCCTTTTAGGAAGGCTAGAGAATTTTATGCTGTTGGAGAATATAACCCTGATGGTTGCTTGCACAGAGGGGAAAAGCAGAGAGGAATACGGGAATCGTCCTGTGCAATCTCTATTGTTTGAAACTTACTTTGTATCAGAAATTGAAGATGAGAACGGTAAGGAAGATTTCACGCTATTCAATGAAACTTTTGCTTTTCTTGTGTCCCAAATAACGGTGCATTGCAGGGCTTTGGGGAGCGGGGTGAACTTTATCTTGCATTCGGCGAGGTGGATTTGGAGTAATTTCAGAGTGAAACCTTTGAGGTTTGAGGATGGGGGAAGGGGGTGCGAGGATATTAACGGAAAAGAGTAGTGATTTGTGAAGTACGCTCTTGAATAGTGCCACTCTTTATTTTTAGAGTTACTTTTTAAAAAAATCTATATCATTGGCAGAACGAAAAAATAATAAAAAAAAAATGTGCAAGCCCCAACAGCCCCCGCAGCTTTGCAGAGCGCCGTACGTGAGGACGAGCCCGGCGCTCGCTCGTGTCATGTCCAGCGGCCGCTCCGGCGGTCAGACAAGTGCATATTTTGTGCCTGAACTCAGAGGGTCCGCGCGGAGCCGAGGCTGCCGCCGCGGTGCTCGCGGAGATGCCGAGCGCTGGCCGGGCTCCTCGGGAAGATGGGAGCGTGTGGTTTTGATTTACTCGGAGCCGCTTGGGGTTTGCTAGACTCTTAACCCCGCCGAGCCCTGTTTATCGGCGCGCCCTCGGCGGCGGGGGGAGGTAAGTGGGCTCTCGCTGCCCGGCGGCGGCGGGCGGCTTCGCTTTTGCCTTTTTCCCCCCTTTTTCTTCCTTCCTTTCTTTCTTTCATTTTCCCCCCCTCCCTTGTTGCTCTTCACCGATTTCTTTCATTGTTGTACGAGAGAGAGTTTTTATTTGGGCTGCCGGTGCAACGCGCTTGGGCCGAGCGCCAAGTGTCTGGGTCACACGCGTTTTATCCAAATAGATTCAGCGCTGCTGTCTGGAAATGGGCTGCTGAAAGTTAACTTTAGGATCAACTCCGCCACAGCAACCAGACTCTTCCCTGCAGCCTCTCTAGGGAGGAGAGTTTTTTTTTTTTTTTTTTCCTCCTTCTGAATTTTCTGAGTGGGATGTGTGTCTGGTGACCTCCAGCTTGCACCAGTGCTGGTGTTTCCCGCTAAGGGTCTCTCTGTTGTTGTTACCGTCTCGGTGTGCGCGCAGACGCGTGTCTGCGCGCCCGGGACACAACTGTGCATACGTGTTGGGCTGGAGCGGGGGGGTAGAGAGATGCTTCTACTCTCTTCGTTTGGGGGGTTGTTTTCTCTTTATTCTTCGTTTTTAGAAGCACAATGACAGCTGATCCCTTGGCAGGGCGGCAGGGGAGGAGTGGGGCAGACGGAGGGGGAAGGCTGCGCGCACAGCCCCGTGCCCCGGGGGAGCCGGCCGCGGCTGTGCGTTGTGGCACACAGTCGCTTTTTTTTTTTTTTTTTTTTTTCCTTCCTTCCTTTCTTCCCTTTCTGTCTTCACGCTCCGCTTTCCGACGAACAGCTGGGAAGCAAAGAGCCATGCTCGGCCTTTGTGCTCGCTCCTCCGACCCCGTCCCTCTCCCGCGAGCCCCTTGCAGCGAGCCGCCCTCCTCCTGCGTGGCCCGGGGGCTTAGCCGGCTCCGGCGGCCGCGCTACCTGAGGCTGCGCTTGTTGTGACTGACTCGCGCCCCCTCCGCCGTCGCCCGCCCCTCCCTCCGCATTTCCTTGGCAACCCCTCGTACGGCCGCCCGTGGCCGCGCTCCCGCTCCGCTCCGCGCCCGCCCTCCCGCCAGGGGCGGCGGCGGGAGGCGGGAAGGCGGCGAGCACCCCGCAGGCGCGGCCGGCGGCCGCTGCTCGTGGGGGCCGCGGCGGCGCCAGCAGAGCGCGCGCCTCGGCGGGGTGGGCTGGCTAGCGGCGCCCCCGACCCGCGGTTTATTTATGCAGCGCAGCGCTGCGCCGGCTCCGCTCGCGGCCGTTGAGCGGGGGCTGCCGAGGGGCCGCCGCGCGGGGCGACCGTTGGCGGCGGCCGTTGGGCCGGGGCGGCTGCGCCGCTGTGGCGGGGGAAGGGAGGGGAGCAGCGCCGCTGCTGCTGTCCCTGGCGGGGGTTATTTGCTCCCGTAACAGTTGGCTCATGTGAAACTTCTGCTCCCCTGCGCTGAAACTTAAGTATCCCTTCAACAGGTATCCCTTAGCCATGTGGAGGGTATCAGGGTGACAGGTCTGAACAGTTTGGTCAGCTGCTGCCACCGAGTAATCCACATCGTTCCCCCAAATCCTTGGTTTTGTGCATGCTATGGCCCTTTGCTGTTTTTTTTTGTCGTTTTGTTGTATGGCCCCTGTTGCTGTTTGATGAGTGTGCTCTGTGTGCTCTGTCACTGGTGCTGCCACAGAAACCCGGGTGCAGGGCTGTTTTTGCCATGCACCTTCTGGATTTTGAAGCACATAGCGTAGTTTTCCTTTGCTGCTCCAGCAGAGCTTGCAGAATGAGGCAGGAGCTATTGCTTTAGGCAAATGGTGAGCAAACACCTTTGATAAACAAGTCTCTGGAACTGGGCAAAGGAAGACGCCTCTTAGCACTTTTTATCAGCACTAAAATGATATCTAGACTGTAAGCAAAACTGAAATGCTGCACATCCATCATTAAAGCTAGAAAGAAAGTATAGACAGGGTATAGGTAGTGGAAGTTTTTATGTTCCTTTCCAGATTCATATTGGAAGTACTGTGAGTGGAGGCATGCAAACGCTTTATGCTTCACATCTATTGCTCTTCCTTAATTGAGAGAAGATGGAGGTGACTTTTGGGCTCTCTTGACCAAGGCTCAACATGGGCCAGTGATGCCCAGATGATGGACACCACAGTGACTTCCAGCATACCAAGCCACCTGCTTCTTCGAGTCCTGCAGTTTCAGGAGATCTTAATGTTAGGGTGACTTCTGATCAGTGTAACATGAGCTGCAAGTTTTTTTTTTTTTTTTTTTCTTTTGGCTAAGTAAAAGCTGTCAGGCAATTTTACCTTTGTATATGGCATTAATGAGCCATTGCTGAAATACGGTGTCCAACTCTGGTGTCTGCATGAAAAAAGATGCTGACAAATTGGAAAGGATTCAGGAAAAAAAAACCCTGCAGAAATAATTAGGCATCTGGAAACTGTATTGTACAGAGTGAGGTAGATTGAATAGATTGAGCTGCTTATCAGAGAGTCAAGAGGTGGTCGTATCAGATTATAGCTATCCGTTATAACTAACCTCATTAGCAGATGGAGGTAAAGCAAGATGTGGTGACTGGAATTTGAAGCTGGACATTCTCAAAGTTGAAATAAGGCACATTCTTTAATAGACTAATTTAGCAGAAGAATATGAGATTGGTTATGTCTCTTCAGAAATTAAAATAAACATTGGCAACCTGTTTTAAAGCTATAGTTAAATATTAGCCAGATAATAAATGCATTATTTAAAGGCCAGGTTAGAGATTAATAAAATCCTTATTAATTGAGGTCTTGTTGTAAGTGAATGGCATTACTAAGCTAATGCTTCCTCAGGAAAAAATGTTATTAAGCCCAAGACATGCTTACAAAATATAATTTATTTAATCTACATACTTAGCTACATCCTGTATACTATTTGGAAAGATATCTACAAAGCAAATATTGGAATGATCCAATTAACTTCGTGTGCATAGTAATAACAAAGTGCCTTTCAGATTGCCCAATAAGTTTCCTGATATTCACCATGAGGTTAGTAAGTAGGTTTTGTTTCATGTTGTTTTTTTGAGATAATATGAACAGTTCTGCCTATTATTTATTTATTTTTAACCTTAACAGACAACCCATTGGCTGTATAGGTATTATGTGATTGAATGAGTGTCGTAAATTTACCTTGCTAAAATTGTGTGAGGGCCTTATCTAGCGCACTTGTAAGTGAATGTGTGTGCCTTTGGCCATTTCTTTCCATACAGTGTGCCCTTCTCAGGCGATCTGTTTTGACATCTGTGAGATGCTGCTGTAGGCAGCAGGTGTGCTGGAAGTTAAGAGGACTGATCGGTATCAACTGATGTGATACCTGTAAAGTATCCTGTGCTAAACTACTGGGTAGCTGCATAGACCTTCTGTTTAACCCCTGGCCAGATTTAGGGCTGCGTTTTAATATTACTGCAATAGTATTTAAACGAAGAAGTAAAAAAAAAAAAAAACCCAAACCCAAACACAACATGTTATTCACTTAATCCTATTACCCTTGAAGGGAAACAAAAGGAAAATAAAAATATATTCTAATATAGCAAACAGCACTCTCAGTATATCAGTATACAAGCCACTTTGGCAATGTATTTACAGTGTAATTAAAAAGTCAAAACTTGTGATAAATTCTAAAATTCATTCTTTGGTATTAGAATGTGCAGCACTCCCACTTAAGTGAATGAAAATTTTGCCTGCATAAGCAAAGTATGTCCAAGTAATAAGAAAATACATGCTGTGGAAAGATCAGATAACAGCACTCTGGATTTTTTCCCAGGTTCTTCCTTTGTCTGCCAGTATATTAGGTTTGGTTATTCACTGCTGAAATCAATGAATATACTGCATTGATTATGGCAGAACAAATCTGAACACAATATTTGAGAAATCTGAAAGTTTAATTGTATAAATTACTACACCTACTTAATTTGACGTGTATATATGAATCTCAAGCTGTATGGAACTTCTTGTTCAAGGTTGATGGTACTTCTTTTTGAAAGATCATGACCTTGGACCGTGAAAGTAGTAGTGGTTAAATGTTATTACAAAATGTTGTGTTGTATTTTATCCATTATTGTTGGTTAATATTTTGCAATATTGATCTGCTATAATGGAAAGAATTTGCCTTGACTCATTTTAATTTTTTTTTTTCAGGGAAAGAAATGGAGAAAATTCAGTAACTTCCAAGTCTAACGCCTTGCACATAACTGAATGAATTTTACAAATGCTTATTTTTGTGTTGAGAAAATGACTGCAGATGTAGAAGAAAATAGAGCTTGTTGGAAAAGAATACCTGTCAAAAAGTGGATGTCCAATATCTAATCTGGAAGTAATATAAATCTACCTGTTATGGTGCGATCCTGGAGTGGAATTAACTCTATAGCACACAGGTAGCCCAAAAAGGGGAAAATAAACTTTAAATTTTTCTAAATTATGGAAATTTTTTGGAAGACGTGGACATGGATTTTGAGCCTAGTCATTGTTTCATCGGAATTTCACAGTGACAAGAGGCTTTCATACAGTTCTCAAGGTAGGAGCCTGGCCTCTGTAGCTGCAGAAATCATCGATTTTTGTGTTAAACATGGGTGTTTTCTAAACCGTGTCTATAGAAATTGATGGTATTGTACAGACTCTTAATTCTGTCATGATTGATTATCATGGAAGAGTAATTACAGACAATCCGATTGAATTGTTGTCCTAATTTCTGTCTACTTTTACCTGTAAGAAAGCCTTGCCTCCAGTAAAACATTGTACTGGGTAACAGTTCAGAAATTTGCCAGAACCTCATTAACACTTTTTAAAAAGCAGGAAGTAAGGATCTAATCTTACTTTTGATATATTAACATTTGTAGGTTTTTATTGGAATGAAGCACCATTTGCATGTTTTTCCAAAGTAATACTTTTTGTCATTACTACTGTTTTTATTTTTGCAGGTGGATCTAATAGCTTTTTGGCTTTGAATGGTATCACTGGGAAGAATACGTCTTTTTAGGTAGAATTTAGCCCCAGATGTTTGCATATTTTGGGTATACAGGAAAAGATATGTAGTTTAAAACTCTGGTATTTCCAGTGACACCAAGTTAATAGAAAACTGAATGCCATTTGTTGACTTAGAAAGAAAGGATATTTTATTTATAAAGCTCTGCATCCTAAATTTACCTGAAAATGGCTTTCACTTGTGGGGGTGTTGAGATTTAGCCAAATACGTTAATGTTTGTACTACTACTTGTTGTTTCCTGTTATATTTTCTTCTCTTCTATGCCCACTCCCTGGACTGTCTTACCTTGTGATTACAAAGAGGAATTCCTGTCTTATCTTGAACACTACCAAGTAACAATCCCAATAAGGGTTGATCAAAATGGAGCCTTCCTCAGCTTTACTGTGAAAAATGCTAAACCCTCAAGGAGGCGGAGGAGCACAGACCCTTACGATCAAGAACTGGCAGCATCTAAGTTATTTTTTAAACTTTCTGCCTATGGCAAGCACTTTCATTTAAACCTGACTCTCAACACAGATTTGGTATCCAGACATTTTACAGTAGAATACTGGGGGAAAGATGGACCTCAATGGAAACACAGTTTTTTAGACCACTGTCATTACACAGGATATTTGCAAGACCAGCATAGTACAACTAAAGTGGCCTTAAGCAACTGCGATGGTCTGGTAAGTGCATGTTATATGTTCTTGTATAATAGTGTGCTGCTTCCGTTCTGTTCCAGAAGAACAATTTAATTGGTGTATCTTTCAGTCTTTGAAATTCCTGGGTGTCTGGGTCCTGGCAGAAGAGTATTCATCAGTTTCTTAAACTTAATTGTAAGTGCTAAGGCCCAATTCTTTAGTCCTTCAGCAACCAACATTTTTAGTGTTTACAGGGTCTGCTTCAGGGCTGCAAGATTAGGTCTGTGGCGAGATTATTGCAGATTATTAAAATTTTACACACCCAGTATCGAGGATGGGATACTGGGTCCTGTAGGATGCTTAGTCTCCAATAAGATATTGATTGAACTTAACAGTCACTTGCCATCTCTGAGAACTGGGCTGTATAAAATTCAAGTAAATAACAGAGGAGAGGAACTGCTTGGTGTAGAAGTTGTCATTACTAAATCCAAAGAGGAAAGAGGGTCATTTGCATGCATCAGAAAGTAACTCTTTTTTTTTTTTTTTTTTTTTTTTTGTTGATTACAAATCAAACAGTTGCAGTTAAGCTAAGGGTAGGTTTAGAAAGTCTTATCTCTTATTTTTTTCTTAATGAGCTGCTCTCACTGTTGATCTCTTGATCACATGGCAGTAATACTTGAATGTGAAAAAGCTCCATTTATTATAACAAAAGTGTTAAACCCCCGAACTGTTGTGTTACAAAATACTAAAATAGTGGAGCATTATTAAGAAATAGTAAATCAAGAATCTACTAATTACTTTAGTAAAAATATGTCTATGTATTGTGTTATTTTTGTTTGTTTTTATTATAGTAGAATGCCAGTCAGTTTCCTTGTTAGATGTAGACAGATCTAATTGATAAAGGAAAGAAATAATCAAGCAGAATTGCGAAAGTATGTCCTTTTTATTGTCCCTAGTGCTCTAGAATAATGCATCGTAGGGTGTGATTGCCAACAAAAGCCTGCAGTTTCAGAGCTGGACAGCTAGAAATACACCCAACCGTTCGAGATGTCCCTGATAAAGTCTAGGTTAACACTCTGAGTAGATAAAGAATTTAATGAGGATTACTAGGGTAAATGAACACAGCTTAATAGAGACTTAACTTCACTTTTACATTTCTCATGTAAGAACATTTTCTCACTGCCTTACACAATGAGGTAACTTTTAAGCACAGCTTTTGTGCATTGTTCTTCTGTCCGCTTTTTCATTCTTTTACTGCAGGAAAACTTTCTGTGTGTTCAGGTGTCAGTGCATTAACACAGTGTTTGTAAGTTAACTCTAGTTTGTGATGCTTCCCAGTTAAGTCATTATCAGCACAGCTTCCAGCAATTTTTGTTCTGAATGAGGCAGTCTTGCATGCCTGGCCATACCATGCTTCAGGTCATCTTCTTCATGGTCGTGCTTCTTGCTGGGGACTGCATGTGTCAGGTGCCCACTGCCTCTTCTTGAAGGACCAAGTCAGAAACATGTGAGGCTTCCATCATACTTTAGAAGCAGTAGTGAGGTGGCACAAGATGCTTTCTCACTCCTTCAAGGAAGCAGGGACCTGTTAAAGGGCTGCAGTGGTGAGCAGAACTCAAGAAACCTCTTCTGCTGCACAGTGTTGGCCCAGAACTGCATATGGGAGCTACCCCTCCCATAGATAAATCCATCACAGTTACTTTTAAAATGATTCCTACTGACAAACATTTTGTTATATGGCTACTTGTTAGAATGTGCTTAATACTTGCTGTAAATTGCTTTATTAACTATTACTTGTTTTAGAATTGGTGATAATTCAGCATATCGAAGATTCATGCTCAGGGCACTTGATATGTTTTCCAGTTTCCTTATTGGACTGCTGATCATATTCTGTATAGTCCTTTATCCGTATCTGTCCAAAGCCTGTGACCTTATGGGGTCAATAATACTAAAATAAGTAATAGCACCGAGTGATACTTTCTTCATTTTGGCTCACTTCCTACTTATGAACTTGAGCCATCCATTTGTGCCAGTCATTCTGTTAGGTTTCAGTATTGTCAGGTGAGTTAGATTTCCTCCCCTTATGAATTTTTTCAGTTCCTCTGTTTAGTTATCCAGGGTTACTGAGTGAAATTATGGCCGAATTAATGTAAATTGGGTGAATTTAAAGAACACTTACAGCATCTCAGATCAGCTTTAATGCAAATAGAGTTTTCAGTCTCATTATGATAAAACTGATCATCAGGCAGATCATTTCCCTCTCACTATTTCCAGTTTCAGCCTCTCTCTATATATTCATTTTACCTAGTGCCCCAGGATCGCAGACTACTAATTTAGTGTCATTCTTGTAGCTCCCATCTACTGGGCCCTGATTATACTATAAACTATATGAAGTTGTAAGAAGTGCTCTATAATCCAGTGACCAGTTACGTGAGGGAATTGAAGCAAGCTTCAAAACTCATGTTTACTTCAATGGATGTTCCATGGACAGATGGATTGCAGATTTGTCCTTCCCATGGAAAAAAAAAAGCCAGCAAATAGCAGTAGCTGGGGCCTTTACATGTTAGGTACAGTGAGATTGAGGCAGAAGTGCTGAGACATTGCTTAAGATGGGTATGTCATACTGCAGGGAAGAAAAACAGTGGCAGGCTGGCAAAAGAGTGAATTTCACATTATAAAGAGAGGTTTGCCTAAATATGAGCAGAATAAGTCTTAGAGATGGTAAGTTTGGGGCTGGTTGATAGTAGGAGTAAAGCAGAAATCAAACTTCACCTGTTCACCACCTCTACCTGCTTCTATGTGTCAGAGGTCTTCTTGAATGCTCGAGCAAGTTTTCCACTGTAGCAGTTTTTCTCATTTTGAGCCAAAAGTCCCGGTAGCAGGAAATACTTTTGAAATTTATAGAAAGTGATTTATTTTTAGGAAAGTGATTTGGAGGTTAAATCTCATTTTGGGATTACTATAGCTCCAAGGAAATGCTTTATGTAAAAGACCAAATATTTCCATGACATGTAAGAGTCCATACATTGTGCTGGGTACCACAGATGTCATTTTTCAAACAGAAATGGTTGAGAGAGTCCAAGAAGTAGATTGTAACTAAAAGAATGACCCTTACGTGTAATTCTTGGGTTAAAGGAAGAATTATTTTGCCAGGCAGCCTCATGTTCTTTTCATAATTTCATCAATTCATAGTTTTATAACTTGTTCATAGCCTTCTTAAATTAGCTAATTTGAAAGCTGATTCTCCTTTAAAGAAAACATCTACTTTTATAGATTGTAAACTGAACATAATGTGATATTTTAAGTAATATTTTTAAAACATAGGCAAAATTTATAATTTATAAAATTCAGAAAGATCATAAGTGATAGTAAAGGCTGATCTAGTAATCTTTTCTTTCTGGAGTTCTCTTTGATACTAATATGTATTTGCAGTATGGACTAAGTGTTCAGAAAATCTTGTAAAAGCTGTTCCTAGTTTTAAAGTGTACAAGTAGACTGCATGGTGTGCTGTTCTGTCCAGATCTGTGCTGCGTCCTTGAGAATACACTAAGCTAATGCAGCTGAGAATACGCTAAGCTAATGCAGCCTGTTTCATTAGGAACTGCATAGGAGCACAGAACCAACTGTAGTGGTATTGGGCTGCACTGTCAGACGTCAGAGACTTTTCAGAAGGTCGCATGGCTATTATTTTATATTAAAAATAGAAAAAACACAGATAAAGCATGTCTAGAGAGGTATAAAGCAGGGAAAAGCTTTGAAAAGCAACAGTGCTGTGTGGAAAACACATGCACTTGTTTTCTGGAATTCAATTTGATTTAGTAACTGATGAACATCTGAAGTGTGGTAAGGCTTGGCTCGACAGCCTGACGCAAAAAAGATTGCTTTTCACAAATTCAGGGGTGCTCTGCCTGGATTTGCTGATTTGCCTGAGCATGTCAAGCTGCTGGATCCAGACCTTGTATATGTTAGCAGGAGCTGGAGGTCAGTAGTGGGACTGGATAACACAGGACCTCAAACAATCTGTTTTAGATAAGTCTTGGGAATATTGCTTGTAGTAACCTTTCTGGGCATTTGGCTGATTTCTTAAATTAGTGATATTTTTATCCAAATATTTTGCTGGTCTTTCTTGCATCATAGTGATATCCCTTGTGCTTTGGAGCAGACATTTAATTTACAAGCTGTTAAAGTTCAATTGTAAAAGCAAAACTGAAAAAAAAATCCTTTAAATTCAAGCATGTAATTTGTATTTCCCTTTCTCAGCTGAAACTTAATTTTGGCCAAATAGTAGAAGATAGACCAAATATGGGGCTTAGAATGTCAGTTTGCATATAGTAGTGTAATTCACACTATTACCCAAGTGTTCCTGAATGCATATACAGTGGAAACCTCACTGAACACGAACATCTTCTAAATTTAGAATAAATGCTGTTTTCACTGAGGTATTGCCTCAGAGTTTAGACTGTTTTTTAAGAAAATAAAATTCACTTTGGTTCAACAAGATCACTTGCAATAGTGTAATATTGGAAGAACAGTTTTGTTTGCAACCTAAATTAATACACTCAAGGAAATGCTGGACTTGTATGTGCAAGGCTTATCGATAAGGTAGGGCAAGTGCTTTTCCACTGTTCAAAAATCACTCAGCTAGTTACAGAAACTGATCACATTCATGTTCTGACTATCTAGTGGCAGCTGTAATCTAAAAGTTACCCTTGATAAGTTTCTTAAGTGTTACTAAAATCTCATTTTGTTAAGCCACCATAGGGTTTGTGTAGGTGAGATAAGATACTGACTAGGCACAGGAGAAAAAAAAAAGGTGTTAATTTCCTGGTGCCTTCACTGATAGTACCTGAATGAGTGGTGATGGTAGTTTGTAGGTAGTCATGGTAGTTTTTCTCTTATACACAATTTATTTAGAGAATTAATGTTGCAATTAAGTGTTGTTTATGACATCTGAATTAAGTTGCTCCCACTGAGGTCATACCACCTCTGAGAACTATTAATTATAGTCTGATAGAGCCGTCTCAATTCCGCTCAGACCAACTAAACTGACTGGCTTTGAGTGCAGAACTGAAAGCTGTGTGCCCTAGAGTAATGCTGTGTGCCCTAGAGTAATCAGTGCTGGGTTAAGGCCTCTCTGTTGCAGAGACAGGGTTACGGTATGGATGATACTTCTGTCTTCTCAGACTTGGCAAAAAGCAGATGGTGTTAACCAGAGCCACTCTGCAGGATACTTTTCTGCTGGGAACAGTATAGCAGCACTTATAATGGACCAAGATTCTCCTGCACCCAGATGTCTGACATCTAGACTGGATGCAGTCCAGACCATCAAGGTTCTTTCCACACATGTGGCGAGTCTAGTTACAGTTTGGTTTATACTCGCAAGACTGTTTAAGCAGCAGTGTACCAGTAAGGGATTTATTTTTAATGACCTCTTAGATTTCAAATAACAAGAATGTCTTATTTTTTTGAGAGAAATTTTGTACCTATGTTGTCCAGATGAATGCAACCTCTGGTGGTGTTTTCCTTAGTAAATAGCTGAGTTCATAACACTATTGAAGAGGAACATCAGTTGTTACGGTTGCAGTATGTAAGAATGAACACATTTCTTTTTCCTTACACATTTCTTATGTTTTCAAAAACTATAAAAGGAATATATTTAGAGAACACTTTTATTCCTGAACTATTTTAAGGTTTATTTATTTTATAGGTTGTATGTTGTTATTGAAATCCAGTTGTTTTGGGAGTGAAGAGCAGCAGACAGTTAGTACACAGAACAGCAATAAGAGGAGAGTCTTGACCAGGTGTGAAATGACAAGTCCTAATCTCAGTATCTTTGGGTTATTTAAAGCAAATATGGATCAAATCCTTCATGGTTACTTGTATCTTAGAGGTCTTGCTGGAGAAATACAACCCATTTAAACGAGAGAGTCATGCATAAGGCTTGCTTTACAGAAAAAAAGGTAGCAGAAATAGAAATATACAACTGTATAAGTTGCTTCTTTAAGCAACTGTATATATATATGTGTGTGCGTGTGTATATATGCTTCTGTAGAGGATATTTTACAACCTTTAGGAAGCACCTTGAGATGAGTCCTTTGCACACATCATTGATTGCAGAGCTCAGTATATATTAATTCATGAAAATGTGTGTGTTGAATGAGATACTGAATAGTTCTAAATCCTCTTGAATTGGATTAAAAATTAATTCACAATTAAGAATATTTTTTACTTAAATAGTCTTTATAGTGGCTTTAATGGGATCTAGATGAATTCCTGATTCATCAAATCAGGATATAAATGCAGAATTTCCTGCTTTCCAGTCTACTATCTCTTTCTCCTAGTGTGGTAAGATTATATGTTCTGAAATTTCTTCGTACAGTAATCAGATTTTTTTTCAGATAGTAAGTGTCGAATTTGGGGTGTGTCAAGGCTGTTCCTCAATATCTGTATCTGAAAGGATCATCCAGTTGGATTTTTCTTGTAAAGTTCAGTTTTAGCATCTAAATATTTAGGAAATTGCATAGTTGGTATGAAATCTCCTCCTCCTTCTGTGAACCACTTCCTGTTTGGAAGAAGCTGAGTTTACAAATACCAAATGGAGATCTACCATTCTGTACTGCAGTATAAGGGGAAAAATGTTCGTTTATTATGGGGAAAGAGCTCTGGTACGTAATCAGCAACAGTTCTTATCTGCCAAAGGTCTGTGGTGAGACTTTTTAAGGGATAAATACTTTTTACATAGTTTATCTTAAGTTTTTACTAATAGTTTGATTTCAATTACTCTAGCTCGATTTTGGAATTCAGCATCTGAATGTAGAACACTGAATGTTGTCCCTGAATAATATTTTCTAAAATAAATCTTTATGCAGCTTTCCAGTGTACAGTAGTAAGAACTACTGATATGCCATCACAGAGGCATAGGAGGCTCACCCTCTGATTGAGGTCTTTTTGGCTTGGCATGACTTTTATGTATGAATCATGGAGTCCTGGAACATCTTTGTGAGCAGACTGCTTGTCATAGTTCAAAGAATATCTCTTGTTCTTTTACCACATCCACCTAAGATGATGGGAAAGAAAGAACTCCAGAAGTAGGGCTATGTCTGTTCTCCTGTTACTCTGTTTTGTATAGGGACCTACTCTTGCTCCTGCTAAAGTCAGTGGAGGAGACTGACTGACTCTTACACTATTTGCTGTGGTGGTGTGTTATGAAATTCTTCACAGAAATAAATGATAGTCCAATTACTGTAAATTAAACTTAATAGTTTTCTATTTTGTCTTTTGAAGTTTTTATGTTCTTTTTTTTCCCCCTTAAGCATGGAGTTATTGCTACAGAAGATGAAGAGTATTTTATAGAGCCTTTAAGGAATATAACAAAAAATTCCAGTAAATTTAATTATGAAAATGGTCATCCTCATGTTATTTACAAAAAGTCTACCATGCACCAACAACATCTCTATGATCATGGTCACTGTGGAGTCTCAGGTAAAAAAGTGTGAATGTCAGTTATGTATATAAAAGTCATAATTATAAAAATTATAACAACTTATGTTTTAAGATATTTGTAGTTGATATATAAGATATAGTGGACATGGTTGCAGTAGGAATTTTCCTCTGGAGGATGTGATGTGTCCCTTTTGAAAAGTAGTTTTGCATTTTTTTTTTTTCACATTAGCAATATTATATAGTAGTGTGATGAGCACAGGCTTCCTCATAATGCACTGCAGATGTGCCGTGTTCCCAGGCTAGGGACTTGAGTGGTTTGATTACTGGAGTAATGAAGTATTGCAGCTCAGTGTTTAATAAATGTTCCATCTAACTTGATATGTTAGAAATAAATTAGTACTGTCATTAACAATACATTTGGAACTGATCTGGAGTGCCCAGATCTTTCTCGCTTAAGGTGGCTTAGGTGTTTTGATATTATGGGTAGGTTTTTTGTTTGTTTTTGGTGAGTTTCAGTGGGTTAAGATTATTTCCTGACAGGCAATTCCAGGTGATTTACAGGTGACCTACAGGAAGGACCACATAGTTTTGAAGGAGGGATAGTTTTGCTTTAAAGCAGAATTTAACCTCCGCAAAAACACTTTTCAAATATCCTCCTTCTGACATGATTTCCACTTGCTTAAACTTAAGCCAAAAGCTAATTTCTTGAGTAGTAGTTCTTGGAGTTGAATCTGGCAAGTTGTTTTAGAGCATTAAAATGTTTTTCATGTATTTGAAAAATGATCTGGGGTTAATGTTTACGCTGTTGCTCTCAAGAATCGCTTGTTCTTAAAAGTTCAGTCCAGACATTATTTTTCCATGAGATTCAGTCCATAGGACAGGTTGGCAAATATTAAAATAATGTCATTGTTCATTGATATTACCTCTTCGCTTCTCCTTTTGGAAGTTGTAGCTTTTACTACCACTGGCTGACTGAACTTAAAACACAGATCTTATACCAAAAAAACATGTTTGGAGACATTTTTTTCCTGAGTAGTTCCATTAACTGTGATTAGATTGGTAGGAAATATCAAACTTTCTGTAACTAACTTCTTAATTAACACTTCTTAAGAAGTGTGATAATTGAAAAGTTCTTAATTTCATCTACATTCTAGGCTCTTCTCTGTGGTGTCTGGTGACAGGACGAGGGGTAACGGGTGTGAGTTGAAACACAGGAAGTTTAATCTCCATATGAGGGAGAGCTCCTTAACAGTGAGGGTGACAGAGCCCTGGAACGGGCTGCCCAGAGAGGCCGTGGAGTCTCCTTCTCTGGAGATCTTCCAAACCCACCTGGACGCAGTCCTGTGCCACGTGCTCTAGGTGACCCTGTGTGTGCAGGGGGTTGGACTAGATGACCTCTAGAGATCCCTTCCAACCTTAACCATTCTGTGATTCTTCTAATGATTGCAGAGCAATCTTCTAGCTATCTCCTTGTGCTACAAGACTTAGAACAGCTGTTTAACTGATTGTAAAATAAGATACTGTAATACACGGGGCACTCCAATTTAAGTATATTGCAATAGACCTCTTGTCCATCTTTCAGTCTTTTCCTTTCCTTGTATAGGGAATGCAACCACATAAGCCTCTTCAAATAAGTGAAAAATGTCTGACACTGCAAGGAATACATTGGCCTGTGTCAGATGTTACATTCTAAATGAATGCTTAGGAAGTTACCCTGCTCCAAGCGAGGGTGAAGCAGCAGCAGCTAATTGGTGAGACTTCATCTAACCATTCTGGTAGTGTGTCTTGTGGATCATATGCTGATCAGAGCTTTGTATCTAGTATCTTGTGTACATTTCTTTTGAAAAATCCAGTAATTTTAATGTAAGTTCCTTTATATTTAAAAAAATCCAGTAATTTTAGTGTAGGTTCCTTTGCATTTGATATGCTTCTGTCCTCGGTTCTTCTGCATTCTCTGTACTTTCATGTCTGTTGTATTCTTTAATCACTGAATCTTGCAAGCATTTGCGTCTTGCAAGCAGAAGATTATACTCATATATCTCAGTTTTCCTTTCCCCTCAGAACATTTACCTGATTTACCTTTGCTTTTTCCACAAAGTGAAAATTTCTGTAAACCTTTTTACTTCCTCAACTTTTCCAGATGCCATACTATTGTAATGTTTTCCCCCAAGTTACTAAAACCTTTTAAACTCATTTTTTTTAGCATCATATAAACCCTTAATCCCAAAGAAGCATGGCATCTAAAATATAGCAAGAATATCTAAAAAAAAATATCAAATAGTAATTTCCAGTTTCTCAGCTTTCAGACTCCGGAATTGAGGCCAAATTTACATTAATAACTTCATTTACTATTAGAATGAAATTTGTTCAGCATTTGAGTGTTATGAAAAGTTTTGAACATTCCCATTTCATGTTAGTTTTCTTTGGTTTGTTTTTTTCCCCCCAGTGTACATGCAGTTGTAACAAAACTGTTACTGCCTTTTGTTCACTTATGTTGTACAGGCAAATGGTTGTAGCTATCCTTTTGGAACAGTTTTGAGACTATAAGATGCTGGGAGGAGTCTGCTTATTTAGGTGTGCCACTATTACCGTGCTGACAAGTTTCCCCTATGTAATCAAGATCTAAATTTATCATGTATATGCTCTTGGTCAAGATATGGTCAGGATTGTTAAGATAGGAGAGAAAGAGAGCATTATTTGTGACTGTTGAGAGAAAAATCCCAATAACTGACCAAATGGGGCAGAGGGGTTGAGAGGATGTCAAGAGTTTGTTGAGATGATTATGTGATGGGTTATTTCACAGTACATAGCAGAATTATGGTGGTCCATACAAGAAAACAATTTGAGTGAAAGGGATGAAAATATTTCTTTATTTGACAGATTGGGTTCAGGTGAAATGTAGGATGGGATTGTGGCTGATTCCTTCAAATTTCAAGATTTTGAGCAGTTAGATACGTAAGAATGTTTTAAAATTAAAAAAAAAGTTGAATTAATTTTATGCATATGTTTCAACCAAATTAACTGCCTTATTAAATATAGCTGAAATCATTAAGATCCTGCTAAGAGGTTGTTAACATCAAATTCCACTCCGGAGGGATATTTCTATTTCAGAGGAAAAGTGTTAAAATATCCTATCATGTTTGCAACAAAGATTTTATTATGAACTGCTTTTGATGGTATTCTTGTTTGACTGTTTAGTTTACAGAAATATTTATTTTGATTGATAACGGATACTGTGCTATGCTATGGTTACAAAAGAAGTTCCATTGTGCAAATGCAAAAATAATGGATGAACTTAAATATATGGATTTTTTTTTGGTTTTGTTGCGCGTGCTTGTTTGTTGCGCGTGCTTGTTTGTTTTTATTGAAAGGCTGTGTTCTCATATTTGTGACTAAGATAGAAATTCTGCCTATTGGGCAATTTTAGAGTTGCATGAATGATTTTTTTTTGTTTGTTTGTTTATTTGTTACAAGTATGCAGGCTTTGGATATGCTTGAGAACAGGTTGGATTTGAATCCAGACAAGTGACGTCTGTGTTATTTAGAGAGGGCTCCATTGCATGCTCCCTCATGCAGCTATTTTGGTCCTGCCAGATTTTATAATGTATTCTAAAATGAAAAGAAAATAAATTCATGTAAAGTAACATACTAAAATTTAGTATGTTACTAAATGTTTAGTATTAGTTTAAAATACTAAAATCAGCACATGATTTTCCTAGCTGTATTTAGCACATGTAATTTTCTTCACTTTTGTGGGATCTTGTTTGTTTTTATGTTTTCTCCCCTTTTATTCCTCTTGTCCCTCCCTGTATCATTAAAGGAATGACTTAATCATAGAATCCTTAAGGTTGGAAGGGACCTCTAGAGGTCATCTAGTCCAACCCCCCTGCACACGCAGGGTCACCTAGAGCATGTGGCACAGGACTGCGTCCAAGCGGGTTTTGAAGATCTCCAGAGAAGGAGACTCCACAACCTCTCTGGGCAGCCTGTTCCAGCGCTCTGTCACCCTCACTGTTAAAAATTTTTCCTTTAGTTCCTGTGGAACTCTTGGTGTTTCAATTTGTGGCTGTTTCCTCTAGTTCTATCGGTGCCACCACTGGAAAGCAGAAAATGTGGGTGCCATAGTTGTAGACTCCTTGTCTGTACACATTGAATTTC
Organism: Tinamus guttatus; assembly: GCF_059628265.1. Classification (NCBI taxonomy): domain Eukaryota; kingdom Metazoa; phylum Chordata; class Aves; order Tinamiformes; family Tinamidae; genus Tinamus; species Tinamus guttatus. The sequence continues at coordinate 205,561 of NW_028288843.1, forward strand.
TTTTCATTTGTGACTTAAAACTAAATTTCTTTTTAGTTTTGACTTTGTTTTCAACTTACTAATATCGATGTTTAATGCCAATTCAAAGGAATTTTTCCAAACTGGAGTGTGGAGGAAAATGACCTGATCTGCCTCAGATTTCTGTGTTAACTAATTGGGTTTGAAATGATTAAGCAGATTTGCATTTTATAAATGAAAAAATTATGTGGAATGAATGTGGAGATAATATATATTTATAAAGTAATTTTAGCATTGTAAAATCATCTGAAGTCCTCGTACGCCATTTGCTATTTGAACATGAATCAAATGTTCTTAATTTTTTTAAAAACAAAATTCCCGACATTCCTAAATCACTGCTTTGGTGAGCTTAAAATCTCTGAACAATTAAAGTTACTTTGGGTTTCTTAGAATACAGGCGAAAAACATGGAAAAGGCCATTGATCACAGAATCTTCAAAAAGCTTTAATACCCAATACTATTTTTTAGAATGTGTTTAATCATGTTAAGACTTGCAGAATGATGAGCATTTTTATTGTCATTTTGTCAATTACCCGATTTATTTTCATTTTTAAACTTTTCTAATGCAACTTTTAAAACCAACACTGCAGACTTGGAAACAGCACTGCCATGGGAATGGTGAAGCTTTGTACACCAAGTTTTGACATGAACATGTAGCTCTTGCTGTAGGTCTTGCCCTTTGTTAATAGGGTCTTCAGCTGAACTGCATGAAGTTTTGCCTTTTTCATAGAAGGTACCATTCGTACCTCAACAGCTTCTTAATTGAAACAGCTTCAGGAGGGATAAGGTTATACCTCTGACATTAGTCACATGAGTGCTACTTATTAAGACAATAGAAATATATATTTAACTTCTAATGTTATACTCATTCACAGCTAGCAGCTGTTTTGTAATCCTACGTAAGGAAAAGGGGGCTAGTATAAACTAAAGAATGATATCAGTGTGAGTCTGTATGGAAAAAGGATACTTTTTACACATAAAGTCGGGGTGGGGAAGGAGGGACTCAATTTTGCGTAGAGGAATTCAAATAGAAAAGAAATGCAGTTTTGCTGATAATTTTGACTGGATTTTTAATATTCAGTTTGTATTTAAATGCTGATTTTTTGATAGCAAAACATTTATTTGAACTTTGAAAGTACAAGAATTAATATGTTTCGAAATTAGTGTTAAAAATAACTAAAATTATCCTGTGTCAGACCATTTAAAGCTTCCTATTATAGTGAATTAATGAGGTATATAATATTTAATTGCTTTTTAAAAAAAGAGAGGTTTAGCCGAGTACTATTATGCATTAATCACAACTGACCGATAGTTGAATAATTTCATAGCAGAGAAATTGGGTTATTTTATTATCAGAATGTTTAATTTCTTAGTGTATTTTGATTCTTTTTACCTTAATTTTGTACTTCGGGTTTCCAGTACATTTGCGTTTTGAAATATTATAGCAGTCTTATTCTTATCCTTAAATACTGAAACGTACTCGTGCTTAGTTATAATTAATCTTTAATATTAACATAGCTGTGTAGAATTATCTTTTAAGGTGATAGTTCAGCATCTTCTCTGAGAATGAGACCATCTCTTATAACAAAGCTGTTTTCTTCATTATATATTACTTTAAAATCAAATATACTTTTTAAATAATTATTAATATAGCGTATAGATTTAATTTTCCCTTGTCTCAAGAAAGTCTAGTTGTTTTCATAAGATTTAGGATTTTAATCTCAACCTAAAACAGCTGTATTTGCTCAAGTTTTAGTAGGAACCCATCTGAAGTGTTTAATTGTTTTGGTTTCTAGAAAACCTCCCAAAAAGCAGTAAGCCTTGGTCCATGAGTGATGCATCTGCTTCTCCAACTTCACCTCCAGTTAATGACACGCTAAACAGCCATGTTCGACAGAAGAGATCCATAAGCCTAGAACGCTTTGTGGAGACACTGGTAGTAGCAGACAAAATGATGGTGGGATACCATGGTCGCAAAGACATTGAACATTACATTTTGAGTGTTATGAATATTGTAAGTTTGATCCCTGTCTGTGTTTGTTCCCTCTTATGCATGTAACTTTCATGTTCTGAAATCATAAGTGTCTATAAAACATTGTTTATTTACTGATGTGAATAATACTTTAATGTATGCATCTGCTCCCAGTAATTAGTACTTGAAATATGTCAAATACTGTATTTTTCCCCACAAAACTAATGTTGTTTCTGTCAAGAAGTATACTGTATTCACTTTTAGATTATGTCTCTGATATTAAATTCATATGATTACGCCGAAAGATTATACAGTTTTATTTTGTTGTTTAAATCAAGAACCTCAATGCTCTTTATAATGGGTGGATTATGAAATAAGATATAAAGAATTTTCATTGAAAAATAATTGAAGAATTTTATTTTACTAAATGGTCAGTTGCCGCTTCAAAAATAGTTCTTATTCAGGTGATAATTTCATAATATTAATTATCATTATATTTAACAGGGAAAATGATTAATTTTTAGTCATGAAACAAGTAGTATTTCTTGTCTGACTTTGTGTCTTTTCTTATTTTCTGGAGGTCAGGTTGCCAAACTTTATCGTGATTCCAGTCTAGGAAACGTTGTGAATATTATAGTGACTCGTTTAATTGTCCTCACTGAAGATCAGGTAAGAGTTGTTTCACTTATATTTTGTATCTTTGGAAATACGAGGCACTCTATAGTATTATAGATTTCATTTAGTAACTGCTTAAAATGGCTGCATTTGTGTATTAACTCGTCTACTTTAATCAAGACAAAACAGTGAGAAGGAATATTTCCTCGCATGCCAGCTCAAAGATACATGTTGATTACTTCAGGTGAATGTTAATACACCTTCAGAGATATCAGCTTTTATTTTTAGCTCTGTATCTTGATATTCCAATTTTTTTTTGTGTTGACATAATCATTAATAAAGTTGAAGCAGAAATAATGTCTGTTCAGTAATATAAAACTGAGCTTTGGGTCAGATTTTACACAGATAAAATTTGGCAAAAAGAAGTTATTCCTAGAAACCACTGCTTCTAATTATACTCCCATTTAGTCTTCAGAAGGCTTAACAACTGACCTTAGTAATTTGTTTGGAACATTTCTGGTATGCATGTTGTATTGCAGCCAAACTTGGAGATAAACCACCATGCAGACAAGTCCCTCGATAGCTTCTGTAAGTGGCAGAAATCCATTCTCTCCCACCAAAGTGATGGAAACACCATTCCAGAAAATGGGATTGCCCACCATGATAATGCGGTTCTTATTACTAGGTATGGTCATTATAAGTATTGTGTTTATTTTATTTTCTTTCTGTAGCTTTCTTGTTCTTACTTTTATATAGAGGCTAGTTTTAAAATAGTATAACTGGTAGGTAATCTTATGAGGAGAAAAAATAACAGATGGTGTTTTTTTAACGATATCAGACTTAAAGTACAGATTAAAATTTGGGAAGGTAAGATGTACAAATTACTTGTCTCTGCTGTTATTGCTCGTTTCCTAACTGCCAATGGAAAGTATACTGATAAAACAGATCTTATTGAGCATTTTTTAGTTTTATCCTCATGGCGGGGGGAAAAAGAAAAACTATTCTTCAAATTACAGAAGACAAAACACTGTGGAAAATGTTTTGTTAACCATCTGCAATACTTTTTTTAGTAAGAATTCCAAGCCAGAACTTCAGTTATTGTAAATCATCATTTTTCGTCTGAAACAACAGTTTCTTGAAGGTTCCAGCAATGTGAGAATCTGCTTTGTAGTTTTTATTTAATATGCTAGGGTTAAGATGAGAGCAGTCACTTTTAATAGCTACTCTGAAAACCTGAGTTTGTGCACATTTGCCTGTACTCCATTGGTACTGTGACACATCCAACAGTGCTCCCTCTGTAATGTTGCAGTCTCGGTAAATCAATGTGTTGCTGTGTATAGAGGTGGGTAAACAACTATACTTTACTAGGAGATTTGTTTCCAGGAGTTTAAGGATGGTATTCTTCTCTTCCCTTAAGTGTTAAATAAACATGAAGTGCAGCAGCACTAATTTGGGTTGGCATCTTTTCATTATAATTTATTTTCCTGTAAAATTTCTGTACTGCTGTGTATGTGACCTTTTTATGGAATCATTATGTTCACTGCAAAAATTTTTAAAATAATCAGTTTTACTTGGACTTTTTCATAAAATATGATTGCGGCTATGTTTTTTGAGGGAGGATTTGTTGTTGTTGTTTTTGTTTCCTTTTGAAAGGAATGGTCTGCATTTTTATATTCATATTTTAAGTATTATTGTTACTGTATAGTGCTAATGATAGCATGTAATAACTAGAATGTTTAAATATCAAAGTTGAGAGCTATTTTAGTTCAATGTGCTTAAGAAGTGCCCCATATTAAAAGAATAGAATTGAGAATAAAATGTAATTACATTCCAAAGTCTTGATTTTTGCAAAGACCTCTATGCTCACTTTTTTTTTTTTTTAATGCATGCAAGTTATCCCCTTATCTTCAAATGGACTGTTTATTAATTTAATTAATTAATTTAAATTATTAAATTATTAATTTAATAATTATTAATTTAAATTATTAAATTAATTTAAATAATTAAAATTAAATCCATATTTACAGCTGTGGCCACATGTCTGACTTTGGCTGGCATAATTTAGTCCCAGAGTAAAAAATTGCAGCCTGTTGATGCTTTGAGTGCATCTGAGGCTTCCCAATATACATGAGCTGTGTCGATACCACTGAACTTGTACTAGTGTAGGTGAATAACTTGATATTATTGGTGTTACTCTGGTGCTGCAAAATGCAGTTGTTTTTCCTCTTTCACAAATGTTATACTCAAATGTTATAACACCCCTGGTTTTTATTGCTATACAGTCTATATTGGCTTTCCTGTTGTATAGGATGTTCCTAGCACAAATATGAAGAGATCTGTGTTCCAGGTTATGGCTTAAATCAGTGTTAGAATGGCCTTGCAACTTTAATAGGAGAAAGTTGGTAAGAGTGAATAATTCCCATTGGAAGTGAGGATTTTTCGGCAATAAGTAGTGGATATGAAAGACCTTCTGGGGCCAGGGGCCTTATTTTCTAATTATCTAGAATGCTATGAAGTTACTGCAGGACCTGTGTATGCTACGTTTGAAAGGATGTAAAAGTTACAAAGTAACTGCTTAGAAGTGTGGACATGTATCTTTTTTAAATAAGCAAAGTATCCCAATGCAGACTAGCGGCATCTGTCCCTATGAGCTTTGCTGAACTTGTACATTCAATTATATTTGCTTTCTTGATGAACTACTTTATTTAGTATAAAAATTATAACTTAGACTCTCAAAGGCTATATGAAACAGTTTGAATGGAATAATCAAACTCTTACAAAGTAAAATGCTAATTGCAATGTAGGTTAATGCTGTGTTGCTATTTAGACAGTGTCATTTTTTCAATTAAGTGGCTTAAAGTAAGCCTAGTTGATTCTTAGATTCTCTTTGAGATATATAGATACATCTATTGGTATCTATACAGGTATATAAGAGTATATATATATATAGATCTCTAGATCTATTTATAGAGATTTCTAGATATATACAAAAGTGTGAAAAAGTCTGATTCTTTTATCTCTTTACATCTCTGGATGTATACAAAACTCTTTTCTTAAATTTCTTTTTTAGAAACTCCCTAGAAAATACGCTGTAAATAGCTTATGAATATAAAGAATATATATACAGAAGAATATGTACTCTGGCATTTATACTTGATCCTAAAGATACTAAAATAGGAAAATCGTTAAAACTGTTCATCATTTTATGATTCTGGCACTTTTAAATCATGAATTTCCTCAGTAAGTCCTCCGTTAATCCGTAAGTGCATATATTATGAACAAAACTATTTCTCATTGTACATAATGTTGAGGGTCAAAGATGTCCTCTTGTTTTCTGCATTAGTTTGTAGTAGAATCACACAGAATCACAGAATGGCTGAGGTTGGAAGAGACCTCTAGAGATCATCTAGCCCTGCTCCAGCAGGGACACCTAGAGCACGTGGCACAGGGTGGCATCCAGGTGTGGTTTTGAAGATCTCCAGAGAAGGAGCCTCTGTGGAGCTCCTCATATGGAGATTAAACTTCCTATATTTCAATTTACACCCCTTGTCCTGTCAGTAGCCACCACAGAGAAGAACCTAGCCCCATCTTTCCTACAGTCACCCCTCATGTACTTGAACATGTTAATCAAATCTCCTCTCAGCTGCCTTTTCTCCAGACTAAACAGGCCCAGCACGCTTAGTCTTTACTCATACAATAGATGTTCTAGTCCCTTAATCATCTTCATGGCTCCCCGCTGGAGCCTCTCTAGAAGCTCCACGTCCTTCTTGTGCTGGGGAGCCCAGAACTGCACCCAATACTCCAGGTGTGGCCTTACCAGAGCTGAGTAGATGGGGAGGATTACCTTCCTTGACCTGCTGGCAACGCTTCTCCTGGTGCAGGCCAGGATCCCACAGGCCTTCTTGGCCACGAGGGCACATTGCTGACTCATGGTTAACCTGTTGTTAACCAGGAGTCCCACATCACTCTCTGCAGCACTGCTTTCCAGCAGGTTAACCTTTAATCTATAGTGGTGCCTGGGGTTATTCCTTCCCAGGTGCAGGACCCTGCACTTGTCCTTGTTGAACCTCATGAGGTTCCTCTCTGCCCAACTCTCCATCCTGTCTAGGTCTCTCTAAATAGCAGCACAGCCCTTGGGAGTGTTGGCCACTCCTCACAGTTAGGTGTCATCTGCAAACTTGCTGAGGGTGCACGCTGTGCGCTCGTCCAAGTCATTGATGAACAAGTTGAACAGCACTGGGCCCAGTACTGACCCTTGCGGAATGCCACAGGCCTCCAGCCAGACTCATCAGCATTTATCACCACCCTCTGGGCTCTGCCATTCAACCAGTCCTCAGTCCATTTTACTGTCTACTCATCCAGTCCACACTTCTTGAGCTTCCCTATAAGGATGTTGCAGGAGACAGTGTTGGAAGCTTTGCTGAAATCAAGGTAGACAACATCCACAGCTCTCCCATCGTCCATCCAGCTGGTCACCTCATTGTAGAAGGCTATCAGTTTTGTCAGACATGACTTCCCCTTGGTGATTCCATGACTCTTGATCACCTTCTTTTCCTTGACATACCTAGAGATGGTCTCTAGGATGAGCTGCTCCATTGCCTTTCCAGGGACGGAGATGAGGCTGCCCAGCCTGTAGTTTCCTGGCTCCTCCCTCTTGCCTTTTTTGAAGACTGGAGTGATGTTGGCTTTCTTCCAGTCCTCCGGTATCTCCCCTGCTCTCCATAACCTCTCAAAGATGATGGAGATCAGCTGAGCAATGACCCGTGCCAGTTCCCTCTGCACTCTTGGGTGCATCCCATCTGCGCTCAGAGATTTTTGGGTGTCCAGTTTGCCAAAATAATCCCTAACCCAGTTCTCCTCGACGAGGGGAAAGTCCTGCTCTCTCTTCTGTGTAGGCTCAGTACATGGGGACTGGCCTTACCAGTAAAGACAGAGGCGAAGAAGGCAGTTAGTAACTCTGCCTTCTCTGCATCCTCTGTCACCAAGGCACCCTCCCCATTCAGCAGTGAACCAACATTTTCCCTGGTCTTCCTCTTGCTGCTGATGTATTTGTAGAAGCCGTTCCTGTTGCCCCTGACATCTTTCGCTAACTCTAATTCCAAATGGGCCCCGGCCTTCCTTGTTGCATCTCTGTATTCCCTGGCAGCGTTCCTACGTTCTTCCCATGTGACCTGGCCCTTCTTCCGCATTGCGTACATGCTCTTTTTCTCATTAAGTTTACCCAACAGCTCCTTGCCCATCCATGCAGGTCTCCTGTGCCCCTTGTTTGACTTCTTTGTTATAGGAATCCACCAATCTTGAGCTTGGAGAAAGTGGTGTTTGAATGTTAGCCAACTCTCCTGGACTTCCTTTCCTTCTAGCACCCTTGTCCAAGGGATTCCTCCAAGGAACTCCCTGAAGAGGTCAAAGTTAGCTTTCTTAAAGTCCAGAGTTGCAATCCTACTTCTTGTCCAGCTTCCTTCTTGCAGGATTGTGAATTACAACATCTCGTGGTCACTGCAGCCAAGACTACCCCAGCCTTCACATTTCCCACTAGACCATCTCGGCTTGTTAGTATCAGGTCTAGCAGCGCCCTTTCCCTTGTTGGCTCATCAAGCACCTGCATCAAGAAGTTATCTGCAATGTTCTGCAGGAACCTCCTGGACTGTCTGCTCCTAGCTGTGTGAGTGTACCCCCATAAGGACCTGGGCCTGGGATCCACCTCCTCTCCCTGGTCAGGAGGCCTGTAGCAAACTCCTATGACAGAGGGAGCCCCTATTGTCCTGCCCTTTAATCCTTACCCACAGGCTCTCGACCTGCACTTCATCCTCCCCTATGCTGAGCTCCATACATTCCAGTTGCCCTCTCATGTAAAGAGCAACTCTGCCACCTCGCCTTCCTGGCCTGTCCTTCCTGAAAAGCCTAAAGCCATCCATGGCCACGTTCCAGTCATGAGAGCTGTCCCACCATGTCTCAGTAATTGAGATGAGATCATGGCCCTGCAATTGCACACGCATCTCCAGTTCTCCTGCTTATTCCCCATGCTGCATGCGTTTACATAGAGGCATTTGAGTTGGGCTCCCAATGTGCTTCTCATTCCAGCGGGGCAGCTGCAACTTGACCATGTGGGCCTTCGGGAGTTCTCTTATGTTCCCATCTGGCCTCTTCGGGCCTAGGGCGCCCTTCACAGACTATGGAGTTAGGCGACTGCAAGTGGCATGACAGGCCATCCCCTATCCCATAACTTGCTTCCCCCATCTAGTTTAAAGCTCTCTCAATGAGCCCTGCTAGCTCATGTCCCAGGGCTCTCTCCTCTCTTTGAGAAAGATGGATCCCATTAGATTCCATCATGCCTGCCACTGTGTAAGGCTTCCTGTTACTGAAAAAAACAAAAGTTGTGGCGACGACACCAGCCACGGAGCCATGTGTTAATGGACCGTATGCTATTTCTTTCTATATTGCTGCCAACCCTGGGAAGAATGGAAGAGAGTATGACCTGCGCATCTGAGTTCCTGATGGCCTGCCCCAATTCCCTAAGGTCTCTTTTGATTGCCCTCAGGCTGCACGTTGCCACTTCGTCTCCTACCACATGTAGGACCAGCAAAGGATAATAGTCTGTGGGTGTAACCAGGCTGGGAAGTTTCCAGGTGACATCCTTAGCCTGGGCCCCAAGAAGGCAGCAGACATCTCTTAGAGGAGGGTTGCACCTACATATCGGATCCTCCATGTCCTGAATTGAGGAATTACCCCCAACTATAACCCGCCTTTTCTCCCTCATACCTGTGGTGGAAGTACGATAGAATTCAAAAGTGCCTTTTTTTGTTTTACACTCAGGAGATTTTCGTATTAAATTTCTTTATAGGTCAGGATGAATGGTTTCTTATTTCCAGGTACTAAATAGCAGTTTTACCAAATAACATATGTGACTGTATAAACTTTGTGGAGGTGGACTCTTTTCCTGTTGGGAAGGAATATCCATAGCTATTAATTTTACTGGTGGTGTGTCTGCAAACCAAGTAAAATGTACCAAACAGCCCATAGAAAAGAAAATTCCAGGGGGAATTTGAGATGTGCATGTGTATCTTAAAAGGGGCTTTGGTCCTTCAGATATGAATGTTTTAAGCAGAAACATTCGGAACTTTACTCATTTAAAGAGGTAGTGCTGCTTAAAAGACGTTGCATGAAATGTCATCTCATGTTGGTAATATCAAGACTTCATCTTTTTAAAACAAAAAAGAAATCCACTATATTTTGCAAAAGTATCAAGATTTTCCATGAGGAAGCTCTGATGCTTTATATAGCAAAATAATTGATTCCAAACCTCCTAAAAATACCCCAAGATTTTCTTTTGTAAAATTTTTTGGGGGTTAGAGAATACCCTTTTTTTCCCCCTTCTGCTATCATACTAGTGATGCACTTTTGCAGATCCAGCTTCTGAAGCTAATGACTTATACCTTGCAACGTAGAAATGTTTGCCTTGAATAGGGCTCTGCTTGAATTAGCTTTAAAAGCAGCTTTCTATTGCAGCTACAATTTGTTCAGCATCCCCATCGAATTGATGCCTCTTCTTTGGGGGGAAATCGCTATTTACATGAAGAAAGAATGTGGGACTTGTAGCTTGGAGCAGTGTCAGTAAAAGTGCCACAAATGGTATGATTTTACCATGAATGGTATAGCTTTTCTATTTCTCCAGTTTTAAAATGGGCTTATACATGTTTATTTTTGTGTGAGATGAGCTCTCAATACAGATTGTGAGCTCTCGCTCCTATAGAATGTATGTACGTTAGTCACTTTTTATTCTATAGTATCACATTTCCTTGTTAGCTCTTTTAGGCTTTATTTTAGTGATATAGGGCCAGACAGAACTGTGCACATTCGTTTTCTGCTGCAGATCCAAGATTGTCCTCCTCTTCTGAGGTAGCTTTCTACATTTGCCGGGCTTCAAAATTTGTTTGCAAACATTTTTCTGTGCAAAGCTGCTCTAATTGCAAATTCCAGTGTTGTCCACTAAATCTGAACATCCCAAGTATTTCTGTTCCCATGAAAAGGTGCTGATCTGAGAAGTGATTCCGATGTTGGTTGTGTCTGTGTTTCTTACCTGGCTGGCTGTTAATCCATTAAGTGGTATTTGCCCTTCCTTGGAATGAAAACTTGTGAATTGTTGTATTGGAGATCTTTGAAGTGAATTTAAGACTTCTAAGATGGGCCTGCTTTTTGTTTGGAGTTTTTTGTTTGTGCTTAAAATATTAAAATGGTCTATGGACTATTCTGTGGACTGTGAATGTGAGGAGGTGAAAAGGTGTAAGGAGGCGAAAAGCAGAAATAGATCTGTTTTCCTTCGCTGCTGTCTCTGTAACATATACTGTGGTCTCAGAGAACTGAAGTGAAAATCTCTTTGCATATACAAAATTGATACATCTCTGAAAAAAATCCAGATGTGTTCTAGGACTCTGTGACAGTAGGCTGACATAGATAGGTATTTGATCTTATTTGCAGGGTGCTTTGCACAGCAGGAATACGTGTCCCAGAGTTTCTGTCCATGCTTGTAGCCTTTTTTTAGACGTTTGCTACCAGCCATTGGCGGAATCAGTATACTGGCCTTAGATAAGCACACAGCCCCACGGTTCCTACATTCTTACTATTCTGTCAAAGGCACAGTAAGTGTTCGCTATCCTGAGAGTATTCCTTTGGTATTCCTTTGGAATGACTGCTCTGAGACTGATAAAGGGGAAGCTGTAACTGTGAGACTGTAGACTAACTGTGAGCCATTACAGTGCTGCAAGATCTTCGTGTAGATGCTTTATTTGGTTTTGATGCAATGGGCCTAGTGCCATGTTCCGGGTTTGGAAACCTTGTATGTACGATGTGGTAGGAGCATACAGTTTTCCCATCATCAGTTTTCTGTGGGCTCTTCTGTGAGCTGAGAGGCCATGAAATGATGGTAGAAAAATAAGTTCAATAATGTAGGTATAGTCAAAAGTTATTAGATATGATTTAATAAATTCAGTCAGCATATTACATAATTCCTGCTTATGTGTTTCTTTTAAATTTCTTCTTCTTTCACAGCTTAACAGGATAAGACCTAAAATGCAGTTTAAGTTTCCACTCTTAGCTATGAATTTCTTTGAGTTTGGTGGTGTAAATTGTATCTTTAAAGTTTATTAATAGGTTTTTTTTTTTTTTTTTTTTTTTTTTTTAGCTGAAAGGAATCAAATAGACTCTGGGGGATTTCAAGGAACTGGCATGGAACAATAAAGTAGCTAGAATGTGAATCTGAAAAACAGCTTATTGCATGGCAAATGTCAGTCAGCAGGTGATTTGAAGCTAATTAACAAGCACACCATGTGAGTGGAATGTTTTCTAATCACTAAAGAAGGCTGTTATTTTTAATTTGAGATACAGTCTATAAATCAGAGTCAGCTGTAACCAACATCAGTTAGCAGGTGTTTATTCTATTTGCTTTATAAAGCTTGTGTCTGTGAGGGTGGAAAGGGTAGGGAGGTGTTGAAGGTATACTCAGAGTTTTCATAATCTATTCCAGATGGGTAAAATGTGGTTTACTTAATTCTAAATCCAGAAAATGACCGGTTTCATGGAGTTAAGATCAGGCTTTTGTGTTTTGACTGGAGACAATAGTGAAAGTGCTTTTTTTTTTTTTTTAAAGGCAGTAGATGCACTTAAATACTTGATAACGTTATTCTCTCTTGATGTAAGGCAAATTTTGAGCATAATCCCACAAACTAAGCGCTAATATATGCTTATGGAGTAGTAGGTGTGCTGTATGAAGGTGATCGTGTACATAATGATTTCCTGCACTGGAAATCTGAGAATACATAAAAGCACACAATGTGGGCAGTACAGATCCTCCCTGTCTCTCGTTCAAGACTTTGAATTAGTAAATGAAGCCTTCAGCAATTAAAAGTGTTTCTGGACAAGTTATCAAAACAATCTATACTTTGTATAAATAGTAATGGTTTCTGTTGTTTAGAAGTAAGCCTTTTACATACTAGATTTGTGTGGAAAAAAAATCATCAAAAAACACTTCTGTGTGAGTTTATGTCTATATCTAGATGTTTAATTTCCCTTTTCAGGCATTTACCTTCTGACTGAATCTCACAAAGGGTCATAAAACTATTCAAATGATTTTCCAGGAAATGTTTGGTCGTAATAGTTTGGGATCGCTGTTAGAGCACTCAGTTACTGCTTGGCCAGATATCTGAGGAAGGACTTTCTAGCAGTTCAAAATGTCATATTTGCCTTTATTTATTTATTTAAAAAAAGTTGTTTAAAAGCCTTTCATTGTTAGTTCTCCTTAGTAGTCAGAGTAGAAACCTAGGTTCCTTTTGTTCTTTTTCCCCTCCCTCCCAACCACCCGCACCCCCAGTCCTTGATTGATTGCTGTATCAGTCACAGACCTCTATTTTCACAGCTTACAATGACTGGCAGAATAATATGTGTGCAAGTGAGTAGCTCTGCTACTCATTCTTAACAATCCAGAAAAACATATTAGACCAATTTCTACCTTGGATTTTCACCAACTTTGGATTTTGTCTGCAGTCTGTTGCATAAATTCCATCTCTTAGCGCACATGAATATATACTACATTTTCATGTTTTCTTCCTTTCTTTTTTTTTTTTAAACATCAGTCTGAACTATTTATCTCAACTTTATGGCTAGATTTTATTAGAGTACTTCAGTACAAGAATACTTTTGAAGCATGTGTTTTTAATTAAGACAGATTGTAAATTAATTTTCAGTGGCAATATCATATCCATTCTATTTTAATATTCAGTATTCTTCATTTTGTGCCAGTTTACACATCTGTCCTAGCAAAGGGCAAGGTTATTCCTGGGTCATATTCTGAGGTCAGTGGCAGCATGCCCATTACTCTGGTAGGATCTAGACAGAATTGCAATTTGAGTTCCTAGTTTGTTCATTTTAATTAGGCAAATTAGCATGTAAAAGCTAAAATGACTTCTGTTTGTTCCATGTTATTTAATGACTTTTAAAAATGTTTTACAGTTTTAAAATGAAGTACAGTAAATGTCTTGAGCATTTTTACATGAGGAGTGCTATTTTCTTAGAATTTCTATCTATTTTTTATTAAAATCTCTGCTCCTATAATGATCTATTATGTGTGAAGATAGATCACTTCCTAATTAATTTTAAGTGTGTTCAATGTTTTAGAAGTGCCTTCCAAAGTGATTAGCACTATTTATAGGTGAGTGGTTTGGACTTGCTTGTGAGTGAGTTTACAGGAAAGAGGTAACTCTTTAATGGAAATGGCTGCAAGGTTTTTGGTCGAAGAGCAGGTGCCTGTAGGCAGAAGCAGAGAATATTACGGAGTTCTCTTAAATAGAGAAGTATCTTGCTGTGTCTGTCAGCAGTTTTGAGCGTTCGGTTTCACATTTTTGATGTGTGCTGCAATGTAGCTAGGAAGGTTATTAAAACTGCAAAAACTGGATGATAGAGGTGAAGTAAAAATCCAGAGTAAAAATTCCACACTCAGATATTTTGTAATTGCCATACTGGCATGAATGTGTGCGCTCTTTTATCCAGTAGAGATAAGACTCTCTTGTTTTAAACTCAAATCAAAACATTTTTTAATAGATGAGATATTTGATAAGAAAGTGACAACTTCTGTAACTCTTTTTTTTAAAAATTTAACTTCAAAAGAGATTTATTTTTATCTTTTCTAATGCTTAGAGTTAGCCTGGAAGTTTACTTGTGCTATATTCAGAATGAAAATATCACCTGTTTCTTACCTGACACTTTTTTTTTTTCCCTGAAGATTTTTCATATTCTTTAGTGCATGAAGTAAATGTACCTTTTTTGAATTCCAAACAAGAATACTGGGAGCTAAATGAAATTCTGATCATAGAATCATAGAATCACAGAATCATAGAATGCTTAGGGTTGGAAGGGACCTCTAGAGATCATCTAGTCCAACCCCCCTGCACACGCAGGGTCACCTAGAGCACGTGGCACAGGACTGCGTCCAAACGGGTTTTGAAGATCTCCAGAGAAGGAGACTCTACAACCTCTCTGGGCAGCCTGTTCCAGTGCTCTGTCACCCTCACTGTTAAAAAATTTTTCCTTAAGTTCCTATGGAATTTTTGATGTTTCAGTTTCCGGCCATTTCCTCTAGTCCTATCAGTGGCCACCACTGAAAAGAGACCATCCCCGTCCTCTGCACTCCCTCCCTTGAGGTATTTATATACACTGATTAGATTCCCTCTCAGCCTTCTCTTCTCCAGGCTGAACAGGCCCAGCTCCCTCAGCCTCTCCTCATAGGGCAGATGTTCCAGGCCCCTGATCATCCTTGTAGCCCTGCGCTGGACTCTCTCCAGCAGCTCCACATCCCTCTTGTACTGTGGAGCCCAGAACTGGACACAGTACTCCAGATGTGGCCTCACCAGGGCTGAGTAGAGGGGCAGGATCACCTCCCTCGACCTGCTGGAGATGCTCTTCTTAATGCACCCCAGGATCCCATTGGCCTTCTTGGCCACGAGGGCACACTGCTGCCTCATGGTCAACTTATCATCCACCATGACACCCAGGTCTTTCTCTGCAGAGCTGCTCTCCACAAGGTCGGTCCCCAGCCTGTACTGGTGTCTGGGGTTATTCCTCCCCAGGTGCAGGACCTTGCACTTGGCCTTGTTGAATTGCATGAGGTTTTTCACCGCCCAGTTGTCCAGTCTGTCCAGGTCCCTCTGGATGGCAGCACAGCCCTCTGGGGTATCGGCTACTCCTCCCAGTTTCATGTCATCAGCAAACTTGCTGAGGGAGCACTCTGTGCCTTCATCCAGGTCATTGATGAATAAATTGAACAGGACTGGACCAAGGACTGACCCCTGGGGGACCCCGCTAGCCACAGGCCTCCAACTAGACTCGGCACCGCTGATCACCACTCTCTGGGCCCTGCCATCCAGCCAGTTCCTAATCCACCTCACTGTCCACTCATCTATCCCACACTTGCGGAGCTTGCCCAGGAGGATGTTGTGAGGGACGGTGTCAAAAGCCTTGGTGAAGTCGAGATAGACAACATCCACCGCTCTCCCCTCGTCTATCCAGCCGGTCATTTCATCATAGAAGGCTATCAGGTTAGTCAGGCAAGATTTCCCCTTGGTGAATCCATGCTGACTACTCTTGAGCACCTTCTTGTCCTCCATGTGCCTGGAGACAACGGCCAGTATGAGCCGTTCCATCACTTTTCCGGGGACGGAGGTGAGGCTCACTGGCCTGTAGTTGCCTGGGTCCTCCTTCTTGCCTTTTTTGAAGACTGGCGTGACATTGGCCTTCTTCCAGTCTTCCGGCACCTCCCCCGTTCTCCAGGATCTTTCAAAGATGATGGAGAGCGGCTTAGCTATGGCATCTGCCAGCTCCCGCAGCACTCTGGGGTGCATCCCATCAGGGCCCATGGATTTGTGGGTATCAAGGTTCCTTAGGTGCTCTCTGACCCAATCTTCCTCTGCCCAGGGCAAGTCTTCCTCTCCACCGGCTTCTTCTCTTGTCTCTAGGGCCTGGGGCTCTAAAGGGCTGCCCTTGGTAAACACCGAAGCAAAGAAGGCATTGAGCAACTCTGCTTTTTCTGTGTTATTTGTAACCAAGGTGCCCATCCCGTCCTCCAGCGGACCCACGTTTTCGCTGATCTTCCTTTTGCTGTTAATGTATTTGAAGAAATTTTTTTTGTTATTGTTAACGTCCCTTGCCAAATCACTTATTTAAAGTGGTCAAATTAAGTGATTAAGTGATCAAATCACTTATTTTGAAAGAAGATGAAATCTGGATGACTTCCAATTCATAAAATTGTTTGTTAGTAGATTTAGTGACCAGCAGGTTTTGCATGTGTCTGCTGTTTCATGTGCTGTATTATGACTCTTACCATCATCCTGATTTTTCTTTGGTTGCTGTCACATCGACCACATTTAATGAACAAGAGAAATTACATCGTGCATAGGAATATTCTAAAAGGGAATATACTTAGCAAATCTAATAGCGTCTACATTTTTTAATGCTTTTTCTTTCACTTCTGTCTTATACTCTTCATCTTGAGAAACATGCTCACAAGAAGCATGTTTGTTCACATTCCTCTGGGTTGTTCACTCCAATCCGCACAATGGACTTTCAGGCTGAGTCTCTGGAAAGCTAATGCCAGCTTGTAGCAGTCTGACACTGCTGAAGCGTATTCAGCGCAGTAGATACAAATTAAAGCCTCTTTTTTTGCAGCGGCGGGGATGGGATGGAAAAGGTGGGTTAATACATGTTCGTCCATGCTGTGCCTCTTATACAAGCAAGAAAGTCGTGGAGTTTTGTTTGTTTTTAAGCGCTGTGAAATTAGATTTATGGAATGGTCAGGGACTGCTTCAACTACCTTCCATGGAAAGGAAAACACTCTCTATACAAATATAAAATGAATTTCTGTGCAAGTGCAAGAAACTTCACAACTAGGATGTGCACCCTTTGTTTTAATGAGTATTATTGTTTATAGTTAGGAAAGAAGATTCCAGAAATATAGTAATTAACAACACAAAATGCAAAAAACAGCATAGGAAGTTCCTTGGATAATGTCATATTAGGATGCCTTGTATGTTATTTAACTTCCTATCCTTACAATTTGACTTGCAAAATTCTCCAGGCAGTTATTGAGTTTGAGGAAATATTGTAATAATAAATCTTTTACATACTTTTTAAGTTGTTGCCAACAGAGCCATTTCAGAGTTCTTTCTCATTTATTTTCTCTGTTTTTTTTTCAGTAGAGACAAGCTGAAAATTATGATATAAAAATGATTTTTCAGTTGGCTTTAGGTTGTGTTAGCAATTTCACCACAGATCCAGAATGATTTCTCAGACACTTTATAGACTTTAGCAGATTACTTGTGTTGCATGCAAGCCTTTCTTAAATTTCTGCCAGGACAGTCTTAACAAGCTTATATATATATGAATAATAAGATAGATATTAAATACCTATGAAAGAACCTAGTGGTGAATGCAGTGCTTTCATGGGGTGGGAGGTGCTCCTTCTCGTTGTGAATGCCATGTCCGTTTTCATTTCATGTTTGTCAGTATTTGCCTGCCTAATCTTAAGATTTCAGTCAATGTGCATTATGCCACCTTGTGAAATGCTTCATGGCTGTAGCAATACAGTGCAGTATTCTAATTACAGGAGTGTCAGTATTCTCAACATCAGTTGTTACATGTAGCAGCTTTTATATCCATAAATTAGACATGCTTATGCATAATGAAGAAAGTACAGTTATGATGATTATAAACAATCAAAAATATATTTGTTTTTAAAAACGTATTTTTAAAAAGCTGATTTATTTTAGATGTTGGTCTTAGCCTTCTTAGCCTATCCATAAGACCCTTTTGTCATCAGGATAATATACCTGTTAATCTGTTTTTCCTACAACATCTTCTGTGACTTCTGGAGTTGATGGTTCTGGTTAGTGAGTTATCAGGAAAAAATATTTACTATGGCTACAGTCCTGCATTTTGATATATAAGTCAAGCTTAAGCTTATGCCAAGTGCCTTAAATATTAACTTGGCTCTGCACAATTACCGAAATCTGCATGAGAGTATTATATTGCAGTATTTGGGCCAGACAGAGGTCAGAGTACTTCCTTATTGCTCGCTGTTGATAACTAGATTTGGTGGGTGGAAGGGAGGTAAGGGGACACTAGCACATTGTAGAGGAGGAGCAAAAAAGCAAAGCCTCCCTTTTTCTTCTACACTTTAAAACAGTCTGTAACCCCTCATATGGATTTCTCAGGCCCAAACCCTGGAGTATCCCTTTTTAAAACTGAAGTACTTAGGACTTCCTTGTGTAGTGCCTCAATGTAATTCTAAAAGGGCAATTGTTCTGTCTATTGCTTGTATATTTCATGCCATGATGGTGTTTGGATTTTAGTGGAACTAGGAAAGAAAATTAGAATGTAAAAGTCAGCAAAATTCTTTTTACCTCTTCAGTTAAGCTGTGCTGTCTGGCAAAGGTCACTGTCCCTGTAAGCACTGGGTGTGCTTGCTTACATACTGTAAATGATGTGTGCCATAAGCTTTTCTGTTACCCTGAAGGTTCAGGTGCATCCTCTGCTCCTCTGCTGCATGTTAAACACATTTGTCTTTCACACAGATCTTGCATCACTTGTTCCCCAAGTGTCCAGTGCAGCTGCATGGAAGCTGGAAGAATGCTCTAATTCTCTATTCGGTGGTCTGGAGCAGCATTTTTGTGGTAGTGGTGCTACAGATGTGTTGTGTCTTATTTCTAAAATTACCTCATCTATAGAAATAAAATGCTCTATTGTTAAACAGATATTTGGAATTATAGACTCATGGCAGTCTAAAATAATTGTCTACTTTTAATTTCAAAATTAAAATATAATAGCTACATAATAACTAGTACTTGAATTAATTCCAAAGATCTGTCACATGTATCAGACTGACAAAGCTGAAGGATTCTTTATGGCCCTTTGTCCATCGTTCCTTAGTTCCTGAGCTGCTCTGTCTTCTCATAAGAGATTTGGCAGTGGGGACCTATGCTCCATCAGTAGGAATTCTTCCTATTCAAAGCTTATGAATATATATATCCAACCCAATAGAATATTTTATTAGGGCATTTCAGCCTTTTTGCTGCCTGACCATTATCTTCACCTTTGAAAATGCTGATGTTCTTTATTGGACTTAGTCATCAAGTGTGCCTGTCTGTGAAGTGCGTTCAGAGGCTCAGAGGTAAAACATTTTCATGCTTAGTGAGATGCTATGCAAAACGGAACCTGCCTCATCAGGGTATGGACTTTCTTTCATACAGGCGTACAAACTGATGAATTGATGATAGTAGATTGCAAGCACATCATGGAATTCATCAGCCTGGTTTCTTAGAGACCAGGCACTGTGGTATGAGGCCTGGGGTGACTGTCCTTTCAGTTGTCTTTTAGCCTTACTGGCGCAGTGTGTATTTTCTTATGGTTTAAGACAAAGTACTTGATATGGAAACACTGATTTTTGCATTATGTGAAAGTATTGAGATTTTTATAGATTTTAACTATGTTAAGAATCTTGATTAAAGGCTCTTAGTACAAATTAAGGAACAGAATAAAACAGAGAAAATCAAATGCACTTTGATATTAGAACATCAAAGTTATTTGTAGATGTGAAGTGGGGGGATTAGTGTAATATTTGATGGGGAGGGAAATAGGAAGAAAAAGGAATGGAAAACAGTCCCAGCTATGAGGCATTTTAAAGAGGCAGGATATTCAGAAAGTGACATCTTCCCTTTGGAAACTGAAATTACTTGAAAAGGGAGGCATCAGAATCATGAGCTGTTCAAGATGACTTGCATGTAGGTATTAATTTGATAGAAGCACTAGCTCATTTGTTCAGAAACAAAATGGTTATCATGTTACATAAACTTCAGTAACATTAAAATACGAGACCAGCTTCAGATTTTTAAAAGAGGTGAAGGTCCCTTTTGTAATACTTTAAACTTTCCATTCTGTTTCTGGACGAATGTGATGCTGCTTTTATCATAATTAAGTAGTGGACTCAGTAGGTGGCACTCTTCTCTCTGAGTCATCAAGGTGCAGGGGTCATCTGTGTTTGAGGTGGCCTTGTGGTATTCGGACAAATTTCTGTTGTAGCATTACATTCTTGTTTGTCTCAATTTTTGCTATTTCTGTAGCTGGCTTACCCAATTTTTACTCGGACCTGTTTGTTAGTTCAAAATGCATACACTTTCATAGGTGGTAAGTGGGTCCTCTTCATTATTGCTAATTGTATAACAGATCTTTCTGAATGGCTGTCCTCTGTTAACTATTCCGGGCCTCACTGGAATATGGCTTATAAGCAGTAACACAGGTGCAGGCACATGCGTGTGTGGATGTATACTTCTCACTTAACGTTTGACGGTTGCAAACTATACTGAAGGCCACAAATTATCAGGTCTGATGCTCAAACCTTTGCTCACATAACTTCTGACATCAGTAGGATCTGAGCTGCTGTAAGATTTGCTTCTGCAGCTATGGCCATAATTGAAATTCACTAGTAAGCCACTTCAATTATAAGCATATACTAAGCCTTTAAATGTGTATTCTGAAAGTGTTTAATATATAAATTCATTTGAAAAATGGAGTTTACTGCCATATATACTTGGGTCTTACAAAACTGCAAGCTTGGAATTTTAGCTGTCAGTGCTTTTGGCTCTGCCAGATCGTGGATGTCTGCCCACATCTCCTGAATTCATGGCATCGAGAGAAAGTGGTCTTCACTTTCTTGTATTATTCTTACTGCTTGTGCCAGAGACCCAAAGCTTTTGTATAATTAAATAATTGTGTGCCATGGTAGATTAGGGTTGTATAAAGCTTTAATTTCATGTTGTTGGATTTTATGCAACCTCGGCATTCCATTGATAGAAATCAACGCCATGATTTAAAATCCACTGTTCTTGTAATGCAGTTCATTCAGTTTGGTAATACGTATTTGAAGCAGAATTACTATACCTATCCTAGGTTGCATTTTCTTTTTTATAAGACAGAAAAAATGGAGCAGCCTGTCTTCAAGTGCTTCTGGTATTCAGTGAGAGCCCCCTCAAAGCAGAAAAAACATGCTATTCCTCCTTCTGCTCTTTCAGGGAATAACATTACTGATAGAATGAGTGCAAGTTTCTTCTCCTACAGCTGCGGTAAAATGAGAAGATAAATACTCATCAGCTTGCTGACAGAAGCCAAAGTGCAGCTTTGAGTCCTTGCGATGTATTGTTGCAGCTGTGATGCATTCTCAAGCAGCCTCCCATGGCTGTTTTAATACAGACAAAATACCCACACAGCTTAAGTCCATGATTTTATGGAAAAAAAAAATGTACCATGTACCTACATGGGTCTTCAGAAGCTTGCTGCTAGTGTGCAATCTGAATCGTGGCCCACACGATGCACGACTTGCTAGGAAGATACACAGCACTACAGATACTCCATGAAGAGGGAGGCTGTTTCTACATATGTACACTTACTAGCATGTTTTTCAGTTAATGAGAGATCATCATGGCTTTTCCCCTCACCCCTCCCCATAGTTTATCACTGAAAACTCCTGAGTTACCCTTCAAAACATAATTACTATTCAGAACTATTCCCTGTGCCTGAAATGTCGACTTTGTCATTAGGAGTGAAGTGTGAACTCTATCATTATCATTACCTAGTTAGGAGGAGACGTGTCCATATAACGAAACTCATCAGACACTGTTTTTGGCAATTGTACTTTTTGTAATAATTCAAGATTCTGTATAATGGTAAGATTACTTGAAGCACCAACTCAGAGACTTAGGCTTTGGATAAAGAAGGAAGAGTAATCATATCATTCAAATATGTCTTTTTTTCATGTGCTTTATTGCTGTTTTGTTTTCCAAAGTTGAGGTTTAGTTTTCAGATGACTTACAGTTAACATGCTTTAGTGTTTTGAAAGCATACCTAAGCTCTGAAGAGAAACACTGATGGTAGGCAAACAGGCTTCTGTATAATGGCTTAGACATGTAAGCAATGGTACTAGCAAGATACTCTAAATTAACTTAGTCCTTTTGTTGTAGAATAAACTAACTGAAATTACCTTTTATATTTCATAAGCATATAGCTAAAGTTACTATTTTCAGGGAAAAAATGCTTTCTTGACAGAATTGGAAAGACAGAAACTGTGAAAATCCCTTTTGCCACCCCAGCCTTCCCCTGTACTGATGTAACATAGATTAATGCTTTATTTAAAAAAATTGTGTTGCAGTTTTTGTTTTAAAATGATTCGGCCTATGTAAAATGTTTTGAAATTGTTGGGAAAAAGTAATACCTATTGAAATAAAACAACTATATATATATTTTAAAGAGATAGAAATTATGGTTCTCACCTTTCTTTATTTTCACATCTCTGCAGCTGTAATTTTTCATATAAAATGAGATGTCCTGAGTTGGTGGTTATTGCTTGGCAAATCAATTCCAGTAGTTCCATGAAACTGTCAGCTTCATGTTCAGAAAGCAGTTACAACCGCAAATTAAGTAGTAGTAATTATTAGTAAAGGAGTAAATTAAATAAGTTGACAGGCCTACCTCTTGAGTAGAATTCTTTTGTTATAGAAGAATTGGAATAGGTTTGAGAAAGAGAAACAAGGAGGGTCAAAAATGTGCAGCTTTCTTTGTATGGAATGACTTAAGGAATGATAGAGGACATGGAAGAGTCAAATTTGGAATGGATGTAATCATAATAATGGCCTACAAAGTCATGCACAGTGTTAAGGGTATGAATAAAACAGTTGTTCACTATCCCTTCCTGTTCAAGCTAGGGCTGATCGCATGAACTCAGCAAGAGGAAGACTGAGCGCAAGGAGAAGGCAGTGGCTCTTCACGGGAGGGTTAGGAGATGCTGAGACTACCTGCCAAGTTACTTTGTGGAAACCATTTGCAGGGGTTGAAAGGCTGGGTGAGTTCACAGAATTAATCTATCAAGAGTTGCTGACTACCTGGAAGCAAAACTGTCTCAAAAAGTTTGGACTGAAGATTATTGCGAGAGCCTTGGTGCAGCAGCCTTTTCAGACTTGCCCTCCCTCTTAGATATTTTCTTGAGGTGTCCTGAAGGCAGGGCATAGGGATGAGGGAACTTGGTCTTGCAATTCTTATATTCTTGTGTTTATAGAAAGATTGATTTGTCTTCCTAATGAGCTGCTGTTTTTATGAACTATCATTAACACTAAGAAGTTTATTTCCTGTTTACTAAGGTGTGTTAGCAGTATGAAAATAAGATTAGGAAACTGTGGTAATTTCATATATTGGGGATGTTCATATAGGGCAGACAAAAAGAATTTAGGAGTTTAAGCTTTTTGAAAGCCAGCAAAAAAAGATGAAAGCTATTGAAATTGAAATTGCTATTTGAAAGCTATTTTGAAAACTTGCTATAGAAATTTCAATAAAAATCAAAGATCCTCAGTAAATTTTGCTAGTACAGGTTCACATCTCACTGCACACACTGTGAGATGCTTAAGCAGGCAGACCATTAAGACCACTAAAGAATACTTGCAAAGTACTATTCACTGTGAGTAAGGGCACAGAAACTGGTCGTGTTGTGAATGAAGACATATGTCTGGTATTTCCAGGGAATTCTCTGCTAACCATTTGCAATTACAGAAGATTAGAAGAGGAAGAAAGGCCCTATCTGCAACAAAATTTGTCGGTGTATTTGCTACTGCTACAGTTTCTCATTACTGTACAACAGAGCTCAAACTTGGTTAGTAGTCATAGCTGATAACTGTGTTTCTCTCCTGCCAGAGGTCCAGACTAGTGGCTTTCTACACATGGTTTAGCAAAGTATTTTCTGCTTTGTGGCAGGATGCCCCAGCCACGCCTACGTAATTGGTGTTGCTAGTCTTCCTTTTTCCCAGACTTTTTTTACATTAGAGCACTCCGAAGAGCATTGCCCTACAAATTACTTGAGCGGTTCTTACTGAATGTTCCTTGAACAAAGGTCTTATGCATTAGTTGCCAGATTTTTCCCAAATGCACCAGTATGAAATATGTCAGCAGTGTACTTTGGAGTAGATACACCAACATTGCTGTTCTGTTCTTCAGGCTAGCTTTAAGCTAGGTCACATTCAGGAAGCTCCTTCCAAATTTTGACTAGTTACTGAGCATACAAGGAAATGGTGGAACAGCGTGCAAAAAGTTAAGTGTTTCTACGTTCTGGTGGCAGTGTAAATCCAGAACCTTTCTGTGGTCTCTGAACAGTTATGAAATCATAGTTGTCACATATCTGAATAGCTCTAAAAATCTTATACATTTAATATAATGCTAACTAATTTTCCATGTTCAGATTTACATTATACAGTTTTGACTTGCTATATAGGGTTTTTTCAGAAACATGTTTTTTTTAATGCCTGATTTTGTTTGAAGGGACTGATAGAGGAGTCTCAGCATTGCGAGGGACATAAAGCATAACATCTCTTAGAATAAACATATTCCGAAGAAGACAGATGGATTCATTTAAGAATGGGTAAAGCAGCTAGAAGTCTTGTAGCTTCTTCTGAAGCTGATCACTGCAACCAGTGACTGTATACTGAATATTCTGAAGGCATACACAAGCCTCTAAAATAGCTAGGTTGGGTGGCAGTAAATTTAAGTGCAAGAGCACAGAACTCAGTGCAGAGTGTAAAAAAAGAGGGATGGGAGGATGCTTTTTAGGTAGTGAGCCTAGACTGAGCCCAGTGGTCATTGCTGTGATTGTAGAGTTGGTATCTCTCGAAATTGTCTTTATAGTAAGGCAGGCCTACTTGTGAAAGCTAGCTAATGGTGGTTTGGCCTTCTGTTGGTATTGCCAAAGCCAGTCCTCCTAAAGCTGTAGAAGAACTTTAGGAGGAAAATGCAACTTACGTTCACTGAAGATCACAAAAAATATATGAAGAAAGGAGGGAGGTTGTATCTCCTGGATACAGAACAGAAAAAAAAAATGAACAAACTACTTGTAGGTGAAGGCAGAGCAGAGAGTAAAGTGACACTGCCAGTCCAAAATCTGTGAGGAGCAGATTTTGGAATCGCAAGTACCAGGTTGTTTCTTCAGTGCTGAAGTTTACTTACAGAGTTTGTCAGCAGAATAATTCTAGAGTGTCAATTGCTAAATAAAATAGTTTTATATTTTGTAGGGTGTTCATATGCCTTTATGTTATGATAAATGATCTGACACTTTCCTACTTTGTAGTCCTGTAGACTGTAGAAAGGTTCTGATTACAGCAAGAGCATGTGGGAGGAAAGAACATATGGAAGGGAAGTATTTTGTCTCTTCTAAAGTTTCATGTGATGTTGATATTTCATTGGACAGCAAGGAAATATATCTGTATTTTCAAGCTATCTATTTTCAGTACATGAGACAGAACTTGAATAGGAAAATAACTGTAAATGAGTATCACTTCTGAACTAATTGATAGAATTGGTACTATTTGAATGTCTGTCTTATAGTAGGAGCTGTTAAGCTACTTGAGGTGTCTGTCTTGGATTCTGATCTAATTAGGTATTTAACAAATTATAGCATTCATTATTCCATGCTTTCTCTGTCCAACTTTCTTCTCGTTATTTAGTATTTACTGTAGCTGGTAAGGACAACTTGGTGTTTGAGAAACAGAGCTAACATTGAAAAAGGAAGATAACAAGAATTAAACCTGAGCAAGTGTCAAACTTTGTAGAAACACAGAAATTCTCAGAAATGTCTGAAAATAGGTGATGAGTAAAATCTCTAAAAAGTCTTATTTTATTTTAAATTGGGAGATTTTAAAGCTAGCCCTCTGATTTTTTTTGGACTGATGACCTCTTATCAGTGATTTGAAATGCTGTAAGAGACTTACGAGTGGTCTCTGAAAACTCTTTCTAGGCCTGCATCTTGTCTTTAGAACTACTTCCCCTCTTTTATAAACTTATATATGAAGTCCTGTGTTTTCATCTGATCTTTCCTGGTAGTTCTACCACATTCTTACATGACACATTGTGACAATCTCAAAAGAAAGCTTCTCAGTTGATACATTCTTCATGAACTTGGTTGAAAAACATACTTTTAGAAACTTTAGGTTTGGGGTAAAGCTTGTGTTGCAAGAAGCTGTAAAATCAGTGTCTCAAAATTAGCTTTGTGCTTCTGTCCTAGAAAAACTGTGATGCTCTTTGGGATTGTAAAGCTTTCCCAAATATGCCTACAAAGCCACTGATTCTGGTAAATTTACTATTCTAATATTACATTGTCAAAACCGGTGAAGACAAATAAGAACATGGAAAAAAAGAGATTGTTTCAAGAGGTGGTTTCAGAATAGAATTGCTTACCATTGTAGGTGCATTTGCAATTTAGAAAGGAGTAGTATGTAAATATTCCATCTGTAGTGCAGTTATCTTACATATTTGCTTTCATATAAATCAGAGAATGAGAACTCGCAATGATAATATTTTTCTTAGCTGTAACTCAGAATTCCATTTATCCACCCAAGTGAAGTATCTGAGGAAAGTCTCATACAACTAGAATTTTGTTGTCAATGGCAGTTTTAAAGATAATAGTTTTTTTTTTTAGTTTTAAAGATAAAACTAATAGTAGAACTGCTATTTCTGTTGAGAGATGTGTAACTTCTATATTATGCTTTTCCTTCCTTTGTTTAAATAGTTATTTTTGGTCAGAGGTTTTTGAGGAAGAAACCAAGTAAGATGTGTACTTTATTTTAAGGCAAAGTGTTGTTATGGTGTAGCACTTTCTATAAGGCTAAGCAGATGCTGGAAAAAAAGCAATAGGCAGTATGTTGTAAGTATTGCTTTTCTTGACCTGTGGAATCAAATGAATAACCAGATTTTCATAAAAGTTTTGAACTACTGAAGAATTATGATAAAAAGTTTATTACAAAAACTGAGTAAATCTATAAAATATTCATTTTATGACATTCACAGTTCTTTAGCATTAGTTAAATTGTCTGCACCTATTAAGTAAACAGTCTTTTTATCCTAGCAGAGTAGATGTATAGAAAAACTAATGTGAAGGTCCAAGCTACTTATCTTTTTTTTTTTTTTTTTTCACTTTCCGTAATTTAGAAATAGGAGCAAGAATTATGTGATAGTTTGGTGAGTGTTTTGATCCCTTTAAAAGAAGTCAGAAGTCCAGCTTGGATGCAGCTGCAGTTCAGTTTATGATTTGCAGTTCTGCGTGTTGGAACTAGGTGAACTTAGTTTTATTTAGTTTTTGACTGAAGTTTACCGCTTCTTCAGATATAAGACCTTTTACACTGAAGGGAAAATCCTTTTTTGAACAGCTGATGATCAAAACCTATTACGAAAAATGGTGTACACTGACAAAGCTCAGTTTATTCATGTTGGTTAAGACAAGTTCAACAAATGACTTGATCGTAGAAAAGACCTCTGAAGGCGACAGAAGGACTCAACTTTGCTGATCGAAGCATAACAACATCCTAGAGATGAAAACTGGAAATAACCTGTCTTTCTCTTAGGCTGAGGGTAATTAACTAAGCTTTAGAAATAGTAGGAGAAACAATAATAAGGTGTTAAGATACAAAGTGAGAAGCTCCCTAAGCTGCAAAACTGGGATGCTGTATCAGAAGAGGTACTCCATGCTTTCCTGTTCCTCTTATTTGCCTGGACACTCATGGAGGATTTCTGTTGGGAAGAAGAACTTTAAAGCCCAGTGCTGTTGTTCTCAAATTCCCATGTTGAAAGCAACTCTTAATGTGACATTAAATAGCCTTACTGAACTACTTTAGTCTAGCTTCTAGGATAAATTACTTGCCTTTTTATGTAAGGGATAGGGGAAGACAGTATTTAATCATTGTTATGTTGCTTTTTAGTCCTTGAATCTCTGAATTTGTCCCTTTTTTTTTTTTTTTTTGGTGGTGGGCCCAAACTTGCTTTTATGTGAGCTTCATAGTTGGACAATTACATGCATTGCAGCTTTAGCTGACGGCTTGCAGCTTGTGGGGACCAGGAAGTATCTGGCCTCCTTTCTCTGCAGTGTGTAGGTAGATGGGACAGAAGGTCCCTCTTCTAACACATCTGATATTGGTCATAGTGGAGGAGTGCTTATCGTATTTTCAAAGTATTTGTGCATCTAATTGCATAAATATTAATTCTGTTTATTTAAAGATGGAAGGGACAGGAAGTGTACTCTCTATGTGTTGTCTTATACCTCTGTGATTTACAAAACCCACTTATAGCGCAACACATTAAAAGAATGCTGGTTCAATTACCTCTCCCTCTCCAAACAGCAAATGAGAAATCAGTGGGAGCTTTATGTGTGTGTGTAGGGTGACACAGTTTTGTGCTTCCTTAGTGACATCAGTGCATATGAACATTTGTGTTCAAAATTAGGACTTAGCTTAGCAAACTGCTCCACACTTAGTCCATTTAAAATCACAGGGATTTCATGTGTTCACAGCACTCTACATGCTAAGAGAATTTACTGGATTTGATCCAAATTTTAAGTTTTGTTATTTTGTCTGTGGATTAGGCTTTCAGACAGAACTTAGTGTTTAGCATTCAAAGGTATATGTATATATCTCATGTCAGGCTTATAAATAAAGCAGTTTTTGAAAATGGTCGTTATATGTCACTTTTAAAGCAAATATCTGGTGGTTTGAAATTAGTAAATATTTAGGTTAAAAATCACAACAGAAATGTCATATCTTCTTATATTCATTTTTACTCACCACTCAAAATCAAGGGAATTATTCTGAAACATCCTGAAAGGAAATAATTTTAAATTCTTGAAAATCAAAGACATTGCAATTCTTTTACCACTAGGGTATGAGGACCCGCATGGGTTTTCTTATTCAGAACGTGGAGATACAGTTTGTAGATCACTGTAGTTAGTCTTAGATATGTAACAAAGTATTTTAATTCCATTTTCAACTTGAGATACTTGTACATTAATTACACAGAAACATAATACTGGAGTATCAGATTTTTGATGATTTTTGGTGCAATAATTGAGAGTTATAACTTTTAATGAGAAAGATTGAATGGTAGGAGTTACAATTAATATTATTTAGTTTATAAATGCTGCATGAGGCTCTGAGAGAATTCTAGTATGTTTAAAAGCTGCAAGTAGTTAAACTTGCCTTGGTAGCAGTCTACACACTGCTGCTGTAAGGTTGCAGCAGCATGGTAGGCTGCTTTATGGAGCCGGTGATTACAAAGATCCACTTTAACCATTTTTTTCTTACTGGCAGGTGTCCCACTGGCCTGAGGCCAGCGGCTGTGAGTGTACTGCAGCTTGCGGTTCACACCCGAGTGTAGAAAATGCCGACACCAGCTGGCTGCACATAATTAAGCTGATTGCGGTCTGACTACTTGAACTATGATACAAATATGTAATAAATACACAAAATATCCTAGAGATTTGATCTTCTGACATACTTTATCTCCTTTTTTATCCTTAACAGATATGATATCTGCACTTACAAAAACAAGCCTTGTGGAACACTGGGTAAGATTGTAAAGAGAAATTTCAGCTCATATTTGCTGTTTGTTTGCTTGCTTAACCTCAGATACGTATTTATTGGCTGATTAGGCATTTTAGCTTTATGCTTTTAAAAATTTTGCATTTCTATAGACACGAATGATAAAAGAAACCCTAGATGGATCTGTTTAGGTAATGGTTTGTGTGTGATAGATTACTGGAACTCTAAGCTAAGTGAGCTGCTGTTGGGCATTCCTTTTCTGGCAGCTGTAATGCTGATAAAACCTAGCAGATGACTCAAACTTACCAAGCAATAATTAGAGGAGAGGACTTAATGTGTATTTCCATTCAATCTGTCTCTATCATCTATTAAAAATACAAACAAAAGACTTCAGAAAAACAATAAAAGAATACAAAAAAAACAGAAATAAACTTTGGGGTTTGCACTGTTGATATATAGTGTCCAAAGGGATGCAGGTTCAGACAGTTTCTTTCACAAACTTAGGGAAAGATAACGCAGTGATATAAATTGGAGTAGTATTAGAATTCTACACTGCTTTGGCAACAGGAAAACACACTTAGCAACCTTAGGGGCAGGATGGAAAGCTATTATCCTCTGTAAACCTACATTTTTCACCAGAACTTATACTTACTATATTATATAGTTATTAGCTTAAATGGTCCTTTAAATTTATGAAAGAAATATTATTCGGAACCTTTTTCTTTTTCCAGTTTGGATCCCTTCATAAGCCTCTTTCTCATCCATAGTTAAATACAATTTTAATTCAGCTAGTTCAGTTTATTAATATTTTCAGAGCCCATCACTGTACTTTCTTTGTGTCTCCCTCTATTACTGTGTGCTTTGATAGCCTTAGTGCATGCTGATTTTTCTACAAGTAGTCCCACTCAAGTCAGAAGGAAACTTGCGGCACAGGGAAGTGATTTGCATGAGAAATAGTGTCAGAATTTTGCCTTTTGTAAATATAAGCAGTATTCAGAGCATGTTTGGTATACCACAATTGCTGACAGTTATTTTAAATTTTTTTTAAGTGTTCTACTCTGAAGTCTGTGCAGAAGATACCAGCCTAAAGAGACTGTCTTTACCAATGTTATAGAATTGGCTTTGCAAGTGTTAAAAGAAGAAAGTTTAAAAGGGAGTGCATTCACGCACGAATTGCTTGATATTTATATGTGATATTTTTAACACAGTTCATTAGTGTATTAGTTCGCTGTATTTGGCATAAAGGCAGATTCTGCTCTACTTGAATCCAGCATAGCAGAGGACAGACTTTGGCACATGCTTTATTAAACAAAAGGCTTGATTTTAAAAAAAATTCACATGTGGTATCAGTTCCAACTCACTGTTACTGGACCCTTGGCAACAGAACCGCAGTGATTTATTTGCATTATAGGCATTAAACTGGAAGAGAGACAAGGCCCTGTGGCCTTTTTGCAGCAATGTATTAATATGCTTAAGTTCCACTGCCCTCCAGTAACTGAAA
Source organism: Tinamus guttatus (assembly GCF_059628265.1). NCBI lineage: Eukaryota > Metazoa > Chordata > Aves > Tinamiformes > Tinamidae > Tinamus > Tinamus guttatus. The sequence continues at coordinate 236,594 of NW_028288843.1, forward strand.
TTAAGCACATGTCAAAGGGGCCTGGTGAACGTAAGCCTCAAAGAGGTCCCAGAATGTCAGGAGAAACTTGAATTGTTCGTGTTCAAGGGATAAATAGAAGTAAAGGATTCACTGTGGGATAGATGTTCTCCTGTTCCAGCTTCCTTAAATAAGAAGTCTTGTGAAGAGCTATTTAGAAAAGATAGGTGTTTTCTATAACTCCACTGTCTTCTGAAGCTCTCTGGTTGTAGTGGAGGACAACTTCTCTCTCCTTTAACCTGTTTACAGAACTATAAACTGCCTTCTTGACTAGAGCTCTGTCCCATTCTGCAAGCATGGTATAGAATTATAAATCACTAATTTGGTTCTGTGGTCATTAAGCAAGTGCTCAGTTAGGTGTCAGATAGAGATCACTTTACCACCAAAATGTGGCAACATCAGCAGGGAACGTGACAGTTGTTACCTGAGTATTCGTATGTTGCCTTCAGAATGTCTTAACACAGTTAGAAAAGTATAATTTTGGTAAGTAGACCAAAGTTGGTTTTTTGTGGATTGCAGGCTGCAAACAATGCTCACCTTTTTCTTCTGACAGTTCATCCTCTCTTCTCAGTAGGTGTGTCTGTTTTAGTGATTTGGTTTAGAGCAGTTTAAGGCAAATCCTACAGACATGCAATGTTACCATTTGCTCCTGTTGGTTTGGCTACCAGAGTAGTTTGGTGTGTACAAGATAGGTTGGTTTTGGAGAAAACAAAATTCAAACATGCACTCCCCAGAAGTTCTAAATGTGCTTACGTGAGAAATCAGGCTCTGGATTACTGCATGGACTGTATTCCTGTGATGTCCCCTAATGTTTTCCCTCCAGAAAGCATTGAACCATGTGTGTAGGGACTATGGCCTTGGAGATTAAACTATGACACGTCCAAAATAGAGTCTCCAACCGCATACAGAAATAAGCGAGGAATATTAATGCCAGTACTTTACTCTATTGATCAGGTCCTACTGCTCCAAATTACCTGCTAAGGTGAACATAGGCAGGAAGCACTCGTCGTATTCCTACTTGCTTACTGGTAGCCCAGAGACAATAATCTGGAGTGCCTGCTTGCATGAATGCCTGTGAAAACTAGGTTCATCTTTCTTTCACAATTACACTTTTTCCGGTCATTATTACAGTGTAACTTAACTGAGCAGGTAATTTCTTAATTCCTCTTTCAGATAAGAAACTAGAAATATGTAAAAACAAAAACAAACAAACAAAAAACAAAAACAAAACTCTGATGGTTAGAGCTTTCTCTAGGGGTAACAAAATGTGTTTGCAATATGTTCTGTCACTTACTGATGCTGAAGAATGCATGTGATACAGAAGAGTCATATTCTGTAGATGCTAGTGGCTTTTTTCTCTAAAAAATGTACTTAAGTACTTGTAATACAATAAGGTTTTAATCCCAGAAGATGATTGGTGGTAAATGGAAAAGACTTCCATGGTTAAATGAATGCTTGTTATTAACATGTCTCCTTTCTCTTCATTGATGCATTCAGTTTTGTTTTTCCAGTCTTTTTAACATACCATGTGGGGCTTTTTTGTAGCTTAAAAAGTTGCTTATATGTTTTTATGAACCCGCTAAACTTAAACAGATTTCTTAAGAAAAATAATGTGGATACATTTTGCTTTCTTCAGGCTCAAGAATGTTAAAATAGAAATGCTTTCTTGAATTCCCTGTCCTGGCTCAAGTTACTAGGTGGTCCCAAGTTACCAGAAGTAAAATTTATAAATCTAACCCCTAGTCTAGACATTTTCCAGCACTGACTGCAGTTCAAAAAATATTAATGTCTAGCCGGGAAAGTGAAATTCCCCCCAGTGATTTTGCAAATGACTAGAAAGTTAACCTTTTGCCAACTGCTTCTTCTGTGCATAGAGGTTATTAAAAAGAATCCAGGCATTTATAACTAGGGCTTTTAAGACGGAAACACCTTGGCATGACCCTTTGTGTCTCCTTCTGTTTATTCAGGCTTGGCCTCTGTGGCTGGAATGTGTGAGCCTGAAAGGAGCTGCAGCATTAATGAAGACATTGGCCTAGGTTCAGCTTTTACCATTGCACATGAGATTGGTCACAAGTGAGTGAGTTTAAAAAAAGAATGGGTTTTACTGTGTCACTGTTTTAATAACAGCTTAATAATAGATATCATTTTTTCTTTTCTGCTTGGCAGTACCATATCTATTCTGATGCTTTATGGTTCTGTATATCGTGTTCATGAGTGGCAGTATATTGCATTTAGTATATATTACCAAGGACTTTAACTTTAGAACTGAAGACTCATTGTTTACCCTTTGATTTCAGCTTCCAGTTTAATCTGTGCTTTTGAGATTTGGCTCACAACTTTCCTACTCTGTTTCATATTTTTAAACATTTGGCTTTGAAAATTGTCTTTTTTCCTCTTACTTTTGTCTGCCTTTGTGAAACAAAAGCACTTAAAAGGTTTTTTTTGATTTTCATTATTTTGTCTTAAATGTAATTTGAATTATTTTGATTGAGATGTTGCTTCTGTTTTCAGTATTTGTACATTTATAGTCAGATTTTACTCAAGCATGAAACATGTAAAAGAGTCATAATATCACTTTAACTTTTGAAACAACAGCCTATGGTTTTGAAGAACTTGGTGTTATAAAAAGTGATAAATCCGTTTTAAAGAGAGATCAGTTTTAAGATACTCCAGGTCTTTCTTTGAAAGACAGCACCATTAGCACCTTGCAATGACTATAATGAAACAGGCAGCTTCTATTATGATTCAGGAGGTTTCCTGCTTTGTTTACCTGGATTGACCAACACTGAGTTATGGATGACATGTTTTTCCAATCATTAGTTGATACAACTGCTAAAAGTTCCAGTGCAGGCTGAAATGGAAACTGTCAAAAACTATCCACTCATCAAAAATAAGTCATACTTATTTCCACCCTGCCTATCATGAGAGATAATCACTGGACAAGTATGATCTGATTTATATTATATACAAAAAAAAATTGTAGTTGCACTGTAGGTGAATGCTATAATCCAAGGGCACTTTTATATGATCTTAACAAAAATAATTTAAAACAGATGTAATTCTCTTCATCTTAGTTCCTCCCCTCCTTTCCTTTACTTTCATGAGTTCTGTACAAGATAGGATAAGGGAAAATATATGTTGAATGCTTGAGGAAATAGCTGCTCTGATTCACCAAAAGTTGTGAAACTATTGTTTATTACTGTCTTTTATGGTGATATGTAACTTTGTTGTGAATTTAAGTGACACATTTAATAAGAAAAAATGTCTTCCAATACTACATCTGCATTGCACTCTATATGTAATGCAACTATGTATTTTATGTCAGATACTTGACATATAAACGTAATTTAAGTAGTAGCTTATGTATACAGTTTTATCATGCAGAGCAACAACAGTTGCTTTACAGTGCCTGGACTTTGATTTGAATCTGAGAAAATGTAGGCATATGTATCCTATGATCACAGGATCTTTTTACTGTGTGTTTTCACACACAGTATCTTTTCTGTATATTTTGGCTTAATATACAGAATATACTTAATATACTTAATATACTTAATATATCTCTGATAATTGAGACCTTCGCCTCCTACTGTAGCTTGCATGACAATGCTGTTTTGAAGAAAAAAGAGAAATCACATTAATGTAGACTTCTTGTGATATACAGTGAATAAAAAACTTGCATTTATGTTAAAAATAGACATACAATACAGATATCTTCAGTAAAGGCTGGGAAGAATATGTGAGTGAAAAATCCTCCAGCATGAGTTATCCATGTATCACTCCCTGTGATGACCCAAAATGAAAGTAGACTGTGACTAAATGAGGGAAATTATTATTTCCTTTCCTGCTTATTTTCAAATTGAATAGTTTTAGTCATTGATGAAATAGAAAGTGCTTGCTGGTGTGAGTGAAAAAAATATTTCAATATGTCCTTGTAAACTTCTTTTCCTTTGGGTGTAAACAGTGATTGCTTTCTTTTAGGCTTGTGTGGGAAATATGGGATTTGCTTTAGTGTCAAATGAAAAATTGAAGCATTTAAGTGATATGCCTAGACTGAATGTATACCATGCACCAAAAAGCACTTAGTTAAATTAGAATGGGAGGAATGCACTCTGAAAGATTATGTTTTTCTTAGTCATGTAGTTGCCATGAAATACTGAGGTTGTAAAAAAACAACAACAAAAATAGTAACTGAATTGAGGAACCAGATTTTACAGTGACTAAAAGAAAAAAATAATGATAAAACATATATTCTTATATTGGATTTGTAAGATTTCTCTGATGAAAGTACGATTTAATGTGACTTACATTTTAGAGTGATGAGAAATCATTAGATCATCCCATCTGGCTTTTTCTATATCATAGTTAATTAAATCTAATTCCTTTACCCTTATATTGATCCCAGTAATTTTTATTTTAATTAAAGAATATTGTTCAGAGAGCACTTAAAGCACTAGAAGAGACAGAGAGCTAGAATGTAATTGTAATGATAAGTCATGCTTTTTGTTAAATACTTACAAGTAATTTTTAAAGTATTTGGCTTCATTTTGTCACTGCTGGTAGGTGTCATGTGCACAGTCCAGTTTTGGTGCAGATTGGGTGTGTGAAGCCAAGCCTCGCAGATTGTGTCTCTTACAGCCACAGGTATGCAGCAGTTGCCTTTGTGTTCCTTGCCTGAGGTTATAAAGGATGGGCTTAGACCAACAGTTTCATGGGTGTCCCCCCCCCCACACCGCTTGTGGTTCTAAGAATAGCAGTGTGTTACCTTAATGCTTCTGTTATCAGATATTAGTCAGAGTGAGTCCTTCAGCCTACAGAACAGTATCTCTGCAAAGTTGATTTGTGATGACTGACTTTCAGGCTGCTTGCTTTCCTAGCATTATGCATTTCACACTGAAGAAATACTTGAGATTTCTGGTAAGAAAATTCCAGTGTAGATTTGCATTTCTGGTAGGACTGAGAATTAGATCGGTATCGCCTGCATCTTGTGTGAATCTTGCAGTCATTTAGTTGCTGCATGAAAAGGGACAAGTCCTTCAAATTTCCCTTCTTAGGAAAGAAAATGACTATGCGTGTTTGTGTGACTATGCGCTCTGAGGAGGGTAAGATACAGTATCCTTTCTCTTCAGTGTTTCACTGTGGGTAGAGTTAGTTTGCATCCCACTTGATGTACTTTTTTGTGGATTGCTTTCTGAGCTGTCTAATGTGCTCCATGCAAACTCCCACATGATTGGAAGAGCTGCTATGGAATTCCAGATTCATATCTAAGGGTAGATATTGTGACATTTATTGTTGTAGTTTTATGGAATTAGCTGAGGTCTGGAAGCAAAATGAGAAGTGAAAATGAAGGAAATGGAAATAAAAAAGAAAGGAAATTTCATAGACAAGGCTTAGAACAGGGTATCTTAATGATAGACAGTTATTAAGTGCTGTGTGGAAGCAGCAGGGAGAAAAAGCTGGTGGGCAAAGTAATTTCTGAAAGAAATAAGAATTGTCTTGACTAACAGAAAATGTATTGAATTGAAATTGAGAGGAGTTTGGCAATTATAGGTGCATTAAGAGCAGCATCTCCAGCAGGTTGAGGGAGGTGATCCTGCCCCTCTACTTAGCCCTGGTGAGGCCACATCGGGAGTATTGTGTCCAGTTCTGGGCTCCACAGTACAAGAGGGATGTGGAGCTGCTGGAGAGAGTCCAGCGCAGGGCTACAAGGATGATCAGGGGCCTGGAACATCTGCCCTATGAGGAGAGGCTGAGGGAGCTGGGCCTGTTCAGCCTGGAGAAGAGAAGGCTGAAATGGGACCTAATCAGTGTCTGTACGTACCTCAAGGGAGGCAGTGAGGAGGATGGTGCTGGCCTGTTTTCAGTGGTGGCCACTGACAGAACTAGAGGTAATGGCCACAAACTGAAATACCAAAAGTTCCACAGGAACTTAAGGAAAAATGTTTTAACAGTGAGGGTGACAGAGCGCTGGAACAGGCTGCCCAGAGAGGTTGTGGAGTCTCCTTCTCTGGAGATCTTCCAAACCCGCTTGGACGCAGTCCTGTGCCACGTGCTCTAGGTGACCCTGCGTGTGCAGGGGGGTTGGACTAGATGATCTCTAGAGGTCCCTTCCAACCTTAAGCATTCTATGATTCTGTGAAAGGTTGTAGTCTAATGAAGTCACTTATCTTAAAGATGCAGAAAAGTGATATTCTCTGGCATTAATATAGTTCTGAATTAATTCATACAGCTAGAAAGTACCTGTAATTGTAGCATTCATTATCATTCTGTAAGCAAAGCAGGAAGGCAGCCTGACTACCCCAGCTGCCTGTGCGAGAAAGCTAATATTGAGTCCTGGAGCTGAAATATCAGATACAGGAAATGTCCTCCTAGAAATGTTTTCAAGGAAGCTGATATCTTTTTCCTTCTTCTTCAGTATTGGGGAGCTTATCTTTGGTTGGTCAGACCTCAGCTGCATTTTGTATTTTAAGACCTCAATTTTAGAATGACTTTTTTCCTAGATAAAATGCCTCTTTAAGGATTGTATGTATTGTACAACTGGCAGGAAAATACCCCAATCTGAAATACTCAACACACATTTCACCCTTTAAAATAGTAATCATAACTAGGATGAATTTTGCTAGCAACATTTACTCTCAGGTCTCCCATGACCAATTGGCTACTTGATCTCATCATCATTGTTTTATGCATGATGGTGATACCCAGGCTGTATCTAGAGATGAAAGGTAACAGACCATTTCACATATACAGTGTGTGAGCACCTCAGCAGCAGAATTGCAAGCTTAGAAGCTTGTGATGCTTCAAGTTACTAATGTGCAAGAGAGCAAGTTCCATTCCAGACAGTTGACCTATTGCCAGCTCAGTCAGTAAGAGTCATTGAACCATTGAACCAAGCTGCTACGTGCTTAAGGTCCATTTGGTTTTGGTTGCTTATCCTATTATATTTAGAATAATCCATTTAAATTTTAGAGACAGTTTGAGTAAAGTTAAACTGAAAAAGTAAAAGTAAAGTCTCTTTTTTTTTGTTAAGAGAATAAATTGATAGGAAAAATCACATAGGACCATATGGTTGTATTTTTTTATTTTTTTTAAAGGAACATTGTTTTATGTCTGCCATTCTTATACTGCAGGTATGAAAGTATGCAACCTTTATAAATGTAAAAAATATTTGTTCAGATTTTCATTTTAGTGATGTATTGTACATGTGGACTGAAATGTCATAAACTTGAGGCAAGAAAAATAATTCTGGTTTCTGTACAGTGTTTAGATTTACAATATGAAGTCTAACTGTGGAAAATGCTATTTAAAATACAGAATCAACAATACTAAAATCATTTGTCTTACATTAAAGCATCCTAATCAAGGAAAAGGAATGTAATAATATTTCAAAGATCTTAACAAAAGTGTAAGTAGATAAATGGGGGTGAAGAGGAAGGTTACAGTAACCTTCGGGGCATCATGAATTTCTAAATGAAATCTGAGCTCAGAAATTTACTTTCTGATTAGAGGGAAGACATTCCACTTTGATTTACAGTGTAGAGCTCCATTGCAGTCAGACTCCTGCTTTGTGTAGCACAGAAACGTTACTTAGTGTTATTCTTGCGACATGAAAACTGAATAGCTATGGCAGTGTTAACCTCAAGAAGAAATTTGTGCTCCCCCCCCTTTATTTTTCCTATGATTCTCATACAAATCTACCATTTCCTCACAATAGTGTTCAGGTTTCTGAATAGACTCTTTATTTTTTTTCCAATAAATTGGAATTTGCAATGTTTTAAAGAGTTTCAGTGGTTATTTATTACTGAATGATATTAATATATCAAAATTGTGTTTGATTGGGTGTTTGAACATTAGCCATACCTCAGAGAGAAAAATGGCATATAGACAATGAAAAGGAGAAATGTTAAGCTAAAAAAATGCAGAAGTTATGTTTAATTTGATGGCAGGTATGATTCTTATAAAGCTACATTCTTCAGTAAATGTTTCCCAAATTCTCAGAAAAGTAATATATTTAACCTAAATCAAAGTTGGGACTTCTGCATTGCTGCAGAATAAAGGATTAGGGATGCCCCAAAGCATATGATGATCTCCAAATACAGGAAATCAGCAGTTAAAGTTAAGATCCACACTGAGACATGGAAATAAAAAGTGAAGTAGCCAAATAATCTTAATCCCTCCCTTGAGGGCACCAATGCAATGTGATGTAGTTATGATAAGTAAATATCAATGTTTGTGATTCCAAGTGAAAATAATCTGATTTCCAAGATCATACTTTTTTATTCTTTCTTCTTTTCTTCATAATGTTCTTTAAAACTGAGTTGCAGTTTGCATTTTGCAGGAAGTTTGCATGCACGCTGTAACCAATGTTTTTACAACATTGGCTAGAAATTCTAGTAGGTCTTTTACTTAAAGAGAAAGAGGAGAACAGTCTCTTATGACAGCACATGGAGGATGTGGTTTAAAAAAAAAGGTAAGTTTTTGCCTTATATTACTATAAAAACATAAAATATGAAGATCATACTTTTTCCAAAAAATGTTCCAGTTGATAACATCGTGTCAGTTTAGAAGTGTTTGCCTACTAATAGGCATGAAATTAATTAACAGAGTTGTCATATCTATCCATACAGAAATTGGTGCATGGATTACATGAAGGTCTTAGGTCCGATATTGTAGGATTTCTTTTTTTTATTTGTTAGCAGTCGATTTTGTTCACTTTATCACTTGCTAGATTGAACAAGATTAATACTAATTCTCCTTCTAATAATGATACTTTTTCCTTCTATTTTACCTTTGTACAAGTTCAGTGTCACTAAAAGAAGACAGTTTAAAACCATAGGTTTTTACAGATATAATAAAGCTGACTTTGGTATTTTTTCAATGTAGGCCATATGAATCTGTCACTTATTAATCTTTTAATCAGGTAAAATACCAAATTTTTAAAGATTAAGTGATATCATTTAATACTTACACAAAACACTAAAAATAAAATGAATATATAGTATATCAAAAAGAGAAAAGTCTTGTTGAAGCAATAACTTCAATAAACTGGCATTATTTACAAGCAAATTCTTATTTTCTGTCAAGGTCTTGTATCTAATGTGAGAAATACCTGTTCAAGCATGCCTTTTCTTCTCACTGTATGAGAGCTTTACTGTTAGAAATTTTTATGGGACTTTTCATTTGGGCACTTTATGTTCTTCCCCTGACTTTTGCTTCAGTCTCCAAAACTGTTCCAAGGCAGTGTGTCTAAGTGACATGCCTAAGCAATCAAGGAAGATCTATAAACATACCCTGGTCAAGTTGCTCAGCTTGGGCATGATTTATTTCACTCTTAGTATATATGTTTATTTTGTCTTTTTTTTTAGTGCAAACACTTAGTATAAAACTTCCTAAGGTTAAACTTTGTCTCTTTTCTCCCTTAAAAAGAAAGGGTTCTTTTCCGGAAACACTGCTGCAGTTAGGCAACTGTAAATTGGAGTCTGGCAGTCCACAAGAAGATCAAGAGCTGGATTTTACAATATTGATTTTATAATCATAGAATCGTAGAATGCTTAAGGTTGGAAGGGACCTCTAGAGGTCATCTAGTCCAACCCCCCTGCACACGCAGGGTCACCTAGAGCACGTGGCACAGGACTGCGTCCAAGCGGGTTTGGAAGATCTCCAGAGGAGGAGACTCCACAACCTCTCTGGGCAGCCTGTTCCAGTGCTTTGTCACCCTCACTGTTAAGGAATTTTTCCTTAAGTTCCTATGGAATTTTTGGTGTTTCAGTTTGTGGCCATTACCTCTAGTTCTGTCAGTGGCCACCACTGAAAAGAGGCCAGCACCATCCTCCTCACTGCCTCCCTTGAGGAACTTAGAGACACTGATCAGGTCCCCTCTCAGCCTTCTCTTCTCCAGGCTGAACAGGCCCAGCTCCCTCAGCCTCTCCTCATAGGGCAGATGTTCCAGGCGCCTGATCATCCTTGTAGCCCTGCGCTGGACTCTCTCCAGCAGCTCCACATCCCTCTTGTACTGGGGAGCCCAGAACTGGACACAGTACTCCAGATGCGGCCTCACCAGGGCTGAGCAGAGGGGCAGGATTACCTCCCTCCACCTGCTGGAGATGCTCTTCTTAACGCACCCCAGGATACTGTTGGACTTCCTGGCCACGAGGGCACACTGCTGCCTCATGGTCACCTTGTCGTCCACCATGACACCCAGGTCCTTCTCTGCAGAGCTGCTCTCCACAAGGTTGGTCCCCAGCCTGTTCTGGTGTCTGGGGTTATTCCTCCCCAGGTGCAGGACCTTGCACTTGGCCTTGTTGAATTGCATGAGGTTTTTCACCGCCCAGTTGTCCAGTCTGTCCAGGTCCTCTGGATGGCAGCGCAGCCCTCTGGGGTATCGGCTACTCCTTCCAGTTTGGTATCATCAGCAAACTTGCTGAGGGAGCACTCTGTGCCTTCATCCAGGTCATTGATGAATAAAGTGAACAGGACTGGACCAAGGACTGATCCCTGGGGGACACAGCGAGCCACAAGCCTCCAACTAGACTTTGCAATATTCACTTGTATTTTTTGTGGTTTTGTTGTCTTCATGTCCTGTACTTTCTTCTGGACCTGATAAACAAGTGGCAGACTGAATTAAGCTACTTGAAAAGAATTAGGCCAAATTCTCCAATATCTGCTGTAACTAGTGGATATGTAAGTGACCAAAGATGCCAACATCCCCTATTGTATTTGGAAAAAAGGAAAATCAGAGACCTCTGCAGTTCTTGCTGTTCCAAGGAACACTTAGAAAAACTAGGGAACGGCTTGATAGGCAGATCACAAGCACTCCGATTGGAAGGCAGAGGGAGTTGATTATTCACTTGCAAAGAGTGAGAACTATTCATAAGGGCAGCCTACTTGAGATAATATCAGTGCCAGAGAAATACTTGATAAAGCTCTGTGAGCAGTACTGAGGACCGTTTAGGTTGTTTTGGGTCTGTCCTCTCTGAATCTTAAGTGTTTAGATAATAAATCAAGACAGAAGCATCCTGTCTGTCTCACAAAAATAACTGCTGTCATTTCAGATACATAAGCGGTACCTTTTTTGGCAACTGCAACAGAAGACGACCCAATAAATCAGCAACCTCCTCTTAGATAAAAAGGAAATTGTAGGGACTTGGGAGAGATGTGTCTGCAGTATTGTTCTTTCACAAGATAAAAAAAAGGATCAGAGAGATGTTTACATTCCCATCCTTCCCTTCACTTTTACCCCAGGGTCTCTGGTTATCTGTTACCTTTTTATTGAGTGCAGCTGAGACCAATTACTTTTTCTGTGATTACTGAGGTCAGATCTTAAGTTAGATGTGTAGTACAAATATTTCTTTGAGATATAAGGAAAAACAGATTGCCAAGAAAAAAGAATCCATTCCATTGCAGATAGCAATGCTCCAGAGAGCACTAGCTGAACATGCCACCTTCTTAGCATTTCTAATATGCTAACTGTAGAGAAATATCAGAAGAGTTTCATTTGATTTTAAAGATAGTTTTAAAGTACTTGAAACTGCTGCATTGCTGCTGCATTGCATAGTTCTTATATGTAATGTAGACTGTTGTGGGAAAAGAGGAGCTATAATGCTTGAAGAAAAGCCATAATTCAACACTTTTCCCTATATTTTTATGAGATGATATGCAGCAAGGTAACAATATAGGAGAACTCCTCTGGATTAGTAAGACTGTCTCCCTGCTCCTCTGGCTGTTTTTTTAAAACCAGAATTATACTGTTAGTTTTAGACAGGCTGTGTAAGCCAGAAAAAATGGAATAAAGTCTGCATCTATTTAGTCAGTTTGAAATAGGTAAATGAATTATACCAGTGGCTTCCTGTGGAACATTTTGTGTTCCCTCCTTTCTTCCTTGCCTCCCCACCCCAATCTAATTGCAAACCTGCTTTTATAAAAGAGATAACCTTAATGTAATGATGATCAAATATAAATGATGTGTACTTATCGAAGTAAAACTGGTAGTTCGGTAAATGTGCTGGTACATGTTTTCCTCTGCAGTCATGGCCAGAATGGTGCAAATAACTGGACTACAATGGCATACTGCCACTACCATCTTTGGGAAACGATGGTAGTAATTGGAAATCCCCTTTCCAACCATCAGAAAAAAACACCTGCCCTAACGATCAGTTTCCTATTAAATTTCAAAGCAAAGGTGAATGGAAGAGCCTTCTCAGAAGTTAGTAGATTATTTAGATGAATAAATATTCAGAAAAAAAAAAGTGGATATACCAACAGCTTATGAAAATGATGTGCCCATTGAGTTCCTGGGCACATCAGAAATAAGAGCTTCCATTTGCTGCTATTTATCAGACATGCTGTTGATCAGACATACTGCTACTACCATCAACATATTTTTTCACAAGAAAAGCTGTTAGAAGAAGCTATTAAACTATAAAAATTATTCTTTTTTGATAGACCCCAAAGGCTACAAATCACACTTGGGCTCTCATTTCCAGACTGGTGGAGTCTGGTTATGTTAGTTCTTTGGCAATTGAAACTCTGAATATCTGGATAACAGTAGTCAGCTTGATCCAGTTCAACTCTTTCCCCTTCCCAAACTGCTTACTCCCTAAGAGTGACTCACTTGCAGTGATTGTGAAAACCTGAAGTTTTCTGTTTTAAGAAATCGTACAGAAGTAATTCAAAAGAAATTGGGTGTTGAAAATAATTTAGAAGATGATCTTAGATGATCTCTAGAATCCCCCCTACCCTCAACCATTCTTAGAAAAAGTTTCCATTTGAGCCACTTTGAATTCTAGAAAATGATGGCAGCTGAGAATTAGGCCAATAGACAACTTCTTTTTTTCCATATTTTCCATTTCCAAAATTATGATTGTTTATTGCATTGATCATCTAACTCCTTCCCTCCCAATACATATATCAATATTGAAGTGTGACTGTAATACTTAAGTAGTCTGAATCTTTCACTCTAGCACACATACTGCTCAGACAGGAGTTGTGTTTGGAGCTGTGTTTTTATTATATCCCAGGGAATATTCTGCATTTGATGTTTCAATAACTTAAGATGTCAGTCAGACCATTCTCAATTACAATGCAGCATATAGTTTCCAGTATTTATGAGACACCACACACTAGAGTAGGTGCAGGTGGGCATTGCTATAGACTTTCTATACCACAGGGTATATCCCATAGGCTTGGAAAGGATGCTTTTTTTTTTTTTTCCACAGATCAGGTCCTTCCCTAATCAGGAAGGAACATCCAGGAAATAGATTTAGTGAGGTTCCTTTTGTATGTCAGTGATACTATTGATTGTTGGGAGGAGTACTTTGATTTACTTTGTGCCTTTAGGTCCTTAATGAGCAGCTAAAGAGGTGAAGCAGAACCCAGTGTCTTGGGGCTCAGAGTAACATGCAAGTATCATATGTTTATACTACACAATACATTCAGATTAACTGGACAGCGCTGTCACTGTTTTCAGTGGAGAAAGTGGTATGAAATACTCTTCTGTCTATGGACAGGTGGCCAGCCACCAAAGTAACATTGGTTGTGCCTTTTCACAATCAGTCCTGAAAGTTTCTAGAAGGTAAAAATGAACTGCCTCAACATATTCCTGTTCTTGAATAAGAAATCAGGGGATTAGTTTTTCTATCATTTATAATATGGAAGGCTTCAGAGGCTGAGCATTTTGTACAGCACGTAAAAAAGTCACATTTTCACTGTTCGAGGTTTATAGAAGTTTAGTTTTGGCATTTGCTGTGACTCCTTTTTCATCCCATGCTCAGGGAAGCCTTTTTGTATCTCACAGCCTGTCCCTCCAATTTCACAGGTCTTGTGACATATTTGTACAGGAACAACTAACTTGGTTAGTGGTTAATTTTTAAGAAATAGGTTATATCCCCCAGTATAGATTGTTTTAGATTGAATTAATTAAAGGCAAGCTAAGAAAATGTAATGCTATTAAGGAAGTGCATATTCTCTGCAGGTGCTTCATTTATGTGAGGTCAATCGGACATTTTTCATTGATTGTCTAGGAATAATGGTAGTAACTATTTGTTAAAGATAGTCTTACATCTGTAAAGAACATATTTTCAGTTTCTCAGTGAGGTAACTTCCTTTTTTAATTTGATGATTATGTTGCTCGTCTGTAGCTCCAGGGGTTTGTTTCAGATTCCCAGGGCATAAGGATTCTTTTGTCATATTTCTCTTTACAAAGGCATATCATTTTTGTTGAAAGTTAAGAGACCTGGTGTCCAGAAATCTCTGTCAGCTAAAAGCTACATGGAGATTTCTTTCTGTATTCTGATCTTAAGTCTCCTTCACTCAGCAAAGGGGACTTGGAAGAGGAAAGCTCCAAATTTCATCCATGTCAGAGGGAGTACGTATACAGGTGGCCTTGGAATTGCAAACCCCATTCAGAAGCCCATTTCATTGGCTTCTCTGTGCAGATACTGTATGTCACCTACTCCCTATTTGTTTACTAATTCAGGTGCTTCAATTTATAGTCCTTATTCAGATAAAATACCCAAACGAGAACCAACTGCCTTTAATTTCTGTTGCAAGAATATTGTGAAACTCTTTTAAAAGGGTTTATAAGTTAAGTTAAGCTTTCAAAACTCTGTGGAGAAAAAAAGATACTAAACAATTGTGCAGTTTTCTGAGGTCCGAATAAACTAAACAAAGCTTAATTGATCCTACTTCTCTGTTAACAGTTCTGCTGTACTAAAAGTGCTTTTTTTTAGGTCCTGACATATTCTTCGTAAAAATCACATTAAGTTTTAAGTGATGCCTGATACTGCAGTAAAGTAATGGGTTGTTTTCTCCTCCTCTTTTGGGCAGTTTTGGTATGAATCATGATGGAATTGGAAATTCCTGTGGGACCAAAGGTCACGAAGCAGCAAAGCTAATGGCAGCTCATATTACAGCAAACACCAACCCTTTCTCTTGGTCAGCCTGCAGTCGGGATTACATCACCAGTTTTTTGGAGTAAGTAATCTCTCAAGAAAAATGATAAATTGTTCCAAAAATTCATGTCTTTTAGAATAAATAGTTGATGGAACTACAGTGACCTTTTCTAATAATTTACAATTTTAGGATTAAAAAAACCCAAAACTATGAAGAGTCACTGTCGTATTTTTTTGTATGTAATAGCAAAAGTTTCTGCTGCATTCTTAGTCTCACAATTCTCATTTTTTATCTATTTATTTAAACCTTTTTGAAGTGCTGACCATATCTCATTACTTCATTAATCTGAAGGTAAGAAATAAAAAGGAAGAACAGGGAAGTATATTTTAAAATAAATAAAATAAATGCACAGTGTCAAGCAGTCTAAGAGAACAGCGTTCTATTCCTGTTCCCCCCCGAATTACATTTTCCTGATTATGTTAATAACTTAAACTTGTTTTAAATTACCCTAATTGGGTAGTTTTTATCCAGAAATCCTTTTTTTTTAAAACTCCACAATAAAAATACGTTAGTCACAAAAATGTACTGATTATTATACATTGGCATATCTGATGCATAATGAAGCCTTTGTTTGCAATTTATATTGAGGAAGATAAACACCGAAGTAGAGTGAATTCACTGAAAGTAGATTAATAACAGGACTTTTAAAAATGTGTGTTACACAGGGGCTTCATGAAGGCAAACTGCAGTTTTGAGGTAGGTCAGTGTCATCAGGGCAATCATTCCTTTAAGAAATAACGATAGTTTAATAGTTCAGATACTTGCTATGTTGTAGGAGGTAGACTTAAACCAGGCTTAAAACAGTCATCTGACCACTGAAGTACAATGAACAAAATGAGCTGCTTCTCCTCTTTTAGATATCTAACTTCAGAATAAGGTACTGTATGTCTTACAGACTTACCTGGACCCATCCAGGCAAGTAATATTTGCTTTTTTTTGATAATAATGTAGCTCCCCACGCAGTATACAAGCTCATCAGTTTGTTCTGTGTAGGTGCATAGGCTCCATAAAGAGTCAATGGACAATTTCGTGTAGATATTAGGCACTGTTCAGATGAACGCAATTCTCTTCAGTTACTCTGTCAGGGTAAGGGACTTTGTATCATCCCACTGAGCTATGCAGTTGCCTTTTATGCATTGTGGTGTTTGGGATGACTGCCTAAACTAAAGTATGCTGACAAAATCATCCTACAAATATCTGTGGTACGTGTTTCTCAGAACATAAATTATTTTTCTGATAAGAAATACCTATGCATTTATTTTAACACAAGTTAAAGGAAAATCTAGACAATGCCATCTTGTTTTATCACTGCTAATCACTTCTGCCAATGCACTGGTGTCCATTCCCTTCAGTATTCTTTCTGGTATATTCTCAGTCTTGTCTTGCCTTTATTTGTCACTCTCTTTTGAACTCATTTTTCTGAAGATATCTTGTCTATAGATGAAGATCTTATTCACCAGGTAGTAAAGCAGTCATTCGTTTTCCATTTATGGGTTTGAAGAAACATGTAGTGAATTCTACAGCTTGAGTTATGCTGCCAGAAGAGGTCAGCAAATTTGATCAGAGTGGTCCTTCGTTGTTTTAAATTTCAGTCTGGATGAACTTCCTTGTTTCTTAGCTTGATGCCTCTGCGTAGTAGTGATCTTTTTACTGTATCAATTTTAAAAAATTACCTTGCGGCTTTACTACTTTGTTACATTTTTTTTTCCTGTATTATTTACCCTTAGTATCTCCCTTATTCTCTAACATTCTTTGTGTTTCATTTGCTGTAAAGTTTCAAATCAGCTATAAACTCTTTGTGATAAAGTCAGTAAGATACCACTGAAATTGCAATTTTGCTAGCATAAATACAGTGTAGTATGCTGGCGAATCTGTTCACGTAATCCTAATCTCCTCAGATTTTTTGAGATATTTCTTTATTATTTGCAACTCTTGATAAATTAGTGCCATCTCTGAATTCTATAAAAATTATTATTGGAGATCCTATATAGTACTTGAACTCTATAAATAATTCCAATAATAGGTTGCTTTTTATAAAGTTATGCTGAAAGCCCAGGAAGATTTTTTTTTTCAAAGTCACTTTGGATAAACATTGTTTTAGGCCTTTGAATTATTAATGGATTTTTCAATTGTGTAAGTTACATTGTTATATAATGTGCTAAGAGCCAACCACCTTCCTCACCTACTAATGTTATGTCCTGTAAAAAAACCTCAATATGATCTATTAATTATAAATCCATACTGCTTATTATTCATGGCTTTAATAATCCCTAAATGCATGGATGACTCTTTTTTCCTTGAAATATTTATTGTATCATTTCACAAAGTAGAATAGTCTGCATCAGAATCTATTTTCTTTCCCCTGTAAAACTATACTTTATTTTCCCCAATTTTCTAGTGCTTTGCCTCCCCGATTATTCATGTAGTTTCCACAAAGGCAGCAGGAGCTGCCATTAATTAATGGAAGCTTTTAAAATATCAATTGCACAGATATGTGCAGCTGTCAAAAGCCAAAATTGCTTCTTTTTTACCCATTAACACCTTTCCTTGAGGCAGAACATCTTGAAGAGCAGAGGCGTATCTATTGCATGTCAACATCAGAGAGAAAGAAGCAAGGGAGAAAAAAAGAATTTCATGTTGCACCAATTCCTTGTATAGCAAAACAGTCTGCATTCTGAAAGGATGAATGATTCCATTTTTTTTCTGATACTAACAACAAATGAGGAAAGGCTGATTTAGAGCTCTAGAGGCAAAGCCTCAAGACCCTGTCATTTCTGTCTGCATGTGCTTAATCCCAGATATATTAAACTCTGCCCTCTTCCTCTCCATTTTTCTCAAGAATGGAGAAACGCCAAAGACAAGAATCAAAAGACCACAAACAGGGATGAGAAGTGCTTTTTCTGTGCATGGTGGGTATGGCTAGTAGGATTCATTTAGCTGTGAAAAAGGAAAATCTATGAAAAGGAAAACATGGTGGAGTGAAGTGCAGAAATGCCCAAGCAGCAGAAACCTGAGCCAGTGAATCTTTGTGACATATCACAACAGCTTTTGAATTTATTGGCTTGGGTCTGGATGCAGTCCATCTACATTATGACAGGGCTGTCATGGTGCCAGGGTAATGCAGCTGGAATGCATTCAGCCTGAAGCTGGGAAGGTGTCATAGTGTTACAAGTAAGGTACATCCATGTGGATTTGTCAGCTTGAGCCATCACTTGCTAAGGTATTTTTGCACAGTGCCCCATTTCACAGGATAGGCAAAGCTTTTCTGCACTTTCTCATCATGCACTGAAACAGAAGTAATCCTGGTGATACTCAAAGGGTATTTAGCTTCACCTTGCACTTTCTCAAGACTTTCTAAAAATTACATCCAGACGTAAATTTCACAGACTTGGGACAAATAGAAGAAATTAAGGAACAGCCATTAAGTGTCACTGGGAAGATACCAGTTCAGCCAGACACTGCTTAAGAAAACTTTATTTTGCAGAATGACCTGGTAGAGGATGGAAGTGACTGTAAGCGTGGTAATAAAGGCAAAGCAAAGCTGTATAGTTAAGAGTGACCCAAGCTCCCAAGACAGAGGACTAGCCAGCAGAGGTTTGAAATGGCCATATTTTGTAACTGTGGGAAAGGCTTTCCTAAAGCAAGTGCTATTTTTCTGCGAAAATCACTTATTCTAGTATATGATAAGCTGCTCTTTGTCAACCATTATGTTAGGCTGAAAGATTGGAGAAGTGTTGATAAAATGCTTTACAACAGCTTCAGATTTCTCTAAAATTTTATGGAATTAAATGCAAAAATGCTCCCTGAGAGCTGAGCATTTGGTGAGCAGTGTCAGAGGACAAAGGTTCCTGTGAGAACAGCAAAAATCTTCAAATATATTTTACAGGAAAATTAATGAACTCTAAATGAACCCATGTAGTGAATGAATGGATAGTGATATTAAACTAGTCATTTTAAATTTCATTCTATGCTACACATATATATACTTACCCATCTATAGAGCATTCAAGTTTCATTATATGCAAAAGATATTTATATAGTGTGCATTGTTATCTTTAGATCAGTGAGCAATCTCAAGACCATACTCCTTTGGCATTTATAATCTACTCTTAGTGTCAGTATTTTGGGATATTTTCCTCAACCACTGAAGGAATTATATTCTTTTGTGTAGGTTGCTGAGATATTTGGGAATAGATATATTAAAACATGAGCCTAATTAGGAAAACTCTACATACATAGTTTTCACATTCTCTTCAGAGCCTTGGCTATAGAAGTAGTGTCTGCACAGATGCCTTAATCCATCATTTAGGTCATGAGAAGCCTCTTACTCTCTCTTAAAAAAAAATAAGTGCTCTAATGGGGATAAGAAAGATCTCTTGACTTTATATATGCTACCTGAATACGATAAAATCATAAAATGTGAAGCTAATTCCAAGGAAAATTTTTCTAAAATTGCAGAGATTAAGGTATTGGGGCATTATTTTCCCTTTCATTATCTTTTTTTCACATCTACACATTGTTTGTTCATTTACTTTTTTCACTTTCATACATGATGATTACTCTTAGATCTCTAGAAAGTCCTCCAATACCTTTATTCATCAGACACCTTTTTGCCTTGTTCTCTTAAGATTTAGCAGAAATCTTGGTTCTAAGATATCTTGGTTTTGCGTTGGTGCAATGAAGAGAAAGGGGGAAGATAAGGGATACAGGCTCAAGAGTATTACAGCACTTCTGAGTCCAGGAGAAGTTTTCTGGAAAGGTTGCAAAGATCCTTACTGTGTTATTCTTTTTGTGCATGGATTTGGTGAGACCCTTGATTACCAATGAGGGAATGACCTTGTTTCATGACTGCTTTATAGCACTTGCTGTTTTTTTTCAAAATACTTCAGTTAACACAGTACAGTGTCACATTCTTATACTAAGAACATGTAAAATGTGTCAATTTTGTCCACGTAGCTTGAGAGAAATAATAGAACTGAAGCAGAAGGAAAAAGAGAAACAAATTTTCAGTCTGGAAAATGGTGATATAGTATAGTCAATTAGAGAGTCACCACTTGCTAGTTGTTCTTGCTTTTTCTTGCTATAGCGGTATTCCATTTCAGTGAAAGTGGTGTCATTAGAGTAGACCAGACTTTTTTTCTATAAGGATTTGGACTTTTGTTATGTGCAGTAAGCATTAAATATTTATTTCTGCAATTAGAAATAGAGTTAGATGTAGAGGTTCAGTGCATTTAAAGATAAAAGTATGATTCTGTAATCTAATATGTGCAGGAATCCTTATATTTCTGAAGAGAGTCACCAAAGGTAATGAAGAGTCTTAAATGCTGTGTCCTTGCCTACCTGCTTACAGCAATTGTATTTTACAGACCAAACTCTGTTCTGCTGGAATCTTTAGAAATATTCCTATCAGGTACCATACTAGCTGGAGCAGTTATTAAGTGCTAAACTTCTTGCTTGTTTAAGCAGTTTCTATTTCAGTTTGGTCTGAACAATGTGAAAGGATCAGAATTCCGTATTGCAATTGTTCATGTGTACCCTTCATCCACAGAAAATACAGAGCTGAAGTATTTAGATTCAAAACAACATAGCGTAGTTTCACAACTTTTTTCTTTCCTGAATCACATGCTTGTTATTTTAAATTTCAATACATTTTCAACATAATTTCAACATGTTTTATGGCCTGATTATAGGGAAAAAGTATGTAAGAGAATAACATATAATTCATTGGCATTAGTAGCAGAATATCCTTTTTTTGTGTGTGTTTGCCTGATTATTGTCTTAGTTGCTATATTACATCTTCTGAAATGATCAGGGTTTTCTTGTTTGTTTATTTGTGATTTGTTATAATATTTAGAAGAAATGGATAAAATAGGGGTAAAACTAAAAATATAAACTATATGGTCAAAGGTTTTTTTTTTAACTCTTACTATCTGCAAATGAAAAGTGCTGAGAATTAGCAATATCCAAAATACAGTGTAGAATATTCACTTGTGAAGTTGTGTTCCTTTGGCAAGGTGCATGGAAAAGATTGGGGGAAAAAAAAAAGTAAGTCCTGGCAAAATTTGTAGGAATGTTGGAAAAGAATTTAAAGTGTTGGCATAAGAATTCTTTAAAAATCCTCACTTATTCACATATGAAATGAAAGTAAAAAAGCATCTGTCCTCTTTTATGCACACTGACTAAATAAAACTGAATAATTACCTTTAGCAAAACATAAAACTTTCTAAACAGAAGACCTTTGCCTCTGGCTTTGTTTATTTGTTACACTACATTAAAATATCATGTTTGAATGTGAGAATATTTTGAAAAATCAGTAACTATAAAAGAATATGAACTTTTTAAAAGAGGCTGATAGTTAAAATAGAAAAATTTGAAGACTAAATAATTATTAATGCAATGGAAAAGTTCTTGGGTCCATACAAATCTAGGTATATCTAAAGAGTATTTTGACCACTGTACCTATTCTGTTCACTCAAATGCAAGGTTGCACATTAAGATTGTAATCTTATAAACATTTAAATGTGTTGAAATATAAATGTTTTTACTTTTATATAGCCAGTTGAGCTTCTTGTTATCTGTAAGATTGTAAAATACTTAGTGGTTGAAGGATTAAAGGGGTTGTTAAGAATTATAAACTTCATTTAAAAAAATTGCTTAATTTGGTTTTCATTCGGTGACCAAATGTAGTTATTCTTCAGTGAACACAAATAGGAAATTGAAAAATGAAAATCAGTCTTGTGTGGCTCAAATTATCGTACTTTATAAAAGGATGATATATGAAATTTATTTCACAATCTAAAATGAGCATTTTTGTTTAGTAATAATGAAATACTCTTTTAAGTTCTTAATTCCCTCTACATATATTTTTATCATGGCTGTACCATTTTGCTGTTTGTTTATTGCAACCATATTTCTTTCACACCCAGTGCTATTAAAAGTCAGAACTAGATACATGATATCGTTACTGTGATTAACAGTCAATAGAATTCCTAATTCCTTTGGTCCTTTATGTTGAACAGTTCAGGCCGTGGTACTTGCCTTGATAATGAGCCTCCCAAGCGTGACTTTCTTTATCCAGCTGTGGCCCCAGGTCAGGTGTATGATGCTGATGAACAGTGTCGCTTCCAGTATGGAGCAACATCCCGCCAATGTAAATATGGGGTAAGAAGTCTTAATCCTTATGCTGAGTGTTCTGCTTAGTCATTTGTATATATTCCTTTATAACAGACAACTTTAGTTAGATGGAGTAGTGGGTTACAGATTTCCTAAAGGATTCTGTCTGGTGCCGCCATGTGTAAGCGAAGAGTTGATTTTTATCTTTATGCTGCATCTTTTGCTTGAGTCATTTGTGTGTACGGTACTCCAAAATGTGTGAGTAACAATGAGTTGAAGAAGCATTTTTTTTAATGTTAGGAGGAAAAAGAAGCCTGTACCACTGATCCTGCTTCTTCTAAACTGAGCACAGATTTCAGTTAAGTGAGATCAGGTCCGTCTTGTATTAATCTTGAAATGTGAAATCTGCAAATCTGTTGTGTTGGCGTAACTTTTCAATTTAAAGCTACATTTTGAAATTTCTTTTGTACTTGTGTTGATTTGCCCGGTCTGTTTGTTTTACTTTTTTTTCTACTTTTTTTTTTTTTCTGGCATTACAGTTATTGTTTTTTACATTATTCGGATCTCATACTGAGAAGAATAATTGGGTATGGGAAGAGCAAAACATGATAGTAAATAACTGAAAAGAGCTGAGTATAGAAGATTTTGGTTGCTAGTACCAGTGTGCAGTATTTAAGTTAAAGGATTTGACAGTAGAAATAAAAACTGCACACTAATATTTAGGCCATTTATGCAATGCATCTTTAAGTGTTATCTTGAAGAAAATCTTGCTCAAAATATCTAGTAAAAGGATGCATTCTGTTATGCTTGTCATTTAATTTAGTCTCAGCTAATAATTTAATAAACCTTAAAAATATATCTAATAGTTTAAAAATGCATATTTTTTAATAATATTTTAGTTACTGGTTATTCAAATAAAATAGGGTAATCATTAAAATTGTTCTAATCACTTTTCTAAATGTTAAATATAAAGAAACTCTATGTTTAATATCCCTAGGTGACAAATAACAGTATTATTCTTGGGATGGCTCTTTGGCAGATCATATTGTACAAAGGATTTAAAAGCTGTATGTAGTTGGCTGACTAGCTTGCTGGATCTTCTGTTCTTGATCTCTCATTAAAATTCTCTTGGCCTTTATTATTTCTCTTTAAGATCTCATTTCTCATCCCAGTTCTTTGAGGGCTTCTTTTCTCCTACTCTTCTTTTTGTCCTTGTGTCTTACTAATTCTCACCACACACACTGTTTTCAGACTAAGGAAATCTGCAGGTATTTCGTCCATTGTTTTTGGAGTTATACTGCATTTTAAATTAAACTAGAAAGTTAATAATGTGCAAAACCTGGCTTTTCTTATTGTACATTATTTTTTCAAACTTTGTTAAACTGTGTAATTGTTGTTGTGATGATCAAACTGCACAGAGCGGTTTTGTTTTTAAACCAGTATTTTGACCTTAAAAATGGAAATGTTTAGAAGTAATAAAGACTTAAGTAATCTTGGCTCTTTGTTTTTGAGGGTTTTGTTAGGATTCCCCTATATTTACAAAAAAGATGCTGGAACTTAACTGTGACACTGCTTGAAAGAAATTAAGTCTTCATGTGACATCACCAGTCCTCCGAGTTGATGCAATATATTGTGTTCCACCAGTGTAGCATGGAGCATGACTTAAAAATACATTTTTTGTGAGACAAATAATAACAGTATTCAGATAGTATATATTTACCTGATGATTTACATGATAGTAAAAGTTTGCCAATCTATTATATACATTTAAAATACTGCCTACCATAACTCTCTGAAAATGCTGCCATAATTATGATGGCTCATCTTTCAAGTGATGCCTTGGAAGAGAAGAAAATTACCTGCAAGTTGATAGCAGATTGAAAATATTCAAAGAGGTAATATCTCCTCATGGGAGAAAGGGTTTTTAAAATTGAAGAGTAGAGCTAGCTCTAAATAGCCAGAAAATTGACTGTTAGTTCTATTCTTCCATTATTAAAGCTGCAACAGCCTTTGGTTCAATACTCTGGATGTTCCTATTTGATGTCGTACTTGCAGCAAAACACTACACTGTAATAGTTATTTGGTTCCATTCTAACAAATATATGTGCAGGTATGAACACAGAGACATAGTGATGTTCTCTAATGAACAAAGTAACCTAGTAGGTGCACTAACGTTTTGCCAGAAGTCAGCTGCCCCTATGCTGAAGTGCCTGTACTTCACTGTAATTTTTCTGACATGGATTTTAGTAACTCAGAAGGAAGGAAACTCTAAAACAAAGGAAAATCTGAGAAATAGTTGCCCTCCGTTTTGCTTACATATTTCACTGATTTGTAATGGTTGAACTCCCAAGTCAGAAAGACAAAATCACAAATTTTATTTAGGCTGATAGGTCTAGATTGAGTATTCTTTAGATTTTTAGTATTTTAGACTTAGTACTTTCAAAGCAACTTAGAGAATTGTGATGCTCTTTCTGCTTTAAAATTCTGTCCGGATGTGTCTCCTTTAGAAAAATTACCTTTCAGCCATCTAACGTAGATGACAATCCGTGTTCTTTGCTGTTTCTCCCCTATTTCCTCATGTATTCTCTATGTGTGTTTATTTCAACCATATGTTGCTTTTGATCATAAACTGTGTCCTGATCCTGTACAAAAGTGCAAAAGAATTTTGCACTTTTAAGTACATGAAGCCTTCTTTTTCCCTTAGGATCTTAAATACCTGGAGAGGTGTTTGAGGCATTAGGACATCAGAATACAAGTACTGAACAGGCTGCAAGGCTCAGCCTTTCTAGTGTGTTTAGTGAAAGGAACTTTGGCCCTGAAAGGAGCTCTGTGGTAGTTTTGCAAGAATTACTGTTAGATAAGACCTAAATAGGCAAGGGCAAAATAGATCTATCTGTTTTTTCACTTATGGACAAAACTGCTCCAGCAGAAGCATTACTGCTACTGGTTAGATTTTCCTGTGATGTTCAGCACATGAAGTCAAACAAGAATTCAAGGAGCTCAAGTTTAGCTAAGTTATCAGTAATGCCTTTCTAAGCAGCGATCTTTTAATGTCACATTTGCATTGTTCTTTGTACTTTCCACAAATCCCTGATACAGTGGCAATTTTAGAGAATTTAAATTAAGGAATAGATACTTTGAATGAAAAAAAAAAAGAGGAAAACTTGTCACAAATACTTAAAGCATCAATGCTTAAACATTAATGATTAATAAAAGTAAGAAAATAAGATACACTTAAAATACTACATTTTTAGGATACAATATCAGAATTAACTTTCATTAAGCCAAGTTGTGGACGTTTTGCTATAAGCACAGCTTTTTCCTGAGGTCAATACATGTTTTCACATATCTGACTGGATGCAATGCAGTGGGAGAGCCTGAAGTAGTTGGAGACCATATGAAGAGCACCAGTTGCTATTCATTCACTTTGCTAGGGGATAGCTTCATCTTTGCTAGGATGATGCAGTGTGACTTGTCCTCTGCTGGTTGTCAAGCATGGCTCTTCTCCACTTGATGCGCTGGTGTTCCTGGTACTAGAGAAACTTTTTCAGTCTTTTCATTTGAGTGAATGTAAGGAGAACATTTTTCATGGACTCCTTCCTTCCTTAACTTCTTGAGCATCTGCTTAATAATTGGGCTGTTGGCTCTATCTGGATTAACTTGGGAAAAAATTCCAGTCTCACTTTGAATTTCTCTGTTTTATGGGTTTAAATATATATATATTTAAATATATATACCTAACTGTATTTTAGAGATTTTGTGGTTCAAAATAATGCTTTGCTTTAGAGTTGGTCCTCATATTTTTAGGACAAAGGCTAAAACCTCAGACATTTTAATAGCAGTTAATACTTTATGCATATGGTTGATATTGCTGTGGTGCATTTTATGACCTTTGAAGGTGTTGGCTGCTAGCATAGATTTCAGTAATAGTGCCTAGCAATTCTTATAGTGCATGTTGTTGCAGTCTTTGCTTTCTGAGCTTTGGTAGTGTCAGTATTATGCTTTAAAAAGGTGCGTAAGCGGACAAATTCTTTCCTTTGCATTCATGACTGCTTTCGCTCAGATTAGCAGGAGCAATTAATTCATATTTCACACTAGAATTTAACGCATCAGGTAGTGTATTTTAGCTGATGACAGGTAGCTCTTTTCTGTGTCATGGTCTTATGTTTGCAATTAAGTTCTACAGCTAGTTTGCTAACTAAAATAGCTGAAAATTCAAACAGTTTATACTCACATTTGGTTAGTGCATTTTGGAGAACAGATGAAGTTCAAGCTGTGAACTTACTGCCTCTTACTGCTTATGAAAGGCAAATTGAGGATATATCCTCACAGTGAGGAGTCCTCCTGCTGTCCTCAATAGGTCTCTTTCTTTCGTTGTCTCTGAGAAGCTTTTTATGAGTTATGGGGAATGCCTACAAGGCAAATTGCCATTAATGGAAAATTATTGGGAAAGTGTTGACTGCACAGATTCACCTTCATTGCTTCATACCTTCACTGATTCCTACTTTCCCACATGCCAACTCAAAGTAGTCTAAGTAATGAGCTGAAATCCAGGACAATAAACAGATTTTCTATAAATATTTCTGTTCTATAATATTTTCTCTAGGACAAAATCATCTGAAATTACAATTTACCCTTGTAATTAAGTGATACAAATCTTAGTGTTAGGAAATAATACATTTTAATATAGTGTGTATTTTATATGAGCAGAAATGATTACAGATTCAATAGCCAGGGTTGACAGTATTTTCATGGTACATATATTTGATTTAGTTAAAGGAAGCAGTTGAATTTGACTTCAAGCTTTTAGTGTGGTGAAAGGAGGTTCTGAGGTCTCTTTTACAAAAAGGAAAGGAAGAGAAATACTGGTATATCTTTGCTGCAACGCTGCCAGTTTCTGCTCCTGCGTCTTCAGTAGATCGTAATATGCATTCACTTGAATTTGTACGCAATACTTACTTCCTAACTGGCTGAAAAGTGGCTGACTCCCTGGCTTCTCACAGCTAAGTCTTTTTATATTCAGTGGTTTTTAGCAGGGCAGTTGTTGTTCAATGAGAGATCGATTTGTTTTACGTGGTTTTCAAACTGCTTTTAGAAGTTATGTGCAAGCAAAGAGGGTAACCTAAGGTGCTGTCACTGCACTCTGTCATCCCTGCCAGCTTCTCCAGCGTTCCTTCCTGTGTCAAGTCTTGCCTGTGCAGTGCAAAACCTTCCATCACTATCATGCAGGCCTTTTGCACTTCCAGTGATTAAATTCTGGAATTTCTTCTGGATTTTTTCTATCAAGGAAAATGCCAGTTGTTTTCCTCTATCTGAATATTAGAGTAGTTTTACATCTTTTGTATCTTGGTTAACTAAAATTCTCACATGGCCAACACTATGTACCAATCTGATGCCATCCTTTTTTTTCTTTCCTAATGTTATCCTCTTTCTCTTTTTGCCTCCCTCCCTTTCGTTCTCCCTTTCTTCTTTCCCTCACTGACTTTCTTTTTTTCTCTCCCTGCCCTACTTTTTGTGTGCATTTCCTCTCTTTCTCTCTCTTCTTCTTCCTGCCACCTCTTTGTCTTTTTAAAATGACAGCAGATCATGAAGATGTTAAATGTAGACGAAACACAAAATAGATCTGAATTTAATAAAGCTGTTAAAAAAGTGGGAGGGGAAGACAGTGGTCAAAGTGGGAGAAATGCAGTAATTATAGAAGGGACAACAGTGACATTCTAGCTACTGTTATGGGATTTCGATAAAAATGGGGTATGTTGCATGGATTTGAAAGGGAAGATGCTGCTTGTAGGTGAGTGACTTCGGGGGGCTTCTGTAATTTTCGTAAGTTCACATAAGCACCCAATATTTAGGAAAGTTTGATGGTAGCATAATATTAATATATGGCTTAGCCTTGAGAATTGTATTTCACATTCCTTCAGCATGTTGTGGTTCATAACATGCTGCACCACTTAATGAGCATTTTTTGGAGCACTAACATGGTAACTTGGGTGCTTATCTGAACTAAACTTATCTTTGAACTTTCTGAAGTTCACCCATCTCTAGAATCACCCTTCTAGTTTTAAGCATATCACCGTTGGTATTTCAGCAATCATAGTGAAAATATTCTAGGTAGATGCTTTTTGAATCTAAACTGTAAGCCACAATTCAAGTTAATTGTTTAAGTATGCTATTCTGGCAAATGCTCATCAAGAGGTGCAGCATAGCTCATAAATGCTGAAGGAATGTAAATCCTAATTAAGATTTTAATTATTTTTTTTTAAAAAAAGCTCCCCCTTCATCACCATAGTTTAATACATGTTGTGAATATATTTCCCATCTTATTTTTTAATATTATAGGCAAAATGCTAGGTTTTATTTGAGGCTTTTATCAGTGTTTGAAATGTTAAGAACAGCACAAGTGGATCTTTGCTCATAATACTGAGTTTTCGTTGTGCTGTACTGTTACCATTTTGTGATGATGATGCTATAGGATGCTTAGATATTACATAATTTGAAATGCCTATATGTAACTCTGCATGACATGACAGAAAGAGGCTCCATCATTGATAACACATAGGCAAAAAGAAGATAATTTGATTTGCTGTTTTTTTTCTCTAGATGGGTTCAGCTTTGTTTAATTTACTGCAAATACAAGCATCCGAATTCCAAACTGAAGTCATGGAGCCCTAAGATACACCGTTACAGGTTGTCATCTATCTTGTCTTGATCTTGTGAAAGGCCTCAGCTTCAGTTTATGTTTCCTCAATTTTTGAAACACTTTCCCTTGTTTCCCTTAAAAAATTAATAGTTTTTAAATCCACACAGTCAGAGGCTGAATTAGGAGTCATTGATTAATTTTCACATTATTCTTTGTTTTCTTAGTTTCAGTAAATTGTTCACACAAATTTGATGTTGGAAAAGGATAAACCTCATGCAGGGTCCCCAGTGAAGGAAAGGCTAACCTTAAGAGTCATCATATGTTGTTGCATGGGGGTGTGTGTGTGTATGAGAAAAGAAGTAGTGTAGCTTCAAATAGTGGTTCTGGGCTGACCTTTCCAGGGCAGTACTTTATATGTTTTTCAGACCAACTTATTAAAAACAGCTTTTTAGAGATGTTTCTGATAGGATAGTGTTAATAAGAAAAAAACTTAAATCAATAACTGTGAACCTAAGTAGTACCAGACATAGAATTGATCTGGAGTAAACTTTATGCACCCTAATAAAATCATCTGCAAATAAAAAGCCATGCAGCTATATATTCAGTATATTTCCATTTTCAGTAACAGTACAGATGGATTTTCCACTTTTTATTTAAGATAGCTGCCTTGCTTTCAAATACCTATTGATGTTATTTTGCATTTCATATACAGGGTGATGGAGATCATCCTTTAAATTCTACTCTTTCTTTTAAATGTCATACGGCAGGGGGAAGTAAATTATCTTTTTAATTAGAGTGATTAAATTTAAATGAAATCATAAAAATAATTCCTGTTTTGTTTTTACTATAAATTATTTCTAGAAAATGATACATTGTGTTATTTTGTTTAATAAATCCTCAGGGTTTCCCATAGTTTTCTGTAAACAAATATTCTGTTGATTTGGGGTTGTTGAATGTCATCATGGGCTCCTTTCTAATTTTAAGCAGAGTTTTTTGCTTAAATATTAATGGTAGTAATAGCCCATAATAATTTTACATTGCATTACTCATTTTGCCTTTAGGGATTTACTGAGGCAAACTCCTTCTGAAATTAATGGCAGAATAAGGACTACCAGGACATAATAATACATAGTTTTTATGTACTGTTTTTAATCCTGTTTCCCAGAGCAATTCAGGAATAAGGAAAATATTTTCCTCATTTTATGAAGTAGGGAGGTAAGCTGACTTGCCTAAAATCCACCTGCAAGCAAATGGATGAATAAGAGTTTGAGAGTGCTGTATCCATTAATTCATGCTGTTTGGTTGATTTCTACTTTGAAATTACTTTGAAAGTACTACTTTGAAATTACTTTGAAATACTTTGAAAGTATTAGGAGATGTTAATTACGAAAATGAATTTGGAGGAGTATAGCACTGCAAAGCAGCTTGAGTACACGGAAAGAATGTTTCCAATTGACAAGAAAATGCTAAATACTCTTCCTGGCAATGAAATACATGGTTTCATTATTACTTCCCCTCTTATATTAAAGTATAAAAGATGTACTTCTGCAGATGTAGAAATTTCTATAGAAAGTGAAATTCTGTAAGTAATCCCTGGAATATGAACCAGAATTCTGGATTCAAATAATGCTGAAAT
The DNA here is from genome assembly GCF_059628265.1 of Tinamus guttatus. Classification (NCBI taxonomy): domain Eukaryota; kingdom Metazoa; phylum Chordata; class Aves; order Tinamiformes; family Tinamidae; genus Tinamus; species Tinamus guttatus. Next base: position 266,950 of record NW_028288843.1, read on the forward strand.
ATAAATGTTTTCAAATTCCAGACTGTGATTTAGTTCCGGCATTTTGCTTGTGCTTTTGTATTGGACTGATTGAAATCTTTTTTACTCAATGCACTTTAATTTTGAGCTTTTCAGGGCATTGATCACAGTTATTAATTTAAATGTGAACTTGATGCAAAATAAATGGTGGGGTCACAAGAAGAATTTTATCATAGCCTGACACTTTCAAATACAGTTTAAAACACATATGAAGTAAATGAGCAAGAATATTGTATTAAAAACAAGTAAGACAGGATTATGATAGACATATCTCATATGGTGTTTAAAGGAAAGCAATTTTATATTTTAAACTGGGAATCAATACTAGATTGAACTTTGGATTCTGGTTGATTTAGATCTTAAGGTTTTAATTTAAAGATGAATTTTGAAGCAACTTAATGTTTGTAAAATTTATAAGTTTAATTAGAGAGTTTTCAGTAGTGTTTGTGACATCTTCTGTGCTTTCCGTATTCTGTATGATTTTCTAAATCATATATACCCTTTGTGATTGTGTTTCTGTGTGAAAATACTGTCATATGAGTGGCAAAGGTGTCTTATGCAGATATTTAAATAAATGCTTCTAATGTTTTGATACTTAAGTGAACAGTAAATTGTAACTTGAAAAGTAAAATGGGTTTTTACATTGACGTTAAACATGACAATATTTCTATGAAAAAGAGACTCAAGAGTATCAATTAATTTAATACATAATTCTCTTTTGTAGAGCCATCAGCCAAATAGGAGTTGGTGTGTCATTTAATATAACTAAATAACCTAGCTCATATTGTTAAGAATGGGATGGAAACTCCAAAAAGAGTCAGAAATCATTTTTCATTGTTTCAGACCATTCAAATATGGTGTGTCTTTTAACAGTTTTCTTTTTTTTAAAGAAGTGCAACTTCCATCAATAGAGTGACTAAATGTACTGTTGCAATATTGAGGCTGATACAATGCTCCTGCTGATTCTAAACTTAGAACAGAATTTTGCATGCAAGTCTACCTCTAAAACATCATTAATCAAGAAAAAGTTTGTACTTTTGAACTGTTGCTGCAGCTACTAGTGAACATGTATAAATGCATTTATATATGCAATACAGTGCAAGAAATGTGAATCTTAGCCTATAATTTAAAGTTGCAATTGTTGAGATGTATAGAAGACAGCGAGGTGCCAGATACATATTCATTTTCCCAGAGAAACAAAGAATATTATCGGGGGAATCTAATAGCTTTATTTCACTCATAGTGTCTTTTCCGTTTTGCTCCTTGTGCAAAGATTCAATCACAGAATCTACATGAGAATCACTTGTGATTTTTGATATATGATGTCAGTCAACTGTTCAATAAAATGTAATAGTAGTGAATATCATACTATCATTTTAAAAAACTCTGAGTGTTTGTCTTTCAAATTTAAAAAATACTTTGAAAATGGAAAATATATATAAGCAAGTTGTGAACTTTTTGTACAGATCTCGGAATAACATAACAAAGATTATCATACAAGAAAGTTGTTACAAAAACAAATAATCTTTAATTCCGTTCTGCAAACACAGTCCAATCCAAGGGCAACTGGAAAGACTAGGAAGATTTCCAAAGTGCTCAGCCAACTTTGGATCATGTCCCACATTATGAATTTCAATCTTAGATAGTTTTAATAATGAACCACTAATGCCAATAAAACTGGCTTAATTTAGATGAGTGTGCAAAAACAAATGAGAAAAAATGTAGGAAAAAAAGATTATTTGAAGAACTGTGTTTATTTAATACTGACAGTATAAGGAATTAGGGTAGTTAAATCATCTATGAAATATCACCTACAAATCTAAAAAGCCTAAAGGAAATATTTTGGTATGTAGCTCAATAATACTAAATACACATGTTCTGTTTTAGCATATGTTACAGAAGAAGAGTGCAAGTAGTCAGAGCTCAGAAACTTCTTAGTTTAACTAATGGAAACAAAATGTTGCTGTTTCATATTTGAGAATTATTAGTTTCCTTTTACCATGAAATTTTGAGGTGTATAAGTACAGAAAGTGAGATATGCTAGGACATCCAAAGACTGCTTTTAAAACAGCATCAAAATATAGGAAGCACATTATTAAACTAATTAGAAAAAAAAACCCACAACCTATGACAAAACACATCCATGGAAGCTATGAAAAACACATTTTTCAGTCTACAATTTGATACTTCCAGATTTTTTGTGGCAAAATATTCTTATGTAAAATATGGTGGCTTTGAAATAGATCCAGAATATTTTGCAGCCCTCTATGTATTTATTTCTCTAACTCTTTTTCTTATTGTCTCTGTTCAAAAGAAATTTGTGTATACCAGTATTTGTAAGAAAACTGGAAACAATTTTAGGCTGTTACTCTGAACAACTTGCTTCTGCCTTCTTTCCTAGGAAGTGTGTAGAGAGCTGTGGTGTCTCAGCAAAAGTAACCGCTGTGTTACCAACAGCATTCCAGCAGCTGAAGGTACTCTTTGCCAAACAGGGAGCATAGAGAAGGGGGTGAGTACAAATAATTTATTGTTTCAGCAGTACACAGAGGAATAAAGAACTAGAAAACAGTTCCTTATGAGCTACTGTGAGAGTGCAAAAAAAAGGTATTAGTTCAGAATACATCTGTATCCTTTAATGATTACTTAATATATCTAGTTAATAAATATATTAAGTAATCATTAAAGGATACAAACATAAAATTCTAAGCCAGACTCAAAAAAAGACTTTTTTCCTGAGTAACTTCTGTAAAAATTTTATTACTTTCATCTTTCTTAAATTTTACAGCACTCTGTTATGAAGGACTGTTGTAACTCTACATATGTAATGGACTTTTGAAAAAGATTTGATATCTTTTATTTTATTAGAAGATAAAAGAATCTTTATTCCTTCAGATTTAAGCAGAATCATATATGCATATAAAAAAATCCATAATAGAATGATTTCTTAAAAAGCCATATTTCTCAGTGACCATTCTATTTTGACTTTTAGCCGTAAAGGACTTTGGTGTGCAATCTGAGATCTAAGTACATGAAGTCAACACTGGAGTGGATAAGCTTGCCCTGTTTTTTTGTTTAATAGAATTTGTATATACGTCTGTGCAGACATATGAATTGTGATTTTAAAAGGTTAAATGTGGCTCAGTAGTTTAGGAAGGAGAACCGAAAATTATTTCCACACTAAGAAAACTAAAAAGACTAAAACTAAAAGAGTAGAATATATGCAGATCAAGAAAATTTCCATGTCCATTTGTTAAGATACACAATACCTTTTATGCAGATTTGTTCAGAGGGACAAGTTGACAAGAACTTACTATATAAAACAATTTCCATTAATTCTCTTGAGAATTGCTGCCTCTGTCCTTAGGATTTACTGCACCAGACTGCTTTTCTCCCTGCCCCCGACAATGACTACTGTCATCTATTCTGTGTTCTGACTCTTGCCATTCTAGCTGGGCTAGTTTCAACAGAGATTACACTGCGTTTTGACTTGCAATCTGATGTTTAAATAAAGAGAATGAAAGCTTTTGGGCAGCTGTCACAGTTTATTAATCCTTGCTGACGGCTTCATTCAGGGCCCTTGACCTAGTGCCATTCTGATGGCTTTTCCATGCTGAGTTTGGAAATATTGGTAAACCATGTTAAATAAATTTGCTGAAGGGGTCATTTAAAAATGTACTGCTTATAGTTAGCCAATAAAAATAGAGACCTTCATATTTTAACAAAACTGTTACCTTTTATTAGAGTAATAGAAAATGCAAGGAGACTTATTCTTAAATCAACAGTCTAGGTTTATTTTGGAATCACCACTCGTTGTCAATGACAAGGAACAATTTACTTCAAATTATATTTTTTTAAACCATGAGAGTACAATACAAAATTCAAGATGCTTTAAGACACTGTTGCTGTGTCCAGTTTCCAGAGGCTTTAATCACTTTGCTCTATACAAAACATGTCTTCCAGTCATCAGTGTCTTACTTCATCATTAGATACTAGAGAAAGAAAAGGGAGAAAATTGGTATTGTTTTACAAGCATAAACTGACCATGCCTTTAAAGAGCAGAGAATTGTATCTATAAATTGTGACTTCAAAGGTTCTTTCCAAATTAATAGTTCCTGATAGAAAAAAAAAAAATCAAAACATAAAACACAAGTTCTTTCCGAATATGTAGTTCTCTTTACCACATGCTAAAGAGAAAATAATAGCTCACAATTCTATAACACTTTATTATTACAGTAATAATAACATTTATATTGCAGTCACGCCTATAAGCCACAACCAAATTAGGGCCTATTTGGCTGGGCTTTTCCAAATATATAGTAAATGGAGCATTCCTTGCTTCAAAAGCCTAACAAGATCCTAGAGTACTTTATCATATTTGTAGGATCTGTGTCTGCTTTAGTTACACTGGCGTAAATTCTGTGTAACCATTAACTTGGAACAAAATTTGATGCAATAATATCTTATAGGCAGAGTTAGGAGGATTTCCATAATTAAAATTGCCTAACACTTTATTCTAAGACCTTCTGTTCAGTTGCTTATATAAACCTGCAAAACCTTATCTCTTTGGGTTGAAATTTTCCATCGTAGATATCTGACTAAGCCTGAAAGTTTTCAGAGTGTTTTCCATAAAAAGTTATTCAGCTGTTTCTGCATGCAAGGAAGAATAATAGTGTGTTGTTTTGCTACTGACAGAACCTGTATGATCTGTCACGTTTTGAAGTTTTAATACCTTCATGCTTTGATGAAAGGGTTTATGTATTAGCTGAGGTCAGAAAGGTTCCCCTTTTTTTCCTGTTCCTGTAATAATCAGTTCAAAAACAGATGTGTCCCCTCTACTGATACACCCTTACAGATGAATTGTGAAAGTGAACTAGCTGGTGCATTTAAAAAGACACTGCTTGAGAGATGTTGCAAATAAAACAAGGAGAGGAAACTGATAGAAATCTGTGTTTTTGTCTTTAAAATTCAAGTAAGAAACATAACTTTTTATAGGATCTTCAGTCCCTGTGTGTGCCAGGGCTATAAACAAGTGGCAAATGTGTAAAAAGTGAAAAAACAGCATGTTGAAAGAAAAATTTATAAAGCTGGATTATCTGGTGGTTAAAATTAAAGTTATTTTTGGACATCAAATTTCCTAGCAAAATAGTTGTAGAAGCACTGATTGAAAATCCATATCATTATAAATCTCTTAGTTTGGTTAAAGACTTCTCACATTATTTACAGAGGTAAAACTTTGTGCACGTTTTATATGCCAGTATTTTAATGCATTGCCCCAGTCTTTCTAATTGAATTAACTGAGAGTTACTTCTCAGTCAGAGAAAAGAATAAGGTTTCTTTTCTAAAACTTTCATGAAGAGTTGTTCTTTTCAAAATAGATGACATCTTCTCTTTTTTTTTTTCATGTACTGGTAACTCGGTAGTCCCTACCTCATTCCTGACAGCAGGTGGGGTTGCTGTTATTCATGGAGGAAACGCTTCTTTTGTCACTGCATAAGTAATGAGGGTTTGGCCATTTTGAATTACTCTGGAAGAGATTTTATGCATCACTAGCCTCTGTTGAAAGATTAACTTTCAGTTAAAAATATCAGCCAACATGAGCAGCAGTAAGTCAGCAGGATTAATTTCATTGGAGGGGAAAAATCAGCATTGAAAGAGGGGTAATATGGGAAGTATAAGAAACGAATGTTTGGATGGTAGAGGAAATTGCAGGGATTTTATTCTGCGCTGGAAAATAAAGCCGATAAAATGCACCAGATTTATGCATGTTCACAATAAGATAGAGGTGTGACTATTTGCATGTTCAGTTTGCACATGTGATATTTTGGGGGTTAACTTTAAACTCAGAATTTCCTTTCCAAGTTTATGAACTTGGGCTTTAAAGTGTTGATAATATTTTTATAATGTCCTGCTAATCCAAATTATTAGCATGTATTTTTCCTCCTAGCAGCATTTTAATTTTTAGCTTGTGACTCTAGCACTAGATAACTGTGCAATCCTGTGGCTTCGTTAATAAAGTTCTATAAAGGGATTATTGTCTTCAGTGTAGGTAATCATTGCCACTTTTTAGTAATTATTTGATATCACTGTAATGAAGAATAAAAAAAACAGAAAAATTGGATGTCTCATATATACTTCACATAAATACCATTTTCCCCACTGTAAATGTACCATTAGAGGCATTGCAAAACACTGCCATATATGGATATACTTACACATGTGGATCTAACTAGCTCGAAATACATCAGTTTACTTTATGGACTGCATTATGTGCTGTACAGACATTCTAATAGTCTAGATTTAAGAGACACCCCGCACGAGGGTTAAGTTCCTCTAACAGGTACTCGTTTATTCTCATAGACCTTAGAGTTGAAAATTTATTGCGAGTGCAAGAAAGATGAGTGGTCATTTCCTAAGTAAAGCTCCATGAAACATTGTGTCCGTGATGAGTTTATTGATTTATTTTGCTTTTTTCTGTTAGAAAGGCAATGCATTTTGAGCTTGAAATTTAAATTTTCTGCTTTGTATGTTTTTTGTAGGCACACATTAATCCTCCCTTTTATTTCCCTGTTAGTAGATAAGATATTATGAACAGAAATGTGCTGGGTTGCAATAGTTGTCCTTTAAAACAGTTTCAGGAATAGCATGTACAGACAAACAAGAAGTCCTGAGGAGTAAAAATGTTTTGAGAGAAGAAACCATGATGAATGTGATTAGCAAAATTAAGAAATCCTTGACTAGCACAATGTAATCATTGTTCATGTCAAACTGCCTTTTTTTTTTTCCTGAATAATAGCAGAAGGTTAAATTCTCTGTTCACTTGTTTTTGTAGAAATCTGGAATAATTCAGGTCATTCTTTAGCTCTTGAGACCAGAAATCATCCCATACACATTGTTGGGACTGAGGTTTTAGGTGAGCCTTAGGACTTGGGAAAGAAAAAACTTGCCTTTTCAGTGCCAGCAGATATAAACTCAAAACTGAGTCTGTCAGTGCGTATGGGCTAGACAAGTCTGCTTGTCCAATATCTTCTGTGCCTGTCTCAGTTTGTTTTGTCGAAGTCATAACGATGTTTTTGGGCACACAAATTATCTGGGCTTCTTTCTGGAAAAGGTTAATGTTGTGTCTCTTATTGCTTAAAGGCTCAGAAGTCTTATGGATACCTACTTTTTGGAAGTCAAATGGGCAGAGCAAGCTCAGAGTAAACCTGCAGCCACGCTCTACGCTGTGGCCTAACCCACTGATAACAGGATGGACGTAACCAATTTAGAACTACTCTGTATTTTCAATGACGTAAAAGACACCAGAATGTGGTTGAAACTATGGGTTCCAGGATTATTTCTGAGAGATTTAAAAAAAGATTTCTGATATACTACACAAAAATTTATTATAGCACTCACCTACTGTTGTTAACGTCTGTAGATTTGGTTGTCTGGTGTAGGTAGCAATATTGCAAAGGTTCAGTTACTGCATGAAGACACGTACTCTGCCCCTGAACAAATGGCCAGGCACTGTATGAAGTGATTTTCTGTACTCTAACACCTCACTTCTGCTTTTGTTATGTCTGTAGTGTTAGTATAGAAAAAGTACAGCTACAAATTCTTCTTCCATTAGAACCACTTCCGAATTTTCTTTTTAAAAGCCAGGGAAATTACTTTCTTAAAAATTCTGGAGTGGGGAGTTTTTCATTTTGTGTAACGAAGCGAAGCTTCTGTGCGAATCATAACTGGAGGGTGCTTTATTAAAGTAACCTTGAAGATGTGTCTTGGTGTGTAAAAGAATGCGACTAATTTGCAGTTTCCTTAATATGAAGCATTAAGAAGGATGCATGGAGAAGAAGGAAAATCTTTATTTTAAGCTCAGTTGAACTTCTGGTATGTATTAGCAATTTATACTGCTGGATTTAGTGAAGACAAATAACGAATCACAAACGGCCTCACCAAAGTCTAAACATGGCTAGAAAAATTGAAATCCTTGTCTTGTTATCTATACAGCAAATGCTAATGCCTCTACTTGGTCATTGCTTGACCTGTGTATTTTTGTGCCCTGATAACTCTATCAGCCTGGAAGCTAATTTTGTGCTTTTTTTTCTTATGAAATCTTTCAGTGGTGTTACCAGGGGGAGTGTGTACCTTTTGGCACTTGGCCCCAGAGCATAGACGGAGACTGGGGTCCATGGTCAATCTGGGGAGAGTGCAGCAGGACCTGCGGGGGAGGCGTCTCCTCGTCTATAAGACACTGTGACAGTCCAGCGTAAGTAGCTAAAGTAAGCCAGAGCCAACAAAAAGACACACTTGGAATTTGTTCAAAACTGCGGTTTCACATGTTATCTGTAAAAATGTTTTGCTAGCGTGCCAACATTTGTCTTCAATATAGCAGACAGAAACAGCTACACAAGAGGAGCTCACTAGATATACATTTTTTACTGTAACTATTTTGCATGCACTGTAAAGATAGCTAGATCTGTATTTGGTAGTAACCAGAGAAGTTTTCTTTCTGAAGCTTATTGTTCATGCAAAATATACTTAAATTATGTCTTAGATTTCTTACTTATTAAAATATGTTTTGCCTATGATGCTTGTTAGGGTATAACTATTGTCAGTTATATATTGAAAAAGCTACACAGAATATCTGAAAGATATTGACATAACGCTTTTTACATATAAAATGCAAATAATATTTGTGTGCATAAAATACATTTATGCCCTATGACATCCAACGCTTAGTTGTGACTTCCCACTGACTCTTAAAACAATTCAGCTACTTCTCTCTCTGCTACTACCTCTTGGTCCATCTGCTCTCAAGTGGGGCCAGCTTCTCCACTACAACTTGGTCTGTTTTGTGTATCCGTACTGGTCCTGTCATCTCTGTCTGCTTCCCAATGTCCTCAACAGTGTTCCAGAGAAGGCCTCTCAGGTAAGTACTTTCTGTCATTAACACTTTTCAAATCAGAAACACGTATTTATTTCCTTTCTGTCCTTTGCTGAATGAATAACTACTAATTTTTTTTTCTTTTTCTGTTGCTGCTTGCCCTGTACAGGTTACTTCATCACAGCTATAGGTCTTTGCAGAAGGATATTGCCCATTATTAATTTCAAAAATTACTTTCCTGCAAAATATCAGGCTTTTTTTCCTGTTTTTTTCCCTCATAATCATTCTGGAACTTCTGTCACTCCTTCCTTACCTTTTTCTCTCTATGTGCTCACTAGTATTCTCTGTACATTGAGGATCTTTGTTGCTTGGAGCCATGTTTTCTAAGCCAGGCTTGCACTTCACTCTGCTGTACAGACATTGCTGTCTAAGGTGCTCTGTGTATGTACTAGCGTTTAGCAATAATTACCAATCAAATTTGGCAAATACCACTAATTATTGAATACATTCAAAATCAAAAATTATCCATATACATAGATAATATGGCAGACTGTGTTGCTGAGAGATTAAATACTACTCTCTTTTTCACACGGGTAGAAGGAGCGCAAATACTAGCTAAAAGTCTGTTCAAAGCATCAGTAACTTCCTAGGATTTTTAACTGTTATTGTCTTTCTGTATTTCAATGATTATGTTGAAAGACAGTTGGATCTTAGATTCTTTACAGTACAGCAAGCAAGTGCAATTGCAATATTTTGATATCTCTGTAAGGAAAATATTCCCCTCAGTTTATTAATTTATACGAGTGTTTTAGTTTAATGTTGTCTGCCTTAATATCTGTAACATGCAGAATCATTCTGATTTTCATTTTGGCCAGTTATACGTTCTTTACTATAGCAAAGCAACAAGCATTTTTCCTTCCTGCTTTCATGTTATGATCAAACAACTGGTATATGGTTAATCTTTAAGTCAATGGTTCATTATTTGACCTCTTTGGAGGAAGATAGGTAAGATTCTTGAAGATTCTGGGACCTTTAAGAGCAATTTTTGGCTTAATCACGCCAAAAGAAACCTGCTTGGTCTGGAGTTGCTTCAGATTTAATAATGCATAATTTAAATCAGAATCATACTTTTGAACTAGAAAATGCAGTCTTTGCTACGGGCAAAGCAATTTAGCAAGCAGTGTTTCTGCATTTTGTTGTATTTTCAAATGCAATATGAGAAGATTTTAAAAAAAGATTGTTTACACATGTTTCATTCTAGTTTAATAGAGCAAGAAAGTAATTAAAAGCAATACAATTTTGTATTCAAATACAGTTGAAAAGTAACTTGATTTTGTAGTTTGAATTTTATTCAAATTGAGTAAGTAGTTTGTATATATCTATATATATAGTGTGTGTGTATATATATATATACACACACAAAATAAGCAAAGATGTTAAGATATTCAGTTCTGTTTTGAATCTGTTCCAATTCAAGTCAATTCTAAAATACTCGTTTAATAAAGTGTATAAAAATCTCATCTTGAAACATTCTGTGGTTGTACATGTGTCCATATTTATTTATATGTTGTGTAATATATATCTTGTGAACTTGTAGCTATACTAATGATTATATGAACACTTGTAATGAACTTGTGTTTTTACTAATACAATGCATTAAATGTGTTTTTGCAGGCCTTCAGGAGGAGGAAAATATTGTCTTGGAGAAAGGAAACGATATCGCTCCTGTAATACTGATGTAAGTAAATTTTGTTTCACTATCAAAGTATAATCAATTTTTCTGTTTTTCTTTTTGCCATCAATAGATGCATTTCAGTTAGAAACAAGATTGATGAAAACTGTGAATTTTGCATTTTATTGGCAAATCGTCCTGCTGGACACCTCTGTGCTGCAGGGTCCCTACCTATCTACTGCATGTCAGGGTCCCCGTCTCAATATTATGCCCAGCTGCAGGCTTCACACTAAGGCCTAGAATGAGTTCAACTTTGGTGTCCACGATTAAGGTGATCACATGTGTTCCCATGCCCCATCAGACCAAAGGTCTGTCTAGCCCAGTGTCTTGTATCCTAACCATGGTGCTTAGGGGAAGATTATAAAAGTTATGTCAGTCAAGGCATGATTTTTCTAAGGGTAAGCCTTAAAAGCTTCCAGAAACCAAGTGTTTAAACACTTCTTGGACTTGGCATTTTATCTGCACCATCCTATCATCTCTCCCATTGTATCTAGACTGATATTTTTTGTTACACAGTCTTCTGAAGTATTCTGTGAAATGTACTACTTAGGTGTGATTTAAACCTCCTGTGTGGCTGTCAGGTATTTACTGGTTCTTGTTATCAAAATGATTGTGCTTTTAGCTTCATTTTAGAGCCAAGTTCAATGAGCTGCTACTGAGATGAGTGCAGCAGTGTAGACAGCCACATACACAAAATCAAGTGATAAGTCAAAATTATAAATTGAAAAAAGTTAAAAATTGAACCACGTAAAAGTATTCAGCAATATAGTGAGCTTTTAAGTCAGCATAGCATTAACATTTTTTTTTGGTCAGATTTGTTTCTATTTGTTTCTAAAAACAAGACAGTTCAAGGGGAGAAAATGATATTGAAAAAGAGCATTAATTGAAAAGGACTGGAATTTTCTAGGTTACAGTTTGCCTGATATCCTTCCAGGAGCGAACTGATGTACACAAATGCATTGTGTGTCAGCTGTGTATCTTCTCATACAGTTCGAAAAATATTATTTCTCAAAACAGCTCTGTTTCAAGAAACGAGAACATTAATTAGTAAAGATGGTTCTGAACTACTATTTAGGGAATTACTCATCATCTTATATAGTTGATGTTCCTATTTAAGTGTAGTAGTTGATCTTTTTTGAACTCCATCCACTGGTCTGTTTCAAAACACTGCTTAAGTATGTCAAAAGCCTTTAACATTATGGCCTGATATTCCAATGCACTTGTTTCCTACCTATACTCACTTCAGTCAATAATTTAAATAAGAAACTGGAAACTTGCATTTCATTTCAAAACAAGCAGACTGACTCAGACCAGACAGTTTAGAAGTGACATTGTTATGGTTTTACTGTGAATCTTTTTTTTTGACATACCTTTAGGATATGGCTTTTCTGTGTATAAACATACTATGACTGACAAGTTTAAATTTACTGTCTTAATGGTTATAATGGTTGTAGTCTATTTCTTTTATAATGCTTTTTGAAGCTCTAAGTGAATAAGAATTGCTGAGGCTAGTAGATTTTATTATGATGGTCCTTATTGTTTGACATTTTTAATGGAATGGTATGTTTGATTAATGTATGTGTTAAGAGCATGCAGATCTGTCATTGTTTTTATGAGAAATGTGTTGTTTGTATATCTCTCCTGTTGAGCTTTTTTGCAGTGTCGACATTCATTGCCCATCTGTAATTTTAAAAGTAGCACTCCCTAAAGCTCCTACTATTCATTAAAAAAGTGCCTTCATTTTGACTTCATTTGTCTTTCACAGATCAGTTAGTTCTGTTGCCCTTTCTTGTGACCATTTTCATTCCTTGGAAGCAGTGCACACACTCCTACTAGGCGTATTTCTCATCAAAGGCTTTCAAAGCCATATATGACTTCTTAATTCAAAAGGCATCTGCTAATAGAAACATTGAGATCAGCAGAAAATAACATTAACTGATGAGTTCTAGAAACAAAGGGTGATAGAAAGAACACAATCATCAGAAACTTATTTTCTAATACCAACCTCTTTGGCTCTTTCAAAATATACATATTTTTGCAAGCCAAGTTCCTCTATTGAAAAAAAATGCTTGCAAGCATTGCAAAATAACAACTTAAAATCACTCATTATCTACTTAAAATATTTATAAAATCTGAAGCTTAATCTGGTACGTATCTAAAACAGTTAAGAATCTCCTAACTTTTTCTAAAACGATGAAAAAGGTTCTGTGAAGGATTTATACATACGAAAGTGGGTACATACACATATCTTCAGAAGATTCCTTTTCTTGTGCCTTTTCTCTCAACAGGATGTGGACAAATGAAATTAGTTCATTTATGAATACACTCACAGACATTTTTGATTGCTGTCATAATTCTTAATATTTTCAAAAGTTTGTTTTTTTGTTTGAGAAGCTACCTGTAGGAACAGAAGCTGAATCTCACAGAGAATCTCATTCTCTGTGATATACAGTATAGTCCTTTGTTGATGAGAAATCTCATGACTTCAATTACGTGTAGATATGGAAATAATGATCCTTCTTTCTTATTTTTATATTTTATTGTGTTATTCTAATGTAACTACCTCAAAAGAGGTTTTGATGATTTTTGAAGGGTGTGCTGGTGGTTTAATAACCTTTTAAGGGTAGCTTCATGCAGTTTAAATATCAGCCTTGTGAGTCAGTATCTAAGCACTTGGGATTGAAGAATGGGATGTCGTGACCAATTTTCGATTTAGACTCAAAACTTTGAGATGTCAGGATTGATCCTTCTCCTGCTTGGAGCAGGTGATGCAGAGATGAATCTAATTGATGATACCAATTTAAAAAGGCAAGATTATGGAAGTTTATTTTGTTTTTTTCAAAAATTATTATTTTCAGGCAATTTTTTATTCTCTTATAATCCAACAGATTATAGTATTAAAAATAATAACCATTCCATTGTTTCGTGATAAATATATTCAAAATGGATTTCGATTAGAAAGGATAGAAGAGTGTTTTATAGAGAAAATTTTAAGTTGCAAGCCTCTCCAGCATCCAAGAATGTTCAGTGTTTTGGTATATAATGCAGCAGTTCTAAATCTGAAGAAAATTTCTGTAATTTTGAATCATAGTGCAATGGGCTGCGTATGACAGAAACTTGATTAATGCATGTTGGGAGTTATAATTATTATGTTAATATTTGCATTGTGCGGTACATTTTTACTGTGAATGTCTATATGGGCCCTTTTGCTTGAATGCAGTTCAGATTCCTGAACAGCGCTAACTGGTTAGATATACAGGAAGACTGTGCCATAAATGGACTCCTCTATTGCTCATATAATAATAATATTAACAACTACAATTTGTGTCAAACAAGTTTTCTCTTTGAGTCTAAAAATTACTTTAATCTGTATTTCAAATAATTAGTCTGATGAAGCTTACACTTACAACAGCTAATTAAGCATTGATTACAATGTTTAATATGCTATTTGAATACTTCGAGTATTCAAAGTTAGCTGCTGTTACTACTTCTAAACTAAACCTACAGGTCAAAAATGTAGGAAAAAAAGCAGAGAGTTCAGTTTCTTCTGTAATTCTCTTCTGAGATGCATTTCGCGTGTGTCTACCTTTATTCTAAATAAGGAAGCTATCTCCTAGATTTATAACTGGTCATGAAAAGTAGTGACAATTTAAATGACAGCAGTTTTGATTGCCCTTGGATACTACCAATAATCAGGACCAAATATTATATCTGATCTCTTACTCTCATACTCCACCTTAAACAGTGATTTTTTTTTCCAAAGCTTCATGTAAACAAAGGTGATAGTAGGCAGCAGCTCTCTAAAAAGTGCTTTCGTTTTGATTATGTCTGAAAAACAGATCTCAATATAGCTGTAACAACTGAACTTGGAGCTCTTAACAAAATGATTTTTGTGTTTTAATTTTTCAGCTGCTTTTTTATGTGTGTTTATAAGAAGATATCTGATGGATTGATTACAAAGAGTAGTTTCGAAGTATTTTGACTGTTGAGTTACCTGGATATGGTTGTAACACTTAACTTTGTTTAAATTACTTCAGTTATCTCATGCATGATGAAGATTACAAAATGGATACTTCAATCTGAGCACCAATTGAATAGAAGTAAAGCAAGTGTCAGAATCACTAAATAAAGCCACAAAACAAAGCAAGGAATCACTAGACTGGTCTCTTGCGCTGATTTATTACAAGAAATTAATCTTTTATTGTTATGATTTTAGCCATGTCCTTCAGGGGCCCGTGATTTTCGAGAAAAACAATGTGCAGATTTTGATAATATGCCTTTCCGGGGAAAGTACTATAACTGGAAACCCTACACTGGAGGTAACGTGTAGCTTTGCAATTATACTAACATACTTGCTCTTTGAAGTCCTGTGAATATTGTCTAGATAGTAACACCTGACAATGTAATTTTAATTGGTGTACTGTGAGCCATGTTGCTAACCTTGCATTTTTATCAATAGTTGAAAACATTACAGAAGGACCATCTTGGTATTTTGGTAACGTTTTGTTTCACTGTGAAAGGGAGTGAGCACTTTTTTACGGTTTTACCTTAAAATATGAAACCTTTTTCAATCTACAGTCACAGTAGAGTGCCTTTGATGATACAGTGATGAGTTCACTATAAAAATCATGTTGAAATTCTTATCTAAGGTGGAAGTGTGAGGAAAAGGAAAAAAGAGAAATAGCATTTACCAAAGGGTAAAAGGATTACTTCAACTATTGAGGTAAAAATAATTGCAATGTGCAGGAAAGGATATTTTGAAGCAGGGGAGACTATTGTAATTTTTTTTGTTTTCTTTGGGAAACTTTAATCAAGTTGCATGGAGTTTTTATTGACTTTTGGAGTTTGGAAGTTGCCCTTTGATGTTGTCTTTTTATGTTCTAAACTGTGCATGAATAAGTCCGTGGCCTGCTTTGAATTTTCATATTTAATTGAGTTGAATGATTTTATACTTAGTTTTGTAGATTGAGCCCCAAAAGGACTGTTGTGATCATCTGGCCTGACTTGTAGCATGATTAAAGTTACAGGACTAGATTTCTACTGAAATAGAATCTGATTATGGTTTTTGAAATTTAAACTGTCATATTATTAGAATTACTTTTATTTTTCATGTTTTTCAAATGGTGATGTGGTGTCTGTTATTTTAAATTGTTCAATAATCATTAGGATTGTATTAACATCATGGAATCATTATGGAGCCATCCAACCTTGACATATCTTACTATGAGCTGAAATAATCTTTTTTGCTAGAAAGAAGGGTCAAGTAGAGAAATCAATAACGGGAAAGCAAATAAAGTATGTATTTTATATATGTCAGGTATGAGATAAGATTATAAATTTCAGACCAGATTAGATATCTACTTTTCATTATTAACTTTCCAAGAATTCTCTTTTTTTTCTTTGCTTTCCTTGTCTAGGTGGGGTTAAACCATGCGCGTTAAACTGCTTGGCCGAAGGTTATAATTTTTACACTGAACGTGCTCCTGCAGTAATAGATGGGACTCAGTGCAATGCTGATTCACTGGATATCTGTATAAATGGAGAATGCAAGGTTACGTATGTTTTATAAAATATTTAAGAATTAGTGTGTGTTTGGTATTTGTTGTCATTCCTTCTACATTTTGTACTGGTACTCACTTGTTACCTACATGAAACAAGCTTGTTTAAAAGTCAAGTCATTAATGAGTCATAATGGTAAGACGGAGACAAAAAAACAAGAAAGATATTTGGATAGGTGAGACAAATCATTTGAATTTCAGCAGCTTCTTTTAAATATTAGAGCAGTAATATCTAGAATTCTACTTTTTGTCTTCCTTACTTTAAATTGCTTTCTGTTTTTTGTTGAAGAAGCACTGGAAAAGGCAGCAGGAGACAAGCAGATATATGTGAACATTTCACCCATTTCTAACTAGTTCCTCCTGTTGCAAACAATTCTGTTCATAATGTAATCAAAAGAGAAAGTTGTCACTATTGGTCTGTAGTTCTATGAAAAAAATGCATTAATTTATTTACATAAATCTAGAAATCTGAATAGTGCTGTTGACTCTAATTATTTGGTTTCACTGGAATCACTAACTTACTTGCAGGTGAACCCTATGCTAGTGTACTTTGCTAAACTGAGGGTTGAGGATTTATGGTTACTGAATAACATGCAATGAGATCAAGAATGTTTGCCATGTATTAGAAAACTAACAAAAACAAAGTATAGGAACTCAGCTGTGGAATTCTGGTGTTCTTTATACATTAAAAAATTCAGTACAATGTTTGTTCTCATTTGTTCTCAGCATGTAGGTTGTGATAATATTTTGGGGTCTGATGCAAAGGAAGATAGATGTCGTGTTTGTGGAGGAGATGGGAGTACGTGTGAAGCCATTGAAGGTTTCTTCAATGATTCATTGCCCAGAGGAGGTATGTGTATATACATCCATTCTGTTGTACAATGTATTTGATGTCTATTTTGCAAATCATAGAATCATAGAATGCTTAAGGTTGGAAGGGACCTCTAGAGATCATCTAGTCCAACCTCCCTGCACACGCAGGGTCACCTAGAGCACGTGACACAGGACTGCGTCCAAGCGGGTTTGGAAGATCTCCAGAGAAGGAGACTCCACAACCTCTCTGGGCAGCCTGTTCCAGTGCTCTGTCACCCTCACTGTTACGACATTTTCCCTTAAGTTGCTGTGGAACTTTTGATGCTTTATTTTCTGGCCGTTTCCCCCTAGTTCTGTCGGTGGCCACCACTGAAAAGAGGCCAGCACCATCCTCCTCCCTGCCTCCCTTGAGGTACTTATAGACACTGATCAGGTCCCCTCTCAGCCTTCTCTTCTCCAGGCTGAACAGGCCCAGCTCCCTCAGCCTCTCCTCATAGGGCAGATGTTCCAGGCCCCTGATCATCCTTGTGGCCCTGCGCTGGACTCTCCCCAGCAGCTCCACATACAGTTATCAACTGATTTCCAGCATGCTATTGTTGTTGATCCTTCATGCAGACATTGTAAGTGGAGTTGATTAAGAAGATTTGGCTTTCCTTAGGGTATTTTTTTTTCTTTTTGTTTTTCTTTTTCCTTTTTTTTTCAGTGATAGTTTGGATTTATGTAAAATGCAACAATACTCTTAATTACTTGATATGTAGTTGGATTTTAATGTACTAAAAAAGAAGTGTGAAATTTGTCTTTATTCATTAGTTATGGTCGTGTGTTAAATGAAAATTTCAGTACAGTTTTAGTGTGTATAGTGGAATCTGATTTTTAACCGTATATTTAACCACACATGAAATTTTTAGATTGAAAAAATCCAGAAGCATCTATAAGTTCATGTTATTAAGCTCTAACTTAGTTGAAAGTTCAGCTCATAGAATGCAGTATTAGTATTGCATTCTTCATATTAGTAGTAGTACTATTGCATCTACAGTATGGTCTCGAATCTTGGGCCCCTGATAGAATAAAGCTATTGATGAACTGGACTGAGTTCAGAGAAGCCACCAAAATTGCTGAGGGCTGAAGCACTTGCTACCACTATGAGAAGAGTCTGAAGGAATGGGATTTCTTTGTCCTGGAGAAAATTTATGGAGCCTATTAACACCCATCAAATACTTAAGAAGAGGTTGTGGGGAACAAAGAGACTGCTCAGTAGTACATGATGGGATACATGGTGGGATGCAATGGCTGAAGGTTGAAACAAGAGAGATTCAGCCTGCATATAAAGAAAACCCTTTTTCCCCATGTAGACAGTACATCAGTGGACCAGGCTGCCTAGAGAGGTAGGGCAGTTTCCATCTTTGGAGTCCTTTAAGAGCCAAGCGAATAAAGCTCTGAGGAACCTAGTGTGATCTCTTAGCTGACCCTTTTATTAGGAAGTTGGATTAGATGACATTTTGAGGTCCCTTCCAACCTGAATTATCCTGTGAACCTATGATCAATTCATACATTAATTACTTGTGATGCACTGTTGAAAATACTTTATTGATGTTTAAAAAAATCCTGATTATATATTCAATTTTTGCTATCACTTTCACTTTTGTGTCTGAAATTTAGAAAGTTTTCCGTTGTATATCATGAAAGAGAATGTTCAAGTACATTCAATCTCATATCTCATATTAATTTTCAATAGTAAATAACTTATTGTTAGTTTAATTATTTAAATATTATTTCTTGGTATTTTCTTAAAAAATATATCTTTATCTTACAGGCTATATGGAAGTGATTCAGATTCCAAGGGGTTCTGTGCACATTTTGATAAAAGAAGTGGCAATGTCAAAGAACTACATTGGTAAGAGGATGATTTACATTACCGACTGTTACTGAGATAAACTTTTTGAATTGATTTGCAGGTGCAGTTTTCTGGTCTGGCCACATATAAAGTAGTGCAGACAGTACAAGCAAAGGAGGGAATGGTGGTCGAAATGGTGGTCGGACAGGTGCAAAAAGAGCAACAATTGTTTAGGGCATATTCTCCTGTAGTAGAGCTAATGAAATGCAGCATGTGAACCCTCGTTGTCCATGTCAGAGGGAAATTAAATAGTGAAGTTTTTCCCCATTTCCCCACCATGTCATAAATTGAGCTGAAGTGGATGAGGAACTTTTACATAATCTGCAGTCTTACTTCGTAAGAGTGTCTTCCATGTGTCTGTATAGAGGATTATACTATTTTAAAACTCTCTTATCCTTGGAACAGTCTTTCAACAACAGCCAAGCTTACTTAGATGTTCTTTTAAACTATGCTCTCTCTGTCATAGCATAGTTTAATTATTATTTATGCTGTCTTTCTACCATAGCATAGTTTAATTATTGTAATTATTATTATAGTTTAATTAGTACTATTTTCACAGTTTTTCTCTGTTGTAGGGAATTAATGCCATTCCTGTTTTATAGATAAGGGAAATGTAGCAGAGAAAAACCCACTCTTAATTGAGGTCATTCAAGAAGCCTGTAGTAAAGCACAGAATTAAAATCAGCTTCCCAGATTATATTTCCCTTCTTTAAGGATTCTCCTAAATTTGATTCTCTTTTTTGTAATACTAATAATTTGGCTTTACCAAACTCAAAATACATATTTCTGAAAGTTTTTCTACCTTGGTGTACACAGTACTCAGATCACAGTAGTGTAAGAACACCCATTTTTCAGTCCAAAATAGCTCAGAGCTGATAAATTGTACGGCAAGCTAACAGGTGCGCATTGTCAAAATCTCTTTATTTGTTCAGAATGAACAGCAGTTAACTAGGTTATATGCGTCTGCTATATCTATAACATTAATGTGTTGAAAAGGACTGTGATGCATGGAAATGAGAGTCAGAAGGACAATTACCCTTCCAGATACGTTAAATTTTAAATTGATATTATTAATGATGGTACCTGCTACTTTCAGTTGCTACTCTTCTTTCCTGCCTGGCCCCAATTTTCCATAATCCAGCAGATTATGAGTGTCCATTCTGCAGGAAGAATAACATCCACTGCTCCAGCAAAAAAGACTGTTTATTATCCTTCAGCATCACACATCCCCCTGGCCCCTGCCCCTTGTCAAAATATACTATTGGTAAGGTTGCTTACATATCCTATGCTTGACAGATTAAACAGAGGCAGTGGGAGGGAGGAGCACAGTGCATTCTATCATGGTCATTTTCTCCTAAGAACCATATTGTCAAAAAGCCATTTATAACTTTAAAATCTATACCAGTATTAATGTTGTTGTAGTCAAGACAGTTGTTTTTCTGATTCCATGAGTAGCTGAAAATTAGAATAAACTTAACTGCTGCAGCTAAGTTTGTTATTCTTTTAGATTATAAGCAAAGTGATCTTCCTTTGGAAAGCATTTAGATTGGCATTTTTCTTTCATTTTATATATATATTTGCCATTTTTTTTTGCTAAAGTCAAAAATATAGGCAGCTTCTTTAGTATCTGTCCACAGATTTAAAAATGTAAAGTCACAGAAGCCCTAGCTAACAAAAATGGGGGATTCCCTTCTCTCTCTGGTTGCCTGAGTTTCCTATTTCCAAATGAACCTTTACATCCTCATGAAAGATGATTTTGGTAAGTCTGAAGGGTCATTTCATTTTGTGTGTGACTCTGTACTGCTAGTGTGAACCAGTGTTGGATCACCAGTTCCTGGGGAAAGGAATGCTTCTAATTTGCTCCCTTAAAAGTACTTTACAAGTGTGACAGTGGTTAAAAATGTATTTGTTTTCTTACTTCAAGGTATCTCAAGGGTATTATTTTTTTAAAACATATCTTCAGTGGCAATTTCCCCACTCTCTAAGGAGTTATGCCTGTTGCTTCAGGCCTGCTCTTCGCATGGTCGCTGTAAGAATCAGATTAGGGAATTGATTCAACTGAAAATAACAATTTAAGCATATTGGTATTATATTAGGTTTTATATGCACTGCTGCCAAATATGTGAACACAGTCTAAAAAAATCAATTGTTCCATTTGAAAATATGCAAAAATTAATAACAGCCTCCCCCTGTAACTCCCACACTGGCTTTAAGATTTCTTCTTTCTTTCTGTCAGTTAGCAGACTGACTTGCAACAAATACTTCACAGTTCCTAAGCTAGGATCTAGGTCTACTGCAAGCCCTGGACTCATGTTTAAGGTGCAGTTAGATATTTGGCAACTTTATTAACTCAGTCAGCATCTGTCTTCCCTCCCTTCATCTCTGGCTGCTCATTTCTGCACCAGTACCACATCTTGTGTTGTGCCAGCATGAGTGTATGTTTCTGCAGCTGCATAATAAATCAGTTTTTAAACTGATCCATCCAAAAAGTAACAATGGCAACAACAGCAACCACAAAATTGTCTGTGTCCACTGATTCTGAAAAAATGTATGTTGAGTAATACTGTTATCTTCCCTGAAATGGATTCATCTGGGTTGACATCTTCCTTTACATCTTCCTTTGGCAACTGTTTTGAGTGTTAGTTTCCCCTAGGCTTCCTGTGTTCTCAAGTGCTTGTAAATGATTTAATTAGGATATTAACCTGCTTCTTCTGTCTCATATGCTAATAACTTTAAATCATTGCTTCAGCATTGTCATGTAATTCTTTTACTGGAATGCTGCTCACAGCTGTGTGAACTTCACCTAGGCATTACAACCAACATTGAGCAATCTATTTACGCAATGCAAATGCATTTTCCTTTGGCAAGCAGACAAGTTAAAAAGGAACTGCCTCACTTTCTACATCAGTCTGACTACATAAGGCATGTAATTGATAGTATATAAGGTCAGAATGATGAATTATGTAAAAATATGTAGGAGAACATTTGTTCTCCTGTGTTCATTTAAATGTCTCATTTTTTTCTCATTTATATATCTTAAGTAATGTAATTGAAGAATTCATCTTGTTGTTTGCTGTTAATAGAGACTGGACATACTGAGAAGAAAACATTTGGTAATAATGAAGTGATGGAATAAAGGACACTTGCATACGTCTTGCTGCCTTTGGGAGATCCTATGAAAATTCTATTAATTGAGCTAGATCTTTGAAAGCAGAGGGGATAGAAATTTTGGCTGTGTGACAGAGTGACATCACTAATAAAACAGAGCATTGGTGTTCAGATGTAATGTTATTTCATCTACCTACTTAGAATACATAAACATTTGGAGTTTTGTTCCTTTCTTTTAATACATTTCTGACTACAATTTGTCTTGTTCTCTGATGTTCACTTTTCTTCTACCTACTTTTCTTGTCCTACAAAACCTGTATAGACATAAGAATCTGAGTTATTTCGAGAAGGCCAGAATGTGTCAGAGCTAACTTTCTTCTCCAAAAGCATATGTGGGGTACCAGAATAAATTCAGAGAACGGTAGAGTTAGATTTATGCTATGGAAAGACATTCTTTTTCAGAGCATACAATACTGATGGAAATGGCTACTAACCCTTGCTGTATATGTCTCCAGCAGAATGTTACTGCTTCTCCAACTGTCTGCACTTTGTATAAATGCTTTCTAATCTATTTTATAAAACTTGAGTGTCATTTGTAAAGACTTCTTTCCTAACTGCTTACACTAAGTCATCTGTACACAAAGATGTAGCTGAGAATAAGGCTTGATCTTAAGATGTCTTATTCCATACGATTGCAATGTAAATTCGCTGTCCAGCAAAGTAGTGTTTTATCTAAACAAAAAGCAAATCTCCATTGAATTGCATGTTTTCAAACAGCATTTTCCTTTTAAGAACATTTTATTTGAAGTAAATATGAATGTCACATTCACAATAGTCAAATAGTCTAGGAATCTTTATTACTGCCTTAAATTAAGAACTTAATATCTAATTAACATCTATGCTACTCAACATCCATTATCTAGAAACTTCATCTAATATTTTTGGTAAAATATCAAGCGTATGATCTTGAGCAAAGTCTGTTTGTCCAACCTAATTGGTCAGTTTACTAAGAAATTTATATTTTACCTGCTGTACTTTTGTGGTTTAGTACTGTAATCTAGGAATAATAAAATATCTTTAGAGATAACATAGCTAGCATTTGGATATATGCATTGAGGAGGAAAAAAAATGGGCAAAGGAGCAAGAGTTGAGTTGACCATGTTTCAGACTCAGTCTTCCTTCTCCATTTTTTCCCTTCTCAACTTGTTATTTGAGATGCCTATGTTTATGATTTCAACACCATAAAATGCACAATCTAGAAATTATACTGGTAGCTGATTATAAGATTGGGATTTACTTACATCTGTGTAGAATGTAGATGAGGAGGTTGATGAGGCCTTCTATAGGCAGCTGGATGTTGCCTCACGGTCACAGGCCCTGGTTCTCATGGGGGACTTCAACTACCCCGACATCAACTGGGAGGACAACACAGCCAGGCATAAGCAGTCCTGGAGGTTCCTGCAGAGCGTCGACGATAACTTTTTGACGCAGGTTGTGGAGGAGCCGACGAGGAGAGGTGGGCTACTGGACCTCGTGCTATCAAATAGGGAGGGCCTAGTAGGAGATGTTAAGGTGGGGGGTACCCTCGGCTGCAGTGACCATGAGTTGGTGGAGTTCAGGATTCAACGAGGAGGAGGCAGGGCTGTAAGTAGCCTTGCGACGATGGACTTCAGGAGGGCCAACTTTAGCCTCTTCAGAGACCTCCTCGGTAGAATCCCATGGGTTAGAGCTCTAGAAGGCAGGGGGGCCCAAGAGAGCTGGTTAGTTTTCAAGCGGCACTTCCTCCACGTCCAGCAGCAGTGCATCCCTGTGTGTAGGAAGGGAGGCAGAGGGGGCAGGCAACCTGCATGGATGAGCCGGGAGCTTGTGGCAATGCTCAAGCAGAAGGCAGCGGTATACAGAATGTGGAAAAAAGGACAGGCCCCCTGGGAGAAATACAGAAACGTAGTCAGGGAATGCAGAGATGCGACAAGGAAAGCTAAGGCACGTCTGGAAGGCAAGCTGGCAAGGGACGTTAAAAATAACAAAAAAAAATTCTTCAAATACATTAACAGCAAAAGGAAGATCAGGGAAAACGTGGGTCCGCTGGCGGACGGGATGGGCACCCTGGTTACAAATAACACAGAAAAAGCAGAGTTGCTCAATGCCTTCTTTGCTTCGGTGTTTACCAAGGGCAGCCCTTTAGAGCCCCAGGCCCTAGAGACAAGAGAAGAAGCAAGTGGAGAGGAAGACTTGCCCTGGGTAGAGGAAGATTGGGTCAGAGAGCACCTAAGGAACCTCGATACCCACAAATCCATGGGCCCTGATGGGATGCACCCCAGAGTGCTGCGGGAGCTGGCAGAGGTCATAGCTAAGCCGCTCTCCATCATCTTTGAAAGATCCTGGAGAACGGGGGAGGTGCCGGAAGACTGGAAGAAGGCCAATGTCACACCAGTCTTCAAAAAAGGCAAGAAGGAGGACCCAGGCAACTACAGGCCAGTGAGCCTCACCTCCGTCCCCGGAAAAGTGATGGAACGGCTCATGCTGGCCGTTGTCTCCACGCACATGGAGGACAAGAAGGTGCTCAAGAGTAGTCAGCATGGATTCACCAAGGGGAAATCTTGCTTAACTAACCTGATAGCCTTCTATGATGAAATGACCGGCTGGATAGACGAGGGGAGAGCGGTGGATGTCGTCTATCTCGACTTCACCAAGGCTTTTGACACCGTCCCTCACAACATACTCCTGGGCAAGCTCCGGAAGTGTGGGATAGATGAGTGGACAGTGAGGTGGATTAGGAACTGGCTGGATGGCAGGGCCCAGAGAGTGGTGATCAGCGGTGCAGAGTCTAGTTGGAGGTCTGTGGCTAGCGGGGTCCCCCAGGGGTCAGTCCTTGGTCCAGTCCTGTTCAATTTATTCATCAATGACCTGGATGAAGGCACAGAGTGCTCCCTCAGCAAGTTTGCTGATGACATGAAACTGGGAGGAGTAGCCGATACCCCAGAGGGCTGTGCTGCCATCCAGAGGGACCTGGACAGACTGGACAACTGGGCGGTGAAAAACCTCATGCAATTCAACAAGGCCAAGTGCAAGGTCCTGCACCTGGGGAGGAATAACCCTAGACACCAGGACAGGCTGGGGACCGACCTTGTGGAGAGCAGCTCTGCGGAGAAAGACCTGGGTGTCCTGGTGGATGACAAGTTGACCATGAGGCAGCAGTGTGCCCTCGTGGCCAAGAAGGCCAATGGGATCCTGGGGTGCATTAAGAAGAGCATCTCCAGCAGGTCGAGGGAGGTGATCCTGCCCCTCTACTCAGCCCTGGTGAGGCCGCATCTGGAGTATTGTGTCCAGTTCTGGGCCCCACAGTACCAGAGGGATGTGGAGCTGCTGGAGAGAGTCCAGCGCAGGGCCACAAGGATGATCAGGGGCCTGGAACATCTGCCCTATGAGGAGAGGCTGAGGGAGCTGCCTGGGGTTCAGCCTGGAGAAGAGAAGGCTGAGAGGGGATCTAATCAGTGTATATAAATACCTCAAGGGAGGGAGTGCAGAGGACGGGGATGGTCTCTTTTCAGTGGTGGCCACTGATAGGACTAGAGGAAATGGCCGGAAACTGAAACACCAAAAATTCCATAGGAACTTAAGGAAAAATTTCTTGACAGTGAGGGTGACAGAGCACTGGAACAGGCTGCCCAGAGAGGTTGTGGAGTCTCCTTCTCTGGAGATCTTCCAAACCCGCTTGGATGCAGTCCTGTGCCACGTGCTCTAGGTGACCCTGCGTATGCAGGGGGGTTGGACTAGATGATCTCTAGAGGTCCCTTCCAACCCTAAGCATTCTATGATTCTATGATTCTGTGATTCTATGAATACAGGTGGATTCAGCTTTAGGGCTGAACACATAATGAGATTGCATGTGGCACACTTTTAATTCTCATAGCACGTGCATCTTGAAATCTGCCAGGTGTTGAGGATTATGGTAAAGGCAGTATCATCCTGTGCAACGTGATCTAGGTGTCCCGGCTTGAGCAGAGGGTAGAGATCTCCAGAGGTCGCTTCCAACCTCAACCATTCTGTGATTCTGTGATCAAAGTGTATGAGGAATATTTTGATCAGTGCTAAAGAAAAGGTTTTATAATGTGAAATTCTCATACATCTGACAGATTAGTAGTTTAATTTGCAATGGCTTCTCTATTATAAATGCTGCTTCCAATTTTTAGGTGGCTTGTATTTTTTTTTAAGCTTTAAAATCTGAAGAGGATGACTACTATATTAATGGTGCCTGGACTATTGACTGGCCAAGAAAATTTGATGTTGCTGGAACAGCTTTCCATTACAAGAGACCAACAGATGAACCTGAATCTTTGGAAGCCCTAGGCCCTACATCAGAAAATCTCATAGTCATGGTAAAGTTATAGTTGATATATTTCTGAATTTATGAATATGTACTTATATTCTGAGGAAAAATGAGGCCATGAATAGAATCAAAATAGGTAGTATTTACAAAGAATATATTGTTTTACAAAGAATATTCTAAGACTTTTGAATAATTTCTTTAAAATCAACTTTGTTTTAAAACTGGCAGGCAAACATTGTGATGAAAAAGAGGAATAAAGATAGGAAATCCCTCAGGAAATCTCACTGAAAATACCCCAGTATCATTCTCTTCTGTGTTATGTTGCTTCAGAATAGTAGCATAATTTGTAAATGGGATGTGTATAGTGTCTCTGTGTACTTCTGAGGTGTGAAAGTGTTGCATATAGCAGCTGCATCAGGCTGTGATGGTGATGTGTGGTATCTGTGTGCTCTGCTTTCCTAACAGTTGTTCTGTAGATACCTGGTTTTAAACAGGGCCTGAGGGAGAAGTAGACCGTATTTCTGTACTTCATGTGGATACTCCAGAGTGTCATGATTTCACCTGTGTTAAATTATTATGTTGTTTTGACAAAGTCTGCTTTTAATGGTTTGTACAGAATGTGAGAATGTAATAGAAGGCCCTTGCACCCTGTCTCTGACGATAGTCAATAGTGAGGCCACTGCTACTCCGAGGAAGAGTGTGGGAACAGGGCTGCCAGATTTGCAGCTCAGGGTTTGTTTGAGACAGACATGACACTTAGGTATATAGAGCAATTGCCCCCTGGGTATTTAAATCTTAGGCAATTTTTTCAAACACCTGAACCCCATTATTTTTCTGCTGCAGCTGTGGATAACTAGGGAGCCCATATAAAATGATTTATGCAATGGTTATAGTGACTTTCTCAGTCAGTGCCACTAGCTTTCTCACCAGAAGTTTTTCTGCCCTTCCATCCAGTAGGGATAGATAGATAAGGATAGGTTGCTCTGCAAAATGAGATGAGAAGTAACTCTAAGATGGATTGCTACATTTTAATGTACTTGATATGTAATATTAGCAACAAAAATGTTTGATAGAGGATCAAAGACTAGACTTACTAAGAGAGCACAGTGTTGGACAGGTGACACATGGGAAGGCACAAGAGTGAGGAAAACAAAAAACTCATAGTGACAAGTGTAGCTAAAGCTGGAGTGAGAGTTAATGATACTCATTAAAAGCTTATTCTGTTTTTCACTAAGCTAATTCTGTTGGCTAATGCAATGAAGGAAAATGACCTTTGTTGTTACTACTATAGGCACAAAGCATATAAGCAAAGCCTGAATGTTAGGGTCACAGCTACTGTGTGGGTACTTCCTCACAGGATTTGTTAGAACTTAATAATATGTTGCATAATTAGGTTGCAGTAATGAACTTTAACTTCAAAAAAAAATCAGCTATCAAATTATTTTCCGTCAATTAAGACACTGATTTCATGAAATTATCTTTTTAAAATTATTGTTTCAAGATTTGACAAAAGTTATGAATTTGTGGTAGGAAAGAGGGGGAAATAAAAAAGCTCACCTTTATTATTGTATATGCTTTAAAAGTTAGTCTGGATTCTTTTGGAAATACCTGAAAGAATTATTGTGGCTCACTTTATTACCTTTTTTCCTTCCACAAGACATAACACATATCTAAATTAAATGTCATTGTAATTGCCCTCTGCTTGCCTGTTTTAATGGTATAACCAGTTGTTTTCAACTACAGATTCTGCTACAGGAACAAAATTTGGGTATAAGGTATAAATTCAATGTTCCCATCTCTCGCACTGGCAGTGGAGACAATGAAGTTGGATTTACATGGAATCATCTGCCGTGGTCAGAATGTTCTGCCACTTGTGCTGGAGGTAAGATACATACCAGGCATTCAGGCTAAAGGGTAAACTGAATTGCAACATACACATTACTACATAATTATGTGGGTAACTAACATGAAAATATTTCTTTCAGATATGCTTCAAAACTTAATTTAGTGAAAGAACATCTATTTTATCACGTTAGGTTTTTTTTTTTTTTGGACTAGGTTTAATATGTACAGATTTTTGCATCAAATACGGTATATGTTGGCACAATGTATCTCTGTCTGCTGATGCTTCTTCTGGGATTCTCTTGAAGATGGGATATTTGCTTTGTACAGGAGCTTTCTTGATAAAGGGCATCTGAAGTTTTAAGTAAGGACATAAACAGAAGTCAACTACACATGTGTGTGTGTCTGTGTGAGTGTGTGTGTACTTCACATGATCCTAGGCAGGCCTTCTATCCTCCAGCCACCAAAGGTCAGGATGCATACTGGCAGCTCTTCTGTAGGAGGTGATAACAACTGGATCCTACTTCCCAGCCGATAGCAGTATCTGAGAATTGTTGCCAGTGGTGACAGTGATGGGGGATTTGTAGGTTGTCCCACGTGATTTCATCATGGGTGCCTTTTGCCCACAATTTACTATATTCCTAATCCTCCTCCCTCTAGTGGCCACCAATGCAATTCTTTACCTCTGGCTGGGAGAGCAGGACAGTTGGCTTCCTTCAAAGCCAACACCATTGCTGCTGCATGGACTGGTGAGTAGAAGTGCTTTGTGAACAGCATCATTCTTCTCTGGAGACTGAATGCATCATCTACCTGACAGACCTCAGTTGCAGAATACGAAGGAGACAGGTTTAAATCCACCTCAGAATTTCAGCTTTCAGCTGTGCAGCACACCGTCAGTGATGAGAGGAAACAACTGTTTATGTTTAAAGAATGTTCAGACCAAATGCACCCCCCCTTTTTTTTTAATGCTTCTGGAGGTGTTTATGTTTAGAGGCATCTTGATTCTGCTTGGATCATGCTGTGGCTGTTACGGGTTGTTTTGCTGCTTAAGCACTGGCAGTTTGCTTAGCTGTAAGCGTGTAAGACGCGAAGAGCAATACAGTTTCTCCTATGTGCAGCTAAATAGAGTCCTGAAACAGAGGCATGTAACCACCTGCATGACAGACTGCTTTTTCAACTAGTGCTTTAACATTTTTGGGTATGTAGAAAAATCAAAGATTGAGAGAAGTAGGAAGGTAGGGGAGAAGTGTCTGTCTCATAGCAAAAGACAAAAACGTGTAAGTACTGCCAAATCCTGGTTTTATGACAGCAGTGAGTTAATAACCTTCTGAAGTCAAAGGGAGAACTCCCACTGATAAAAGTGGAGACAAGATTTTGCCATGAATCTTTTGTCATGCAAATCATTAGCATGTCACAGATTCAGAAATACAAAGAGAAAATGATTTGGTCTGAAGGAGTAGGCCTCTGCCTAGAGAAAAACATTTTGGCGTAGTTAATTAACTTTTAAAGAAAGACATGTGAGTCATGGACATCCATCGTCTGCATACTTATTACTCATTTAATTTTTTTTTTCTATTGAAAGAGCATCTTAAATAGTTTGTGGTGGCTAAACAACATACTTTTCTCTCCTTTCATTCAGCTTAATGTGAGGATATACTGTGGTAACTAGGATCTGTGCTCAGAGGATAAATGTTTCATTGTAGCTATAATTCGTGTAGAAGCTGTATCTGTTTTCTCCATATGAATACCTTCTATTCCCTCAAGTTTATGAAACACCTTTTGCCATATGCCAAAGGAAGACAATTCTAAAAAGAAGCTGAGTCAGGGAAATAAAAAAAGGGAGAGAGAGAGCTTGTAAAGACAGACAGAGTAACTGGAAAAGCTAGCTAATATAAATATAATGTGTGAGAAATTTTAGAAATGAAACCTCTGCAATGCTTTGTTTATTCCTATAGAATTTTTTATCAAGTACAGTACTGAAATTCTATCTATTTGGAATCTGTCTTCAGAAATTTTTCTCAACATCAAGGGATAAAAGCTTGAAAGTTAACTGATTTCCCACTAATTTTTTTTCTTTTTTTTTTTCAAGTAAAGAACATGTGTGAGAAATACTAATGAGGAAATTACTTTCAATTTTTGTTGCTGAAAAACAGTATTATAATTTAAGTACAGGTTGTACATCGATGAAAGTCTTCAACATATCTCTGCCTCTTTCTGTAATTTGTACAGTACAGCTGACCTGCAGTGCAAAGATATTTGAGGTTCAAAAGGTTTGAGGATATGATATTCCATCTTCAGAGAAGAAAGCTGTAGATTAAATCTAGCCGAATATATTTTTATATTAAAACATAGAAGAGCTGAAGACAAATCTCACTTTTAACGAACATTTTTAAGTTGTGTCTATCTCTGAACCTTTCTGTGTTCTAATGTTCTGTCTTCTTGTCTAGGTACATGTTGCACTTAAAAAGCTGTCTTACCAACACACAGAAGTTACCTTATCAGCATGCAGATTTGCAAATATCTAGAAGCCAGGAAATGACAGATTTAAATGACTGTGAAATTTTATGTTATTTGCTGTGTCAGGGACCAATCTCTTATCCTGGGGCAGTGTTACAGACAAATATTAGACTATATTGCATCACATAACATAGACCTTAGCCAGGTCTAAAGACAGAGTTACTATTTGGTGTATGTTCTTGATTCAAAGTAGTAAAAATGTGAGTTTTTACTGCCTACTTGAGTGCTGTTTTTGTATTGTAAACTTGGGTATATGTGTCGAATGTCATGAAGGCCAGATCCTGAACAGTCATGGTGAAGTCTTTGGAAAGTCTTTGGGACGAGTTCCTCGTTACTTAAAGTGTCTATAAAGCTAAGTGTTCTGAAAACTCAGTTGGGGCATCCAAAACTAATGGATTCTTTTCAAACTACACATAATACCTCCTCTCCCTCTGTAGTATTCATAGAGGAGTCTAGAAAATTAAAGTTTGTGAGAGAAGCTATAGAATGTTTAGGTTGCATCTGAAAGACCAGGAGGTAGCTAGACTTTTTGTAGTACAAGAAGTAAAAGGATGTGTATTTAGTAGTCATGCATGTTAAAGAAGAATGAAATATTTCATAGTTGCTCTGCAAGCAAACATCTTTATACAGAGAACTAAACAGAAATGAAAGACGGAGAGGAATTGCTTATGCTCATTCAATTTTGAACTGTATTGTAATTAGTATGTAGTAAACCACTTTTTAGCTTTTGTTTATTTTTCACTGTTGTGTGGCGCTAAACTGGACCATCACGTCTCTAAAAGCTGAGCTTAATTTTGGTATTTGAGTTTTACCAAAAATAGATTCTTCTGATTAACCAACTATTTTAAAAGCATGCCTCGTAATAGGCAATTCTTTTCCTTTCCTGTATTCATGCACCTCTTCATAGGTTGAGAGTATAACTTCACTCATTTTTAATATCTCATTGGATCTGTCTGTCTTTTAGTATCTTTTAGGCTTGGAAGTGCAGCATCGTAGCTTGTCATTTTATACACTAAAGTAAGCATTTTCTGTGTGGGAAAAAACTTCTTTTTAAAATGCAAATAAATTCTAACTGAGCTAGTTCTTCATCTCTGGGAACATTAGCACTACCTGCATTCTTCTTTTTTTTTTCTTTTTTTCCTTAAATTTCACTGATAATTATTCTACTCTGAGTAAAGAGTTTTAGAAAGGAAAGCTTAATGCTATCTTAGTTTAGGTATTTCCATAGTCAATACAAATTATATCTTGCCCTCAAGCTTTGCCATAGATTCATTGTCTAGTTAAGAAGTACGTTATTTTGTGTCTAATACTATGTAGTTGCGCTTGAAATGGAAACCTTTGTAAAACTGTATGTATGCTCAGACCTGTGCAGAAATGCACTGAATTACAGAACAAGCATTTCAGGCAACAGTGCCACTCAAAGCATATTAGGCCTGCTTGCAAATTTTTGTGTTTCAGCTATGTATTTGTTATATTGTAGGCCTCTAAAATGGTGGTAAATTTAGACAAGACTACAAGTAAACAGTATTAGAGAGTAGCACAAGATACATAAAGGGAAGGAAGTGAGGACAAGTTTCCCCTTTCCTAAGGAGAAACATGAATACTGAGAAATAGGAAGTAAAGAAAGTACTAAAATAGAAAAGGTAAATATATATCACAGATCACTGAATTACAGTTTTGTTCTCACGCCTCTTTCCTTATATCTTATAGTTTTCCAAGGGCAAATTTTCTGACAAGTGTCAGAAAAATGCATAATAAGGAAGTCAGCTGCTAGTGATATTGTTTAAAACAAAATTCAACAACTGACATGAAAAATTCCATCTGTGTAGTTTTATTTTTGTAGACATTAAAAATAAACTGTAGTGTACTGTAGTAAGTGCACATCCTTTATGTCTAAGATGCCTTATTATCTGGAATTTACCAGGTATCCTAAACATTGATCTTGAAGTCATTTAATTCCATTAGAGTTCGTTTCCAAATGAGTTAAATGTCTTATGTATTTGTGTGGTTTTTTTTGAAATATTCTGTCAATTTATTATGCAAGGTAATTCGATTGCTGTTCACTTTCCTTGGCTGGTCACTGTTGTACCAGTGGTGCCTACTGTGTTTTTCTTTGTCAAATGAATTATAAAACAAGTAAAGTTTCGTCAAGGAAAATGTAAGTTTGGCTCTGATAAATATCTTGTGATCTGATGAGTGAGCTCAGAAAGTATGTCTGGGTTAACCAGCATGCACTAGCTTTAGTGATGTAAGGCTCACTATGTATTGGTACTGGCATCTTTATTATTTGCTGTTGCAATTGGAAACCACAATTTCGGGGGGCTGTTTTTAAAAATAGGTACAGCATTAACATGACTGCAGTTTTAATTTAAGAATAAAATATGCTCCATGTGATTTTAAATTTGGCTGCTGAAAGTCATGCAGACTATTTATGAATTGAAATCTGTAAAGCATCTCAAATCTCTAGGGAGTATGGTCACTAAGCCACTGGAGTTTTGTTTTCTATTAGAATTGCATTGACCAGTTATGAGGACATTTTATGTCTTTTATTATAAACTATAAATCTGTAGATTTGAAAGCAGAATGTTTCTGTCTAACTGCTCATAATTATTCCCCCAAGAGTATAAATGAATTTGTTTAGCTGTGCTTTTTAGATTATTTTCAGAGACCATATACTCAGAAGAGTTGATAATGAAAAATATTTTTCCAGGGCCCATAGTGCTTAACTAAGTGTCAGTTGTATTCTGGGTAAAACCAGTGTTGCTAGTTTTTTGTCCCCCCCCCCCACCTTTTTTTTAAAGTAGGTTTGGAAGTTAGAATCTGAATTTTGTTTATGCAGTATAATTTTAAGTAACACTGTAATTATATAGCATTTAAACAACTTAATTGAGAATTATGTTTCCTATATGCAAAGCACATACTGTATTGCAAGATGCTGCAGAACATCTTAAAACTGAACCAGAATGTCCAACTGGGTGGATTAAAGAATCTTCGCTTTGTGAGTGAATAGTGGTCAATGCTGTCTGGGAGGGATATGTTGTCTGACCTGTATTCAATAAATACCATGGCTAGCATAAAATTTTTTGAAAACCAAGCACAATAATGCTTTGTGTTCATAGTATTTCAGAGTATTTTCTTATTGCATAGCTCTTCAGAAATGAAATTCCTGAGGCTGCCAGGTTCTAGCCAAAGCTTGGAAGGAAATGTGTATGGTGCCAGTAGGAATTTTAGTGAAAACATGATAGCAATATCTAAAATATCCCATAAGTATAGTTGATGGAATGACATACATTGTTAAATTGTGTAATTCTGAAGTATGCATAAATTATTTTTAAGCAATTACATTTCAAGTAAACTCCATTATGAGAGCAACCTACATTAGTAACCAAGAAAATTAAGATGAATGGAAAGGATAAATGATCGGTCAGAGCTGAACATAAATTCCCTTTCTGCCAGCAGTGCTATGTTACTGGTATCAGTGTTTGGCCTGACTGTTTTCAAATACTCTTTTTCCTTGTGGTAAAGTGCGAATAAACTCTAACATTTACATGGGTAATGGAATTTCAAGTGAATTGTCACAGCTTCCAAAGTATTAAGGTTTCCTGGTTATTTCTCAGGAATCAAAGAAGGACATTAAAGAGGAGAGCCTGATCTAGTAAAGGTTTGTCTCCCCCTTCTTACAGTGATTTATACTTTTTTCTCTATTAAAATAGTAATAAAGGAACAAAATAAAGAATTGAAAAAACTTGTGTCTCACATATATAAATATAAATAAAATAACTATATTGCACTGCTGATTTGAAATTTTGATTTATTGATTGTTTGATTTTCATATTATTCTGTTGTCATAATAAAGGCAAATATGGTCTTAGGTGTATTTGTTTGAAAGTTTTAATGATACTGGTTAAGGCATAAAATCTCGTAAAATCTCTCTGTAACACTGGGAAGTTTTTATTGTGGATGTAGTAAGCATGAACACATACACAGGAGTGCTGTGAGGATGATCAAGGGAATTGGCATTTCTAACTTCCATGGAGAGACTGCAAGAGTTGACTTGGTTATCAAAGGAAAGTTAATAAACTGAAAAAATGTGTTGACTTAAGTAAATAAATTTTGCATTAAAATATCTGGACTAGAAATTAGAATGCTGCTGTTCAAGGTTGTGAAGGTCAGAGCTGAAGATGGCATCTGACTTTAAGTTGGAGCTTGATCAGTTTGTGAAGTTGGTTGAATATTGTTCAGAAATGGTATTTTCTTTCTATTTTTTATACATATTTCTGTATGTTAGATTTGATCAGAAGCCCGTCTGGCTTTTGCATTGTGATTAGTGTTGCCTACAACTGTATAGTGTGGCATCCAGATGCATGTATAAAGATAAAACAAAAAAAAAAGATACTGCTTGGTCTGTCTGGTTTGGCTGTAGGACATATGCTTTGTTAATCAATCTATTTCTCTTAAATATAACTTACTTTAAAATGTTCATGGTATTTATGGATAACCTGAGATGTCAGACATTTTGCCTGCTTTGGGAAAATTAGATCTTGCTATAATAAAAATAATAATAGGATATCTCTCCCCAGTAGCAGAGCTGGTGCTCTGAATTTAGGAGCTTTAGAGAGGTCAAGACTGCAGCATTAGGTGCTTTTGGTATAAACATGGTTAATGGAGCACACAAGATGTTGAGGGCTGATACCGTGCCCTCATATACTATACAGGGATCTGCCTACAGGCAGTCTATGGCCCATAAATGGTACGTTGAGTGATCTCCTCCCCCTGACATACCATGCACATCTGGGATGAAGCCGCAATTTTTAACTTCTTAGGGTGCAGACTGTTGAGTTTTCCTGAGAGTGAGTGCTTAAATTAACAGGACTTACTCTAGTTATACGTAACAGGTAATACCCAGATTTTGCAGAATGGTGTGGTGGTGATAACATGCTTATCCATCAGTTCCGTATTTCAATTCAAAGAGATTTATACTGGAAGTACACCACCAGAAGAATATTCTGTGTTCTGTAAAACCAAGAGGGTAGGGAAGGTGAAGATTTTCTAACAACCTATCCTGGCCGCAGTGCAACCAGGGATCCAAGATTCATAGGGTAAGGAGAAATAAAACAAATAAGAGACTTAAACTAGTGAAAAGGGCATTCATCTAGCACAGCTATGGTTTTTGGTTTGTACATTTTGGGTTGTAGGAGATGATTTGTACATTTTGCATTAGACTGTAGTTGCATAAAAATCAAAATAATCTACAAACTAGCAACAACAGTGTGGCCATTTTACTTGACTAAATTGACCACTGAGTTAGTCACAGAAGTTACTGTACTCTCAGGGTAGGTGGGAATCCAGCAAACTGAGAAAGGCTTGAACTTGCTACTCCTGTGCCTGAAGTCTCTTAGAGGGTGCTTCAGGGATATAATGCAAAAGGAGGTTATGATTTCCCTATGTTCTTTGCGCTGAACATCATAAGGACATTTTACTTGGCTCCATGTTGGAGTTAAATACCTAAATTCCTTAGAGGTTTCAGTTTAGGAACCACAGTCCTTAATGACTAACACTGGAAGCAGTAGGTAAGTTGCTAAGCAAGTTTAAAAAGAACAAAAAGACTAAAATTATTTGGTAAAAGAATATCACTTTTTTCAGTGGAATGTTCAGTGTCTGTAAAAATTTGTATAATTAACTTTATTACATCTTGCAAATGTTTATCTCCTATAAAACTCTTCTCTTTGAAGAGAGAAAACTGTAGAATGAATTTTCCTAATATTGTAAGCCAGGATGTTTTAGTTTCTATGTATTTGTGTGCATTTCATAAATTAGAAAAAAAATAAATAATTGTTTCCTTTTTTAAGAAGGGTTTAGGGTTTTTTGCACCTTTATGATAAAAATAATCTCATTATTTCGGTTTTATGAGTACTTGTATTCAATAAGAACTGTATATGAATTGCAGCTCCAAAGTCTATGTATCCCAACAAATAATCACACTGCTTGTTTTCAAACAGAGAAGGAAGCTCTGAGTACTGTGTTTACAAGAATACTCTAAACTGCACTGTTGTCATATATTCCTTAGTGAGGAATATTTCTTCATGCCTTACTTTACATCCTGTTTTTTAAATTGAAAAATCTGCTTAAAATGTTACCTTAAAAATATTGTCATGGCTGTGATTCTTCATGGTATTTTGGGAATTAATCATTTCTGAAACTGCCTGTTGATGATTAAATAATGAAAGAGGAGCTGGAACGTATCTGTGCCAGACGTAATTAGGATCTACACAGAAAAGCTGCATCTTTCAGAATGAATAATGCTTCCATACTTTAATGAAGAGAATGCTTATAGGATGACATGCATAAAAATGCAACACTGAATCCCAGTATTGCTATTTTATTTTATACCAGAGCACGTAAACAATAATTCTGCATCGAAGTGTGGCCACGTTATGCTTGGTGATGTTTTCTTTGGAAAGTAGAGTGTTTTTTACTCAGAGAGAAGAGTAGATGGAAAATGGATTTTATGCAATATACAAATAAAAACAATGTGTTAGTAAATCTATAAATATATTCCCTTTGTTTTAAGAAACAACAACAATTCAAAATCCTCTCTCAGTGGGGTGGTCCAAAATTGATGGAAAATGAAGTATTTTGTGTAGTCAGGGGGCATGGGCGTTCAGTCAGTTCAGAAAATTCAGATGCCAATTGAAGTTGGATAGTAGAATTAATCAATTAGTGAAATATGTTTTCAGTCAATAGGAGTAAGAATTGCTAACTAGTGGTGTTTAATTTCATCCCAAGGTGTGCAGAAACAAGAGGTGGTGTGTAAAAGGCTGGATGACAACTCCGTTGTGCAAAACAATTACTGTGATCCTGACAGTAAACCTCCGGAAAATCAGAGAGCCTGCAACACTGAGCCTTGTCCACCTGAGTAAGTTATAATTACCAAGATAGGTATCTATTTTGTACAACTAAAAATGTTTCTATAATATGTAATAGAAACTGTTGACCAAATATGGCATAAATTTTTCATATAGCTTTATGATTCTGTTTTACCAGATGGGGGCATTGGTTACCCCCATCTGGTTTACCAGATTCTAAGGGGATTGGTTATGGTTATGGCAAGTTCCTCTGAAATTAGTTGTAGATCAGTTGTGACCTGGAAGAGGTCTGATTTGATTGAGGAGCAGTGTTATCTCACAGTGTTATCACTATAAGTAAAAAATTAATACCAAAGCAGTTTGGTAAGATGAGAGTGCCAGGGGGTGGAGGACAGACCTGGACGCCACTCTCAAGGCACTAATGACAGAAGAGTCTTGAGCTGAGGGCAGAATACATACATTTCCATTCCGATATATGCGTACATAACGTACTGAAGTTTGCCATATTTTTAAGATACATGACATTAAAATTTGTGTTGAAGTTTTAAAATGAGAAGTAGCAAACACAGAAACTGCTTAGTAGGCCAAAACATCTACTGAAGGTAGTTTTGTCAACCAGCTTTCTCTCTCCCAGATGCTTAGGGCTGTACCACCATGCTGTGTGCCTTCAGGATTAGGTACATACTAGATTAAGTCTTTTTGCTTTTATCTTTAAAAATAGCTGTGTGTTATATATTAAAAAACTAATGAGAAACACAGCAGCTCATTTGTTCAAAAATGAAATTTGGCAAGGATATATTCCATAGCTTAATCTTACTACAAACTATTTTGAAACAGCTGTGATATTTTGTACTGGAAAATAATTTCATCATATGTGCTCCTCCTTGTGCTTTGAAACAATTAAACTTCTCAAAAAAAATATAGTAACAATTTATTGATTCACTGGTCAATCTAAGTTTGGTGATATTCTATAGCTGTATTTTACTATTATACTAAAGTCATTAATACTGAGCAAGGATAGATAGCAGTTTTAGATTATCAGTCAGTTAGGCTTTCTCTATAGATAGACTGACCAAAAACTTCCTTTCCTTAATTAATACAGTTGTGATCTCTCTGTGGGAGTTACCAAAAATTATGAAAATTAAAAGTCTCACGTTTGTTCTGCCTGAATGCCAGTAACACTATACCTTAGGTCCCTGAACAGCGGTAAGGACTTGTATACTTGTACCGAAATGCCAGAATTTATGAAAAAATGTGGGTAACCATTTCTGGATCCTATGAATTCCTTCATGATTTTCTTTGTAAAAGATGCATAATACTGTGTAATACTAGTGGCAAAGAATCAAAAAATCAAACTAATGAGGGTAATATAGCAATTTTATTGGGATCTGTCTGCCTCATTGGGCTTGAAATTAGCATGGAAAAATTAAAGGATTGATGCATGTTCCTACTACAGCATGTGATACATTCTGTAATACACGAAAGCGTAGCAGTACATCTCCGTTGACAGAAATTTCCGAAAAGGACAGATTTTGGGCAAATCCCAAGCTCACTCCCAAGAACAGCCACGATGAACGTCACATGCCTGACAGTTTTTGGCATGTGGAAGAATGCAACAGCATGCTAGGCATCAGCTTACTACTTTGCAGGCTTGACTTAAGGCAGTGTATCTATTCAGAATATGCGATGCTGAATGTGAAACCAAATGTGCCACACAGGGCGTTTTGTACTTAAAAATCCCATCCATGCTCAAGGTAAAATGTGAATGAGCGTCATTGATCAGCCTTTAGGAGAAATTCCTCCCCTCCCCCTCCTCTCACTAGCATATCTTCTTGCTTGTGAGTTCACACTGTTAGGTAAGTTTTAGTACAACTAGCAAAGCAAATGTCATAGCTGCAAAACTAAGCATGAGCTTCTGTTTTCCTGATCCTGAGCCAGGGAACTTTGTCACGGTTCCTCTAATTAGCCTTGTCCACTCTAGTCCGTGGGTCAGACTGGTGGTTTTGCTTATCTTTTTCTGGCAGACCCTTTTAACTTGTTGATTCATTCTGTTCCATCACAGTTCCCTTCATTATACCTGACTGCTACTCAGTTTAATTTGCTTCTATTTCAGAGTTAATTATTTTTATTTAAAACACAGTCGTTACAACAACAACATATTTTTAAATGTCTCCAAAAGAATGTGATAAAAATAAAACTAAATCTAAAACATCTAAAACCAGTTATATTTAATGTAATCAGAAGCCAAAGACAAGTTGAAATTGTGAATTCTGCTATCATTTCCCCTACCCTAAGGCAAAAGAGTAGAAGGTGAGAATTTTGCTGTGGACATACTTGCTGGATGTTACCAAAAATAACTGAACAGCATTTTCTTTACCATGGTCATTTGTGTACCTGGGAATTGTGTTGCTGTATTCAGGATGTTAGATGAGAGAAGATTGTATATAGGAAGGAAGGAAGGAGCTAGATTCTTTATGTTCTTTCACAGAACATAGTTCCAGTTATGAGATGCCACTTCATTAGGCTTTAAGGTAGCTTTGACTTAAGTGCTTAACAACTTGTAGAGTAACCACACTAGCTCTAGAGTATCTGGCTAGGGTAGAGATCTAATGAAACCACTATATGTCCCAAAGAATGCCTGATGCTAAGCAGTTGAAAGAGTGCTCCAATATGAGTGAGCAAATATGCTCTGCTTATATACTCAGCACTTTACTTTGTACTTGCTTTCTTCTTTTCCATGTCAATACTTTTTTATCCTGCAAATTAAGTGACAAGAGAGCTGTAGTAATGTCCTGGTATCCTGCCTCGCCCTGCATAGGCAGCCGGCAAAAGCATGTTGAATATCATGATTATGGAATACTGTTTTTTTCATTATTTATTATTATTATTATTATATTTTTAATTAAATGAGGTTAATTCAAGGCCTCTGGGTCAGGAGGTACTGTTATCACTCCATGTGGCTTCCTACCTTTGCTGCGCTCCCCGTCCTTCAATGAGTGCTTTCCTCAACGCATGCTTTTGTGGGCACTTTTTTCTTCTTGCCTTTACTATGTAGCCATTTAAAACCAAGTAAGCATTGACAATGATGTCAATATAAACATGATTATAAACATGTTTGAAGAAATATTTCCACTGAATTGAATTGACCTTTCATTAACCTTTCATCCCTTAAAAAGCAAAATTTTAAATTTACAGCCAGATTAACAGCTGTTAATCTCCTTTGCAACAACACTTAAGTAATCTAAATATAGTGCACATCTCTTGACTTTTAACTTATACACACAAACATTTGCAGCTATCATGCAGTGATTTAAATCTTTAAAAAATTTCTTAAGGTCATTTTATATGATGAATTATGTTTTAGTAGTGTTTACATTTCTCACTCTAAGGCATATGAATGATTTGCATTTCTATATTGTAAAAAAAAAAAATGTAAATATTTCATAACCAGACAAAAATTAAATCTTGGAAAGACCCATTTTCAGAACAAATTGCAAGTGTGAAGACCAACCACTGCAATACTACTAGAGAGGCAATCATCTTTGCATTTAATGTGTGCTTTGATCTATTGCAGTATTTCCCAAACATTTCCAGTTGCAAACCACTTTCAGATGGGTAATTTCATGTAACTACAGTGCAAATCCACATAAACGATTGAAGGGTTGGCGGGGGGGGGTTGATTGTTTGTTTATTTGTTTGTTTTTCCAGGCTCAACACTTGGCTGCTACGGCCTAGGTTGGAAACTGTTGCTATGAAAATTACAAAGTGCTTTTTTATTGGGAAATATTACTGCATTAAGATATGAATCAATATGTATCATTGGGAAGGTCCATAAGGTTCTTTTTTATTTCACAGTGGCGTAAGTGTATTGTTAACACTGATTCATATTTACTAATCTAAACTATTTTATTTCTGGGATTATGTAATTATCATTTCCATTTCTGAAATATATTAACTGAGTTTCCTAACTTTTTCTATCCAGATGGTTTATAGGAGATTGGTCAGAATGCAGTAAGACCTGTGATGGAGGAATGCGTTCGCGAACAGTTCTCTGCATCAGAAGGATTGGACCTTCTGAGGAGGAGACACTGGAAAATACCAACTGTTTAACACACCGGCCTATTGAAAAAGAGCCTTGTAACAACCAATCCTGTCCCCCACAGTGGGTTGCTTTGGACTGGTCAGAAGTAAGGAAATTTTCAATCTTGGCTCATTGGCAATAGTCAAGGCAAGAGCTTTAGCCACTGAGTGTTTTCTACTGCTGCTTGCCAAGTTAAAGATTAATGAGGAACCTAATTGAATTAGAGTATTGAAGCAATTTGTGGCATCATATTTCTTTTTTTCTTTTCACATATATTGTCAATTATGTTAAGTTGTTAAGATTATGAACTATTGATATTGGTCGTGATATAATATAGTAGCATAGAATAGTAAAGTAGTAAAAATAGTAAAGATGCAGTTGTAATAGTCATTTGGCATGCAATAGTTGTCTTAAAGAAAAATTAATTTTCATATCCATAGTCAAAGAGCTGGAGAAAGAGGTGATGATTTACAGTATGAAAAAGAAAGAATGAACTGCTATAGTTTTCTTCAAGTAACGTTGATACAAAGAACTGTTTTTCTTAGGAACGTGCAATGAGAGGCACACCCAGAATTGGTGCTCTCTTTATTAAAGGAAGAAAAAATTTTATTAAACATAGTGATATCTGTTATAGTTTATACCCAGTTATGACTTTATGTTGATTCAAGTATTAAATTTGAAGGATGTGAACTTGTGTAGCAGAGAGGAGAAGGCAGATTTATTGTTGGTCTCTGATAGATTTGAATGGAGCTTTATCACATGCCAGTCTGAGGACAAAAGATATCTGTATACCTTTTGCAGTTCCTTGCTATCTAGCAGGGTCTTATCTCACCTGTTTTACCTCAAAGTAGTCTTTGGAATACTTCAAGGTAGGATTTCCTAAGTCTCTAAACTCCATATCCTTTCTGTCACATGCAGCCATGTTATAAACTTCCTTTCATAAGCTGATCAAACTTTGTCTTAAAATTAGTTAACAGAGAGGTAGGTTTGCTTTATCCTGCTGCTGCTTGGAAAACTCTTACTGAACTTCAGTCTTTGGATTGCAAGAACACTGTAATTGCATCCCAATTTATATGTCTTCAGCTTTTGTTAGCTGAAGCACCCTTCTTCCTTTCCAATTATTATCCTTCAGAGGGCTTATCTGGATCATATTAATATTTCTGCTTTCATATTCCAGCATGTGTGAATTTTTTTTTTTTTTTTTTGGAAATGAATGATCAAACGTATATGTTATCCCATATGAAATTTCACTTCTGCTGCCTTCTTTTGTTATTTCATACATTTACCGAAAATACCCCAAAGTTACAGTGTATCAGTTTAAGTTAAATAACCTTTTTTCAGCTTCACAGACATCACATACTGATTACTTACACTCATCTTACTTTCTGCTTATATATCCAGATCTTTCTACTCTTTTCCTTTCAGTTAGTTTGTAGTAGATTCTTGTTATTTTTTTGGAAATGGCAGCATGCAAAAACCTTGCACTTCATACTGCCAAATTCCCCCTCATCTAAGTTATTGTTGTCTTCAAGGTTGTCCTTTTTTGGTTGTTTTGTTTTTTTTTCTTCTGTGGAGCATACTGATACTCCTTTCTACCTCTAAGGTTATTTATGGTTGCAGGTGTTAGCCCTTGATTTCAGTTATACTCTCCTACTTTTCTACCATATTATTTAATAGACAATCAAAACAA
The DNA here is from genome assembly GCF_059628265.1 of Tinamus guttatus. Taxonomy (NCBI): domain Eukaryota; kingdom Metazoa; phylum Chordata; class Aves; order Tinamiformes; family Tinamidae; genus Tinamus; species Tinamus guttatus. Next base: position 310,265 of record NW_028288843.1, read on the forward strand.
ATAATGATATCAGTTTCATGACTGATCCTAAAGGACTTTGCAGGTAGCCGTATCTCCTAAACCCCACAATTTTTCATATTCAGGATAATCCGTTGTCATCTCCCTTTCAAAGAAGTCCAGAGAGAACTGTTGTACTTTGTCTTAAAAAAGATTATCAAAGTGGAATGATTTTTAGATGATACCCAAAATTCATTATATCCCATTTTTTGTATACTTGCTTACTTTTAAGGAGTCTTTCATGTAAGATACTTTGTATTGTGCTGTAGATCTTAATTTAAGATTAATGTCCTTGTAGTTAATGCAGATAATGAAGATAATAATATAGTCTAAATAATGTAGCAGTACTTGAAGCAGTCATATCTTCATGTTAAATTACAATACTGTGAGCTGCCAGAGACTCATTCCCTGAGTGTCTGTATTTCATGGCTATATAGTCTTCATTAGTTCTTCTTAGCTGAAGAAAAATATTTGGATAAATATGGTTTTTATGTAATATATATTATATTTTCGGTATCAAATTTGAAAAGCAGACTATTTCAAATGTTCAACTATTTGGTTTTGTGCCTTAAGGATTTACAAATACCTGTCCTTTGATTGAGCTTTTACATCAAAGAGTTTTTTTTCTAAAATATAATGGAAACATCTGAAAAACAAATTATTTTCATTAACTTACCATGCTAATGCTTTTGGTTGTATTCTGAATTTCTTGGTAATGTACCATACTTTAGAAATGATACCATAATCTCATATCGTAAGACAGATAGCGATTCACAACCTTTATAGCTGAATCTGTCTGTAACTCTGTACAGTTTTAAGATAACAATTTTTTAAAAAATCTATTTTACAAAAAGTTGTCTGCTTTAAAAACTGAACCCATAGAAATATGGCTCCTGTCAGCAAGGTTTTCCCCCTCCAGCTATTAGCTGCCTTTTTCACACCATAAGTAGAGCATCAAAATCAAGGCAGTCCCTCCCTGAAAAGGTAGAGGTTATTTCAGCTCTTCAGAAATGAATCTGTGACTTGGAAGGAATAAAAAAAAAAGAGCAAGAAGGAAATATGGATGAGTGGAAAAAATTGTTCGGTCAAAGACTCGTACATCAGTGTCTGCCAAGATATTGATAACTTGTAAGCTCTTTTTGTCCATTATAAATGTCCTTGATTTCTGGACATTCTGGAATATCTAGGCATCCTCTGAGTACTAACTAGAAGTAGTGTCCCTACAATAAGTTATGCAGTTTCTGATTTGCTACCAAATTCTACAGGTTATGACACTCTCTAGGCGCACTGCTTTTTGACATTTATTTCCCTGATTATCAGCAGTTCTGCTTCTTGTCTGCCTGTCGTGATGCAGAAGGAAAGCTGAGAGAGAGCCCCTTGCTAAAGCAAATGATTCACACTAGTGACAATCCCCCACATACTCCCCCTGAGAGCCTCAATTTAGAAGTCGTTTTGGAGTGTTCCCTGGTGACTGAGCTGCATGTGAGATACAGCTGTAGCCACTAGTTTGTTTTAAGCGTTAGCAGCTGATTGCTTTCTCTGTTGCACCTTAATTGCACCTTAACTTTCCAGGGTTCAGGATATAATTCTTTGTACCTCTAAGGAGATGCTAGCCTCTACCTCCTCCAGTTTTACAAAGTGAACCGATCACCAATCTGTATACCACTCTGATGGCAGCAGGACTGTCTGCTCAATTTCCTACATGTTGTCTGTTTGCTTTTCACAGAAAGTCTAAAAGATTAAATAGGAACAGGAGATTTAGTACATGTGATTTTTAAGCACTCATCTAGGCAGGGGCACCTGCTTCTATTTTTCACTCGTCTTGCCTATTTTATATGAAATATTTGTGGAAGAAAATACATGCAGCGTCCCTTGGAATTTGGAGAAGATGTGAGCAATCACAATCATATTGTTGAAGACCTGATGTGCTCATCATCATTCTATTTTGGTCTCTGTTTAGCCTTAATATTAAATTCTTCCTGCATAACGGTGCATTTTCTGCCACAGAGACAGAGAAGTTTCCTCTGTGACCCTCCTCCTCCTGTTTTCTAGTAGGCAGATGCTTGTTGTACATTATGGAGGAGATGGGACATTTGGGGTTAATGCCCCAAATGCAGTAGGAAGATTGAACCTGACTGTTCTGCCTGAGAACTGTAAACACTGAACTAGCGTAGATAAGGAGGCAGTACCTCTTTCTCTCTCTTAAAAAAGAAAAAAAAAAAAAACAAAAGAAAGAAAGAGCAGTTGATTTATTGATTGATTGATTGATTTGGAAGTTCTGAATTATAAGCTCCAAATGGATGTCGCTCCTCTTTTGCAGTCCATTTAAAGATACTAGGCAGAGATAAGATGGAGCGTAAACCTATCAGCTCTTCATTGGCTAGTTTAGGTGACTTCCACTAAGAGTTTCTCTTTCCATTAATCTTATTTTGGGGTGGATCAGAATATACATGCACATTGACATATGTTCAGGGAGTATTGATATTTTACATCGTACTTTGAAACTGCTTTAAAGTGTGTTTAGGTTAGAGATGCAGCAGAAGTAGGCATACCACCGTGAAGTTTGGGTTACTGAAGTCATTTTCCAAAAATAAATCTTTTATATATATGCATATATATATAAAATATATATCATATATATACCATATATATGCATATATCATATATATATTTCCTTATTATATGGTGACCTATTTGGATGTGGAGTGTCTTTGGCGTTCCACCTCTTGAATTTTGCTTCACTTCTCCTTCCTAGGTAATATTATATCTCTGCAGCTGCTTGCATCAGAAAAAACAGTTCCACTCTTGAAAGTTTAGAATAATCCTTGTGTAGGATTTACACTGTCAGAGGTTGATTCTGGTGCAGATAATGCAGTTGTGTTTGCAGGACAAAGGCAAACATGCTTATGAGGAATTCTAACACTGTGCTTTCAAAATCTCCAACTTGGCTGTTTAAGAGAAACTGATTTGGGGAAAGTCTTGTGGTTTTATTTTGTTAGTATTTTTCTTCTTCCCATTACACTGTGTGTGAATGTAAATGATAGTTAATCAGTAGCAAAATAAAAGGAGAAAGGGAGAAAAACAACACGAAATAGGAGCAAAAGCAGAGAGGTCCTTAAACCTGCCTGTGTTCAAACGGCTGTTTTATTACCTGTTTGCTAGTGAAACCAGCAGAACAGTGATAGAAGGAGGAAGCAAAACAGAATTGAAACTTGAAAAGTTTAAAAGAAAAATCATAGCAGGGGAGAGAATTTCTATCTGAACTAATAATCCAGTTTTTTTACAGTCCAGTAAAACATTCATCTTTCCATGTGTTCCTTGAGGAAAAATGTCTTGCTTATGTCTCAGTTATCTGTAAGGGATGTAGAGGAAAGTCTGTACTAGCCTTATATAATGGAGTTTTACTTTCATCACTGAAATGCACACTCAGATGGGTTTCATGGTAGTAGTACATGTCTGCTTTACAGCAAAGTATTTTTCTTAAACCTATCCTAAAAGCTTTCATGTTAAAAAAAACAAATAGTAATATAATACCATAAATACAAATAACAAAGAAAAATATTTATCAAATTAAGAATTATTTAACTTAAGACAATTGTCTAACAGCTTATTTGAGTTGCTAAACATTTGATAATTATTACCGTCTTGGTAGTCTTGGGAAAATGATGATTATAATTTAGTTATAAGAATACATATATAATCTCATATTTTTCCATAATGATATTTTGGGTACTTTTACTGACTTTTTACTGACATTTTCATTATTTGTATTCATATACTTTCAGTGCACACCAAAGTGTGGTCCAGGATTCAAGCATCGAATTGTTCTCTGCAAGAGCAGTGATCTTCTGAAAACTTTCCCAGCTGCTCAGTGCCAAGAGGAAAGCAAACCTCCAGTCCGCATCCGCTGTAGTTTAGGCCGATGTCCTCCTCCTCGCTGGGTTACTGGAGACTGGGGACAGGTAAGCTAGTCTGTATGAACATTATAATATTATTATTACCAGTAATATATATTACTGTTATTCTCCTACACAGGAGCACCTTCTCTGAATAAAGGTTTAGGGGAAAGCAAGAAGAGACATTCCTCTGAGTTTTCATATTGTTTCCTTGTTTGCCTAAGATTGAAATGAGAGGCAGAGTGGTGGTTGTCAGCTGAACTATCAAACAGGGCTTGTTGAGAGTAAACTGGTTTCTACAGGATGAGCTTTCACATGTGTTATTTTTACATTAATTAATCTTTATTACAGTCTTGTAGAGGGGGATGTTAAGAGTCAGCAATGTTGGAGATTTGATGTTTTTAAAACACATTGGACTGAGCCGAGAAGCATGTTGGTAATATAAAGCCAATACTATCTTAGTAAATGTACAAAAAGGTATACAGCAGCTCTAAGAATATCAGAAAATCTTAAAATTTTACATAAAATATGCTTAATTACCAAATTAGGATCTAAATTGTCACAACACAGGCTGAACAGTGTTGTATGGAGTGTTTTTGTACAAATTAATTGGTTTTCTCTCTATCATTATGATTTAACATCTGAAATATGATTAGTGTCTTGATATTTCAGTTTCTAAGTTTTATGAGTAATTTACCACTAATGGCTAATCACAGGAAAATCATCTATGGTATTACACTGTAGTGTAATTGAAATGCAATCCATCTTTTCTTTTATGCCAGTTGTCTGCATGCTTATTTGCCCTAAATTGATACGAGTGTTTAAATTATTGTTTAGTTACAAAAATAATTCTTTTTGAAATTGCGAAGTATTTTTCTTTGAAAACTACTTTCCTTTTTCCTTAAAGAAAAAAAAATTCTAGCCAATTTGAATTCTTACCTCTGGATTTTTTTTTCTTTGCTCATAACTAAAAGATTTCCCTCATATATAGTCCTCTATATACTTTCAAAAATGAAAAGTTCTGAACTATTTTATGAAAAATATCTTTGTATTAATCAAGTATCCTTAATTCTTTTTTTTTTTGTATTTGTGCATGTGTGCCATTCATGATTGTTCTTCAGTTATCTTGCTTTGTATTTAAGAATTGGATCCAAGTTGTTTTACTTTATCTGTCTTATCTTTAGTGTTCTGCACAGTGTGGTCTTGGGCAGCAGATGCGAACAGTACAGTGCCTCTCATACACCGGACAAGCATCCAGTGAGTGTCCAGAAACACTTAGACCTCCATCAATGCAACAGTGTGAAAGCAAATGTGACAGTACTCCCATTTCCAACACAGAAGGTACGTTTGTCCTCCTAGTATAATTTATTCTGGGAAAAAAAAAGTGTTATTGCATGCGTTTATTAATAAAACTTCCATTTCTTAACAAAAGCCTATGTTATATCATCTCCCAGACTGTGATTTTTCTTATCAATTGTTGTAGTTCAAAGTGAAGTGAATAACGCAGTCTTCTTTAAAGGCACAGTCATCCTAAAGGCATCTTTGACGTAACTTTTCTCACTACAATATGGAGTATTTTTTATGTGAGTTCTCCAACCACTTTGGAGTTTAATAATCTATTTCTATGGAACAAATACTCTCTATACACAGAAAAGGCAAATTTATGCTACAGTTTCTCCTGATTTGGTATTCATTTCGTACCTTCTCTGTACATTTCAGTTCATAGCAGAGATTCAAAATCGTTATGAAAGTTTGTCAAATTGAGATGTTTATAATAAAATGAAGCATGCTAAAATCTTCTGAGAAATACACCAATGATTCTCCATAAGAACCATATTTTATTGCTTGGAAGTTTTAATTTTAGAAATACACTTATGATCCCATGTTGTTATTTGAAAAGTATCCTTCTAATAGAATTTTCCTTAGCTATTTTAATTCTCATTTTTGTGTTAGAGCTATTAAATAATCTTTAGGTGATGATTATCAGTGTAGGAATTTTTCAGCCCTTTAAAGCTCCAAGGCTAACTCTTATTTTATTTCCAAACAGAGATGTTGTCTTTCCAAAGAGAGTAAGGTGATAAAGTACTTTAAGTGGGCAGTTTAGTCTCAGTCTCCTTTTAATTTCGAGAGGAAAAGGTCAAGTCATTATTTATAGTCATTACGCTACTAATTCTTTAATATTATCAGGAAAATATGATGATCTCCTACAGATGTGGATACCATCAGGGTTTTTCTGTGTGTGATCAATGGACACTGGGTGGCCATGGACTACTATAAAGTGGAACTGTGCAGCGCAACTGTGAAAAGCAAGCCTGTTGGCGTTTGTCTTTTCCGGGGACCTACACCTTCGCTGGAAATTTTTTGAGATCCACAAATTGAAAATGTTGAAAACCACTTACTTGCACAATATTCCAGATGGACTTTAGCCCTTTGGCCTGCACTTTGAGTTGGCCATGAGCAAGCTGGCATCTTACTGACAGCCATGCGAATTCATTACCACAGTACGTTGCTTGAGCTAATAAGTCCTAGGAAAAAAGTAAGAGGAAAAAGAGAAGTACAATCTCTTCTAATAAATACAATTCCCAGCAGTCACATTGCTTCTTGCACCACAATTTGCTTTTGTCCATCATTGAAGGAACTTACTGGAAATCACTGAATATTTGTTGTGTGTTAAGTGTGGCTTACAAATAAATGTATTCTCCAATCTAATTTAACAGTTTAAATTACGCACGTCCTCGAGAGGAACCTGGCTGCAGTCCATGAAATTTAACAAGTGCTCTATTCCAAAATCAGATAAAAATGTTATCTTTAAAGTGTACATTTTAGATGCCTTTGCAAATACATATTAAATATATATCTGAGTTATAAGCATTTTATAGCTACTATTAAATACTGAGTATAAGAAGTACAAACTGTAGGTGTATGCAAATTAATGTGTGCATATTGCACATCTTATGCTGACATTTTTGGTCTTAAACAAAAACCCTTTAGACACAATAAAAGCTATCATCTCTTAAAATAATAGGTCAAATAACTCTGTCCTTGGAGACTTCCAGACAAAATTGTCTGTGTTAGTGAAATGTTACCATTTAAACAGAGCCACATACATTTTGAAGTGTACTAGAGATGAATGAAAGATTTTTAGATTTCAATAACTAACTAATCCTAAAGAGCACAACCAATCTCAGGTCTTTATGATGTAAAAATATGTTCTTTTTGGAAAGATCAACCACAGTGTCTGAAAGCACACTCAGTTGCTTGGGCAAATCCAGTAATTCCAGTTCTCTCTTTTTTTTTTTTTTTTTTTTTTTCTCTCTCTCTCTCTCTCTCCATTTAAAATGATAATTTGTCTCTACTGAAGAGATTTTTGAGCATATTTTTGTTACATACCTGGAAGTGCAGTTGATACTACTGCTGTTTCAGACACTTGTGTTTGGCAGCCTGGCCTAGGGATGGGTGTAAAACCCAATTGACAGCTGCTGAAGCTAGTGGATGAAGGAGGGAGAGTGGAAATGAGCCCAGGCTCAGCAGGGGCTTTCTGTGTTTTGGCTACATGGGACAAGACCCCATGATATCAGAATTTTCCCTGTTCCATTGCAGGTGCACTCAGCAGATCCTTCCTAACATTCTGTTGAACAGCATAGTCACAGCTGAGCCTATTCCCTTCTATCCTCCTCTGTCTCTCACTGCCTCTCTTCGGACGCATGAGTTACCAGTGCAGGATTCAAAAGCCCTCTCTTCTGTGGCATAGTGCCGTGTGTTTGTGCCACGAAGCAAATCCTAGTAAAGATCCATTGGCTGCAGGATATAGGGCGCACAATGCTAAAGCAAGACCTGTGATCTGTCGTTCTGTGTGTCCATATTTCATATTCCTGTGCCCTCCTATGTATCATGGGATGCTTCTGCATCTCTCTTGTCTGTGTGGGCAGTGACATACAACAGCAGGAAGTTGTGGGCTTGCACCAAGGTCCCACTAGCGGACAGCTTTCCTCCCAGCTCCAAACCCCAGCAAGCCTCCTAGTGCCCTTCACTCACCAAACTCCAGTGCTCCCAACTTAATGCCTATGGGGAGCATCCAACAATTTCTGGAGAGTTTAATTTTGTTAATCCATGATAGGAATATATATATTCTTGAGAAACCTTGAGCTACTCCACAATATAATGATCACATTGGTAGAGCTCAAATGCTCTCTTGGGGAAAGTGTAGTTTGCATGAAATGAAAGTCAAAATTCTGGGGATTCAGAAGCAATAAAAAACTTACCATAAATCTTGTCACATTTAACATCTGCTTTAGCTCTTTGTTTTCTGTGAAATAGAAAACTTCTCTTCATTTTGCCTTAATGAGAGATGGAGTATTGTAGATGAGGTTTTCACAGGTTTCCACTGATGACAGTAACATTTCATTTGCTGTTGGAAGTGAACTGTAGACAGCATCTACCATGGGAATTGGTAGACTGCTGAAGGTCACCTGAAACTTCACCTGAAACACTGTTTTATCTATTTCTATGTCATTTCAGTTTTCCTTGTGGCAGCCTGTTTAGCTGAAAGCACAGTGACATTTTGTGATTTTATTACTGTAATATGATACTTAATATCATGGAATACTTGGATCTGGCCACAGAGCTCAGGCAATGAGAGGTTAATTCAGGTGGTTTATTGAAACTAATTAACAGTAGGTACTAGAGATAAGAACAGTTCTGCTAAACATCTTTCATTCAGCAACATCCCTATGAAGAATAAGCTATTCTGTAAGTTACCATATCTATTTCAAAACTGATTTTTAAAACCAAGTTGTGGGCAACTTCCAGAGTACTCCATCTCACTGCCATCCTAATGGCATTGGCTGAGCAGGGTCCACTTTTAATCAATAGGAAGAACAAGGTAAACAAAAGTAAAGTGGGCATAATTTCAAATCCTATTTCTAGTAAAATTACAATTAGTGGTTTTACCTGTATTTAGCTAAATAGAATGTATATGAGGTTTATTCTGAGAATTGAGTGAGCTCAGTCAAGATCAGGTGAATCTTTTTATTCTTCACGTAATTTATAATTTACCCCTGTCTTTTCAATGCTCCCTGACCTCACAAACCGAAAGACTTTTAAGTATTTCTGGAAGATATCCAACCTCTTTGAATTAAAATAGGCACCTTATGCAGTTGCTTTCAGATAAATGTGTCTGTGTTTCAATTCACTGCACCAATAGGTCTTTCTGTCTTTTTCCTGACTTCTACTTCTGATTCCAATTTAAGAATAAAAAAAAAAGGAAATAAATGAATAAAAATGTTTGGTAGATGGATTAAAAAAATCTGTGAAAACATTTTGATTTTTTTGTTGATGAAATGAAAGTTTTAATGCCTCTACTCATCCAGCTAAAAACATGCACAGTGCCATTATCAGAAATACGATTCAGTACAGACCCTGCGATTCAAGGTCCCACTAATGTTTTCCTCAGGTCAGATATAAAACACTCTCATCTGCACCTAACTCGATGCTACAGTGTACTTACACCATGAGTTCACTACTCATAACTCCTGGAGGAAAAATAGAGCATTGGGAGACTGTATGTAGAAAGAAGATAGATAAGAACAGTCGAATGGCTGTACTTGCTAGTTGTGATTGTTTACTGTATCTGTTTGCGATCTCTTTCATATTTGGCATACGGTTATTTGGAATTAAGGACTGTTGTTCTGTCATGTTTTGGAGCAACAGGATCCTGGCTTTCAGTCTTCATTTCTAGATACTAGATCAATGCAGATGTGATAATGCTCAAAGTACTGCTGGTTCCTCTCCTTTTTATTCATATTTTCCTTATAGCTTTTGCATTTGAGTGCAGTTGTAGGAGGACACCAGCGTTGAATGCAATCTTAATAAGAGTAAAAAACTAAAGCATTCTTTTAAGAAAAAAATAATTTCTGGAAAATTAATCTGATTTCATTCTTCCCACCTCATCATTTTTGCAACTCAAACTTGTGGGTTTTGTTTTTTCACCAAATATATTTCTTCCATCTTTCTACACGTGAAGCAAAGCTCCTTGCCTAAGGTCCTATTTTAATATGGGTCTGGAAGAAAATATCCAAATGCTGCTGTTGAAAGTGTAAGTCCCCTATCAAGCACTTATCAGAATGGCCACTCCAGTGTGAAGCAAATCCACAGTAGTTACATCTGAGCTGTAAATCCTGAGCTCTCATACTACCCAGCTCTCAGATTCAGGTGTGAACTCCAACTATTATCAGAATAAAATCTGGACAGGGACCAGGCTCTTCCGCTCCCTATTTCCACCTTCTTTCTTCAGAAGAGAACCAGCAGCATTGCTGTAATGTGACCCGCAAGCCACTGTAGATGCAACCTAAAAGTTGTATGGATGGAAAAGGAGGAAGCCTTACTCCAGGTGGCAGGGCTTTTGTTCTCCTTTCCTGGGAGACTTACCTGCCCATAGGCAGTAAGCTTAATATATAGAGAAAATGAAAGCATGAGGAAAACCCCTTACATGACTATTGCAGGTATAAAAATTCTTTTCCTCCTGCATTAAAAAAGTGTTGATGTGTAGAACCAAACCTGAAGTAAAATTAGCCATGCAGTTGAGTCCCTGACCTCATGCTGTTTATTCATCACTCTGTTTTTTCCGTCCCTGTGAGCTGCAATGCTGTATATTCTATTTCAAGGATTCTTACAAATGCACAGGCATAGTACGAAATAGTGCAAATTGTGTTAGATTTTGGATAACCTTTCGCGGATGAATAAAATAGCTCCTGAGAAAGAAGCTATAAAAGTATTATAAGAAAAATGACTCATATTTCCTAGCTGTCTAAAGTGATCAGTTATCCCAATAAATGGTAATTCTTTCGAGACAAAGTGGGCACACTTCTAAATGTCTGGGAGAGAAGCCCTGCAAACATTTTTACTGCTTTTTTAAATATAATTGTATGTACTAAGCTGGCCTAGAAAAAGTAGTTACAAACAGGACAAGGTGGGCGGAAAGAGCAAAAGCATAATAACTCTCAATTTTTCTCTGTACTTTAATTTGTATTTCTGCTTTTCTCTCTCTCTCTCTCTTTCTCCCTCTTTCTCTCTCTCTCTAATGTCCTCAATTATTAGAGTGCAAAGATGTGAACAAAGTGGCATATTGCCCACTGGTGCTGAAGTTCAAGTTCTGCAGTCGAGCATATTTCAGACAGATGTGCTGCAAGACCTGCCAAGGACACTGACCCACAGCAAGCATGAGAATGCCTTGTTATTACCATTGTGGAAAAGTGTCCATCGAAGAGAGCCACACAGTGGAATGAGATTGACGTCCTTGCGAACGCATAACCCTGTGGAAAACGTAACCACTGGTCAGCCCCAGCTGACAGGATTTCAATATTATTTTAACTTCTGTGAAGTGGGATTTATTCATCCAAAGTGCTGGACACAGTATGAGGAGGGCATGCCAAATTGGAAAGATCCACACAACACATATAGAATAGCTTACTGTGGAACATTTGTGTTCTTTTGACTAAATTCAATAGTCTGTTTACCTCCTTGGACCATTAAAATAATTTTTATTATGGACTTAGCAATGACACTGAATCCATTTGTATTTAAAACTGTTTAAAATGTAGCTGTTATGACTTGGTCTATTATGGAAATAAAGAAGAAACAAAAAACTGTTAAGTCATAGCTTTAAAATGTTAACTATTTTATCTTACAACACAGCACCACAATTTAAATTATAAAATGAGCTTGGAAATGTTATTTAAAGAGCAGAATTTTTTTTAAAAAAAGTATTTTTCCTTCATTCCACCTAATTCCCTTTGGAGTAATCCATATTTCCTAAACACTGCTGTGGGCCATATATAAAGCTGTACTAAATAGGACAACCATGAGGGACTTAGTTTTAAGAGGTGCAACAGTTATTGCAGTGGTGCATGAAATACAAGTGTGCTATGAAGTGAAATGAAATCTGTGTTGCAGGTTTATAGCCATCTTACCATTGTACAAGTGAAGCTGAGGTTTCCACTAAAAGGGAAAATATTCCAGTATCACAGAGGAGGCAGACTCCAGTAGTGGTGAAAACTGTGTTGTCAAGTTTTTCACTACCAGGTACAGGTTGCCTAAAACTTAATGCCTTGACTCCAACTCACTTTTGTTTACCTCAATAGCCACAAAGAAGAAACAGCTTTGTGGGCCTCTAGTTCTGTTTTGCATGTTACTTTTGACACCAGGGACTTTCAGTACAAAAGATAAGCCTACTATGAAATAGCAACATCTCTTTGCAAAATTGGCCAAAAGTTATAGCAGATTTCAGGTGTCCCCTTCTTTGGTACTGTAGTTGGAGGGCGTTTTTTTATGAGAACGAATATATGAGTGTGCAGTTCAGGAGACCACAGCAGAGTGGGTGAGGATTGCAACCAAAGAATAAGGGACTTGGGGAGATACCTAGATTCTGCTCAAGTAAAAGGTCCAAAGTGTGCCTGACCCAAGAGGCCCGTTGGACCGGCAGGTGTAAGGCACACTGCAATAGGTATGGCTGGAGTGAGGTATGGACCCATATATAAGGCTGGATCTTATTTAAAGCTAGGGGTGACTTTCAGCCTGAGACTGGAGCAAACTTGTGCCTCTAGATTTGTAGTTAGATGCCACAAGTGCTCTGCTACCATACTCCACCTATTTCTTATTACCGTATTCCTAATATTCACCAAATACTTTGCATTTAAATGTGAAACCAAACTATTTAGGCAGGTCACGTTTCAAGAAGATAGCATAAAAAAAGTAAATGTCATGCTCCTCTTCCCCTTCACTTCTCAATAACTGACTCAACAAGGAGATAAGGAAAGTGGGTACTTGTTTATATTAATATATTGTACTTGAACACTTGCAGTTTGCAGCAGGTACTTGATGAATGTGCTTTTGTGTCCAACTATGCCTCCTTCGTTCTAGTGCAATTAAAATTATGTGAACAGTAACTTGTGTTAGAAGTTTTAACTCACATAGCACTTTGTTTAAAAAAAAAGTACTCTTCAGTGAAAAAAAGATCAAAAAGTCATGTAAGAATGAAGTGTATCAATGTATTTAACCAATAACAAGCCAAATGTGTTGCACATTGTTTACAAATGTGAATTAACATGGAAAAATGGATATTTTTAACAGGACCTGTACCATGACACCCTCTTTCCCCCCAGCATATGGACCATTTGTATGTGGGGTTTTGTGTAGCCCACATATTCATTATCATCAAATCCCAGTCATGTGCTACCTCTTGCCAGTATTTTCACCTCCTTACACCTGTGACCAGTGGAATTCATGTTTGGTTGCCTGCATGTGTTTGTGTATGCTTATCTGCTGATCTCGTCACCGTGTACTCAACTCCTCTTAGAACAGACACCAGAATAATTTTTTTTAAAAGAGTCTTTGGGAGTTATGTATATGTATGAAATGGCAGTATTAGTCCTTCGCTGTTAGGCGAATCACCTTTTGATATCATTTTGACGAAACACCTTGGTGCTAGCGTGCCCTCGTTAGGTCAAAATACGATAAAAGGGAAAAGGGTTGCTATGGCATTCTCTAAGCAAGAGGCCTGTTTTTCTCCAGGGCACAATTGTGTTTATCAGCTAATGTGCCTTTTCAGCTAACAAGGAAAGGTTTTTTTTTTTTTTTTTTTTTTAGTGTATTCAAAATAAACCTTTTTTTTTTACCTCATTTAGGACATTAAAATTGTAAGGAGTGTTTCCAAAGATATATTTTGCTCTCTTTACTGGTGCTACAACACTAGGGAGTCTGATGTTTACTCTGAAACGTAACAGCACTGAGGTTGGAATTTAAAGAACTCCCTGGAGCAACATTGAATTGTATTGTTAAAGGGAACAAAACACAGAATGTATTTGGATTTACAAACTAAGCAACACTTCAGACTAAGACCTAAAAATGAAACCTAATTCAAAGAAAAATAATTGGTTGCCACAGCACAGTTCATTGCTGCTGCTACACTGTAGCCATCTATGTAATCTAAGGTAAATAGTGTTATATTCCTGAATAGCGACCGTAGGACTATTTGTGTAGGCTATAAAAATGTCAGGCCTAGAATCAAATAGTATAATACTAAACACACAGATCAATCTGGTACCAGTACTTTCACTGAGCAATACTACCAGCTAAAGAAGATGAAAATGGAAAGAAAAATCTAGAGATTAAACCCTCAAGATATATACACCCCAAAATAGCCCATTTCATTAGGAACTTTATAATGGAGTGAATGTCACATAGATATTCTTAATAATACAGACTGAAATTACCTTTGTATTATTGTGATTAGTTGCTTATTATTTTATACTCAGTATTAATGTGGTACACTGTTACTTTATTATTTTTTGCTTTTGTAAATTATATTCTAATTTATTGTCATGTTTCTTAACACTTGTTCTACATGCAATCTCCTGCTTGTAATGAAAACAAAGAATATTGTAACACTTGATGCAGTGAAGTTCCACACCAGGCACAGATTTGTTTTAACATAGATAATTTAGTGAAATAAAACTGCAGCTGTTAAGAATGATTCTCATGGTGCTGTTGTCTCCCTGACTTACAGTTGCTAGAATTCTGCATGCTTATTTTTACCCTGTCAGATGCCTCAAAATATATATAAGATGTTTTCTTTCAAATTGCATCTGTATGTTGTTCCAGAATTCTGACCTTGGCAGTGGCAATGTTTGTCATATGTAAGGAGAGGGAAAAGTCAAGAGCATGATCGTGTATGTTATTAGATAATATTGTAGCCTAAGCAATAGACACCAAAGTAGTTGGAGAATTACGTTAATGGCAGCAAAATATTCCATGCTTCTTGGAATGATTTCCTTGTCAGACAGACAGTAATAACAATAATAATAAAATGTCCTTCTTGCAGTGAGTTTTTAAAGTATTATCTGAAGTTTATCTAAAGCAATAATAAGTGTAAAGAGCAAAGTCATTTCAGAAGACTTGGTGCTTAGATCACTGTTGCTGAGAAATGTTTTCTTTCTTACCTGGCATGGTAAAAATATTCTGTATTGAAATTCGTGATCAAGTTCTGTGTGATATTTCCTGTTTCTTTACTTTCTCTGAAACAACAGTTAAAAGTGTCTTCTGTTTTAATGAAAGTAATCTACTACTATATGTAAGATGTCAAAGAAAGAACAGAGAAGCTTAGATATTTTGATGAGCTATTTAATATTTTGGTTACTCTTTTTTTCTTCTTTTTTCTAATGAGAACTCAAAAAAAAAATCTGTGTTTCAAAGGTACTTATATTCTCACCTATATGCTATAAAGAAGTTTTATTATGGAGCAAAAATCAGAAATGGAATCAACTTGTTAAATTACGTAGTCTAATGACAGTTTTCTCCATGACTCTGAATCTGTTGTCTTTTCACCCAAACATTCACACTACAAATTATTACCTGATACATTTCCAACTATTGTTCAGTTCCGAGTATTATTCTTTCCCCCGGGAGTAACTGTTTTACAGTACAATGACAAACTGTGTACACTGAAACAGATGCCATTATGTTTCCATCTCTGTTTCATATTTTGCTGCCTTATACCTGACATCACCCATGCTGAGTGTAGAATTCCTGGCACACAAAGTTCCCTTCAGTCTTCTAAAATACGCTCTTCGTACACCTGAACTTCTCACTAGAGCTAACTCCAGTAATAAAATTTTGAGTTATGTATTTCAGTTCATTCCTTTGAGTTGTTTGAGTTGTGTATATATTTGAATTAATTCCTTTCATTAGACCCCATTTTTACATGGTAGGGTGGAACTAGCAAATATTAGAGTCTGCATTTACTCTCCGTGAGATGCTGCTGATCCTTTCTCACATTTTCCTTGCTATCTCCCGGAATCGTTTCTTCATCAATAATCCCCTATTCTCCCTAAAGCTGTCTGATCTTCATGAATGACTCCTAAATACCCTCGGTAGAATGCTGAACAGGCCTTGATTATTTTGCTGACTTTTTTATTATTATTATTTTTTATTACTAGGAACTGAGATCCAAGACTCTTCTGTAGACTTTTTCTGCAATAGACTTTGGATGAGTCCTGGGAGTCTCATCTGGAGTCAGTCAGTCATCAATCCGAGAGCCTTAAGAGAAGGCCATTACTAAGCTGAAGCTGTCGTTCTGTGCGAAGTGACGCCCTATCTGGCCGCCTTCCCTTCACCACAAACAACAATTAGGTGGAACGGATGGATCATTGCTTCTGTGTGGTCCCTGCAATCCTGGTTCTAGACAGAATGGTGGAGGACTGTTTGCATGCAGTCATCAGCATGGAATCCCAAACAGATTCATAAGAACTCACTCGGCCACATAACTAAGGCTCACTACAGCACTAGTGACTTGGGAGCTTCCCAAGTATATTTGGCCCAGCTAAATGGAGAGGCTGTGTCCAGATTAGGAAACTGAGCTGCTCAAAATGCAGTATGGTGTGCATTTAAGAATACGGCGTCCCATAAATTGGCATATCACCTAAGCACCACACATTGTTTGTTTTATTCCGTTCCTGTACAGGACTGACATTTTCATTGAGTTGGATAGACTATGGGATGTGTCTCTCATGCTCATCAGAGTTCCTATAGCTGTTAGTCAGAAAATGACTGAAGTTTGACCTTGAAAGAATATAAATACATTTTTCTGCATTAAAGGTAGGAAGATGCCATTTCTGTAAGCTGGAAGACCTTTCTAGAGAAGACAGAGCAAGATCACTAGATAAATAATCGGACTTCTTTAGTAATCCTGTTTGGAATTAATTCATCAGATCACAGCCTCAGATAGAAAAGGAAGTGTTCTGGAGGCTGGAAGCAACAGCGCAGCCAGAGGGCTCCGAGCTTTGGTTGCTGTGGCCACCCAGGAGAATCAGATCTGGCCTTGCTGGTATGGGCTAAGCCGCAGCTTTGGAAAATGCACTTCCTCAGTGCGCATCACAAGTCAGTGTAACTAACTCCTTAACTCTCTCCATTTCCCTCCAATTAGTTCTTGACATCAAAGTTTTTTCTAACCATACACACTTTGTTTTGCAAAGTTTATGACATAAAATCATGCTTCATATTGTTTGAAAACCCGTTTCACAGTATGATCTATTTCTTTTGTAATGAAGATCAGTCTTCTGTGTAGGATTAAAGATCTTCCCTTGAAAACAGATTGGTACTCAGTTGTGATATATATAATATAATATAGTAATATGTATAATAATATATATAATAATACTCAGTAATAAGGCAGGAACAGTCGTGCACATGGCAGAAAATGTCTACTAGTTACATTGCTGTGGAAAGACATGGACCTGGAGTTTCAGGAGGCAAACTTCATTTGAGAATATGTACTTGATTCTAATTACTACCGTTTTCATTTGCTCTAAGATCAGCTGTGCTTTATAAGGCAAATCATTTTACAGAAGTAAAATGTGCTTAATAGAACAACTGAATTCTAATATCTTTGAAAAGTGATCAAAGACACAGTTAGGTCATAGTATAGGCAACACCTACATGTTTTTTGAAAAATTTGCAGTTCTTTTGTAGAAATGTTTGTTTCATTCCTTGGAATGCTTTTCCCCATGATCTTCTTCCCCCTGTTCATTGCTTCATGTCTTTCTTGACGCTTTCTCACTTCTCCTTCTCTGCAGTCCCACTTTGGATGTACAGTATTGCTACATTTGATCAGATATTGTAATGTGGGGATGTGGGAGTTAAAATACTCTTCACATCCAGAACACGCTGTGTTGTATTTCAAAAACACCAATTTAAATCCTTTTTTTCTTTTTTTGCCGACAAGTAAGGCTAATATAGAATATATAAGAATTTGAAGAACAGAATGCTACAGACACATTAAAATGTGCTTTCAAATAAGATAACAGGAAAAGAAATAAATTTTCATTATTTAGCTACCACAATCTTTAAAGACCCCCTCCAAAACCTGTTTCCTACTGTGAAAACTACTAAGTTAGAAACAAATATAAACAGAGGGAACTGAGCCTCCCTTTTGGTCCCTCAGCTTCTCTTTCACATTTAGCCTCTGCTATTGAAGTGCACTAGGAAAACAAGACCTTCTGCAGCAGAAAAGGAATCTCAGACATCTCATTTGCCCTTTCTGGCACAAAGTTTCCTTAAAAGTTTATTTATACAAGATAAGGTTACATTGTTGAAATCACCCTGTCAATTAGCAGATAACATTTGACTTCAAATGTATTATTCTTCACAAGCATTTCGTCAAGGATACTGCTGGTTCCTTGGGAGGAGGGGAGCTATCACAGCTGTAGGTTATACCTATCAGTTAACTCTAGCTTGCTCAGAGTCCTTACACAAACAAGTGTTTTTCAATAAAAAATTTACTTCAGATTTTGTACCATCCACAGATGGAAAGTACAAGGAATATAAGGAATAGCTCAGACTGTAAACTTCAGTGTGGCTTAAGACATTAGTTTAGCTTTGGTTACTCACTGCAATCAACTATAAAGCTCTTTATAAAGAAGCAGCAGGGCCTGTCTTCTATTAACAAGCGCTTTTTTTTTTTTTTGCCTTTTTTTTTTTTTTTAAAAAAAAAAACTTCTTGCTTAACTGGCCTAATAAAATTAAGATCCTAAGTGCTAAAACAAACATCCTTTTATGAAGTATCTCCCAAGATTTGCAAGGCTGTTACATTATTTAGGCCGCTTCTTACTGCCATGGGCATGGCAAACTTTAATAAGAGCAAAATCCAGAGACAGAGCTGGGTTTGTGGCCTCATTTTTATGCCTCCAGATCCTTCTATTCTCTCTAGGTCTGTGTTTCCCTTTTCCATTTAGCTGGAAAACCCTCCTGCACCATCCTTTTCCCTCCATGGCAAACAAAGCCCATTTCAGGTGCTGTGAAATGGGCAAGCGGTGCTGCACATGGCTGGGGAACACAGCAGCCCATGGGGCTGCCACAATATCACAAGGTCTTCATCCCCTCCTCACACACACTGCAGCCTCCCTGCAGGACAGGGCATGAGCCAAGGGCCACACCAAGCCAGCTAACAGCCACCCCAGCCAGGTGCCCGGTGCAGGTGCAGCCGCGTGGAGGTGCAGCCGCGTGGAGGTGAAGCCACATGGAGGGGCAGCCACATGTGGGTGCAGCCCCGTGCACGTGCAGCCCCATGCAGGTGCAGCCCCATGCAGGTGCAGCCACATGGAGGTGCAGCCCCATGCAGGTACAGCCGCATGGAGGTGCAGCCACATGGAGGTGCAGCCACATGCAGGTACAGCCGCATGGAGGTGCAGCCACATGGAGGTGCAGCCCCATGCAGGTGCAGCCGCATGGAGGTGCAGCCACATGGAGGTGCAGCCACATGCAGGTACAGCCACATGGAGGTGCAGCCGCATGGAGGTGCAGCCCCGTGCACGTGCAGCCCCGTGCAGGTGCAGCCGCATGGAGGTGCAGCCACATGCAGGTACAGCCACATGGAGGTGCAGCCGCATGGAGGTGCAGCCCCGTGCATGTGCAGCCCCGTGCACGTGCAGCCCCATGCAGGGCAGCCCCATGCAGGTGCAGCCGCATGGAGGTGCAGCCGCATGGAGGTGCAGCCCCGTGCACGTGCAGCCCCGTGCAGGTGCAGCCCCGTGCAGGTGCAGCCCCATGCAGGGCAGCCCCATGCAGGGCAGCCCCATGCAGGTGCAGCCGCATGGAGGTGCAGCCGCATGGAGGTGCAGCCCCGTGCACGTGCAGCCCCGTGCAGGTGCAGCCCTGTGTGGAACCCCTTTGTGCAGCAGCTGGGGCAGGTGGGTGCTGTGGGCCTGATGAGATCCCCCCTCTTTGCAGAAGCGCTGGTGCTGTGAGCATGGGGAAACTGTGCGGCCTCCAGGAGGGACCCTGGATGTGTGTGTGCCTGCGCATGGCGGAGGAGCGTAGGCGTGGGAGAGAGCTGGAGAAGCCGCTGTAGTGAGGGTGTCCTGGGAGGAAATGGGGACGGGGTGAGTTGCTGGAGGTGCCCAGTGCGCAAACAGCCTCTGCAAACGGGCTGCACATGTGAGCTGGGGAGAGGCTGGTGTCTGAGGGGCTGAGCTCGGCGGGAGCGGGGCCAGGTGTGACCCAAGGAGAGCCTACAGCGATGGTGGGACGTGTCTGCTGTCTGTGCCACCTTGTGGCTCCAAGCTCCTGAAATGTGCCCCAAAAGGCGGCAGCTGTGACTCTCTGTACCACTTGCAGCAGTCTCTGGAGCTCCATAGCTACACCCTGTTTTAACCATCACACTGTATTCAGCAGGTGACTGACTGTGAGCGATCATGAGCAGCAGCAGTTACAAAGATGATGTGGGTGCTCACGGAGGCCCAAGGAGCCGTGAGCGATGCTCTGTGTGTGGGTCAACTCCCAGCTGGTCATTGGCACCACAAGGAGCTGCAGAAAGGTACATTGCTGTTCACGGTGTGGGGCTTAAAGTCCTTAAGAATAAATAGGATAAAAGAATAAATCTGAAAATGCCTAAGAAAGGATAAGGGATGGTACTCTCTGGACTGAAGCACTGTTTGGTGGCTTGAGCCCTGGTTTGAGCTAAAGCACTCACCTTGCACAAAGGGTCTGAAGTGTTGCAAATGGAGTTCTGCATTTAAATGGAACATATCAGCATGGTTTTTATTCTGTTTTACTTACTATATCTTGTGTGTCATACAACAGTATGTGTTTATTTTTGCAAAGGTTCTTGAAGGTTGCTTGCAAAGGCCCATACTTTTCTGAACTTATTATGTAGCCTTTTAGGAAAGTCAGCCCTGCTGCTCAAATCTAGAGTCAGGACTGAGTAAAACAAAAGATCATGAGACTATCTTTGAAAAAAAACAACCTCAAAGCCATTATTTTCTTACTAACATTTTTCTAAGCCTTTAAGTTTTACTTGTATCACAATCCTCTTTCCAATCCTTCCCCCCAGGTCTACTGAAGAAAACTAGAAATTACGTTTTTAAAGGGGAGGGGAATTGGAAAAGATGGGCAATGACATGAAACCATCTGCTCAGTTTCCAAGTCCTTCAATACACAAATGTTTTCGGATGTGTTGATATTGCATTCTGCTTTAGGAGTGGTGTGCTCATCACACGTTTTAGGAAGCGTAAATTATGCTCATCTTTCTCATCGAAGGTAACTGTGTTACAAATATTTTAAGCTCCACCCCCCATTTTATAAAAATAATGAGCTCACTCAGTGAAATGACTTCCTTCTGGGTCATTTGAAGGGATCACCTTCAAGCTGGAAGCTTGAGCCCAGAATTACTTTACCAACACACTCTCTTTGTCTTTTAGATATATGATCTGCTACAGAAGAGAACTATGTAATGACACCTGCATACTGATTAGTAAAGCCTCGTGGTGATTGAGCAGCATTACATTTAATTCATATTCGTTTTTCATAATGGTCTTGTAAAAATGCCCACGTTACCACGAACCCCTCACTGAGGGAGACCTTGGAGACTGCAGCCGGTAATGTCCTTTCTGCAGCAGTCTGCCTTGGCCAGAGAACGTGGGCCTGACTCGGAGTCAGAAAGCTGACAGTTCAAAACCAGCTTTAAGTACACAAATACGAAACTAGTGTCTAGGCTTCTTGATGTTCCCTCTATATTGATCCTAGCAAAGCTGCCTGAACAGTCAATTGTATGAATTTTTATTTGGGCCGTATTTTGTTCTTGTACAGTTACTTACTTTCTGAAATTCAGGAAAAAAAGGACCTTCTTTCTTTGTCTTTGGTATGTCACATATATATAGCATGTCACAATATAGTAGTACCCCTCACAGACAGACTCATTCTGCAACTTGCAATGTAGAAATTTGCCCTGTTGAGACTACAGATACATCTTCTATCAATATTGGCAGAGCATCACAAAGCCAACAGAGCGTTGTTCGCAATCACTTTTTGATCTGAAAAATATACTTTTTATTAAATGATTGAGAAATGATGAATTCTTGGATATCAGTAAATATAATGAGTAAAGTATGTAAACTAATCACAGTAGAATATTATGATGCCGCAGCTAAAAATCTTAAGAGACCAAAGAAAAATCAAAGAGAGAATTTACAGTCATTTCTAACGTGGAAAAAGCCTCTCTCAAACTAAAACATCTTTTGCTGTTTAGAGGCAGATAATCCATTCTTAGTCCAGTGCACAAATTTGATTTACAGTGCATTTCAAAATATTTATCTTTTTTTAGGATTTCCATCACTGCCTAAGCCAATAACCTGCTGTGTTTGAAAATGTCTGGGCAGTAATTGTCATTGTTTGCAAAGCTATTTTGGAAAATAGTGAGCTTCGTGGCGTTTTGTAGAGTCAAGGAATGCAATTACCAACATTGTATACATAATCCAAGTGACCTTCTGGCTTCAGAAGCTCAAACCCATAGAAAAAAAAGTTTCAGAACAGAAAAATGTTTGTTTAATTTTTCTTCTGTAGTTGGTCAGTGGTAGAAGGATTATGTTATAGCCAGTTTGGCAAAAATATGATTAGTTTAACAATTCCATATAAGTACATAACAACTTTGGGAGGGTATTCTGACCCATTTTCATACATAAGTATTTGATGAAGGACTCCAAGGACATGGTGATAGCTGGTGCTTCTGTGATTCATCCAAAATGGTTACAAAATAGTGGGAAAGTTTACTCACTTTTGCAGTTGTCTGAAAACATATTAGATTGGTGTTTTTTAGAAATAATATATTGAAGTCTTTGTCCTATATGGGTTTAATAAGTGACTTTCTTCAGCGTTGTTAGTTGCAAACTCATAGACATCTGTATAAATATCACGATCAGTGTCCCCTTTCTGTCTCCCCTCTCTCCTCTCGTTTTTTTCCTCTCAGCTTCTACTGTTATTCAGTAGATCTTGATGCATTTTACAGAAATCAGTTAATGCTTTAGAAAGTCAGAAGCATGCTCCATATCACATGTAAAATGAGTGTACTAAGGCACCAGAGCTTTTAGCCACTAATGTTCGAGAAGGTGTTGCATCCATGTTACACATCAATTTGGGATTTCCAACAGTATCTTGTGCTACCTAGTCACAGGTCTTTTTTTTTTTTTTTTTTTATTTAAGAGAGATTTTGGAGGAACAGCTTGGGAATGTTTTGTGCTGGAAGTTACTTGTCATGCTCTATTGGAAAACAGACCACCAGCTGTCACGGCAAACATTAAAAGCCATAAGTATTTTATTCGGTAAGGACCTGGAATCACCTGTCAAAGGATGTAAGCTGCATGTCATGACACTTATTTTAACACACTCCTCTCTCTAGACTAGTTATTACAGGTTTCCTGGCAGGAGCTGATAATGTTGCCATAGGTTATTTTATATTGCTTTCTCGTTAATGTGAAATGTGTTTTTTTTGGACAAACATATTTTAACAAAAGCACTTTGTCCCAGAGATAACTTTTTTTAAAATGGTCTATTCAAATCAACCAGACTATTCAAAGTAGTGAGTTCAGATTGGACCATACACTTTTTAACTTTGTGGTCTTACATTTCAATGTGTTTTTCTTTTGATTTCCAGTTGAACCCTGTGTTATCTCTCTTCCTTAAAAAGAAATGTATCTCACTATGCAACTTTAGAAAACCTCTATGGAAACAGAGCTCATCTTCCCCCTTCACCCGCCGATGGAAGAGCTGCTGTGGGCAGGCCTGTGGGGCAGAAAACAGCAAAGAGAACCACAGAGGCAGCCATGCCTTTGAAAAAAGGGAATGTGCTTTCTGAATTGGCTTGTAGCTATGGATTTTCAGTCCAAAACCACCTTTCTTGTTTCCTAAAGCTATGAGACAGCACTTTTATACAACTAAACCCGAAATAATACTGGAAGTCTATTGATAATACCTGTGAGATGCAGTGCCGTGTTTGCTTAGTTTATAAAAGCTTAAGATGTTACATGGAAATAGTCTCTCTGATATATTAGTCTGGCTAGTTTGGTGCTGTCATCACACCCGTGAGAAATGCCATATACAGATAGATTTTGGACTATGGACAAACTGTGTTAATAGTGTGAGTCAAATACTCATACAATCAGAAATGATAGCAACCACAATGCTTATACAATAGAAATAGCGTAAGAAAGTGTTTTTTTTTTTTTTCTTTGAGTTTATGTAGGTGCTTCCTCTGCGACTTCACTTAGATTAGGGAACTGATTTCTTCATTGCCCAGTTTCCTATGAGAGGTTGAAGATACAGGGAGACTTGATCAGTTTGGAAATTATCTGTGAAACTTTTGCTGAGATTTTGAGAAGCCATTAGTCCTAATAACCCCAGGCACCTATTAAAAAGCAGCACAAGGAGCTGTCAGGCTGTGAAGCGGGCTGATCCACAGCTCCTGCAGTTCCCCTCAAAATTGTCTTTAGGCAGCTAAGCTAAGTTAGCTGGGAGGATGCTGAGGATCAGGGCATGGAGGATTGTTGATGGAAGCTTTGATCCTGTGACTCCTCTGAAGGGTGTTTCTCGGGATTCTAGGTTTTGTCAGTTCTGTATTACTCAGCATAGTTGGTTGAGAAATAGTAGGAAGGCCCAGGCTGGCTGTGATGTGCCCAAGTCTTATTTTCTATGAGATTTACATTAAAAAAAAATTAATCTCTCATCCTGTGAGGCATTCAGGAAGGCGATGACGTAGGGAATGACTGCTATACAGAATGATTGCTGTTTGCAATCCCTTTCTCATTACTAAACCTGCCTGCAGTCAAAGACCCTTAACTCTGATGGTACCAAAACATTTGGAGCCAGTAAATCCTCTGCTACTGTAGTGATTAGTGATGAGATACTCCTGATTTTGGGGTAGTTGCTGCATGTTTTTACTGATGTTGTTTTGCATGGTGACAAGGGAGGCCAGTCGCTTGACTACCGTATTTTTTATTTGGGAAAGTCTACCCTTCAGACTTTGGGACGTTACGTGGCACTGGCAGGGGCAAGTATGTGAAGTTTGGTCCCTTGGCCTGCCTGACTGGGTCCGTGATCGTATCGGGGTCTTTAGGAGATGGAGCATTGATTAGACTGAGGTTTTGCTCTGGAATAGAGCACTGCACTGGCATGTGTTCCTCACCTGCATGTAGGAGGCAAGTTCAGCCATCCTCCCTGAGCTTTGCTGCACTCTGTGAGCATTGAGATGTATTTCTGTCTTAGCGTTTTTTTGATTTGGTTTGTTTTTTATTTCATGTGGGGATGACTGCAAGAGTTTCAAAGGTCCCTATCAGACACAGAAATCTCAGTATAGCGTGCATATGTGTGCCAAAAAATATGAATATCTTTTGATCAGAAGGGGGTTGTAATTGGGAGCTTCTAGCAGTCTTAATAACAAGCACTGCTGCCAGTTAAGCTTACACGGTTACACAGGGAGAGCAGAAACCATTACTGTCTGTCTTGGGGAGTCTTAGGCCAAAGCCAGTGAGGTGACATACCCTCTTCACATTTTCATAATCTATTCATTGGCATCCCTATGAATATGAAGCCCAAATACCCTGGTATTACGTCCTGCCGAACTTATACTGTGTTACGGAACTTCATATTATTCTAAGAGCAGCAGAAGAACTTGAGGTACCAGCTGCTTGTGCCAGAACTAGTGAGCTCTAGAGAAAAAAATTAAACACTTTAACTAAACCTTCTATGTCCAAACGTGGTTTCATTTTGGCTGTGCTTGAATCCCACTGTCAGAATGTGAATTTATCGTATTTTTCATCTAGTGCTAGTGCTATTTCTGTCACTTGCTATGTGATATTGAATTGAACAGATATTGTATGAAAAGGTGAAACTAAACATGGGTAGAGAAACTCAGGAGATACATGGATCAGTGTGTTCAAAATACAAGAGCCTTCAAAGATCTTTCCAGCAAGGCAGTATACAGTTTACTTCCTTCTGTCCCACCAGTATTGTCATAGCTGTCAGTCATTACAGGTTAGACTACAAGGATAAATGGAAAGTTTAAATTGTAAATATCCATCTTCTGGATATGTTATTGCCATCTAAATAGCAGCCTGACAATTCAAAGGATTTATTTTTAGTCTTTATAACTTTAAGCTACTTGCTTATTTTTAAATTTAAGTAACTTAAAAGGAAATATCAAATGCGAAACTTCCTTTAGTTGTGTAAAGTGAGCAGCTCTCAGTGGAGGTTAATATGGAAATCCATCTGAGGTGTGTTCAATAATTTTAAGGGACAAGTCTCAAGAAACGGACAGGTCTCAAGAAAGGAGAGTGTGTACAGCAGCCCATTGAAGACATAGATACAGGCTGACAGATTCCAGAGGCTTGTTTGGTGTCCAGCCTGTCCTAGATTGGTTTGCATGTGGAAAAGAGAATTATGAGGTATGAGGAACTGTGAGGGTAGGAGTCACACAAGCAGTGTGATGTCTGTGTTCAGACATGGTGACAGAGAAAATGTTTTCTGGACTGTTCCTGATGAAAGTGATGTGTTGGAAATCTGCGTTCTGAGCAAGTGTCTGCTTAAAGGAAATTATGTTACGGTGTTTTAAAATAGACTTGAAATTAGAAGGGGAGTTTCCAATCTCAGAGTTACTAACCCAATAAGAAACATGTCACAAGAATTTACGTGGGATTTGTGTCCTGTGAGACAGCCCTGTTTGTTGAAATTTGGCTTCTAGCTGAGGAGAAAGTAGGTTCAGAGGTTACAGTGAGGTAGCAATATATTACTGCAAATATAAAGGAGAGAACAGAAGCTGATCAAAATATTTTTAATTTTATTTATCTTTGCCTTGTAATCCGTGTATTCAGATACGCTGAATTGGTGACAAATACCTATTTCGCATTTTCTTTAAAGTCTGGAATCAAGACGAATACTTTGGAAGGACATGTTAAATCATAACTGGTATAGTATTACAAATTGAGACATATTTTGGGACATCCTGAGCGTCTGTAAAATGCCTATTGCATATTTTAGAAATGTTCTTCATCAGGTTAAAAGTGGTGACTTTGCTGATGTTGCCAAGACAGGGAAGTTTCCATTTCAGGAGCATTTATCAAAAAACAGCCTTCTGCAATCAGAACTAGCCACCTGGGCATTTACATAATCCATTTATTACTTTTTCTTCCTATGCCTTGAGGAAGGGAGGCAGCCTGAAGTCAAATGGAGATATGTAGATTTTTGGGTGTGAGGGAAGGAAAAAGGAGTCCAGTACAACACTACTGGCCAGATGTTTACCTCCATGCTGTACAGTGACATCTGCAGATGAAACACAGTCCTGTGATTATAACCAATTGCAAAAGCATGTAAAATTGAGAGGAAGAGCCATGTCTGAGTCAGGAAAACTTTGTACAGGTTTCTTATACCACCAAACTAAAGAACTAACCCGTACTTTGACCCAGAGGCTAAAGGCACTCAAGTAAAATCTCCGAATTTCTGCATCTATCAGTTGATGTAAAGATAACATTAACATAATCAATATATTAATATAATATGCCCAAAGAAAATAACTTCTAAGCTTAGAAAGCAATCTGATGGCCCTTGCTTTTTGAGATGCAGTCAATGTGTATTACATTTACTTTGTTACTGAATTCAGTATTCTGGGTGACCAACCTTGATTAGATTATTAGCAGTAAAGAAAATCAGTGCCTAAAAAGACCAATAACATCTACTTACCCAAGTGATTTTAAAGCTCTCCAGTATATCCCACGTGATCTGAGAGAACAAAATGGTAGCAATTTCTCTGTTTCTGTTAAAACAGTTTTGACCTATCACTTACCTTTCTTTGTTCTGGCCACAGTATCGCAACCAAAGTTAATGGGAAGAAAATGAGTGATTTAGTTAAACTCTACTGTTATTCAGAATAAGGGCTTTGTAATGGGGTCTTCTTGAGGGTATTGCATTAAAGTCTGGGCTGCCAGGTGTGCTTCATCTTCCAGTCTGGTTTAGCATAGCTGAAAAGTGTGGGGTTTTCTTGTTTGTTGTTTTGTTTTTTGACTACCTAACTATTTTGTTCAGGTTATATGTGTGCTCATAGACCGTCTTGAATGCACAAATGTAATTTAAATTACAAACTACTAAAAATATTTACAAACTTAAAAACAAACTTTCTTCCTATATTCAGGTCTTATCTCATTAGTTTAGGGATCTGTAACTCTTCTAATCTCTCCTCTCAAGCTGAATTCCTTTTGGTTCAATTTTTTTTTGATGATTCATTTCAGTTGTCAGGGTCGGCGGGAGGCGGGAGAAGTTTGTTTTTTAAGCTTTTAGTACCAGTAGTCAGGACAATATTCTGGAGAGCACACTAAAGATTGCATTTTCTTCGCACTTTGAGCACTTACAGGAGAATAGGTGTGTGACCACCTGCTAGTTAATGAGAACCTCTTCTCAATGGGTTTTCTTACTTTAGCAAAAAAAATAAAATAAAATAAAAGGAGGGGGTGAATTAAAGAGAACTTCATGCAAATGCAAAATATTTCTTTAGTATGCAGAGCTTCTTCTGGAAGTGTCAGTCATGCTGTGAGGAATTATATGAGGTTGAAATGCTCTCTATGTTGCAGTGAAATAGCTTAGTGTTATAAACTAGCTGCCCAGAGGGATGCTCGTTTCTGCTTCCTCTCCCTAATGTATGCCGTTTTCCTTAAGGGCCAGGATGGCACTTCTTTCAGCCAGTAAGTGACAAGGAGGCATTTGTTTCCTCAGTGTTAATTGCTGATGAAATTGCCACCTCGGGGTATGTCCATCAAACTGGGCCACACAGGTTACATTCTTGAAATCCCACTTATATTCACTGGGCAACGAACATGAAGAGGATTGAAGAAGCTGAGTATATCTTTCTGTGTAATGGTTAAAAGTCCTCTCCTTACAGCACATTTGGACAAAAGCTTAAAAGTTTATAGGAAGATCTTAAATGTGACTGTTATTTGGCTCCATATTCATTAGCTTGGCCGTTTAATTGGATATTTCATGTTTTAGTATTACACTTAATTCTAGCACCTGCAAAATATTCCCATGTTTAATTGCTTAATTTTCTTTTGCTTGTATGAAATAGGACTAAAGATATTTTGCTTTTTCAAAACATATTTATATGTAATCTTGAATTCTTAATCTTTTTTCTGCAAATAAAATAATTTGGGGTGCACTATCACTTATAGAAAGTGACATCTAACGTGAACAGATCTTCAAAACAGCTGAAGTTTTAAAACAGTTTTAAAAACTTTTTCTTTGAATGGCATTCTTGGAAAAGGAAACAAGCCTCTAAGCAATATTTCACTACTCTGAACCTTCCATTAATTAAGTTCTACAATAAGAGATAGGAAAATGCTTTCTTATTGTGTAAATGGAGAGGATTTTTCTGTGTTTAAGATAAAGAAGGTGATTTTGCACTTCAGAAACTGAGCTTTGCACAGAGTAAGGAAAAGTCTCTGTTATCTTATGCTAGCAGTTTTTTGTTTTAGAAATTGAACCATGCCTAGGTATGATGACTCTAGTCAAGCAAAATAGCTAAGAATTCTAGGCTTTTGGTAACAAAACTCAAGATTTTTGCCTTAGAAAGCACTTCTGCATTTATTGTCTAGAAGGGATCCATGTATTTCACTACCTTTAGTTTCTCTGAAACCTCTGCATAGGGTAACTGATGCTAAAATAGTGGACAGTGTAATGTGCTCGTTGCAGCCATCCCCAGCTTCAGAAGCCTGGGAATGATGTTCTTCTGTGGAGTTGATGCTCTGGAGTACGTCCTATAGCTAAATTTAAGTATCATCCATTAAAAAGAAAAAAAAATAATAAAAAGAGAAAAGCTATGGCAGTGTCAGGCCCAGAGAAAAGTGCTCCAGGTCATCACTGAGCCGCGCTCGCTGGGAACGAGGCTGCTCTTGCAGCATTTCCCTGCTTCATTCCAGCTTCCCTCCCAGCTCCATGGCCAAACCGTGGGCTCGCAGAGGACCAGACGCCCTTCTGCCCTGCATGTCTGCCCGGCGTGGCCACAGCCTGCGGAGGGAGCAGCGGTCATCCCAGAAAATGTGTTTTGTGATGATCAAAGTATGAGCCGCACCATCCTGGCGCGCGAGGGGGCCGGGGAGCGCTCGGCCTCGCAGGGAGGGTCCGGGTCGGGCTCTCCCCGCTGCGCTGCGGCCGCCCGGCGCTTCCCTTGCGCCAGGCCGGGCCGTCACGGAGAAGGAATGCGGAGCGGCCGGTCAGCCCGCCTGAGATCAGCACTTGCCCAAGAGAGCCTTAGGCTGAGGTAAACGGCTGCTTACTCAGCCCCAGCTCACCCGTGTTAACCCCACAGTCAGAAGGTCAGTGACGGCTACCCTGGAAGTGACGCTTAGATTAACCCCAGGCATATTTTGGCTTCTTTTACCTGGAAAGCAAATGGTGAGGACTTCTGTATGCTCTCAAAACTGTCGAACTGTTGATTGCAACTCTTGGGAAATAAGCGCAATTCAGAGTTCGTATTGGTCTTCATGCTTTTGCTGAGGGTTTATTGATAAGGTAAATGCTGCTGTATAACTTGTTCTATGAACCAGAAAAGATTTCAGGGAAATATCTGATCTTTTGGGAACTGTTAAACAATATGGATGTGGATTTACTGGTAGTCTGTTATTGTCTAAACCAATAATAAGTATATTATATTCTGTATATTATATTCTGTGAACATATTGCAAACGATATATTGGTTCTAGAGTTCTAGGTGACCCTGTGTGTACAGGTCCCATCTGTGTGGACCAGGTGATCTCCAAAGACCCCTTGCAACCTTAATGATTCTGTGATTCTATGATAACTCCCATCTGCCCTTTTAGAAATACAGAAAGGAGAGCCTGAGCCAAGCTGCCTGACAGCAAGCAGCACTTTTTAATGCCTGTCCTGCTGAAATGTAAACAATCTGTTAACACATCATGAAGGGCAGGAGTTTGTCTAATTATTTACGACTGAAACTTGTTTTTCATGTAAATGAAGGGCTATTCCATATGCATGAACATATGCATGAACAAAGCATTGCTACTTCCCAATTGAAAGGGTGATAACTAAGTATTTTTTTCTATGGTAATGTTTTACAGAGAGTATTACTAGCATTGGCTTTGAGAGATTTCTTGGAAAGTCTTTTTAATTCCCTTGCCTGTTTTATAGCTGACTTAAACATAATGCATATGTCAATAGGAACCTGAATTAACCTTGTGTAAGCAGCTCTTGGTTTCATTTGTTTTTCAAGTGAAGTTGTTAAGAGTAAGTGACAATTACATTATATAAAGGTGCTTCCCCCACCCCCTTGATTTGAACTCTAATACTTGCAATGAAGTTGATATCCAAAGGGTCACCAACAAGGTTGAAATCTTTAGCCCATCCTACAGAAGCAATCAAGTAATTGGCATGTTGTCCATGTTGTCCTATATGTGAATCTTATACATTGTAGCAGCATTTTTCATAGATCTCATTATTAGTAGGGCAGTAGGGAGGCTTAACTTTTTTTTGATAAAAAATAATTTCTGTTCTTTAAAGCAGTGTCTATTTTCCAACCCTTTTCTTGGAAGCAGTTCGATCCTTCTGCCTGGCATGTTAACTATCGCCTATTTGCCTCCGGAACACACACTAAATCCCACTGCTCCCAGCTCTCAGCAGTGCACTTGCTGTCTTGCAAACAGCAGTAAAATAAGTTGGCAAGGTATGTGTCTTGTACCGTTACAGACAGGCCACAAAATGAAAGCCAGCCTTTTATTACTACCATTAGCCCGACTCCTAACAAATTGCTACAGAGGAAAATTCCTTATCTTGCTGCTTACTAAGTTATAAGCAGGCATTTTGGGTTTTAATGTAGTTCTAAGGTCAGAAGTTATGGAATATCAGAAGTTGCCTATGGTGCTGAGCCTGAAATCTGATATCCGATAGCGGAGCAGCGTTTATCGCATGGGGCTCGAGATGTGCTGAATGCAACAGTGAGGCTTTTCATGCGGAGCTGGCACGTGTCCTGCTGCCTCGGGCCTCGGGCTGTATTTTCCTGTGCCTGCCTGCAAAATGCCATGTGAACAGCTGCTGCTGGGGGAGTCTCTAACGGTGTGTAACAGCTACAAAAGGGAAGGTTGTCTCAGTGTGATGCAGTATCTCCCTGCAGTGGCACATGTCTTTACACCTGCTCAAGGTATCCTGTAGGCTGATGTTCAAAAAACAAATTGCATAGGTGAGGAATGGACTCTAGTCCCCAAAGGCTTTGAACTGTGGGCTCCCATAGCTTGGATGGCTTAATCCAGGGCAGGAGGTAATGATTATATTTCTTTTGTGTCTCCTTCCTGAATGGACGCATGCGTGGTCTGAGTACACATATTTGCAATTGAAAGAGTCAACATTTTTGTTTTGTGAGCAGGGGATAATTTAGTGCTGTGCATCTGAAGCAGGATGTCTTTAGGCAGGCGCTGGGTGCCTTTGCTAACTCCTCACCTCCAGGCACAGCAGGTGGTTTGAGAGATGTGTAAATTGGAGCAATTCTGGAGCCTCCTTATGAGTGTAACATGCCATCTTGGCTTGCCCTGATTGTAGCCATTAAATAGCTCAGTCTTGGTGTGCTTTTATTTTTTTTTTAGCCTGAAATCCAGATCAGGCTTAGGCTTATAGTATGTTCCTGTGCTTATACCAATTAGATGAGATTACGAATGAGAAAAAAAAAAAAAACTTTTTTTTTTTTCTCCCTTTACAATGGAAAGCTAAAAGTTCTTGGGAAACTTATGCTGTCTTCAAACACTGCCAGATAATGTTTTAATTGGGGTAAATCCTGGGGATAAGCATTAATTTGCATAGTTTTTGACTAGCCAGCATATAGTAGCTATTAAAAAAAAAAAAACTTTTGTTTAGTTATTTTTATGATGGTCTTCCAAGTCTCTCAGTCTCACTCTCCCCTCTAGTGTGAGCTATGCACTTTAGAAGCTTGGAAGGGAAAAACAAGATTTGATGCATGTTTATACAAAAACAATTCATTTAATAGCTGAAGGGGATGGTTCTGTAAAAGGAGCATGATTTATAAAACACAAGGTCAGCTTTGGAGTTTTGGTAGCCTTAAGCAGTGGATGATTACAGTGCACCAAAGTGGATCAGAGATAGCAGAGTTTGCACCTGCAGTTGCTTTTCCAGCCTTTGTACTCTGTGCAACTGATTTCTCCGAGGCCCTGAGGCTGTCCAGGATGAGATGTCTTGACCTAGTAAAATGCAAAGTAAAATATCAGGTGAAAAACAAAAAGCAAAGCAAAATTGCCTATGCAGAGCTGTGACAGAAAAGTTGAATCAGTTCTTAACATCCTGCTGCTGTCTTGCTGTTCTGTGTGGGGACAAAACATCACAGATCTGCATTTTTTTTTGGTTGTAGGGTATATAAGTGGCCTGTGTTTCTGAGCCTTGTCGGGCAGCACTCCCTATGTTGCTGTGATAATTTCTTTGTTCAGTTCAGGCTTTGAAAGGTAGTGAGAAAACTACATGAGTAGAGTTAAGAACTAATCTTTAGAGTGTCTTAGCTTGTAATAAGATTCACCGTAGAGTTAAAGGAGGTTACATATATCTGGCACAGACTCTTCAACTTGAAATAAATTAAATTGACTTTTTATTGATGATTAGTCAGACTGAAGCCACGGAGATTTGTCCCTATGACATTTAGGAGGTGCTAATATGACTGCTTTTGTTTCTCTCCTTTTCAAAGCCTTCACATTTGAAAAGTAGTTGTTTTGAAGCCCGAGCCTTCCGCTTAGCCAGGTGTCCGAAGGGATGTGAACTGGCGCATTTATTCCATTTTGTCTTGTGGCTTTTGTTACCCCGTACTGCAGGAATTCTTTTCTGTAAATGTATTTTTGCTGATTTTTTTTGGTGTGTTAATTGGTGTGTGATCTTGTTATGAAATCTCTTGCTGTGATCCCCGTAGGTGGGGATTTAATACACAAATACTTCAAGTGCTTTTTAGAAGACAAACAAAACGTGATGTCTGACTCCAGCATGGTACCAGGTTCTAATTCAGTGATGCTTGTATGGGTCTTTTGAGCTCCATTGTAAATTTTCTTTCTTTTTTTCTTTCTCTTTTATTTTTTGAATGTATATAATAAGTCTTCTTTTTTTAAAAAAAAAAATATATTTTTCTGATCATCAGAAATGTTGGCAATAAGAGGTGAGCATGATGATTAGAACAGCTATGAGAACTGCCACTTAATGAACTAAACATCTCACTGAAGCTAAAAATAGTAGCATTTCTTTAAATTACTTCACACCAGTGAAGTGTAGCAGGCTCTTAACAGTGCTTCCCACGAAACTCCTGCTCTCCTTTAGAACTGTGTGATAAACTCTGGACCAAGGTGTGGACAGGCTTGCTGACAAGAAGCTTGAAGGCCTGTGAAGACTGTACATTTGCTTAATCATAAATGTTGTTCCTATAACTGCAGTTACGACTTTATAAGCTTCAGTTTGCTGGAAATGTTCCTAACTTCAGTTCTTGGATAATAGCCTCACTTCATTGATTATATGGTGTTTTGTTCAACTTACTTAGAATGGGAAACAGTAGGAGAGGAGATGTTTAAAAGCATTAATGGGCTGACTGACTACCTGACTTTGAGCTTCATGTGCCAATTCAAGTTATGACAAGAAAGTTCATGTCTAGAGTATTTATAAACTTGACAGCTCTAATTTTTGCCCTCAAGAACTCAAGTGCACAAATACACAGGTGTGAAGGTGTAAAAAGACATTTAGATCTTCTGATCCTAGAGATTTTTCTTCTTTTGAAGTTAATTATAAATAGCAAGTACAAATTAAGAGGATGAATTAATTTCCAGAGTAAATTAATAACATAATTTAGAGAGATTCATTTGGCAGCAGTCTTGTATGTTTGGGAGGGATTACAAAAAAAAAAAAAAAAAAAAAAAAAAAAGGATGTTTTGACCTTAAATTAAATTATTTTTAATAACTGCTTTCCCCTTACATCTTGCTTTAATCATGCACCAAAGTTCAAATTGTGGTGTCTGCACTTATAAAAGTCTCCACTTACTTACTTAAGGGCATGACTGAAAGAATCTCTTCAGTGTTGAGCTGTGACTCACATGCCTTTCTGCTGCCTGGCTGTATTCTCCAAAGGATTATTTACATGTCTTCATTCCTTGTGGCACTTTTGAAATTGTCCTTAAGTGGTCGGATGTGTCTGCCGCATTACTGAATTAACTTCTGCGAAGCTGGAGCCCATCTCTGGAATGAGCACACTGGGCTCTGCTGCCCAATGCAGCTGCCTGTGCTGGATCCTCTGTCGGGAAGAACTGCTCTCTCAGACTCACAACTGGGAACCAGAGCTGCAGTGTCTCCGGGTGGGTATTCTCCAGCTGCACATTGCATTCTTGCCTCAAATCCACATAAATGGCCATTACAAAACAAGCTCTTTCATAGTGTTAGGTGATCGATACTGAAGGTGAGCAGACATCCAAAGAAACCAGATGTTTCTCAGCTGTGTATTAACTGCCTTCCCTTCATCCTTGCTATTTACATGTCTCATTTCAGACTCATAAAAGTTTTGATTTTATCTTTCCCAATGAGCACTTCCTATATCTCTGCCTGAGATAGACATTTGTTCCCTGTCTCATTTTTCTCTTTATGAAATGTGGTAACTACATTCTTTCTTTGGTTCTTTAGCAATACTGGTTTCTCAGTAGGCTATCATAAATACTTTCTATAAGATTTCCTGTTTCCCAATCTTCTGCCTTCATAATTTGGTGATTAAAGTCATCTGGGTCTAGTGTTTTGCTGGCTTCCAGTAGTTCTAATTGCCTCCTTATCTGTTTTATGGTGAGGGTAAAGCCTTCCAGCAATTCACTCCCCCAAGCCTAGGAAAACAAGCCTCAGTTCCTAGGATGTTATCTGCTTTCCTTTTGTGTGTAACCATGTGAAAAAATAATTCAGACCTGCAGTGTATTAACCGTCTATCACTAGTTTTCGGCTTTGATCTTCCAGTATTTCACCTGTAGCTTTTCCTTTTGATTTGATAGCATGCTGATTTTTATTATTATTATTGTCCTTTCTCTGTTGCTTTCTCCATGTAGGCATTGCTTTTGCTTACCTTTTAAACAGTTTCAGTTCTGTCCCATAGTCATTGTCTTTCTCCTTCTCTGGGAAATATAAATTTCTGACAAACTGTTCCACTAGTCTCTTGTTCATACTGCAAGCCTCTGCTTTTATCCAGAATTTTATGTATTTTACTGCTGCCTGTTTATTGCAAAATGGCACACTTGCAGGCGACTTTTCCTCCAACACCTCATAAATGAGCTTTCATAAAATTTCACCTCTAGCTATTTCAGTTATTCTAAATATGCTTTCCTGTGCCCAGTGAATATTGTTGATACTTTTTTAAATCTCTCTTTACTAATTGTCTAGAACTGTAGGGCTTAGCCAAAAATCCTATTGTACCTGTTACTATCCAAACAAAAAGACAACCCACAGTGCTTGCAATTTTAAAACCCCTCATTGTGTGCTCTAAAGCTGGTGTGCAGTATGTTCTTGTTTGGTTTTGGAGGTTTTTGCCTTGTTTTTACACTGGCAGGGGTGTTTCAGTTCTGTGTGCAGTAGCACTCTTCAGTTTGGGAGAGGAAATGTAATGAAAATTGGTTGAGTGCAAGTGAATACCCCAGGAGACTAGAAAATGCAAAATCAAACTAAATGATCAGATGAGATTTAGGCATATGAAAATGAGCTATATGAAGAGGCTGGATTGAAAATGGTTTAGGTGCATTATTTGTCTTTTCCCTCTGAGATCTATCAAATCATGAATAGTTACCTGTCACTTAAAGATGAAACAAAATGATTTGATTTCCAGACACTCTTGGTAACATATCCCTTTTCATACGTGCTTTGCATCTGCATTTGCTCTGCACCATTTCATAGTTGGCTTTTCCAGCTTCTACTGCAAGATTTTTGTAATCCTACTCCTCTTTGGCCTGCAATCTACGCTTCCCAAGAGCGAGTGCAGTTTGACTGCAGCTGAGCTTCCCTGTGAGCCCCCTGTCCTTGCCTGCCTCTCTCTCCATCATGTCCCAGGCTTAGGAAGCTGTGAGCACCCATGGCTGCTGTGCTGCAAGAATGAGGCCTTGGCAACCTCAACGGGAAGTTCTTCAAGGATCCTGGTGGGACTAAGTCCTGCATTGCTGGCCTAGTTGAGAAATTCCAACCAGGACAAGTCTCCTGGCAGCACAGCCCTTCCTTTGGTAGTTGCTTTTCAGACCCACTACTTTTTCTCTCAACTCTAATGCTGACTCTAATCCTAAAATTTATGTCCACCCTACGGTAGGGAGAAGCACCCCATTGCTGGCCCAGGTGAGAAACTCCCGACAGAACGGCTTTCTTAGCAGCACAGCCCTTTGGCTATGTGTCAGTGCCTGTGGATAGGGATCGATACCTGTCGGTACAAGCACCTGACGAGAGGTGTGGAAATGGACAGGCATCAGCAGGTATCGCTGTGCAGAGCTGGTGATAGTACCGGCCGCCCACCAAGAGCGAGGTGGGGCTGAGAGCGAAGCTGAGGTGCGTGTGGGGATGGAGAGGTGTTGATGCCTATGAGCAGGGCTACTACCCCTGGCTGTGACACGTCTGGCAACTGGTACCCAGTGCGGCCTCACAATACTGTGAACGGCCAACGTGGATAGTGGCTGGTGTGGCCTGTGAGCAGAATCAGTACGAGAGCAAAGGCTGGAGGAGGCCTGTGGGAATGGGGAGCCTATGGCTTGTTTCCTGTCCAGGTAGGACCTTTGGAGTTACAGGGGCATCCTTCATTTCTCAACTGTGTTTGGTGGTGCTGGTCTACGTTCTGCAACCCGTGAGCCTCCTTCCACTGTCCAAAGCCAGGAGAGGTCCTTTAGGGAGGTCCTCTGTACAGAAGGGATTTGGAGGGGTTCCAGATGGTCCCACAAAAAGGGGCCTTTTGGTGGTCTGTGACTGAACTCTGCCTAACCTGAGGGGATCCTACCGGCCAGGGTGGCCTGTCAAGCGAGGACAACAGGCCGCGAGCTCTGCCCGCTCTGAAATGCTTTAGCCATGAGGAGGCTGGCCTCTCGGGGTGCGTTTTGGTGCTCCTCTGGCCAGTGTGAAGGCTGAGGGGATGCTGAGGTGTGAGAACGTAGCTGTGATTGGCCACGTGTCTCCTCTTGCCCCAGCTGCATCCAGATCATTTTTCTGTAAGAGGCTTCTAGGAAAGAGACTTTTTTGATCAGAGGGGACATAGCAATCGGTTGGAGTCAAGCTGTTATTTTAACTACGGCAAGAGAAGATATGCATGTGGCTTTGCAAAGAAAAAGCATAGCAGAATGCTCTCTGAAAATCAGGGAAATAGAGGGGAAAATGTGCTTTAAAGAAACTCTAGGAAAAAAAAATGTAGAGAGAGAGGGGGAAACTGAACTTTCATCTGTTATTTGTTGTCTCTAAATAGGGTTTTTATATTATGAAGAAAACCAGTAATGACTTCAGATTTAGGAGTATGTTGAAAGATATTTTGAAAGAATGACTGAGACTTATTTCCTCTGGTAAC
Organism: Tinamus guttatus; assembly: GCF_059628265.1. Classification (NCBI taxonomy): domain Eukaryota; kingdom Metazoa; phylum Chordata; class Aves; order Tinamiformes; family Tinamidae; genus Tinamus; species Tinamus guttatus. The sequence continues at coordinate 348,551 of NW_028288843.1, forward strand.
ATTCATATTTCATGCAGCAGCCATTTCAAAGTTAACAATTTTGGAGTCATTAACCAACTCTGTGCAGAGGAACTGACTTTGCATTTAATATTTTCTGATAAGGGAGAGAGAGCGAGCAACTCTTTTTTTAAACGAAATTATTTATATTAACATAAATATAGCTGGAAGGTGGATTTACTAAAATCTTTGAGGACACACAGTGTGACCCCTTAGATAGGTTTTTATGCTGGATAGTTCTAAATGAATTTTGTGCAATGCTAAGTAAGTGCTAACTCTATGATCTTACATTAATGTTGCAAGAAAATCTAAGCCTGACTGTGAAGGGGAGGAAGAAGCTTTCTCTAATCTGCCAAGCAGAGCTTCTTGCTAGCACCTTTTCAGATAGTTCATGAATAAAGCTGATCTCTTAATCTATTTTAATGGCATTTGCATTCAGTCTATTTTATGAATCTAATGCTTTTGCACAGGAAAAATCCTTTAGAACTCTGCTGAGAAGGAATTCAGTGGACAGCTTCTAAGAGCTGTGATAACGCACAATTGCAATTTGTTTCATGGCTAGTTTACTAAATATACTACTATAGTTTATATACAAATATAGTTTACAGTTTCTAAGCCTTTGCCAGTTTTGAACTCAAAAGTCCACCAGAAGAGCTTTCCGATGAATGGAAAGTCTCCAGATAGTCTAAGACCTTGAGCTTGAAATCTGGTTTCCTGGCCCTGCTGAGTCAGTGCTCGGTGCCTGACGCTCTCACATAGCCCTGCACAGGTGTGGACCACCAACCAGAACTTGGGCTTTGAGCAGGAGTAGCTTCCAATGAGATCTCCGTGGGATGAAGCACTTTTATTTAATTTTTATTTGTGAGAAAGGAGCCAACATGGCAAGAAACAGCAGCCTGTGCTGCTGAGCGCTAACGGCGCTGAGCTGCCGTTAAACAGCAGTGGCCCCGTTGGCTTGTGCCCCGTGACAGCCCAGGAGCAGGTTTGGTGCAGGTGTTCCTGCCAAGAGAAAAAAAACACATTAGTGGCATCTGTGCAATACGATGGGACATTCGACCTGTGCTTTTGTATTCGGTCTTCCTCCAAGACAGTGCTTGGCAATAGCAAAATGTAGCTCTAGTTAGCAACATAGCTAAGAGTAACTCGTGATGTCAATTAGATAAAACTGAGGTCCTGCTGGGCAGAAGAGGAACAATCGCTTCAGTGCAACCAGGGTATGGAGAAGCGGCACTGTGTAGCTCTAACGCCTCCTGCTTTGCTCTAGCAAGAACACAAGCTTCCTGTCAGCGTGCAGCACCGAAGCGCAGTGAGGGGCAGGCGAGCAGGACAGATGGCGGAGGCTGGGTCCGAAGCACCGCGAGCCTCTCTAGCCGAGGCACATGGAGACCCTGCAACACCCTTCTTGGAGGCAGCGCATGGAGCTTGGCGGCCAGAGGGACCCTGTTGTGCCCAACAGGCCCTGGACTTTCCTGGGAGGCCAGGAGTCAGACAGGAGGCAGGCCCGTCTGACTCACCCAACCTTTCATTCAATTACTTTTATTTAAACTGAACCTTTCCATTTAGACCTGAAAAGAGGGTCCATTTAGCACAGGGTAATGGGGCTTGTAGTCAACAGGTAACTAAAAGTCAGTCAGCCGGTTTAACAACTTGGCCTGTCTCCTGGCATTCCTACAGCAATCTGAGGAGAAGGGCCTAGGAGAAAGCACGGCCAGGAGGACCCACAGACATGCTGCTGAAGGAGATGGGAATTCACAGTGGTTCTGACTATGTGGAGAAACATCCTGAAAAAGTAGGATACAGTTCAATGCAGAATACCATGCTGGGGAATAATCAGTTGAGCAAATAGGAAATAGCTGCTAATGAGTAGCTCACATGCAAAGAATCCGAGGATTACGAGGGTTCACAACATGAACATGAGTCACAAAACCATGTCACTGGGTAAGGGGGAAGCAAGGCCTGTGTTTGAGATCATTGGGAATCGTTGGGAGTCTTATAATTTGAGATTCACTGCCCTCTTTTTCAGCACTAGTGAGGCTTTGAGTAGGATGCTGCTCTTCTTTAGATACCATAGCCAAAGGAGGGCGCAGGCCAGCTGGGAGAAAAGCTGGAGATGATCAGTGTGAATGATTTAGAAACATACAAAACATGGGACTGGTAAGGAAAGAATTAAAATTCGGGACTTTTTATTCCAGAGAAGAAAATGTTGAGAGGAAATGTTGTGATTGATATGTCTTTGAATACGTAAAATACGGCTGCAGAGAGGAAAAGGGAAAAAAATGCCCCCCATAGTCATGCAGAGTAGGATAAGAAGATACAGACCTAACTACAGCAAGGGATAATTCACTTACTTAGGTTTTAGCAAAATCTTTGCTAAAATCCCTGCATCACTACATCCCTGTATAATACTCAGGAAGAGGGGTTATAGAAACCTCTGAATTAAATTATGTAGTTACATTTGATTCTGTTATCTATGCCATGTCTATTCCAACCTGAAATCATGCTCAGTGCTATGTAGTTGTCTGGTGAGCCCTATAAAAAGAGGCTACTCTGTGTAAGTAAGTGCTGTATATTAAGCACAGAGCCAAAACATATGAAAAGAGGACCTTAAGGAGTATTTGTATCATAGGAAGCCCACTGTGTTTTGCTGTAGGTTTTGGCACTTATTCACTACTGTTAAATAACTCTAGACTTATCTTTTGTTCAGGTTTGACCTTTGCATAATATCACCATTTTTTTCATTCTTAGAGTTTTTGCCTGTATTCTCCTTTCCTATTGCCTATATTTCTCAGGGGTATAAGGCATTCCCTTAGCCTGTGAACCTACTCCATGATAGGATTTCTTTAAATCTTTTAAATCTTCTTTTGGAATGTACCAGCTCAGCCTCAAAGCTCTCTTTTCTGATGCGTTTGTATGAGCCAGAAAACGCGCACTTCAGGCATTCAAGGCCTGAGTCTTTATAGATAATTCAAGGCAATGAGTCTTTGTGCAAGATGTCTGTGGAGATGCATTTCAGCCAAGTAATTTAGCCTTTTTTTTTTTTTTTAACTATATTCCACAGAGGGTGACCAGAAAGTGTGCCCTGTGTGTCCAGAGCTGCTTGGCATCAGACTGACTTGGCCAAATTCATCCGAGTGCTCTTGCTCCTCTCTGCTCACCGGTGGCCTTCCCAAGTGCCATGTGGTATTACTGCAGAAACAGCAAACACTCTGTCACTCTCAAAGCCTTTTCGCTGACTTTCCACCTCCAATTTGAGGTCTGAATGAAACTTTTGATCTCCAAAGTGAAGGGCAGCAGTTGGAACAGTTTTCAGATACTTGTGAAATGCAGATTGGGTAGAAGCATGAGAACAGCCGGACAGGAGAGAGCAGAGCTCCATGGTGGCCTCCACTAGCAGAGCTGTTTTGACTGTTCTCAGGAGGTTGGGTTTTTTTGACTGTTGGGCCTGTTTTCATAAAAACATTCTCAAAAGCAGAAGAGCAGTGCTTGCCCTTCTGTAGTTTCTCTGAGGTGCTAAAGAGCCCAAAACATCTGCACGTTTTGGAATTTTCCTAAGTGTGGACTTAAAGAAACAGAGGAAGAATGGTAGAAATTCCACAGTTCTACAGAGTAAATAAGCATTAATTTTCTATAATGACTGTAGTAGCTATATGCTGAACCGTGGATGCATGCAGTTTTACCGGGAATGCCTAGCCAGGTTTTCCCATGCCTACAAAGCCCCGTTGCTGGCCTAAGATGCTTGCGCGGCTGTGCTGTTTTCCCAGCTCCTCTGTCAGCCTGTGGGGTCTTGGCTTGCGCTTCTCCAGATCCTGTTTATGGTACCCTGGTGTCTGAGGCACTGGGGTGTTTGCAGCTGGGGGCTTTGCAGTGCTATGACACTTTGGTGCCCTGGCAGTGCTTTTCTGCTGCGGATTTTGTAAACACCAAGCCCTTCTGCTTGGCTCTGTGAAGGTATTCTGATAGTCTGATTGATAAGGCAAGTCAAGTTTTCTTGATTAAAAAGGACTGTGTGTGGCAAGAACAAACCACTTTGCCTGTTTTCTTTATGCACCAAGATGTTTGAGGAGATAAGTAGTCAGCAAAAACTGTTATTGTAATAAAATGTCATTATCTCTTAACTAAATTATCCTTTTAAACAGCACGTTACAGGAATCAGTACTGACATCTGAGCAGACTTTGTATCATCAAAAACTTTGCATCCTCACCATAACTTTACCCAGTAACAAAGATGAGTTTGCAGTACAGACTGCTTTTAGACTTTACCCTGATCACTTGCACCTCTGAAAAAAAACGGTAGTTTACCAGAAAAACTGCTGCAAGTTGACTAGAAATAAAGTCTGCGGGTCAAATGTGCCTTCTAAGAATGGAGCTGGAGAAGCAAGAAATGCACTTGCTTTCTTTTGCCAATTTCTGTCTGAACCTGGTGGGGCTGGTACCAATTCCCCTGGCTGGGAGCGTCTCATCGGCCCTGACGTGGCTGCAGGATCGTTCCTGTCAGCGCCCGGCCTGCGGCCTCGCGGAGCCGCGCGCATCGGCCCCTGCCTCGTGTCTGAATCGTATCCGTTTCATTTTGAGTATTCAGGTAGCTACTGAATTCAGACGTATTTCTCAGTTGTGTGCTCATATTTCTGGTTAAGTCTAAGAATTCCAAAAATAATATCAGAGAGGAAAACTCAAAAGCTCTTTGCTTTTGTGGCTTTTTTCAGTGAGGCTGGTTTTAGGCCATATTTCCAATGATCAGTCTGTACTCTTTAATTCTGTACTAAATACATAAGCTGTCTCTGCTACAAATGATGTTTTTTTAGCCTCTCCATATAGCCTATTAAACAGTAGTTGGCCTATTTCCATCCCCAAGGAGAAACCTTTGGCATAAATAATATTGTCATTTGGATAGGCTAGACATACTTTTGCAAAGTGACCTTGTAAAAATATTGTCTGAGGTATGACTGAGCCTAAATTATATGACAGGGCAGTAGTATATTTTGGTCCCTCCTGAACCACCTGAAGTGAAAACAAAAATCAGCAGAATGCATCACATGATTGAAAGGCTGAAGAAAACAGCCTGTTTATTTGCAGTCCTTTAAGTAAATTCCTAGTTTGGAAAAGCCAGATGTTACTTCCTGGGGTATTTCTGTCTGATGATTTTAGCCTTGAAATAAAATGATAGGAAACCCTGGGAGGAGACTCTTCTGCCTGTGAATGCAAGTCTGGCCTGGTTGGGTCAGGGTAATTTTTTCCTCTCTCTTTTACAGCTCTCTGATGTTTCTCTGTGACATTCATTAGCAGGGAGTGCATGAGTATTTGGGTGCTTTGCACGACAGCAGTTTGTTCTCTGTGAAATGTGCAGGTTTCTGTATCCCTTTGAGAGATGATCTTAAAAGTAAGTTTTTTCCTAATCTGTAAAGCAGTGATACATATTACAGCACAATATCCCATTTACTTACTCATCCTCCTGAATCATTGTTCAGTCTTGAATATGTACTACAGCATCTTGCCAACTCTATTCCAATTCATAAAAGTAAATTAGGCCAACCAATTTACAAACTTAAATGTACAAATACCTATCTGTTTTCATATTTCAGCATTAGAAATCACTCTTATGCTTATTGTGTAGAGTTTACTGAGGCAAGAGTATAATAGAGTTGTAATAATTTCTGAAACGACTCTATGTATAGTGAATTGTGCTTCTGCTTTCTTGAACCACGTTCATGAAACACAGCTTGCAAACAGTAATTAATAACGATGGAAATTGAGGTTTAGAAATTACTGTTATTTCTGCCATTGCAGTGAAGTTATTTCAGAGATGAAAGACCCCGATCCCTGATAATCTAGGTCAGCTCATAAAGATGTTTTGGTATAATCGGAAGCTGCAAAAACAGGTGGAGAAGCCCCGTGTCGTTCCAGAGGAGCGGCTCCCGGTGCTTGCTGCGACCGCGGAGCGTCCCGCGCCAGGCGGGGAAGGAGCCGCGCTGGGAGGGCCGCGTTGGCCCCGCACACGTGCTGGGCTCCCCGGCTGGGGCTGAACTGTGCACGCGACTCTGGAGCCAACGTCTCAACAGCTGCTGCAAAAATGTCCTCTTCCAGATCGGGTCCAATTTAAAGAGTTTCATCTTTTAATGCCTGTGGAAAAGAAGCTACAGAAATTAAAGCCTGATCTAAAGCTATTCTGTCACAGCACATTTTTAAGAATAGAGGAGTGCAAGTGTAGAATGTAACCGTAAGGATTCTAGAGTGGACTTTCAAGTTTGTATTCCCCATTGGCTGGGACATACGAATGCTGTATCTTCCTGGGTGCTGCAGCCAGTGCCTCACATAAACAAAAATCAGGACCATTGCAGCAAATAATGTTTTTTCCATACTTTTTATTACTTTTATATATATATATATATATATATATATATATATATATATTTTATATATATATATATATATTAAAAAAGGGAGAAGCATAGGTTGGAATTCCTCCCACACCTCCCAGTTTCCATTTATCTCATTTAGAAGCACTACCAGTTGCCCATTACAGGTTGCAGTGGGAAGGGTCTTGGGCTGTGTTCAAGCTTCCAAAGCATCAGACGTGTCTTAGCAAGGCCAATAGCATCATGTTAGTGAAACAGGCTGCCCTATTAATCACCTTCCAGCTTTCATCTTTTATGTACAGCTTAACACAATTGAGAGTGAACATTTTCAGCGCGGTGCTGTTTTGTTATGCTTTTCAGCTGTTGCAGAGAGTGTTTTTTTTTTTTTTTAATTAGTTGCTTTGGAAGCAGGGAGCAGTGCCCGCGGAGCCTGTGCGCGTTCTCCAGCGCGTGCGCGGCGCTGCGGGACGGGACGCGGCGGCAGAGCAGCTGATCCAGCCTGCGGAGCAGACACCTCTGCTGCTCACAGAGGTGACCCACGAGCAGCCAGGGCACAACTAGAAATGGGGAGAGACGTGAGCTTGTGCTCAGCCACAGGAAAGCCTGCTTGTGGAGCACAGAGCTCAGGATGTGAGACTTTGCGAGAACGGTATGATGCCCTGCTTACCTGGCTACATATCTTGAGTGCCATGTGAGCTGCTGGAGTGGTTTCTGTGTGTTTGGAGCACAGATGGAGGCGAGTAAGGGCTTGTTTCTTTAGTGGAATAAACCTGCTTTCAGATGCAGCACCTAGAACTGTTCCACTCTAGGCTAATTTATGGAGCATGGTGGGTTCTAAAAACGCATGGAGAAACCATCGGGAAATGCCATGTCTGCTAGATCCTGAACTCACAGGACAGAAATAACAGTGAGATAACTAATGTCAAAGTAATGTGAAAAAGAAAGCGAATCCAGAGGGATCACCAGCGAATCGTGATGGTAGCTGAGGGGGCTGTTGGATCGCAGCAGGTCAGGGTAGCCACCTTCGGGGGGAGCCTTGTAGCCTCTGCGATGGGTGGTTGTCAATCCGAGGGATTCAGCAGGAATGTTCTGATTTTTTCTATTGGTCAGCAGGAGCAGCTCACCTCTGGAGAGCAGGAGGGTGCTACAGCCATGCAGCGAGCTGGCAGTGTCACCACTCTGTGTTCCTGCAGAAATAGTGGGTTGCTAGTGCCATTTTGGTTTAGCCCCTACCTTTGTGCTGTAATGCAAAAATGGAGTCAAATTTGGACTCATGCCCTATTAAGCTTGTTAATGCAAGTGTAAATAAAATTTTAAAAAAGGTAGAGAAAAGCCAATGATCTCTACAACTTTAGCAGTGGGCTTTTCATATAAACTATTCATATGTCAACACTGCTATAAGCATCTTCAGCCTGGGTGAACTGGGTGAATTTCAAAATTAAATGCTGTTTTATTTGTACTAGCACTGTGTAGAATTTGTACTAGCACGCTGTAGAACCATAGGATTGATCAGGTTGGAAGGGACCTCTAGAGTCATCTACTCCAACCCCCTGCACACGCAGGGTCACCTAGAGCACGTGGCACAGGACTGCGTCCAAGCGGGTTTTGAAGATCTCCAGAGAAGGAGACTCCACAACCTCTCTGGGCAGCCTGTTCCAGTGCTCTGTCACCCTCACTGTTAAGGTTTTTTTTTCCTTAAGTTCATGTGGAACTTTTGGGGGGACTTAGATATACGTTACAACTATGTAGCAATTGCACCGCCTGTTCAGGCACCAGGCAGCATTTGTTTCAGAGACCTGAAGCAATTTCAATCTTTTTCCTAGAAGCTCTTGTTCTTTGAGTTTAAGGAGCATTATTTGAACGTGTCTATACTCTCCCTACTGGAGGTGTCTCTGGTAATGTGCTTACCTTTATGGTAAGTAAGTAAAATGCAGCCCTGCTTGTGCCTGGTGAAATGAAGTTTGACAGTTCAGAGGATCTGATCGGCTCACTAGCAATAACGACTTTCAACACTTCCCTTTTCACCCAAAACAACAAATAAATAGAGAAGACTTAGCATGCGCCAGAAGCTGTTCTTAGCGTTGCCAATGGCAGTGCAAGAGCAGGGGCTTAATGATTAAATAGCTTTGACTAGCCAGCTTGTGAATGGCAGGGCTTAGGAATGCAACTCCTCTTAACTTCTCCACACCACGGTACAGTATCGTTCACTCAGCCTGAGAGCATCATGACAGCTTTATACAGGAACTCACTTCACACCTCTGGGTTTTCTGCTTATCGCAAAGATTACACCCAGCACATTAAAGCCATATTGTGCATTAATCTCCCCTCTGACATTTGGGCCGCGTTACCCCACTGATGCAGGGTTATGTATCCCACACCTCAGACCCTATCAAGAAACTTGGCAGTGGCAGTTTGATAAGGGCACCATCTCTTACTGAATTTGTTCTAAAAAAACATCAGCAAACCCCTCCTCCTGGCACGCTTTTTAACGACCTTGTTCACGTCTGCCCCCGGCTTTAGACAGGGCCCACAGGGGCAGGTCCGCGTCCTGCAGCAGCAGAAGTGCCCTAATGGCCTGAGGCATCCTGTTTTCTGCAGAAAAACACCAGACCCTTAAGGGAAAAAGCTGGAGAAAGATTTGATCTTCTCCCGGAAACTTGAGATGCTGTTAGTTTTTAGGTACTAAAATAGTTTCTAAATCTGAAATTTAGGTTTTTAATTGAATGGATTAGAATTTTAATCAATTCTATTTATCAATATCAACCTTCCCAGTTATTTTATACAGAAAATGCTGCCTTAGTTATGTGTTACTGTGTTGCAGCACTTTAAGCAGCCACAGTGGTTCAACTCAAATTCTCTTTTGCTTAATGCAGTAAAATTGGGGAAATAACACTCCCAAAATTGTGTCTTATCCCGGCTTTCAAACTAGCACTGGAATATATATTTCAAGACAAGGAGAAACTAAGTAAATTCTCAAATCAAATTTACTTTGATTCAAGAAGGCGGGGATTATTCTAGGGCCTGTGCTCTAAGTTTGGACTTTGCACATGTATGTACCAGTTAATTCTGTGAGAGAGCATCTTGGGAAGGCACTGCTTGCTGCTGAAGTGTTTCTGTACCTCATCTTAAGAAATAAAAAGTGTTTTAAATCATAATTTCAAAGCATGTCAAAGGACTTCTAATCTTATACCTACTTTAATGAATTTTCATTCATTATTGAATTTTTTTTTGATTATCAAACACTCATTAAACAGTGATAGCATCTACTGCAATGAAAATACAGATCAAAATCAATTTGGCTGTTTATTAAATACATAATTCTAAAAACCTTTAAAGAGCAAGCTTGGACAATGCACTGAGAACATTTTCTTTACTGCACAACTGAAGAAACAAATGATAGCTCTGCTGCAAAACTAGACGACAGGTTCTTGAGAGATCCCTTTTCACACTTATTCTGTGGTATTTTTAGGAACTACAACTAAAGACAGCCAGTGCTTTATTGCAGTCACTTTTCAAGTCAGCCCTGGCTAGTTTCATTTTATCTCCTTTCCTTTTTTTCTCTCATTATCTTTTTGCTTTCTTCTCTTCTCCTCTTGTTTACGGGATTCCTGGGATCATAGATCTCAAAAGTGTCTTCGTCCTGCATGCTGGCGTCTTTCACCTTCCTGCTTCTGTCTTCAAACTGAAGCACATGTGACATCCTACAAAACAGATGAAGCAGAGCTCAGGTACCCTGAAAGACTGAACCGAGGATTTGTAATTATGATATGCCCAGAAGGATTTTAACACTAGGGTTTCTTTTTGTGTAGAGCTGAAAAAAATCTGACTCTTATTCCTTAGTAGAGCCAAGTAGTATTAGAAAATCTCTTTTATTAAAAACAAAACAAAACAAAGAAAAAAAACTTGAAAAATACAGCTAGAGTTTGTCCTACTGGGTTTCACCTTAGACATTGAATTATCTGGTCTTGCCTTTTTCTTCCCTAAAGTACTGCGTGATTTTCCTGGGGGGGTTTCTCGAGTTCTGCTAGTCCTGCTAGTCGCTTTGCGCTTCCTTTCAGGGCTGTGGCTAACTGCGAAAAGGGAGAAGCTTGCACGGAAAAGGGATCAGAAAGGGAAAGCTTCAAATCCTTCTGCTCCTTAAACAGCTTCAGCTCTTAGATAACACACTGAACTATTTTTTTTTTTAATTCAAGCCCATGTTTTTCTGTCGTTGATTAGCAATCTTCACCACACGGGTATTTCCCCATTTGAGCAAACTCCCAGTAGCCTGAAAACACGACCATAACGTGGAGTCAAGAGCCGGGACTCTGCCCTGCTCAGGGGCAGGAAAGCCTGCAGCTCATCACCCCTGGCCTTAGCAGGGGATCCTGAGGTGGGAATTAATATAGAAGCTGTCAGAAGACTCCCAAGTTTTAGTGCAGACAAACAAAAATCTTACAGAAGTTCAATTATTTGCTCTACTGAAGGAAAAGGGAAATATGAGGGGAAAAAAACACACACACACAAAGAAGCCTACAAGTTAACCAGCTGTAAACTTATTGATTTTTACTCATAATTGAGATACTTTTCTGTATCACTGGATGTGGTTTTACTTTAAGTACTTGAGCTTGGTTATAGGATTAACACTTCTTACCAGAGCTGTTACCTTTTCTATGAAAAACCCACTTGACTATTTAACAAGACTGTTGAATATACAGTAATAGTAAAGCTGCTACACAGAAACGAGCGGCAGGAAGTACAACATTCAACTAAAAATAAAAATCTGCATCCAAGAAGAGCTCAAGTGCAAATATTCATATATAGAGAAAGCAAAAAGAACAAGCTCAGTTACTGATACAACAACACAGTGCTTTTGGAGAAATCAGATGAAATTGATAGCTATAGACTGCATGGGATCTATTTGAATGCACTGCAAAAATCCTAAAAACAGTAATTGTGATTTTTTCTATTTTCAGCACAATCAAGTCCTGACATGTGGGTTTTACTAAGCAGAAATGAGAGCATGCCTCCATATATTATCAAGTTCTATAAGAATATTTCTTAAGGTTGTTTCCAGCATATAAAACTTCTAGTTTATAATCCTGTACATGTTAACGCCGGAACTTATTTTCTTAGTCATATCTACAATCCAGAACAACATAATGTACCATCAGAATGACTCATGATTGCATATTTGTAGTTTAATTAGAAAAACATTATTTCACAGTGGAGGAACTGAAGTAATCTATTTTAGTTAAAATGCTTTGTGCATTTGTCATATTCATCTGAACTTACTAAGGATGAGCATTAGGTATATTTTTTTAAGAATGCATATCAAATCTCACTATTTTTGTATGAATTAAGGTAGAGACCCAAAAAGGTAGAGTTGTTCTTTGCTAAATGGTCCTACAGTGTGTATGTGAGTGTATGTGAGTGTACTCACATTTACCCATTTCTTGAACTTGCATTTTTAAAGAAGATAAAACCCACTTGCAAGCTACAAAAAGCAGGAATTAAAAATAAATAAATCTCTAATTCTTCAATCAGACCATACAGTGTCCCAGCTAGCCTGGGAATCAGATGCAGAAGCTACAGAGTAAGCAAAGTTTATTCCTTTCCCAGAGCTGAAAGAAGTCACAGTCTTGGACTCCTATTTATAACTTTCCACTGAGGTGCTCCCAGCTGTGATTAAAAATAAGCCAATATTAGGAAAAATTTCGGTATTCCCCGAATGAATTTCAGAAGCAGAATCTCATAGGTAAAGCAATATAAACACAGACTGTAGTGAAGATTCCAAAAATATTTTTCTGATGTAAACTTAAGCTTATTTTTGCAAGTCACACATCCCCATGGGATATCCATTTTGTATTTATCTAGATGGTTAAACAGACTTCAGATTATTTTCAGAAAAGAGCTTCAAATTATTTCCTTCTATAAGGAACACAGGAAATATCAAATAAATATTTCCATGTGAATTAATTGAATTTATAATCATTTTAATCAAGGTCCTCCTACAAAACCCTTCTCTTGTGCCACTAAACCTTGCACTTCTGCAAAAAAACAGGCTAAGGATTTTCCTGTTTTCCTTCACAGCTCTCTTCCCTCCTCCCTGCTCAGGGCATCGGGGGCAGTGGGACGGGCCCAGCCACCCGTGCGGTGCCCAACGCTCTGCCCTCAGGCCCTGCAGCTCGTGCTTGCCACCACGTTTCACACTAATACACGACTTGAAAATATAGCTTTTTTTTTTATTATTTCTTCAAATTTAAAGGACGGAAAGTATTGATTCTCATATATGAGATTCCAGAAAAAAAAAAAAGTTTTGCAACTTAATATTTTTGCTGAAAATTATTTTTAATCAAACAACTTGCCAAACTAGAATTCTGGGCTAAGAATCCAGATGTGCAAATTTTAGAAGAAAAAAAATTTTAGAAGAAAAATAGAAGGAAGATTTTAGAAGAAAAAATAACCACAAAACTCTCTGCTTAACTTTTTAATTACCAGGGATGGCAACAGGGCCATGTCCTGCCTGTGCTGCAACTCAGAACTGGCAATCTGAGCATGAATTTATAGCTGGGGAGGGCTCACTTGTGTCCTGCCCCCCATATCACACAGTGAACAATCAGTATCACGCTGGGTAACTGCTGCTCTGCACCAGCTAATGGGAGAGCACCTAGACCCCGGCCCTGCCCTTCTTCCCTCAGTGCTTTGGAGGATTGGTCAGCACTTGTCTCCCTGTTGCATTCCAAAAATTAAATGTTTCCATACAGTTGACTGTGAGACACCTGAACTCATTTAAGTTGCTTTTGAGAAGGACACAGAGCTGCTTTCAAGGGCAGTCAGACACTCACCTGTTGGCTGCTGTGCTCAGGAGAGGGTTTTGGCAGCCCCGCGGGCACCGGCCGCTTTAGTGAGCTGCCTGACTGCCTTCTAGGAGGCAGCACGTGGGAGCACGCTGGCTGCAACTGACCCTAAAACAACCCGTAGCACACTGAAATCCTGCAGGAATTACTACAGTGTGATTAAGATGGGTGTCCAGTAGTTCAGCCCAGGCCAAACCTAAGAAGATTCCATGACCAGGCTTGGTAACTGCGGAGCGAAGACCAAACCCCCGGCCGGCGCTTGCCAGGCAGACTCCAGCACTTGGCTCAGGAGATCCATCGTGTTCCCCTGAACTACTCCAGCGCGGCGGCACCTGTAAGGCAAGAGACGCCGCGCGCCAGCGCGATGTGCGAGTCCCGCGCTGCCTCTGAGCCGCGCGCCAGGAAGGCAGCACGAGCGCGAGGTGGTGCCAGCACTGCTGGGCCTGCCCGGACCCGCAAGGCAGCGCCAGCCAACGGACTCCCCACTCTCGCCACGAGCAAGGAAGCACTACGGGTAATTTGCACTGGGGAAGAAGGTTCCCACCCGAACAGCCGCTGAGCTCTGCGATGCCCGGGCACCAGGACGCAGCTCTGCATGACACCGGGCTCCAGCTGCACGTCACTGACACACGCTAAGCACGCAGCACGTACAGACAGGACAGCTACATTTGCACCCAGAACCTGCACCAAAATCACATGCTGCTTCTAAGGTCAGATGAAATGAACTTAAGTAAACAGATTGCTTCAAAATTTATACTACCAGAATTTTGAATTTTTTTGCTATATTTTATGAGGATTATTGATTCTTTCCATCAGGATGTTTAAAACAGTCAAAGGGGAAACTACTATGTATGAAATGAAATTCAGTGCTTTCTCCTGTGTTGCTACAGGTTGTCTAAAAGAGAAGAAAGAAAAATGGTAGAAAACAATATGGGTCACTGCTTCTTTTGAGTTGGGTTTAACACCACTTGCAGGTAATGTGCTACCTTCTTTGCAGTTACGAGCAATGCCCAATATACTTAAGAAACACACTAACCTCAATATGCTTGAACATGCAGAGAAGTACTCAGCTATTGCTTTCGTTAAATTGCATTCTGTCTGCAACTCACATTTTCCTGCAAATACTGTGAATGGATATGTTAAACTATAAATATCAACATAGAAAATGTTACAATGTTTTCCTTCCTTCTCCCTCATGACACATAGGTGGTAGATAGAAACGGAGCTTGTGAACAGATGAGAAAACAGATGAGTCAATGCACAGATCAAAGCAATGAGCTCTCTCTCCCAAGGGAAAAAGTGTTAGCTGTTCTGGAAGAATGACTCACTGGCACTCGGTCCCCTTTCAGCACAGTAGCGGGTGGCACAGGAAGAGGAGACAGGGGAGCAACAGAGTCACCAAAAAGAAAAACAAATGGAACAGGTAAAGAATTCAAAAAAGCTCAGAACGGGAAACAAAAAAAAAAAAAAAACAGAGAGAGATAAACCAAAATGCAAATACAATGAAGAAAACCTCAAACAACAAAAACAAGCAAAAATTTTAAATTGAGGCAAGAGAACAAGAGTAAGAATGAAACAAAAAAGAATTCCAAACCCATAAAACAAGGAGGAACTTAAAGGCAGAAATAAGTTCATAAAATCCAATCTGGTTTCCACTGTTCCTCTGAAGTCTCTTATCTCAGGCTGCCTTCACTGCTCCTTCCATAGCAGAAGCCAAGACTTTTACAAGTAATTGTTTACATACAAACCAAAACAAGAGAGGAAACATGTTTATGTCTCTCCATAGTCAGACTAAGTCAACTTCATAAGTATTTAATTCTACATCAAGAATTTAATGTTTCAGTGAACATGGTATCTGTTTACGAATATGGAATGTAGACTGAAATGTAAGAATCAATATGATATTCCCTTTTAACTGCTGCTATAAATGCCGCTTAACTCATTTTACCCCCTGCAAAAATATAAATACGCTTGCAAATACTTTTCATTTCTGCCTGACCTGAAAGCTGTATTCTCAAACTTCTGGAGCAATGAATCCTAGTAGGCTACTTCATATCAATATTCAGAGGGTGGGCACAATTAATATGTTGCTGCTGCTGACGTATGGAGCAGAAACCACCTCATTTCTATGGAGAAAAACAGATAAAAATCTAATTAAAAATATCCTATAAAGTCAGACTGTAGACTTTAGTTAACCTTGACTAGTCCTTTGAAATGTATTAGAAAAAAAGAGAGAATGAACAAACTGGCTTGAGTCTTCAGAATATGCAACAAGCTGGGGGTCCTCTGAAGTCCTCAAATCAATCGTATATATTTTAATCTTGGTGTAGGTCTACAGCATAAAATGATCAGAGCAGAACTTTTGTAGATATTTCTAACATTACTTTCTTGAAATGACTTATTCAAATGCCATTTATTTGCAAGTAACTGTCTAAGGGAAAAATCAACTTAACTACAAAAAAAAGGTTGTCCAATGTAAAAATTACATTAAGAGTGGGGAAAGCTTTACTGGTTTTGTTGTAGTACTAGAATCAGAAGTATGTCATACGAAGATGACTATGCTTTTCAGTAATTAAATATTTTTCCGCACAAAATTCAGTTATCCTGTTTCTAAGTTCTTTCTATTCAGGAGCAGTTCCCATGAACAGTATCGTCTTACCCTCTTCACAAAAAGACATTGAACAGCTTCATGAAGGAAGCTGGGTGCTTTAAATAGCCAGCTGCTCCTGGTGGCGGAGGTTGGTACGGAGCTGCGTGATGCAAACTCCAGATGTTTTTCCAGACAGCTCACCAGCACAGAAGAATTTTACATGGCATTTACTAGAAGAACATGGGAAGGGCCCTACAGGAGCAGCCCCATGAGTCACCTCGTGCCCCGCACTGGCGGCTGCTCGAGCCGTATCAGAGGCCCTAGGACACCGAGCTTTTGGACACCGTCCCTCTCCTCTCGCCTCTCCTCACCTCTCGTCTCCTCTCCTCTCCCCGCTTCCGTCGCTGAGGGAGATGCTGTTGGGGCGCTAACGAGTCCGTGTAGATGAGAGGAAGCCTAAGCCAGCAATTAAAGGTTTAGCAGATTAGTCCTTTATCCTTCATGAGGCTAGGTTGGCAAGGAAAAAAAAAAAAAAAACCACCGAAAACAACAACAACAAAAAAAACCCAGAATCCAAACAAGGTTTCCAGACAGTAAATGAAATACTAGATATCCCTTGAGTAAAGCATGGATCATCTCTGAATGTAAGTCAAACAGTAGTTGAAGGCCCAGACGCCTGGTCCAAATAAACTTAGACATGGAGGAATTAACAAAAAAATAAACAAGAGCCCCTCCCCACGTGCCCTGGGTTTCTCCATCATGCAAGACAGCTAGAGGCAGTGAGTGTGTGTGCAAATCTCCCTTCCGGCACCACTGAGGAACACGTTGCGGAGCAGCGGCTGGTGTGTCAGGTTTGACCCTCGCAGCGGAGCTGCGGAGGGCGAAGATGGAGTGGAAAAAAGCCTTACAGAAGGCGCCTTCTCTTCTGCCTTTAAACTTCTGTGGTAGCGCTCAGACCCAAACAAACACTTTTCTTTTTTTGGCAAACAGAAGGGAGCCCCCTCTTTCCAATGTGTTTCTAATACAGACTGCTGGTATTCATTTATTCTTTTAAAGAACTCTGTAACAATCAAGTATTTTGTCAACTTCTTTTTTTTATGTAGTTGGGGAAATCAATGGCCTTAGCAGGAGAGACCTAATATAGAGCCAGTTTTTCCAGACTAGTGGAGGAACGCTGGCTCACATCGTGGCGGGAGGAGGGGAGCAAACATGGCTTTAATCCATCTTTGTGCCTCACTGGCATAAATTACAGCAGCACTTTTTCTTTCGCTCCCTAAGCTAGCACTGGCATGCGAAAAAGCTGCTGGGCTTGCAGCAGCTTACTGTGCTTGTCCCAGTTAAGCTCCTCTGAGTGAATATGCTGAGATCTTGGTGTTAATCTTGGGGAGGCCGTTTTTCATAATCATCTCTCTAAAGTATTAGGGCACTGGAGGAGACTGCATTTTAGAAAACATGTCCAAAGATTGTTAGCTTTATGAAAGAAATATTTTAGGTTTAACTTCCAAAGAGTTTCACGGTGCAAAGTTCAATAGCAGATGCTATGTTAAATGAGAAAGCCTGAAAATAAAATGTGGAGGACATTAATAAATTTGTGTAGATATTTTCAATGTGCATCACTGATTTACTTCTTAATATAAACAGACTCTTGCAATAAAAAACATGTGTGGTACACTTCAACATTTTCCTGATTTTAGAATTGCTGTTTTAATTAAAGTAATAGTAATAATAATAATGCTAACCTAATAATAATCTACAGGCATTTGAAAGGTAGTGCTTCAAAACTTTCAGACTTTCTGTCAGCCACAAAACTTTTTACTAGGAGAGTACAAAATAACCCAAGTACTGCATTCCCACCAAACTCCTCTCTGAAACCAATGCTAAATATCCTAAGAGAATTGCTCTTGTACTATCAACGAGAACATTTTTAAGGGTCGCAAAGGTCATAACTAATGACACTAGATAGAGAATACTTTTACTGAATACACAGATTTACTTTTTCCTTTTTTTCTGGAATAAAATATAATGGTTTCTACTGTAGCCGTGAAATAGCACGGAATGCCCTGGTAAAAAAGACTTAGCATTAGCACCCAACATTATCAGAAAATTCAATTGACTTCCTATCTTAAATGAGAGTTTAATCACAAATAACAGAGATGACAACAGTAATGCCGTTAGTACTTTCATAACATGCATATGAAACACAGTCTATTAAGCAAGATACAAAATGCCTTTTTGCTTGCAAAGACCTTTACTCCTATAAATTTTCACAATAACATTTTGACTATGGATTCAAAGGTATTTTCAGGCATTTCACTTTGATTAAAAACCTAAACACACCACCAGTAAAAATATCCTATTTTTCCTACACCTCAAATACTGCCCTTCATATAAATTAACCTAAACTCAGACTCTACAAAGGTGACCAATCATAACAGCATTTTCACCTGCAAAACACACGCCACCTCACTCCAACTTTCCATCTCACTCATTCTCTCTTGTCCCACAGCACACCTGAAAGCTGAATGAATTTATGTTACTTCATATCAAAGGAAATAGCCAAGTTCCAGAACCTGGACATCCTTCCAGGGGATACTTGACTGAATGAACTCATTTACACTTGTGAGTCACTTTAGTTACAGCTATGACAGTGCTGTATTGGGAAGAAAAATGCTGATCTCCTTAGAGATTAAGAAGCTGGTGGTTCACATCACACCTTTGACTTCACCCAGGAACCACTGCGATACTTCAGCTATCAAGCACTGAAGGAATCACTAAAGTTATTACAGAAATGAACCCTGCAGCCAGCTGGCGTGACTCCTGGTCAAATTCCAGATGGACGCAGAGCACGTTGCTGAGAGCAGACGCAGAGACCAGCACTGAGACTGAATCCAGAAGAAGAAACTATAAACTTATACACTGCTGCGAGTGCAGAAAAACATCACAGGTCCCCACGGTAATTTGGTATCTAAAAATCATGTGAGTTCTGCCTACTGCGCTGAATTGTGAACTCATGGAATCCATAATACATAAAAACCCTCTGGTGAGGGAAATGGACCTTCCATCAAAACCAAGCTGAAGGTGCAACAACTGTGTAAAACCACATTTATCAGGTGGTTTACCTTTATGGAAACAGGTTTCAAACAAGAAAGGAACATTGCAATATTTATCATATACCAATATATTTGTGATCTTGCTGTGTTTGCTCTCTACTAACTATTACTGCTTGCTTCAGCAGAGAACTTAATTTGTTTAGAAAAAGTTGAATCTTCAGTCTACAAAATATATCGTTGAGACTCTCTAACCCATGTGGCTTTCAAATACTAGAAGATATCATGAGCTTGGTTGCCTTTGTTTGTGATATATTTATTTTTTAGTGACATGGTGTGCTGCTCCTCAAGACTTGTGGGTAAGTTATTTATGACAATTAAGCTTTAAATTCCAGAATGGCACCAGGCTTGGTCTGAAAACATCTCATGAATTTTGTGTGAGAATGCATAATGAACACATAGAAATATTTTGTTACTCTGGTGAACTCTAAGGCAGGAAGATGATGGAAGAGGGGGGTGTTTCCACAAAAAAAAAAAAAAAAAAAAAGCCAGCTCTAAAATTGTGAAAGTTGTAAAACTGCTCACAGGCACAGAAATACTGAAGCATATCAACAGATCAAAGATGTTTGAGGAAGATTCCATTTAGTTTCAAAGATCAGACATAGAGAAAAGAAGACAAGCTGGAATTTTGGTTGAGGTTATGACAGGTGGATTTTCTTAGCAGAGAACATGTAATTTCCAAAGCGACCAATATTCCTTCTGGAAAACAGTAGTTTTCTTATGTTTTGTAAGGATGTAAGACTTGTGAAAATTATCTGGAGTACCTTACTTAAGGAGTATATATATCTGTAGTTTAATGTCAAACTAGGGAAAAAAAAAATTGGCAAGGTTGTTTTAGTTGAGACTTACTGGGGAAGAATACTCTTCCCAAACATATATAAAAAAACAAAGTCTTACAATGTTTTCAAAAAAGATCACAAAAAAGACCAAAAGACCAAGAGAGACACCAATATTTCAAAAAATCCACCACATTTTGGCAAACTGGAGTAGTAGCAAGAAAAACAGGTTACAATTCAAAACTGCAAGGACTGGATTTCAGAGACAGGTTAGACAAACGTGCCACGTGCTCTAGGTGACCCTGTGTGTGCAGTGGGCTTGGACTAGATGACCTCTACCTCTAGAGGTCCCTTCCAACCTTAAGCATTCTGTGATTCTGTGATTCATCAGAAAAAAAAAAAAAAAAAAAAAAAAAAGAGAGATCTGGGGCTTAGAAGTGACTGGAAGTGGGAATGGAAGAAACGATGACAAATGAAGTAATCCTTCCACTCAACACTGACCAAGTTTTAGATGAGTGCTGTATCTAGTCTTGGATTTCAGACTCTGGAAGAGAGATGACAGAAAAGAGAGATAATCCACTAAGAGAAACCTCAGGAAGAACAATCACAAATCAAGAAAGATGATGAAAGATTTTCTGAACCTCTGAGAAAAGACTGAAAATATTTTTTTTTATCCAACTGAAAGAAATGCTTTTATGATTATTTTCAAATGTGTTAAAAGGCAGTCTCAAGAAGGGACCGTGAACTGTCTTCCA
The DNA here is from genome assembly GCF_059628265.1 of Tinamus guttatus. NCBI lineage: Eukaryota > Metazoa > Chordata > Aves > Tinamiformes > Tinamidae > Tinamus > Tinamus guttatus. The sequence goes on from NW_028288843.1 coordinate 368,968, forward strand.
AAACCTACTGTGGATTGAATGGAAAATATTTGGTCTCATATCACAAGAGAGACTAGATATTATGTATAAATATTCCATACCAGTAGGAATAGCTAAACACTAGAATAGATTGCCTGGAGAATTTCCATCATTGGACTGAAGGAACAAATTAGACAAGCATTAGAATAGCTGCAGGCCCAACCATCCCTTTTGGCTACGAAGAAGAATTTTCTTGCCCTTGGAGGTCCCCTTTGGGTCCCTTTCAGCTGTGATTCTGTGATTACTCAACACTCCTGGTGGCTGGAGAAATGAAAATGCTAATCAACTGCACCACCAGCAGTGGTGACTGCTAATTACCAGCAATATTTGATACCATGAAGAGAGGGGCCTTTCTTAAAGAACGTGTTACCTGGGAAAATGATTCACTTCTCAGACACAGAAGATCCAAAACTCTCCTCCTTGGACCAGATAATAAAAAGTACATTATTATATTGTTTAACTCATACTCATTTTTCACCAGACAGATGACAATCTGGAGTCCTAAAAGAAACCCAGTCTGATAAACCAAACCCTACCTTACTGTTCGGGATTACCCACCACCGCCTGCCAGTGCAGCATCCTTGGTGCATTCCTGTAAAATTCCTATGATAAGTACACATAGATGGCATTAGATATACTCTAGTGTTTCATTTGAGGTCATACTAGGCAGGGGATATGCCTTATCATACCATTTTTTAAATGGAAGAATTACTTGACCAGAGTGTGTTACAGAACTATGTATCATTCTTCTCCCATTTGAAGAGGAAGGTTTTGCAGTGATTGCCTCAGGAATTCAGTCTTTGAATATACTTGAAGCTCTCTGAATTTTTTCCGCTTCACAGCTGGATTCCCTCTATTGAAGCTGTTTTATGTTCTGTTCTCAGGATCTGCAGGATCTGCAGCTTCCTCTGCTGTGCATGGCACAGCCTTCACGAAGCAGAAGAAAATTCCTGCACCTGACTTCCCTGCATAGCCTGCAAACAAGTACAGGGCATCTAACAACCAAACAGCACTGAAGGCAGCTGACAAACTACAAAAGATGCCTGAGCAACAGCTCTCAACACAGGAACACCTCACCACAGGACCGGCTTCAATGACAGGCTCAGATGTGAACCTGCAACCACTACAGCCGTCTCAGGGGTACTTGGATATCCTGACAATTCACGTCTACTTGTTTGCAGACACTTTTCTTTAAGAATATCATTCCTGATATTACATACCATGTTTCTCAACATATTAGAAGCATTGCAAATACCATGCCTTCAGTTAAGTGTCCGTTTACAAAATTTGGGGTACTTCTGTTTTTGGTAGGGGAAACTGGATTTTGATTGATGCAGACAGATACGTATAAACACTGTCCCAAGGCAGCAGAATGTCTCAGCAAAGATCCTGGTATTTCATTTTAAAACTTTATCTTACGTATTTCTCTTCAGATTTCTCCACAACGCTTCCTCAGTTGCTTTGTTAGACAGTAAAATCTGGTAATAATTATCAAGCACCATACACACTGTTTACAATAGAGTCATATTTCTTTCTTCTTTTTTTTTTTTTTTGCATGAAAAGTAAAATGTTGCTGAAAAGTGCCCAAGCGCCTGCTATGTTCCATGCCAATATAGCAGCTCAGCCAAATATGCAGAGAAAAGTTTGCCAAATAAAAAAAAATAACAAATTGGTAATGGTTTCTATCTTGACAGAAAATGAAAATTATACCTCAATGTGTGGCCACTCATGTGGACACATAAAAATGTCTTAGAGGCAATCATTTTACCTCAGATAACACACCCTGACAACAGAGCAAAGCAAACTGGCTGCCTTTCACTTCCCATAAACTTAGCAACCATGACCTACAGAATGGGCTGCAGGAATTGCATAGTTTGCGTGCATCACAAATGCCTATGTAATTCACTAACATTATTTACTATAAAACACATACATTAGAATTATCATGTTTTGAGGAGTGAATTGAAATTAAGACGCAATGAATTTTTAATGTGAATTTGCAATTGTTATTTCAAACCATCCAATCCAAGACATGAAAAGAGCTTAAAAGAAAAATTATTATCCCAACATATAAAATTTACCTCTCCAAACCACTTCAGCAGTCCTTACCAGCTTTTAGAAGACTTCATTGTTTTGTTAATATTTTATGTGTTTGCTTCTGATTTCCCAAATATGTTATTTAGCTTCAATGTAAAGTCTTTAAAGAAAGACCAAGTCTCATTTGTCTGTAAATTGAGTGTGTACATTTACTACTCGGCAAAATTAATAATATGATCATGTTAATTGTTAGGCTCTTAGGTGATTTCACATTATTGTAAGCTTTCCAGTTAGTGCAATTTTGATTATAATGTTATTTTCTGAACAAAATTACAAGCAACATTCTGATTTCAAATGGTAACACTCTCCCCTCAGTGCAAGCTACACAGAGGGAAAAGAACTACTGCCACCAATTAGACGTCAACAGGTATTAAAGGAACAGCAAAGATGATGACTAAACTCTATGACTAGTTATATTATTGCGTCAATAAAATATCTGACACAAAGACCAGCTTCACAGATACGGAAAGGCTGCAGGTTTCTTGGAGGACTTCAGAAGCCCATTGGGACCACAGAATGACCTCAGTGTATCAGTAAACCAGAAGACCCCATGATCTATGCTCTGTGTTATCCCACTGTCCCAAAAGCTGAATGAGGCCTGAGAGCCTGAGAGCTAATCGAAGAAGACTAAGTGGCAGTGGGAAAACTAAAACTAAAGAAGCAGCCAAAGTAAATTTAGAATAGCAACAAATTATTAGTAAGAGCTATCCTGAAGGAGTAAGATTTAAAAACTATTTTTTCTGTTTTTAGAAACAAGATCCACAGCAATATTCTGATCTATCTGTAGAAATGGCCAATGAATATAAGCAAAGAATAAAAGCAAAGAATGCAAGGTTGTATTTCTTGTCAATCCAGATAATGGAGTTATCACAAACTAGAAAGAAAATCTAGAAATATGAACTACATTATTAAAATATTAAACTACCACACTCAACTCTTCTTAAGTGAAAACCAAAAATGATTTTGGTGAGATTTTAAAGCTATAAGAAATGCTCAGTTCTACCAGGTGAAAGAATAAAGGAAAAGATAAAGAATAAAAATCAATATGACAAATGATGATGACCTGTTTGATTTGCTGTCTGCTGTTTTGGAAGAATCACAAGATTTTTAATAACCCACTTGATAACACTTTATTTCATTGATGAAAATGAGAAGATATCTGCTAAAATTAAAGCAGACTACACTAATGCCCACACAGGGAAGAAAAAAATCCATTAGGTAGTCCTTATGGAAAAACTTAACTCCAGGAACTGCAAAGATGCAACCTTATTTACTCATAATGATGCCCTGATGGAAGACTAAGGCAAAGAGACAAGTAACTGAACGTGCTGCTAACAAGGGAAAATGGCAATAAATAGGTTAAAAGCAAAACAATAAAAAAGGCTTAACTAAACTGAGAGACAACTTGACTGCAAACAAACTAAAACTTAGGAAAGCTACTTTTCCTGATGAACTGAAAAAAACTTACCATCCCTCATCATTTTCCCCTTCAGGTTCAGAAACCTCATTTTCAGGAGTTTCTTCAATCGCTTGGGTTAACTTGGATTTAAAGCGGTCCAAAAGCGCTAATGTCTGAAATTAAATACATGGTTTTAGTGAAGGTATTTTTTTAAACAACAATATACACAATACCTCTAAATCTGTATTACTTTAAGAACAGTAGAAGGAGAAAAGAGATCTTTTCTGATCAGTTCAATTTCAGAGAAACGGCTTAGATAAAGAACCAGATGGACCAACCAATGCACATATTGGTTGAAAAAGGTTTAAATTTATCACACAGGTGAAAAGGTATGGCATGGAGACTATGGGCACAGCTCTGGTTCAGTGACTAGGAACTGGGACCGATTTTTTTGAACTGTGCTTACTAGACATGCAAAAGCATATTTGTCTATACATCATCCTAAATATTCCTGTTTTCTGCTTCTCCCTGCAACATTATTAATTCTCCAGGAAAAACAGCAGCAGCAACACAAGACCAAAAGCTCTTTAGAAAGTTTTTATTGTTAGTATATTAACAAATTTTAAGTTTACTCATTCTAATGGAATACAAGAAATCCTCGGTACAGAGGAATAATTACTGTGTCTATAAGTGCCTCTAGGGTCATCTACTGAGATCAAAATGCGCAGTCAAGAAACTTGCTGCTGCATGTACAGAATAAACTAGCTGATAAAAAAACTGCTTACCCCAAAAACAAATTTTACAGTTTGAAGTTGTTGTTTTATTCTAGTAAAACATTCCAAAGTATAAGCTACAGATGATTCAAGCTTACAAGACCTAGGTTGACTTTTATATACTGTAAAATGATCTTTTAAATTCTATGTTGATATTTAAAAGAAAAAAAAAGTCTTGTGTTGAATACAATTGAACCACTTAAACTGAGAACTGCTTCTGCTGCACACCTAAGCTCAGAGCAACGTGTATCTCATATTGTTTTCTGTGAATGACACTTCTAGAGCAAACCTCACCATGTCTCAAGTGCCACCTGAGCATCATGAAGTATGGCTTGTTTCTCCTCATCGCCCAAGAGGAGATTTAGATTACATGGGAATTATATCCCTAGGTCTTGTGATGGGACAGGGACTACAGGGCTCTCCCGAAAAAAACATAGACTGGAAGAATAATTTGCACAGACTATAGCTCGCTATTTTGCTGATATTTGAGATGTTCCTAGAAAGGAAAGTGTCAGGGAATAGATGCTTGTCTGAATTTATGTGGCAGACTATATTTGATCTGCAGGCGATAGCTTGGCCACCTATGCTGTAAAACACCTCTGTATAGCTGTTTAGTTTTGTTTGGTCAAGTTTTTCATATTTAAAAGAATAAAAATCAAATAAGAATAGAAAACAGAAATAGGAAATACCAGAAGTGTTCACTGGAGTCAAATTTCCTTCTGGGAGCAATCTTAACTTTAGGGTTTCCTGGCTTTTGAATTCTTTCAAAAACATATTTTAGCACTGCCAATAGTGGGTTTTGGAGATTTTTTGCATTTATTCTTTTTATTTCCTGTTTAATCTTCTGTTTAAGATCAGGGAGAGGAAAATTTCAAGAATATTTTGAGCCTGCATATCCTGCAAGTCCTATAGCTTTCCATACTACTGCAAACAAACCTCATACTCGCAGCATCTGAGATGGGAACCTTTGCCTAAGCCACCAGATGAGAACAAACTAACCTCTGCTTACACAAAATCCTGCCCAACCAAAGCCACATTCCATGTGTCCCGTCTGTTTTTGTCTGGTGCCACACTCCTGCATATACAGACCTGACTATAGGAATAACTTGGGAATATCTTAGTAGGTGTTTGTACAGTGGGTGGTTGGATGCCATCACGAAGACCACATTTCCTTATAAATTCATGCTGGTAATACTATAAGGTTAGGATTTCCAGTGCCTCTGTTCCTCTCCTCCCCTTTCTAACTCTTGTACAGGGGGAGGAAAACAGTATTGTGTTGCAGGAGCCAGTAGGAGAGACGTGCGGCAAAAAGAGGCTCTGCACAAGTGAAATGGATTACCAAGAACCAGATTAATTATTGCCTAGTAGCAGTTTTAAGTCCCCAGTGCAATTTGCCAACAGAGGCTTGGTACCCTTTGATTCAAAGTTAATGTGTTTTCGAGTTGTCAAAGTTTCCAAAAGCTTCTTAGTTTAAAGCTATGTGTATAAAGGTTTTTCAACCCCCTGCTTTGAAGTTATTAAGTCTCAAGTTTCCAAGCTCTTTCAGCTTCAGCAGTCGAACACGAACATCCTCACTGCTGAACTGACATTCTCCTACAAACATATCCATCAGATTTTAGATTAATGCTATTTCCACTTTCTTGGCAGTTTAATATATATTTAACAGGTCCGAACTTTGTTATATTAGAAAAAAACAAATATCTATATCAAACTTACCATTGCTTATACTTCCACACTAAAGTCTACATATACCCAAACTTACTTTGCCATACAAAATTAATTATATTTTAATTGTTTTTCTATAGTGCAGTTAGAAGCTTTTTTTTGTTGATTTCATAACACTCGAAGACAGGCATTAATTTAATCTCTTTAAAATATAATCATAGAATCATAGAATGCTTAGGGTTGGAAGGGACCTCTAGAGATCATCTAGTCCAACCCCCCTGCACACACAGGGTCACCTAGAGCACGTGGCACAGGACTGCGTCCAAGCGGGTTTGGAAGATCTCCAGAGAAGGAGACTCCACAACCTCTCTGGGCAGCCTGTTCCAGGGCTCTGTCACCCTCACTGTTAAAAAATGTTTCCTTAAGTTCCTGTGGAACTTTTGGTATTTCAGTTTGTGGCCATTACCTCTAGTTCTGTCAGTGGCCACCACTGAAAAGAAACCAGCACCATCCTCTGCACTGCCTCCCTTGAGGTACTTATAGACACTGCTCAGGTCCCCTCTCAGCCTTCTCTTCTCCAGGCTGAACAGGCCCAGCTCCCTCAGCCTCTCCTCATAGGGCAGATGTTCCAGGCCCCTGATCATCCTCGTAGCCCTGCGCTGGACTCTCCCCAGCAGCTCCACATCCCTCTTGTACTGTGGAGCCCAGAACTGGACACAATACTCCAGACGTGGCCTCACCAGGGCTGAGTAGAGGGGCAGGATCACCTCCCTCGACCTGCTGGAGACGCTCTTCTTAATGCACCCCAGGATCCCATTGGCCTTCTTGGGCACGAGGGCACACTGCTGCCTCATGGTCAACTTGTCATCCACCATGACACCCAGATCTTTCTCCGCAGAGCTGCTCTCCAGAAGGTCGGTCCCCAACCATGTACTTTTGTCTGGAGTTATTCCTCCCCAGGTGAAGAACCTTGCACTTGGCCTTGTTGAATTGCATGAGGTTTTTCACCGCCCAGCTGTCCAGTCTGTCCAGGTCCCTCTGGATGGCAGCGCAGCCCTCTGGGGTATCGGCTACTCCTTCCAGTTTTGTGTCATCAGCAAACTTGCTGAGGGAGCACTCTGTGCCTTCATCCAGGTCATTGATGAATAAATTGAACAGGACTGGGCCAAGGACTGACCCCTGGGGGACCCCGCTAGCTACAGGCCTCCAACTAGACTCTGCACCGCTGATCACCACTCTCTGGGCCCTGCCATCCAGCCAGTTCCTAATCCACCTCACTGTCCACTCATCTATCCCACATCTATTCCCAGTTGAAATGTAAAGTATACAGCTTTTTCAGCAGGCAGTCAAACTTCTGTCCCCATCTTATCTTACGGGAAAACTGCAAAGCCAAGACAAGCACTGTATGGAAATGCAACTCTTGGTAAATGTAATGGAGAATAGCTCTGCATCTCTGCACAGGTAGTTTTTCATTTTTGTTTTTAATGACTACACTGATAGCACTCTGTAGTAGGTTTTGGTCAGGAAACTTAGAGTATAGAAAGGTCCCTTACTTGCATACCTGAGTAATCCAAACAGGGAATCCAAGAGCATGCATCACTTCTCCTCTTTAACATAACAAACAGAAGCAATATTCTTCATTTTATATAAAATAAAATAGAGGAGACACATGAGATTTTTTATTTTTTAAACAATCGAAGAAATAAAGCTTTTCAGAACTCTCTCTTGGTCTTTTTTCCCTACTTAGTTTGCCTAAGTCTTACCTGATCTTCACGAGAGACCCCCTTCTTTGGCTGCTGCTTCCGCTTGTCTTCATATTTCCTCTTCTCTTGAAGGTATTCTTCAACAACACTGCTGGGGACAGGTTCCTCCTCTGAATAAGGAAACACACCTTGTTAAATAAATTGAATTGGGGTTTGTGATTTAATATCATTTTGAAGATCGTGTGTGACCTCTGAAATAAGTATTATTTTGCTATGAGGCAAAATAAAAAAGCAGGATAAAAGAAAAAACACTCTGATGCTAAGATCCAAATTGAGAACTAATCAAATTCCTTCAACAGATTCATCTTAATCTCTGATCACTTTTCTTGAAAAGGTAATTTTGCTTGTCCCCCGTGAAATGACATTTACAGATTTTAAAAAAATATTTCTTTTATCCTATTTTGCCTCTGAAAACTATTGCATTACTACAGCATGAGAAATGTGCTATTTATAAAAGCTTAGTTTCACAGAAGCAGCATCTTTGTTCGCATCTGCTTTGTGTGCATACACAAAGATTACTCAGTGCAATAACTTGAAAAGATTTCATGAGGTAGGAAATTCCTCCTGTGTGATCATAAAAGCTAGGTGGAAACATTCGGGATTCTACTTAGAAAGGGCTCCTTGCTGGTGCCCATGACAATTCATTCTTTTTTCTTTCATATTGACCTTTATGTGGGGAATACACATCCATTCACAATAGCAAAATTTGCTGTCTTATAGCCATATCTCCTATAAGACGAAGGGGCAGATGTCACCTGTCTTGACTTCGAGCATTTGACACACGCACACAGCACCTCTCATAAGCAAGCTACAGAAACACATTCTTGATCAAAACTACCGTAAAGTGAGTGCATGAATGGCTGGGAGAACATAGTGAGCAGTTAATATAGGTTCACAGGCAAAGTAGAAAAGAAAAAAAAAAAAAAAGTGGTGATCCCCTGGAGTTTCTCTCAGGTACAGTAGGATTGGTATTTTCAAGAGTCACCTGGAAAACACAACACAATGTAGCTCTATTAACTTTGAAGGTAATATGAAAGCAAGAGAAACTGAGGGATACAGGCAGACTGAAGAAGAAAACTTCAGGAACTGAAAGAGAGGTTTGAAATGAAACTGGTGAAGATGGCTGAGTCAGGATGAGCACAGAGTAGAAAGCAAGTTGGGGAATGTCAGTCTAAACAGAAACTCGATGGCAGAGCATCTAACGAGGAATAATGAAATATTCCTCTTCTCTGCCAGAAGAAATGGAACAAATAGATAACAACAGTTTCTACCCTCTGGCTCTTTGCTGCAAGAGGCTGTTCCTTACATAGGATTACACAAGACTGATCCTAATGAGAGGTAAATTGTGGTAGAAAGCCAGGCGATCCGGGAAGAAGAAACATTCCATCTGCGCTGACAGATCCAGGATTAAAAGTGTTATGTAAAGTTATCATGTTATGGAGTTAACAGACAAACACACTTTGCATTTGGAGATGTGGATTCCTGCTGATCACCAATACTCCACATCTTTGTTGCAAATTCAATCACTTTTTCATTTTTCTTTCTATACACCATTTCCTATTCCATTTGTCAATCAGGAAAGGACTCTGTAGTAAAAAGTCTATCTGTACTAGCCTCTCTTATATGCTTATATATCTTCATACATACTCATAGTTTCACAAAATATACATTACTATGATAAATAACAGAAATTTAAAAATTGATCAACACTTTCCTTTCAAATTTTCTTCTTCTTAGAATGGTATTACTAACACTCCACATACTGGCTTGGTATCCCTGAAACAAGCTTTTTATATGGTTAATAGATATTTACATGATTGTTATTCTTGATAATGGAGAGAAGAATGAATTCTCCTTTCTGCCTGAGAAACAGCTCTCCAGATGTCCATTCCAAAAGATGAAAAATATCTACAGGAAAAGTTGGAGCAACAGATTTCAGGATGTATAGCCTGATGAAGTATCCATTTAAATCAAACTCTATAAGTTTCTTTTGGATAACAGCTTACAGCTACACAGACAAAAATCTAACTTGGAATCAGAGATTTTCTCTCATTTTTTAATGTTTTTTACAATGATTATAAACACAGCATGTCAGAATAAGAGGAAATAAGTTTGCAGTACTGATATATCAAATATATATTGTTTACACAATTTTATAAATGAAATTGCTTATCAATTAAGATAAATACACTAGATATACGTACTTGAAGAATAACTGAGAAAACATATTAACACAATATTCACAATACTACACAGAGCTCTCCCCGCTTCCTGTTTTCCAGTTGATATATTGGATACAACAGAGACTGAAAAGAAGATTAACAGCAGCAGCAAGATAAGGAAAGAGTAGCCTTCAGATAAACAATTTGAAACAAATTTCTCCCATTCTTAATTTTACTCTCTCTGCTTATAAAAAATCAAATGAAAGATAATCAGATCCACCTGAACTAACTTCAGGTTGATTCTACCAAAATCGTATGCCTTTCATAGAATCATAGAATCATAGAATGCTTAAGGTTGGAAGGGACCTCTAGAGATCATCTAGTCCAACCCCGCTGCACACTCACGGTCACCTAGAGCATGTGGCACAGGACTGCATCCAAGCAGGTTTTTGCTACTCCCAGTTTCGTGTCACCAGCAAACTTGCTGAGGGAGCACTCTGTGCCTTCATCCAGGTCACGGATGAATAAATTGTATGCATCGTATGTACAACCATGTATAGGAAGAATGCTTTAAAAATGCAAACACAGTTTGGGTGGTTACTACTTCTTATCTGCCAGTCAGCATCTCCAGTCCTCTCCAAATCTTCTGCAAAGAAGTCCTTTCTATGAAGGAAAAACTACAGCACTGTAGTATCTTCACATCAAGGCTCAGTTAACTCAAGTTCAGCTTGTTGATCCAGCAGAAGTGTAAGATTATTAAACATGTATTAAAATACGCTCTATGTGTCCCTGACGGAGCAAGGGGGTTGGATTAGATGATCTCTCTTCCAACCTCAGCCACTCTGTGATTCTGTGAAGTCCCAATCTAACAACTGATTAATTTTCTAATGTCAGTTAATTTTCAGCACAGGTTTAGGATTGCTAAAGTCAAAGCTAGTTTATAAATAGGCTTTGGTCCTCTTTTGCAAAAAGAAAGCTAGAGAAAAGAGAAAAGCTACAGAAAGAACACGACTATATTTCATGCAGAAATGATCAAATTTGGATTTCAGAATTTGTAGGAGTTCTCAAGGCTACACCATTCTCTTAAAATCTCTGACTTCAAGAAGTCTTTCTATTCAGCACAGGACTTGCACACATCTTTAAGACCCAAAACACCACCTAAATTTATAATAAAATAAATTGTAGAGTTATTAATCAATATATCAATTAATTAAAATAACAATCTGAAATTGGGATCCTTGATACATTTTGAAGGTTTTCTAAACATTTCAATTTTTTGATTCCCTTACCACAATTAAAAGTGAGGCAGAAAATGCTTCATGCCTCTGGAGGATTTTGCTGTTCATTTCCATGCAAGTTGTCAGGTTTCACTGCTCAGATACTATTTTGTGTCTTATCTGTTTTTTCATGTATGGTAATTAAATTTCATCATCCAAGGATTACCAGACTGTTTAAAAATTGTTCTAACAAGAAAAATTAACTTTCAAATTATTTAAAACTAACATACAGTTAAAAACTGGGCAGATGGTATTTGTCTAAAGACAAATTCATAGAAATATATTTGCAGGTTTACACTATGAAACGTTGAAAAATGTATCTTTTTCAAATATTTGATTAAGTACTTCAAAATGTTGAAGTAATTCAGCACTTAAATTATAATGTTTGATGTAATTTCTGGCATCACAGCAGCAAATGTCACATAAAAGAAAAACATCTTATTTAAAGCAAGGTCATGACAGCAGTCTGGCACAGTCAACAATCTTATTCACAAATTGGAAGGCTGGTTATAATCAAACATGTAAGGAGGGAATTAGATTTTTCTCTCCCTCCTCTTTAAACAATGTAAACACTTAAATTCTCACCCCTAGTCCTCTTTAAATCTGGAATAAATAACTTAAGTAGGCAAATATTTAACATGAGCGATTCCAAGCAGCGATATTAAACGCGATACCAACATCCGTGAGGACGTGCCAGCAGACTGGGAGAGAGGCCCTGCCACCAGGCCGGGCGGCCTGACCTAAGGGCTGTCTTCGCGCTGCTCTCTGGCCCGCAGCGACTCTCAGCTCTCTGCGAGCTCTGGCCGAGACGCGGTGTTTATTAATCAAGCATGGGGTCACGTTAACGCGGTTACAGAGCCTCTGCACTAGTGTTTTTCCGGAGCCAGCCGCAGTAGACGCTGCGCAAGTGTCTGTGCTGTCTGCGTCCACAGAGCCCATGGAGCGGCTCACGGCCCGGCCCTCGCTCCCCCCGAGCACAGGCAGGAACAGTGGAAAAACCTCCCACCGCACACAGCTCTTTCCCCACGGGAGTCTGGTTTATCCAGTGCTGTGTCTCGTCTGTAAACTGATAGCAAACCCATCACAGAGTCAGCAAGCTCCCCTGCGTGGCGACACTTCTGGTGCACCGGTGGAAAGTGGGGCCAGTGAACTAGAAACGAGGTGAACTAAGGGAAACGTCGTAAACCCCTTTAGGTTTTGGGCAACCAGTGTTACTTGCTCAGGCACATCACTTGGTTTTATTAGTTATGTTCTAATATATTCAAATGTATGTTTATTGCCTTATACTCAAAGTGTCTCTGAATTCTTTTCTCTTATTCACTTAAAAATGTGTGTCACAACAAAGGCCTACTTTTCATTCCTTAGGTTTACCATCTGCAAATACTTCAGATTTTACCCCCCTACCACCAATGCTAGAAATTCCTGTAGTAGAATCTAGCACATAGTGTGACATTTACTTTTGCTTCAAGAATTCATAATTTTCTAATACTTATTTTTTTTTCCTGTAGTCATAAGATCCAGTATGAATACTCAGGCCTGTTCGCATTTCTGTAACATATCAATCATGAAATACAAGGCAGGAAAATGACTTTACAGAGACCAAAGCCAAGTTCAAAATACTAGACCATGCTAATATGACAAAAAGTCACAAACATTTACATCTCTAAGAGTTTTCACCATTAGTAGCATCAAGCAAGTTTATAGGTCCTTCCTAATTCAAATCACACTCCTTAAATTAACATTCCATTACACACTACTTATAAGGCAGGAGTATTTTAGGGTAGGAGGCACAATCTTGATCTTAACTTGATCTTCCTCAAAGCTGATTATTCAGAACTTACATGCTCTGCAAGATGAAAGAAAAATATGAATATTGGTCTAGAGTGAAAAGATGATATTCAGAAAACTAGTTTTAGCTCCACCTGAACCATGGTGAAAATAAAAGCTATGCTGTAAGTACGGACACGCACCAACATTCTTAAAATTCAGACAATTATATATATATATTTAAATTTTCTTTTGTGCCTTTGGGCCACCTCTAGTTAATAAGTCTGAAATTCACACAACACAGAAAAACTGTAACTACTTCACTATTAGCCAGTGATACTACAAAATAGGAATAAAAGTGTTGAACCTAGGCCCTGATGTCCTCCCCACATATTTGGGGGATGTTCTGCTTTGGATTCCCAATTGGAGGTCACGAGTCTGTACCTGGAATGTATCTGCCAGTGCAGCTTCATCCAGAAAGCATATCTGATCCTTGGTAAAATACCAGCATGTAGTATCTTTTAGTTAAGATTCCTATTGCAATTTTAACTCTCTCCTGCTGATCTTAAGATCTGCAAGATATTTGGTCTTTTACAAGAAACTGCCTCATCACGCAACTGTTCTCTTACTTTCCATACAAATTAGAAGTTACAATTCAAAAAAAACAAGTTGATCAGTTTGTGACTGACACCTGGAAAATGATATTTGAAATGCAATGGGTAGAATACAAAATCCAAAAGTGATAATATAAAATTATGTACTGAAGAATTTTATATAAACCACAATAATTAATCAAAGGATAGCACAAGCACAACAGAAAAAGAAATCTAACAGGTGTCAATTGATGCTGCCACCAACTGCCATGCTACTGACATCAGCTGAGGTCCGGACAAAAGCAGCCAACAGGAAGACCGTAGATCATCTCATCATGTAATTATTTTAGTATTCAGAATAATTTATACATTATTTACTATCACTATTTACTCATAAATATTAATGCTTGATAATTTTAGGTGGGTTCTGGTTTAGATGATATTGCGATTAAATTCATTTTTCATTAAAATAGAAAGCTTTCCTTTTCCTTGAAAAATCTAAAATATATTTCTGAAATCCTAGTTTTCCTCTATGTCACAAATGTGGTCACAGCATCCCAAGGTGCAGAATGTGTTATTTTTATTCCTAATGCAGTAGAGAGAGGAAAATTACTTAGTAAAGTAATACATTACTGACTAATTTTAGTATACCCACAAAGCTGTTATTTTAATTGCTGAATTTAAAGACCCACAGTGATAATAAATATAAAACTTTTTTGGTAATTTTTCCATCTAGTGATTACTACTATTAAAATTTTGCTCAGGTTCTCTGCCCCATCAAGATATCTGTAGAAGTCATAGCTTACTCTTCTCGATTTACTGAACAGGTTGTGCTCCACAGAAACTTGAAAACTGGAGCACTTAAGCCCATCCTTGCCACGAGGCAGGATCAACTATTTCTAAACCAGTCAGTACTAGAACAGTATTGGTCTAATCTGCTATTAAAAATTCCACTCATGCTCTAGATCATTTATTCCAATACTTAGTTATAACTTTCCTTCAAGAAGACTCCTTTGACATTCAAACTCAATCTCTTTAGCTGCAGTTGAAGCCTGTTATCTCCTGACCTCTCCATGGGGATTACATCAACTAATTCCTCTCCATAGTAGCCTTTAACATTCTTGAAGATCATTAATACACCCCTTTACGAAGTCATCTCCTCTCTAAACTAAACAGTCCCAGTTCTTACAAACTCCCAATGTTATGCTTTCTAGATTATCACTCATCTCTGTTGCTCTGCCACATGCCTTGTCTAAGGTGCCTCATACCTCCCTGTAAAGCACAATAGCCATAACTGGACAAAGTATTCAGGCTGCAGCCCTGCTCAGGTTGAACAGACAGTGACTCTGCCTTGCCCACAACATGCCTCTCATAGGTTTTTTCAGTCCTTCTCAAACACACAGCACTGCCACCTTGCAGTCAGCGAGCTTTTCCTTGTACTTCCCACCTACTGAACTGCTAAATTGGTCCCTAACATCTTGAGTTTGTGCAAATGATAATTTCTAAGCAGAAGTTCCCAAGACAGGGTAAGTCACAGGCACAACAGAAAGAGCTCTTTTCACCCTTGAATCACCCCTTTTTCCTATTCACATGTTCTGTTTGCTTTGACCTGGCTTTTCACTTCTGAACTGTTTCAATCCACCAACCTGGTACGAAGCTATTCTAGGAAAGAGCAAAGGCACAGTTTTGTTTCCATGTTAATCAACTGAATGATATCAGCAAATGGACATAAGCTAGTGCAAGAGAAGGCAACAAGCCACACAGTTCTTCACTCAGACAGCTGCTTGTGAAGCCCACCCTTAGCACACAAGTTTGCACTTTTCTTCATTCAATTTCCCTTTGTTTGCCCCATATATTTTCTGCAGTCTGCAAACTGAACAAAGGTCCATCCTGATCCTAGATCATTAACGACAGACTTCTGTGAGCTCTCTTCCCAGTTTGACGATGATCAGCTGCGAACTACTCCCTTGGAGCATTCTGCTACCCTTTGGTTAACATGAGCATCTCTGGGACTCTTGCTAATGCATCTTGCTAATATCCTTCAGCGACTTTCCTCAAGTTCAAATGATTTTAATGCACCTAACTTATCTAAATAGTCCCTAGTTTGTTTGTTCTGTATCAGAATGCTTACTTCTTTGTCAATGATTGTATGTGACCATATGATCACAGCTGATTGCTACACTGAAAACTAAAAAACATTGCAGCTTGTTTCCTCTCTCTTTAGAATTGGAACAACTTTTCTTTCTCCTCATTCTCTTGTTATTGGACTTAACAGTGATTTCCAAGTAACCATTTTGCGCTTCACCGTTTGCATCTCAATTAGAATCTTTTTTATTGTGTCTTAAGTTTTAGCAAGTGCTAAATTTTACAATTTTATTCAGGTACTCCAAGAACTTGCTGGATAAGATCTTTCCTGTCATATGCTTTTCTCAACAGGTACTAGAGCAGAGCACATCCTGAGCTCTATAACAGTACTGAAAAAAGCAACAGAAGGGTTCTTTTGGCCATTAGATGCCACCTACATTTTTTTCAACAGATTTATCTCTTGTTTGATCTTGTCTGTTATTCATTTCACAGGTGAAATGTCAGCTGAAAACCTGACATATTCCATTCAGTTTTCTCCTTTTTTCTTCTTTTTTTCCCTTACTGCTTGGCCTCGAATAAAAGGTATCTTTCCAAATAACATCATACTGTTAGGTATGAGTATCACTCGAGTATTACTTTAGCCAGTCACTGCACAGGTAGATTTCTCCTAATTACCCTGTAATATCTCCTCTGGAAAAATGGGCAAAAGAACAGAGATGATGCTTAAGCAATGGTACTACAGTTGCCATGCATAGATACTGCTCTGTATCAGAGCAGATACAAATACAACTCTGTATCATTTATGTATCCATATATGTACATAAGTTCTTCTTTCTTTCATTTTTATGCTTTACTTGTAGTTCTCTCTTTAATATGTCCCCAAACTGCCTTCGTTCTTATGAACAAGAGCTTACATTCATTTAGTGACTGAGCATGATTCCTAACACCTTTACAGAGCCACTACTTTGGAAAACATGGTTCCAGTTTTCAAACACAAGTCCTAGATACTGCAATTTTAATTTGTCAAAGTGGTTGTCATTGAATCTCACCCATTACTCAAGGGACTCCACATTATTTCTTAAAAATGATGTTATGTCTTCTATCACCCTTTAAACTGTGTTAACTACATATTTTTTTTCTGGCAATGAATTTGTATTTTCTTCTAGGTTTTTTATACTGTTGAAAATAAGACCAAGGATCCACTCCAGAAATGCGTCCAATAAATCCGAAGTACCTGGAAACTTGCCTATTTTTTTTCAGCTCAGCTAGTAGAGGGTGTTACATCTTCCTACACCCAAATAAGTACCTTACAGACTTAGTAACTTGAGCACAGGTAAAAGGAAATTAAATGTAAAATTTGTCTGACTACAAAGGGTGCATCAAAAGACCTAATTTTGCTAGGGTTTATGGAAAAAAAAAAAAGTGAAACTGGCTTCTTGCATTGCACTCACTGCCTCAGTCATTAAGAAGAACTGTAAAAGTCTTAAGTTAGTAATTGTGTGTGTATTTAAGTACCTTCCACATCAGAATGTCAAGAAGACTTTCCAAGTCAGAGCACATACATACCACTAAAACCCATACCATGATTAAAGTATTTCCAATCTAGCAACTTGCCCAACTGCACATATATTAACTGAAAATGTTTGAAAGAACAAAATATACTTGTATAACTTATTTATATACTAGGATCCCTTCATTATTACCAATCTACAATTTTAAGGAAAATCACTCTTTGGTGGGGGGAAAAAAAAGCTAAGAAAAAAATCTACATTTCAACAATACAGTGATCACATTCACCCACATAGTTGTTCCGTTAAAAACACTAAACAGCTTTAAAACTGGAATGTTAACAGGAAATATACACATAACCTGCTATAATATGCTCTTACCTTCTTTTTCTTTAGATTTTATAGCTCTTTCTTCTTTTCTCTGTTTTGCTTCCAGCAGTTCACGTTTCAGCTGTCGCACTTCTTTCCGTAGCTCCTCACTGCAAAGAGAACAATATTTACATGAATGTAATCTTCTGGGAATGTAAAGCCACTCAGGAGAAACAGAATCAAAGTTAATGGGCAGTAAATCTCTGCTATAAACAAAGGGAATGTACTGACTCACAGATGCTAGGAACTTGGCTTAAAAATCAATTAGAACCTAGAGAAAGTTCATCTTTTCATTAGCAAAGACAGCAAAAGAACATAACAGATGACTTATTTTAAGAGCCCATTAGAAATATGTCAAGGGCATGAATAATAAAACAAAGAACTCCCATTTGTATTTTTAATTTAACATTGTATTATTGTAATATTTAACTATGAAAATCACACAAAGAAGATCTGAAACAGAGACATTGCCAAATAAATACTATATGGATTACAAAGTTTGGTTTACTAAAGTAATAAATCTTAGGATTTTGAATTTATGACATGAATAGAAAATGCAGATGCTGAGTGACTAAGGTAATTATTACCTATGAAAATCAACTCAATTAAAAAAAAAAAACGCTAATAACATTAGAAAGAAGAAACCAGAACACTGCAAGGCAATGTGAGAGTACTAAATGAAACATGTCTTATTCTGTTGTAATGTTATATGAAATAAAAAGCTCTTTATTAAGAGAGGAACTATTTCTTTGCTCTTCTTGTGATAACAAAATTCTGTAGATGTTAAATAGCTGAATGTCTAAACTTGTTCTCCAAAAATTTTAAAACAGTAGGTCAACTCTTGTACAAGGCTGGCAATTAAATTGAAGAAAAAAGTTCTTCCCAAATCTTTGAGGATGACTGTGAGGGTGACAGAGCACTGGAACAGGCTGCCCAGAGAGGCTGGGGAGTCTCCTTCTCTGGAGATCTTCCAAACCCACCTGGATGCCACCTTGTGCCACATACTCTAGGTGTCCCTGCTTGAGCCCTCTCTAGAGGTCGCTTCCAACCTCAATCCTGTGACAGGAACCCCTGGAGATCAGCTGCGCTGCTCAAGCAAATTCAGCTATAGCAGCTGCTGGGGTTTGTGTTCGGGAGCCAAGGAGTGAGTCCAAGGACGGTCACTCTACAAGTTCTAAGTTGTCACACTATGGTTGTTTTACCATTCTGTAGCTCCATGCCATCTTTTTGATTTCCAGTTATATCAGCTAGCATTATGTTTGTTGGTTTCATTGAGGCAACGTAACTACTCAATTTAAATAATTTGAAACAACAGTCTGTCTTCAAATACCCTATTATTTTCTTACAACAGGGCTTATACTTAGGCTTGACTTTTTTTTTCTACTAAAAAAGAATGTCAATGGCTTCTCAGCTGACTTTTGATATAAATCCACGTGCACTGTAAACACTATACCAACTCAAGTATTTTTTATAAATCAAAAAACCTTCAACTCTGCAGTCTTCCGTTCTAAGCTTGTCTTCCCCTCCCTTCAGTGTCCCCAAAAGGTACCAGTCACCTACTATCTATGGAATCACAGTGTCCAGCATTACTTATAACATTAGTCTCTCTCTGTCTGTCTCTTTTTTTTTCCCTTCTGAAGAAAATCCCAAATTAAACATTCTGTTATTACTGGTTAGGACTGAAGCAAAGCTAACTCTTTTACGTCTCTCCAAAACACACCTTTTGCCACTTTTAAATATTGAAATTACATTGGCAGTTCTACAATTCTTCATTCTTCTTCCTTTTTCTTTCCAGTTTTCCAATGCTTATTAAAAATTAATATGAATAGAAAGCATTTATTTTTACCTTTTTTTGGATGTAAGTAGGCTTGTTAACTGGATTTAAAAGATGCTGCCCAACTTCTTTTTAATGGATGTGAAATTTTTATTCCACTCACATTATACTTCTTCTGCATTTCCAATACAGAACTTAAATACCTACTGAATATTTTTAAATTTTCTATATGATGATTTAATTATCTTAATAAATGAATACCTTATATAATTATAATTACATTGTGACCCACTATTTAACATAGGATTTGACCCTTTCCTTTAAAATCTCAACTATTTAAGAAATGTCTCCTTGCTCACTTTAAGCCCCATGGTTATTTAATCAGTATTTCATTGATTCTTTCATTGGCCTTCCTTGTTGGTCTCTGTTTCTCAATTTCACACATTCTTTGCCATATCCTTTTTTGTTTTCACTGATTTGTTATTTCTTTATAGGGAATGTTTCCTCCTCAGCGTGACTTTACTTCACATCATACATACACTCAGAAGTGGTCTGGAAAATCTTTCAAGGGTCTCTTATTGATTCAAGGCAATTTATTTTTTTTCTACTGTTGTTTAGCTTGCCTAAGCATGAATAAGGTCCGCCTGTACTTCTTGTTTCTCATAAGAGAGCTTCCATCTCTCTGCATTTATGTATACCAGTATCACAACTTTGTATTTCAATATATTTTTTTATTTATAGTAGAGTATTATACAGTTATCATTATAAAGTGATGTATTATATGCTTTAGCTTTCTATTTATTTTATTTTGTTTGTATTTTTAAATCATGAATTAATATTTAGTTAATAAAGAATACAGTCAGCTTGAAATTTAGCCAAATATTTTAATTTTAAATGAAACAAACACTACAAGGCTGCAAGTAGTAAGATATCTTCTGAATTTACAGAGTATAACTTTATAATCAGGAAGGAGAAGCTCTCTATCAGACTTGATTTGGGAAGAACAAAGAGAACTGATTATAGAATTAAGCACTAATTGTCATATAGGTACATGTGATCTTATGATTATACTTGCTGTTAACTAACACAAAACTCTCTCTCTTCAAATGCTTGTCTGGTGTTTCTGCACTCATGTACTCATGTACATAAACACAGTAACTAGCTCTATTTATCTAAGCATACAAAATCTATACTTAATGAAATATATGATATGCAGACATAAAATAAGACCTGGTAAGGCACAGTATCTTAATAAAATATGGTTTAGGGAAAAGGTTGTTGCATACACTCAAAAGTGTAATTCAGGCACCTCCACATCCCAACATCATGAAGTCCAGTAGATATCAAAACTCATGTGATGCCTAGATTGACCACAAAAATGCCGGAAATTTCCAACTGTAGCTTTCCATACACATATTTAAGTATATCCCAACTCAAGTCTAAACTCCATCGCAGTTCCGAGTAGTCACCACTATCCCTGTAAACACCACATAGGCCGTAGAGTGGACAAAACTCCATGAAGTTGGGCTAATGCACTTAATTCACTGAACCTGGATATAAGCAATATTAACTGTGGCCACAGTCTTTCAAACCTCAGTTACTCAGAGGATATACAGAGGGCCTCTTACTCAGAAAATTCACTTTGATAAAACGTACATTTTCCAGTGGAGAAACTAATGAGTTCTGAAGAACTGAAAAATGTTCTGGCATGTTCTCCATCACTGGACTTGGTGTTTTTTTTTTTAAAAGGTTTGCTCTAGCTGAAATGCGAATTAATTCAGGGAAGTGTTGTTGTCTGTAACAATGAGGATTAAATTAAATAATTATTTTTAATCTTTCATGATCTTATTTTCCTTCCCTTTTTCCATTACTATAATTACATTATTGTTGCTTTTTAAAGGTCATTTTATTTCATTTTGCCTTTTTTTTTATTTCATTCAGCTCCAGCAGAGGAAAACAACTGAGTAGCTTTAAGAAATTACTTAGTGTTTTTCAAAGTAAAGAAATCAGAACAAGAAAAGAAGAAATACTCTTGTTAATTTTATGAAGTCATTTTCTAGTGTTACAAATAAAAGCATGTCCAGCTTGTCGCATAAAAGTTTAGTTTTCTATATGAACAGCATTCTTCGACACATGTTTTCAAATAGTTTAAATTTTTCCTTACGCTCCTCTCTAGTGCATATTATTCTAAAAAAAAAAAAAAAAAAAAAAAAAAAAAAAAAAAAAAAACATAAGCATATATGATAAAATAAATGAACAGTGAAATACTTCAACACTGTTTACGTGAATCTATAACAGAATGCATGTTAATTTAGCCAGATAAACCCAAATAAAAACACAAACTGTAGAAACACTATCCTTAGATAATATGAATGGAAGACTAATGGACTCTGTCTCCTAATACATGCATTTCTTTTCCTAAATTTATTAATTCCATAAAACCACATTTTGCATTCTCTTTAAGTTTATTCATTTTGCATTCTCTTTAAGTTTATTAAAGATAATTTTTAAAGTGTAGTATACAACCTGCACCCATGATTTATCTATAAGACCATTCTAGAGCTGACATTACTTTAGCATTACATACCTTAGCAGCATTGAAGGATGAAGGGAAAGAATCCCTATTAGGATTGTAGTTTTAATTTCTATAAATATGTCCATGGGAAAAAAGTATATTAGAATGTGTAAATTTGAGAAATAAAATTCTAAGTTAAAATACTAATAGTATATAAAAGAGAAAACTAATGATTAAACAAAACAAAATAAAACCAACATTTCAACGTATAAATAATAATAAAACCAACGTTTCAACATAAAACGTTTGTACAACTGCTGTACAACAGCATTTTTGTAGCTGATATGCAAAATGCTGAAGAATCAAGGGAAATGTTTGCTGCATAACTGGACAGTTTTGATGTGTTTTGAGATATTGCCCCTCCTGCCTGTTGGGGTACCTGTGGAACATACATTCTTGATGTAGAGAGCAAATTCTCACATCTGGCATGTAGATCTAAGACTTTTCTGTGGCTCAAGAATCTTATTTTATCTGGATTACATTACTCTTCATCTCTGGCACTGCAAGAATTTAAGAACTATAAAAATGAGAATGAAAATTATGGGTTTGGAAGATGCACAGCAGCTTCCTGCCAGACGAGTTTTGCTGTAGCATTCTGTGTTCTACAAATGGTACATCACAGTCGTCCCACAAATAAGAAGATAGTATAAAGGCAGTGGAGGTCTTGATATTGGAAATTTATAAACATTTTAATGTAGCTGCAGAGCTGCGTATGCACACATGTAATATCTATCAGCTTCTGGAGAGCGGTGGCACTTGGTGCAACTGGTACTATAATACTTTGAAAGCCTTTTGCACTGGAAGAGTTTATGGATGAATTGCCAATATTTCAATAGTCATAGTTAAAATGCATAAAGATTTCAATGCTGAAATCTAACGTGGTTGGCATGTTTATCAAAGTACACTGGCAACCACTGCCATCTTTCCTTTCAGGAAAAGTGAGCATTAGCAAATGGATTACATAATTAAAGCATCAAATAATTGGTGCTCCATTTTAATGCAATTATGTACACTGGTCTATAAACTGTACGTCAGCAATCTGAGTACTGAGCAATGAATTCTCACAGGCTGAAACAGATTAAGAATGTTATTGTTTTACACTGCTGGGAGAAGCTTAGCAAAACAGCAAGGGCCTGCAGGGTTAGTGCAAAGCATAAATATTTGCAAGAGGCAGCAAAGTATTAAGGGAGAGGCAAGAGCTTTCATTAGGGTAATCAAGACAGATAGGAGGGTAAAAACCCACAGGTTTCAGGGCACATGAGCTCCTCCTTGTCTAGTTTATTTTTCTTCCACAGTCTAATAAAATGTATTAACTTTCCCTACAAAACTTGCTTTGCTTAAATTGTTCAGCCACCAGTTACTCTGCCAGAAATGGCAGATGTATGCAGTAAGACACATATGGAAGCACATACCATAGTTTTAGCTTAAGGCTTTGATTTTATACATGGTTATACACTATCTGTACTTCCATTTTCCTATGGAAGTCTGGAACAGACAGGAACCTAACTTTCCCCAATGAAACAGAAGAACCCAACTTTGGCTAACGCCAGCAACGTTGTTAAACAGAACAGAATGAGCAGCCTGGAGTTCCCAGGAGACTGCCAGCACCTCTCATGCCAAACAACAAGGTACCTATATCTGCTGCAAATGACAAGCTAGTGCATGTGAGAAATGCATTTACCTTTTCCCTAGTTTGAACAGCATGGCACATTGGTGGGTCACTATTGTGCTCTGATTAAAGAGGTTCTCTTCCTCCTCCGTCATTTCCAAAGGAGGGCTTACTGCAAGAATTCTTACTTTGGTCCCTTACTACATGATCTTCTGATATTTTTTACTGGTAAATTTCATCTAATTTCTATTACTTAAGCTACTGAGATCATCCAGTTTTTGTTCAGATATTCCTAAGTATTACTGAAAATAGGAAATAAGAAATATCTTAAGAAACTTGAACCAAACCACTAGCCATTCATTCACTAGAATTTATTTTTAACACATATTTAGTCTAGAAGACAAAAAGATAATTTTAGTTTAAAAAGGCCTAACAATAGGTTAGCTTGGCAGAATCTACTTTAATAAGCTAGTTTAAAATAGATTATTCTTACTTTCTAATCTAGACATTTGTATTTATACTGGTCTACCATCTCAGAGAAAGACTGCCATTCTGAAATAACCAGCCACTCTGAAATTTCAGAAGGGTGGTTTCACTAGATAAGGCAGAGAAGCCCTACCATCAAAGATAAAAGTCCTAAAAGCTTTAGAAGCACCATGAATGCTTTCTGTAAAACAATAAAATTTTTAGATGTTAGGCAAAGCTCATAGAAAGGGGACCAGAAAGCCTAGGATCAAAGAGCATGACTAAAGAGCAAGGTATTATTCAAACCAAGCAGCTTCAAATCTTTAAACTTAAATCTAGGGCTGCCAGTAGAAAAGCAGAAAAGTAGAAAGCAGCATGTTAGAAAATGAATAAAAAAAGCTAAGACAAGTTTTAAAAAAACAAAATAGCTAATATTGAAGTTAAAATGAACGAGCTAAAATAAGAAAATACAAAAGAATGAAAAGGTCACGAGGTCATGTGGGATTAAAGAGAATAATAAAGCAAAACAAAACCGTTGCTGATAAGCGAAATGATTTATTTGTGTCAGCTTTCCCAACAGATGATGCTGGGGAGATAACTCTCTAAGAACCTGCTCTGATTTGGAGATAAAGAGGAGACAATACCAGAGACAGAGGTGTCAGAAGACGAGATACCAAAACCAATCATTAAAAAATGATAAAGCTCCTGAAATACCCACTGGCAGAAGCTCTTCCATAGCTACTTCCACTGACTCCTCTAAAAAAATGCTGCATCGGTTGACCAGATAGCATTAAGTATCCTACCTTTGGAACAAAAGGATGACTAAATGATGGTAAACTTCATGGCAGTCTTTCTGCTAACAGTTTTAAGTAATTAATAACGTAAACACCATCTGATATAGTGAATGCTGTCTCTCTAATTGAATGGTTTATTTTGATGTGTTATGAAGGTGCCAGTGAACAGGGGAAAGGACAACATGCCAAATAGCTTTACATATTCAAAAAAAACTTTTACAATGGGCTTTTAAAACTAGGAGAGAAAGCAATCAATGAGAAAGGGATTGAAAAACAAAACACAGTATGGTGCTGGGGAGAACAGCTAAACTAAGATGAGAGTTAACGATTTTCAGTATCTGCAAAGCTGCATGAAAAGTATGATGGCACCATACCACAGTGGACAAGAAGATGCAAGAGCAGGTCAATCAAGGTGACTTCTCATGCATTTAACTCAAGAGTGGTGAGTGAAATAACCAAAGTCTGGTTCTCAGAAATTCTGATGAAACTCTTAAAAAGAGAGACTAAGAGACTCTTAAAGAAGGAATCTGAGCGACTTTCACACCTTACACATCTCATATAACGGAAGCTCAGAAAAGCCTCTGAGCTATTGATAACTCAGCAACAACCTCTACTAATACACAGACATGGAAAGAAATAAAACAAAATGTCGTAAGTATTAAATTGCTCAGAAATAGTAAAAAGTGTAATAACAAAGGCATTATAATGGCCCTGCAAGTGACAGCAATACTGCTTAATTTAGAATACTATATAGAAAACTGGTCAACCCATGTCAAAATGACCAGCATAATAAAACTGACTCTAAAAAGTATGATATTCCCACGATTATTCCCATCATAAACCATCTCCTCTGAGAAGACCATGAATTTTCCATTTCAGAAGGAAAATAAGTTAACAGAAATATGAAAAAGGGCAGAAAATAATAGGACTAACAATCCTCTGATATCTGAACACTGTAGAGATTCTGTAGAATTTCACTAAATAAACATTTTTTACTCTTCAGGTGATATGACACAGACAACTTATTCATTGATCTTTTTGCAGTAGCAGCCTTCATATGATCAAAAGATTCTCTAACATTCACATGGAAAACAGGAATATCTACTTACAATAATTATGGATAAAAGTGAATTTTAGAAGAAACGAAAGACCTCATTGATTGGGACCAAAAACCCCAATCTAATTCCCAGTCAGCTCATGCCCACCTCTGACAATTCTTCGCCCCTTGTGGCAGATGGGGCTGGACATTGGCAGCCAACTGAACATGTCTAGTTCTATCTCATTAGAGGACGCAAAACTACTTAGGACAGCAGCATACACCTAAATGAGACGTCCTTCCCCAAATCTTACTCTGACCATCCATTTCATGAATATTCTCAACAACACTCAGAATTATGAGTACTAAACTATAGTACAAACTACAAGTACTAAAACATGTAAGTCAGCAACAAAATAATGTGAGCAAAACCAATTAACTTTCTAAATATCTTATTGATACCTTAACCGAATAATACATATAAATATGAAAATGGATAAACTAAAAACACAATAGATGCCAATTACATATCACTGTTTCTTGGAAATTGGATAAAACACTTGCTCTGAATTTTGCCTGCTGTTTCCCAACATCTGATAAAAATTTATAACAGATGGAAATGATTGCAAAGTGAACAGCACTCCCTTCATGTTCTCCATTCTGTGAATTTAATCACAAACACACTGAATCCGATAGTAATGAAACAATAGACTTCTTGTTGATGAGATCACCAAATGGCTTCCATAAAAACCTATCAGACACTGTAAAAGTCACCACAGATGTACAGATCCTTTTCTGACTTGTCATCTCACCTGTCTATACAAAAGAGTAAACTCTATCTTAGGAGCAGCCTTCCAAAAAAGAAACAGGAACTTGACTTAATTTCTAATTATTTCAAAGAGTCAAATTCAAAAAAAGAAAATCTTGCCAAAAAATGTTTCAGCATCCTTCTCTATTACGAAACGGCAACATTATTCCTAAGTGAGTCTGCTCTGTAATCTCTATATAGTGCACATTTTAAACAAACAAATCATATTCAAACACTGTGCTACTGCAGATTACTGCTGAGATGTATGGTCTAGCACATGGTAGTGCTACTAACATTAAAAATAACTTAAAGTTATGCCCAGGTGTTTGCAGGATGAGTGTCAAATTGACTGAAGGACCAGTAAAACATTCTGCTGAATCTACCTATTGTGTTCTCTCACAACAAATACAGATTGGCTTTATTTTTTTAAACTAAGAACCAAACTGAACAGATCTCTGCAAAGAAACAAAATAACTAAATTCTTCTAATATCTAAATATTACATAAAATTGCTTTTCTATACATAAAAATGTCATCAACTTAATGCCAGTTTAAAACCTGATTTGCAGAAGGTTTCAAGGCTAGAAGCAATGTGAGTGCCTCCTTCAAAGCTAACAAAAACCTTCTCTTTCCAATAGTGCTATTTTAGCCTTAAAGGATCCAACAGGGTGATTCATCCAGCCTGAGGATCCTTCCTGGCTGCTCCCTCTCCTAGGGGCTCCTCTGATCCAGACAAGGGAGAGCAGACTGGAAAGAATTTTTCTGGCAGCAAGGAAAAAAAACAAAACCCTCGTCAGGGCCCTGCCTTCCCCAAGCCGTCTTTTGTCACATGAGGGGACCGCATGCACATGAAGTGGCAGCGGGGGATGCAGGACTCTCCGGGGAGTCAGAAGGCAGGAGATGCACTGTCAGAACAATTTTTCTGGTCTACATCGTCCTTCTTGTTTAGGTTGGAGGGGCTCCTGGAGGCAGTAGATAGGGGCTGGATGAACTGTTGGGTAGCAGCAACCTGCTCTAGTTTAAGACAGAAATACACCCGTGCACGGTAAATGCAGCACTTCAGGGAAAAAGCCTTCAGAGACGTACTGGACAACGCATCTGTGCAACCTTCCAGGAAAGGATATGATTCATGACGGCTTCTCTCGCTGGAAAAACCATGTAGCCCACTTGCCAGACAGGAAGAGTCCAGCGCAGAATTGCTTCCCTCTCAGAAGGCAGGGGTGGTCAAGGTGACATGGAAGCACCTCTTGCTGTGTTTTTACGATTCCCTCTACCTAGATATACTGATGGAAGGAGGGGAGCAGACCACATACAGTTAGGAGTTAAGCATGCGCAACCATCTAGGCCCTCTGGCTATCTAATGAAAGCAGCAGAGATCTCTCAAGCCCCACTGTTTCTGAAGGTTGCTTATGATTCAGAATCCAGAGATCAGAGACTGGATGTGATTAGAGAGGTTGCAAGGGGGATTTTCATACGGAAGGCAAATCAGCATATAAATTCTTCACCAGCAAGTAGAAAGAGATCTGGATAAGCACCGAAATGATATATAATCAAAACACGGGACAGAAATGTCTTCAGCAGAACTTAAGCTACAGGAATTAGTTACTGTTTTTCATAAACCAAGGACCAGAGACTGTAAAATAAAAATGTAAGACAGCAAATTTAGAACAAACACAAGGAAATACATTGTCCACATTACCTAGAGTGAAACTGAAGAACGTGTTGCTACAAGATATCCAAAGGCCAAAAGAATGAATGGATTCAGAGCAACTAGACACATTCATAAAAGGAAGATGTATCAAAAAGCTATTAAACACAACAGGTCAAGTTAATTTTCTGAGTAAATAAGCTCTTAAACTTTAGACTGTTGGGAGCATGGAAAGTTCCCCAGTGGTATCCTAGTCTTACCCTGCTTCTGGCCACTGTCAGAGACAGCATATTTGGCTAAGGAGAGCTTTGATCTAATCCTGCACAGTTTATTCTTAAATCAATTATGACTTCTGAAAAAATGACATTTATTACTTTGAATTAGCAGGACCTAAGTGGGGAGGGATATTATCCACATTGGAGGGCTTCATATCTGAAGGTGCACAAACTTGTGGGTTTTGTTTGATTTTTGGATTAAATATCTCTTGTTTCAAAATATTCCTCAGAGAGATTGACCTGTAGTTTTTTGGTTTTGAATGAAGAGAAAGTAGGCTTTCTAGCAGTGCTAAAAAATACCAGTCTTTCAGGTAGCTGGGAAAGTGTGTTTGAACCTTTGAAAGCAACAGCTGTGGTTATACATAAAAGGAAAGCAAAACAAACAAACAAAAAAACACTGATTTTGTTATAAAGCATGAACAGTTAATAAGGTAGGAGTTTAACAGGCACTAGGTAGACTTTCATAGATTATCAGAAGCTAATACAGCATTAGTATACGGGTGAAGATCTTCCACAGTTAACATGGGACACTTCTGCTATTGCCGATGTAGAGTTATCCAAAGCAAATGCCGAAAGACTACAATTACACTGATGTACACACAAAGAAAAAGCTCCTCCAGCTTCTCACAGTGGATTAAACATTTCTGTGTACCTAGAATATTAGTGCTTTTTATGTTTGGCTTTCAACTATAAACTGCCACAAAAACAACTGGCATATTAGCTTCATAATAATTCTACTAAAATAATTTAGCACATTAAAATGATGTTCCTACAGCAGCAATTACGAACCATCAAGTCTTCTAAAAGTTACAAGAAGTAAGGTCCAGTAGCTTTGAGATATAACTAAGGAAAAACAAAATAAATTACAGGAAAACCAAAACAAACAAATAAACAAAAATTAACTAATAAGAAGCACAATTTGAGCTCTAGATTATTCTACAGTAGAATATTTGAGTTGATCTCCTTACAACCAGAGTTGAGTTCCTTACACCAGATGGACTGCACATTTGTGTAGCTCCATCTCCAGTCTTTTTCTTTATCTATTCCTTTCTCACTTGACAAAAGTAAGAGGACAAAACGCCTCTTACTTTATAATGCCACATCCGTACATCAATCAAATACAGGCAATAACTGAGCTAGAAAAAACATTTTGGGATTTCTTTAGACTGAATAAAAAGTGACCTTTAGACTGGACCTGACATATGACATAATTATAATATATAATAATATAATACAAACATATATATTATATATTATAATTATATGACATTACAATTACACATTTAATTATAATTAAATGTCCATGATCTTTTCACTCCAACATGTGGTTAGAAACATCTGCGTTGATTCAAAAAAACAAAACAGGTAATTTACTATTATTGCATACTATTTGGAACAACTATAATTTATTATGTTGAACATTATCATTTATTCTAATAGCTAAAACAGATAAATAACAGATTGGTGCAACTAATCACATTAATGACTAATTCCCACTACACATACGGTCTCCAGTCCTGAGAGGACTTTTGTGTCTAGGTTTACATGTAAATAATTACACTGCATTATTCAAATTACAGCTTAATATATTATACCTTTATCCCAAAATGAAATAAAATGTTAAAAAACCTTGGCAAAATTATTAATGGTGGATTATAAAGACTTAAAATATCCGAGGCCAAAAAGTTTCAAATTTGCAAACATTTTAAAAAAACTAGCTGTGAGCATGCAAGTAAAGTTAAGCTTGTGCTTGAGTATTTGCAGGAGTCATGCAAGTTGACCTCTCAAACTATGCATTTCATCTCATGTGCAACCGTACTTAAACCTGTAAGTATCTTGAACTCGGAAATTTCCTCCTTTAAGTTCCAGTCAGTCAATTTATCTTGTTTTGTCTTTAATAGCCTAAATTATTATCGCACAGATGCCTAAATGTTATATTTAAGCTTGCATAGATTATATTTTTGCATTTAATATCACAAGAATAGTACTTGTAACAATGCCACCAAATGACATTAATTATGTAAGTACTGTAATCATCTGCAAAAACAAACTACAGAACTAGATGGCACTTACTTGACAAATATAAAGATTTTATTACGTAAGTAATATTTTTACCAGATGGAAGTATCCTTACATGAATTTCTTTAGAATAAAAAATCCAAATAATGTCATTACTTTACTATTATTTAAATAACATACTGTCCAAATATTGATTTTTAAATGCTTTTTTACTCTGCAAAGTAATGAGAATTATTCTTAGCACAGATGAGTTCCATTAGATACATGGGAAAATCAGTTTGCTTAGAATGCTAATAAAATATTCCAGTGGACTGCTAATGATGGTAATTAGACTAGTGGATTTATACTTGTGACTTTTTTATTAATTCTGTATGCTCCAGATATTACGACTGGAGAGTAAAACTAACTATCACCCCCTAACCTTCAATTTTTTTTTTCAGCTTCACTGATTAATCCCACCTGACAGAAGCACCTATGGGACAGGATTCCTTTACACAGTTGTGAAAATATGGTACAGTTTTTAAACAGCATATTTTTCCTTTTTAAGCCTCATATTTTTCATATCTTTCTTCCTTGTAAGAAGTCCCATTTATTTAACAGCAGTTATTAACCATTAGAATAACAAACGTCACTAGAACACAACAGACGAGTCACATAGTTTTAACAGTATTACAGCTTTCCATGCAAAAAGAGCCATCTTAAATAATATTTCTTCTTTCTACCATGAAGCATATGTATAGCAAAATAAATAACAACCATACACATACACTCAGACTTTTTACTGATATCGAGTATATATTTATATGTATTAATAGAAGTATTAGATATTTCTCTTTATTCACTGTAAATATTTTAGTATCTGTTTTTCATGTGTTCATTAGTCAACTCCAATGAACTGCTAATGATAATTATTAAATATTCTCTAATAAGTAAAATCTGTTGAAATTTTCATATAAACTTTTCTCATAGTTTTTAAGTTAGTTTATAAGTTTGACTTAAGTTAAAATCAAACCAGCATACAAGAACTCTGAAAGTTCACCTATTCTTTTTCTTTTTAAAATTTAAAGTAGTTTGATTGCTGTAAAGTAAAATCAATAGTCATTCTACATTCAAGTTATCTATGTCAAACTTTTATCCTAAACATATTCAATATCCTTAATATCCAAAACACTTAATTGACTTCATTCTTCTTTAGATGTCAGATACGGAGGATACAAGTGTGCCCTCAAGGGTTCATATTCTAAAGAATTAAACAGATAAAATAGGGAAACAGTGGATACGAGCAAAGTAAATTGGGTGATGATGGTCACTTGACTTGAAGAACATATAAATCAAATCCAATTGATTTAAGACACACTTCAGAGTTAACAGACTATTGAGAATAATGGGAGAAGTTTCCTCTTGAAGTCAGCCTGTAAGTATTAGATATTCAAAGTGGAAGGATTTTTCATTTTTTACTTTTTTGTTTAAAAAGTTAAAACATATGTGACAGAGGGCCCCAGTTAACAGGCTGCAAAAAGAGAGCAAGGGATTCAGCACATATTTTTATTAACTCAATTTTCTTTTTAGCTTTGCAGTTCACCTTTAAAATAAAAGCTTAGATTCTGCTGAAAACAGCAAAATTTGTGGAAAATCCATGGGGAGACTCCAAATCCTTGGGATTTGTGGATTTTCTGTTTGAACAGATTTTTATTGTTCCTGCTGATTACCCTAACACTCACTTTCAGGCACCAGGCAGCTTGAATTATGTTATCTGTTGGCATTTAAACAGTACCAGCAGGTAGCTTAACTTTCCAAAGTCATTTTTCCTAGAAGGTAGAATGCCAAATAACTGTTTGGAGAGACATGAAAATGTAAAAGGAATGATCTTATCAGTTTTGTTAACTTAACTTGGTTTAATCATTGCCACTGACTTGTTAGATATATTAAGTTATAAAAATATTTTTATATGGACTGACACCTCTATTTTCATTCTTTTTGTTATTGCCTGGTCACATACTATAGGAAAATGGCTATGTCTGGGCTAAATGCCCAGAACATTTGAAGCATCTCACGCGGAAACAATAGTGGTCTTTGTTGGACACCATCTGCTAGCAGATTTTTTTTTTTAATCATTTTGTGTCTGCTAATACAGATGCACTGCACTTTCACAAACTGAATTACATTTATGCTCAGACTAAATACTATTCATGTAAAAAGTGTTTCATTTCACATTATGACTGAGTTGGAGTTATACTGATGCAACACACATGAGATAAGCTTATTCATGTGGCCAGATGACTTTAAAAATATTTAATTTTCTTTTTCCAGCTCTTAGAGAGTCTGCCATGTTTTTAGTAATACAAGTCTTTGCTTTAGGTAATCATCCATGTTTCAAATTTGTTAGAATTGCTCATTAATCTTTAAATTCCTTCACTAGCTATTACAGATAGATGAATTGAGTTAGCTAAATTATGAATCAGACAGTAAAAAACACAGTAATAAATTCTGCAGACACTAAATAATTGTCATCCCCAGTACGAAAATAAAACTGTACTAGCAGACTTATAAAAAATTAAAAATATGGGCAGAAATGAATTCTGCGTCAGTGCAAGAAAAGAAAATCTGGGGAATATTGTTAAAAGTACAGATAGTCAAAAGGATGAACCAAGTAGTAATGTGAAACCCACAGACAATGCAAACAAACCTAATTAAATCCAGCACTATGACATTCACATTTCCCTTTAAATTTTTTGGTGAAATTAATATTCTGGTTATAACACTTCTGACTAAAATTTCAATGTGAAGAATGACAAATGCTAAACTGATTTGTGGAATGACTAAAAAAGGATCCTTCAAAGTTTGCAGCAAAGTTTTTTTTAAGTTGGAAGGAGAAGAAAGATATACAAGACTAGTTTTTGTCCTTTTAGGTTAAGCATCTGAAGCGATCATTTCCCTATGTTTCATAATTTCAAAAATATTTCTGGTGTCTAGTTAAAACATTCTGTTCCCCCCTCCTTTTAGTATCCCAGTTATTTTCTGCTCTTTTTCTTTAAAAAAAAATCTGGAATTTTATTTTACATCACAAGACATGCGGGAGTACTAAAGCACTAGGACTGACCATGTATCAGCTGACCAACAGCATCCGTATATGCGCTCAGGCAATCACAAAACTAAGTGTATTAAGCTTAAAACGCTTAAGTGTCAATTAAAGCAGCTCAGCTGTAACTAATCTTGTAGTTTTACCATATTAGTTCAATTCTTACATTTTCTGAAAGTCAGTCTCTGTGTTTGGTTGTAGTATTCAATTGTATTTCTAAACTGAGTTGAACTTGTAAACACTTCAGCACTCAAAAGGCAACCCAAAATTCTAATGGTAACTGGTTCCCTTTCAGGTTTCCTCATCCCTAGTAGGTACTGTACTGTTCAAAGATATAAAAATAAATAAGAAATGCACACTTGTCAGGAAAAGCTGGACATCTGTTCTACTGGGGTTATAAGGTTATTCATATTTCTAGTGAATAAAAAATTATGAGAAGTTTCACGATCTACAGTGGCAGGTGGTTATAGCCTTTTTAAGACAGAAAGAGTAACAAAATTTATTACATAACCACAAGTCTGGTACTCTGGAAATAACAGATTACTATTCTATGCAAGTGTCTTCCAAAACATACTCCCAAGTGGCTATTTTTAATATTGACACAACCTATCTCTAAAGTTCTATCTTTCAAGACAACTATGTTCTTCATCCTTCACATAGCATAGGTGAGGAAAACGGTTAGTGTTTACAGTTTTCTGAAGCATTAATAAGCAGAGACTACAACCCTAGAATTGTTCCACCAGTAAAACATTACATATTTTTTCTAAATGCTTTATAATAAAAAAAAACCCTCAACTTGCATATCTCTTCTCAGAAAGGATCAACAGTCACGAACCATTGCACATTTTTGTTTAAAGTAAGTCTTACAAGAACAAAACATAGAAAGGAGAGATGAATAATGATTTATATTACTGACGTTTATATTACAGGAAATTTCACAATTAGTGAAAGCAAACCCCATTAAACAAAATTTCATGACAAAGTATTACACTTTGTATAACACAAGGCTCTAAATAAAACAGAAATACTTCACTGCATTTTGGCATAAATAATCTAAGTATTCCCTATTAGTTACACGTTCCTAGCATTCTTAAAGTAAACTATATTTTAAAAATGTACATTAAGCATAAAGAAAAACTGAATGCACACTTGTATGAAAGCTGTTGTGCTGAAGGTTTTATGCTCCACAGCTCATAGATCTATCCTTTAAAACTGGTTGCCTGCAAATGCCTCGAAAAAAAAAAAAAAAAAAAAAGCAAAGTGTTTTGCAGGCTTTCTTTCCTCAGAAAAATGTATCGTCTTCTGATAATGAAGCCTGCATTAGGCTGGCTACTTGCCAGCTACTTTCATGTACTCTTTGTGTAAGTGCTTAATCTCATTTTCATGTGGCTTGGAGAAAAAGTAGCATCCTATTTTCCTCCCAAGAGCCACACTGATTGTCCTTTCTTAAACCGTCTTCTGTGCCAGCCCTGCTTTAGAAATCTGCCCGATCTTTCTGATGTGCTAAACTGTTAGTAGATAAGAAAAATAACATCAATGAGATCATCTTTTACATCAATATTTAGAGACCAGAAAAAAGATGAAAAAAAATATTGAGGCAATCGACATTTATGTTAGGTGCAAACCTTGGTAACTCACCATAGCCAAGTGTTAACACATATGATGTCAAATAAAAGATGTTTTTGTGTGTGTGTCATTAGTTTTCCAGCACTTACTCTTGCAGTAGTTGTTCTCAACTTTCTACCACTTATTTCTCTTTTCAGTCTGCTATTACTATTCACCCTTGTGCAAACTATTGCCAAACACTGTCTTTTGTATATTTGCCATATCTTACTTGCAAGAATACTAAACACTTGTAACAAAAAAAGGTGATGCAATCTTATCTTTACAAAATAGTGCATGATTGCAGTTGCATATTTATTCAATATGCATTGTATGGCACAATTCATATCAAATAAAAAAATAGCAATGATTGGGGTATGTGATGCAGAAAAGCTGTATTGTTTATATTTTTATGGATGTCTTTATTAAAACAGTTAAAAAAAAAGGTTAATTCATTAAGATTTTTTCCCCTAAGACGAGTTTAAGGCATGCAGAAGAACAAAACCAGCATGATCAGTAATGTGTTCTAGTGAAGCACAGCCTTGCTTTCTGCTTGCCAGGCTTTGCATCTGCCCTTCCCACCCACTCCTGACACTAAGCAGATATCCCCTATGACAAACTAATTTCTCTAACATTCTGCAGTAAAACTGCATTAGAAACCAAGGCAAAAATTGGTAAGTATGTTTAATATGGGGATATGTAGAGATTATTTCTTAGCTACATTTTATAAAGTATGTAATTAGAAGAAGAAGCAATCCTCTGGTAATTTTTTTTTCAGTTAATCTTCCTGCAATTCAAGATATTCAAGATTCTCTAGATAAAGCAAGGATTCAAGACTAGCAGAGAAAGCTGCCTTAGAAATTTAATTTCTATAGCATATAAGAACAGTAAGGCCAAAAGCAGATGTCAAAACTCACTTACATTGAGTATCAGACCAATTAATAAAAAAAAAATAGGCACCAGAGAATGCATCTGGAAAAGCATAAATATTGGAAAACATAAGTATTAACTACAAACTACAGCTCTGATAGTGTACAGTAATGGAAATACCTTCACATTCATTTATGTACAATCTGCAGCAGAACTGGGCCTGAATTCATAGCTATCCAAAAACACTTTGAGAGTATTTCTATGGTTTTACGAAGGCAAAGAAAAGTGGGCATCGTTGACTTTAATTGATTTTTTTGGCCTGGGTTTCTGAGATGCTTAAGATAGAAAATTGATAAGAAAGAAAATTGATTTACAAAAAAAAAAAAAAAAGATTTTACTGCTTCTTGAGAAGGCTGATGCCTTGAAGTTAAAGAAAGATAGAAAGATAGAGACAAAGAAAATAATTTCAGAATAAAATTTGAATCACGCATTGATTAAAGAAAGTCTCATCTTTCATTGCATGATACAGCACAACACAAGGAATTAGAAAAGCTAATGTCAGCTCTTATTCTTTTTCCCCAGAATGCGCTAGCCTGCACTAGAGAAACATACAGCCAGTGCCCTGGGTGTGGGTAATACAAACTGCTTGGGCTAAATGCTGCTCTGGCAGTTTTTCTGTTCTTAGAAATTCAAGATGGCAAGAGTACAAGTTTGCTGCTGATCATGCTTGCGCTGCAGGAGATCAGTCCTATGCAAGCGCAGTGCTTTGACACCTATGAGACCACAGACCACCAGGAAGATAAAAACCTGAGTTTGTGATAGATAAGTAAAACAGCTTCAGGCAAGAGCCTTTTGTCTAATCTGTGTTAAAAGAACTGAGCTACCATTTCACAACCAACTCCACCTAGTAGCTGCATCTAGCTCTAAACACAAATACCTGTCATCTCCTCCCCTAAATATTATTTTGCTTTCTCTTATGTCTTGGCTGCAATTCCTGATAAAATCCACGCAGACACTAACATTTATTCTGCAAAAGTCTGTTTTCCTGTTTCTTCCTCCAAAGCCTCTACCAAAATATCTACAAAACCCAGACTGTTACCTTGGATAAACAGATGCCAGTCTATGGCTAAGTTCTATCCTCTTTACTTTTCCTATTGTCTTTCTCTGCTAACAAAACAGTACACAAGACAAGAGGAAAGATATATTGCTTCCTAAAGACAACTCTATTTTGTGGTGCTTATAGATGTTGCATCCATATCTCATAACCCAGACTTTCCTGTGGGCCGATTTCTTGCAAGGACAGAGGGTCATGGATTATCTCCCTTTGTGGTGACATAGAATCCAGCCTGAAAAGACCTGAATCCAACTGTATTTTAGCGGCATCCCAATATCTTCACTGTCAATCGTCATCAAGACTATAAAAGCTAGTACATTATTTCAGAAATCAAGCATATGAGCAACACGATACCTTAAAATGAGCAGCAGCATTCACCTGCAGTAAACGAAAAATAACAATTTATGAACTTCCTGGTAAAAATGAACAAGTTCTATAAGATTATTGTTTCTCAAATATAAACACAAACACATATATGAATAAAACCTATATGCTTTGCCTTTACAGATTTGCAATGTCAGATGCCTTCATTCCTGAATAAAACAGAAATACT
This sequence comes from Tinamus guttatus, assembly GCF_059628265.1. Lineage (NCBI taxonomy): Eukaryota > Metazoa > Chordata > Aves > Tinamiformes > Tinamidae > Tinamus > Tinamus guttatus. The sequence continues at coordinate 406,664 of NW_028288843.1, forward strand.
ACATTTCTCCAGAGTTAATTAAAAAAAAGGAAAAAAAGTATAGCTCAAATGTGCATCATGAAACTTACAGTTGACTTGAATATGTGCAGAACATAAGTGAACTCTATTTGCTTATGCAGGAAACAACTTCTGGGACAACTGGAAACCATGTTTTCCATGCCAGTATGAACCCAACTGGTTTATACTGGCAAGGAATGGTTTTAGGATGCCTAAAAAATTTTAGGATTCCTAAAAAAATCCTTAAAAAAAGTCAAAGCTGCAGCACCGACAGCCTCCTGAGTCTTTCCTCATTTTGGCCTTGAACCACAGGAATCAGGCTTTGACAGGGGTAATTTTGGCACATAACTGCAGCCAGTAATAAACAGCAAAGCCTGTAAACACTGATTATTGGCTTCAGTAAATAATCTCTATCTGATCAGATGCCACACAGACACATCTGGAGTAGAGAAATCATTCTGCACGGGCAGTAAGGGCAGAGAGAGTTCAGCATTGTAAGCATCTCTGCTGGAAATGACTCTTCAACCTCAAAATATTTACTGATTTTAGAATACGTTTCTGAGTCCCTGAGAGAGGGGTGGAAACATATTTGTTATATTGAGAAATTCAGTAATCAGTTTAACCCCGTTGCCAAAGTGGTTACTAACTGCCCTAAATCCAACCAGATGAGCTAGTGGATAGAAAAAAAGAGGAGACTGTACCTGCTCTCTAATATACATATATGTGTATGTGTATATATATGTACATAACAGTAGCAAATGCTTGTATACTAAGTGACAGGAAGAAGAAAATTAAGAACAAACGTAGTAATTCATTAAGCAGTACCTCCTCATCAAGCAGTACCTCCTGAGTAGTCTGATTTTCAAACATGCAGAGAAGAGATTCAATAAGGTATTTTGAGAATAATTTACCATACATGTATTTTGAACTCATGTTTCAGGGTTAAAAGGTGTAGATGCAAATCATCTGATGTTACCCCCAGACCCTTACATCCTGAGAAACTTAAGAATTCCACAATGTAAGAAGTAGTTTGAACTCTTGATAGTATATATCAACAGGAAAATAAAATTCGGTAGTTTTGTGTCAATTTGTTTGGACTTGTAGGAATTATCTTGAAACCAGTAACTTTTATACTTCTGAACACAATTTCCTAAAATATCCTAATTTTTTTGAGGGGAGATTTTTTTTTTCCTGGGAGGAGTTTACAACTCAAAAATTTACAAAAAGTTTACAAGTCTGTCTCACTGATTCTTTTATATACCGTTTGGAAATTCTGTTCTGGGTAAGATGAAAGAATCTCACCCAGCTGAAACCGCTTGATTTAATGGCAAAAAGTTCATTACATTTGCACTTCCGAATACTTTTTCTTTATATAAGGCTAATAAGAGACCATTATAATTCAGCCATTTAAAATCAATGCAAGCAGTAGAAATGGTAGCCCTATCTTATATTTAATACAAGCATCACTTACTTCCATACACTAAATATTTACGCTAACTTTAAAAATAATTCATGTGCACTACATGACCAGAGGATTAAAGATCTAGCATTCAGTAACTAATATTCACATTTCTTACGTACTGTGCTACCCAGTAATAAATGTGAAATGCTGCATTAGAGACTCACATACCTCAATCTGCTCAACAGCCCATCTACAATTCTGAAATACTCATTTTCTTGCTCAAAGAGAAAGTGTTCCTACTTGTTTATCTTTGCTGCTCTTGGTGAACAAACTGTCTGGCATGGGTAGCTTCAATGTGGACACATTTTTCTTCACATACAATTTTTATACCAACTCAAGTGTCACATATTTTTTCCCATGATACCTTTCATTAGTTAGGCAAGCATGATATAGAGACCTTCAAGTGATTAACCTAAAACAAAACAAATCCAAAATCTGATTCCAACTTTTCTAAAATAAAGATGAGAAATATATAAAACATTATGCTCACTGCTTAAATAAGTTTTATAAATGCAGTCTGGAAACGTGTGTAAAATCTTGCTAGAGGCCAGTGAATGTCAACTGTCTCACAGCATTGCTCAGCCTCACTCCCTTCAGTGTAAGGAGTCATTTTCTGACCACACCTGTCCCACAGGAGTCTCCAGTGGAGCAGTGATGTTATGTTTTGGTCTCAATTCATGAAAAGAAAACAACACCCTTTCATCTGCTTGGGGGGGCCTATGAAAGACACATTTGCAGCACACATAGTGAGTTTTCATTAAAATGCATCCTTTCCCTATAACTTCATTTCCTTGAGATACCTCCAAACTGCTTCTCCCACCTCCATGCTCTGCTCCATGTTTACATATTTCTTAAGAACTTCTAAAACTTGGAAACTGTTTTGTCTGTCTCCTGTTTCAGTCCTGACAAGCCTCTCCTCTTACCCCATAACCCAAGTCTAGCCTCTGTAATTCAGTGAGTCAGCAGCTTTGCCTCCTAGCAAAATGTTTGCACAGAGCATTCTAGGACTCCACCAAAAGGCAAACTGTATACACTACACTTAGGAACATCTATTAAAAGAGAAAGCAAAATAGCAAAGGAAGTCATTATCTATTCATTTATGCTGAGTATCCAAAATACATTTATGAAAACTTTAACCTATTTTTTTTTAAACTTAAATTACTGCAGTTGTGCTATAGCACTTCTTTACTGATTGCTAGTGATAAAACATTCACAGAAACGGCAAACTTTAAGCAAATTCATGTCTAGCACCAAAGCAGAAGAAGAAATTTATGACCAGCTATGTAACCTCCAATTACAGCAAGGATCTGCACCAAAGCATTCAAGATTGAGCTATGTAAGTTGACAAAAAATGTAATTGTTGGATACTATAAATAAAAAATTGAATCTACAACTAAAATGATAAACATTGTGATCTCATTACAGGAAAATACAGAGGAAAAAAGCATTCCACAGATGAGTACATGGAACAGTGGAAGTATTTCAAAAACAAAACAGAACCCTTCAGAAACAAGTTTTAATGAAATATTATTAGATAGTGATACAATCCACAACTACCTCTTCAGGAGTATCAAGATGACAGACTGGCATAACGAATTGGTCCACCTAACTGTTAAGAATCAACAATGAAAGATACAATGATTTTAACAGAGTTTGATATTCTAGTGCAACAGACAGTGGCTAAGACATGTGCAACATGTACACTCAACTACAGAAGAGGTCTTGGAGAAGCAGTGGAAATAACCACCAAACTACCCGAACTTCAAAAACGACTCCTGTTTGGAAGAATCCATATAAGCTGGGTTTTATATAGAGGCATACCACGCTAAAAGTAGAGGAGAGCGCAGAAAGACAAGAAAGAAAATGGGTTATTCTGTGAAAACAGGTCTGCTTGGACTGATAATCACACTAGTACTTCAAAGTTGATATGCAGTGAATAGCCTAATAGGAAACGAAAAGCAACGTGGTATCAACACACTATGAAAAAAAAACAAAAAAAGTTATTAAGTTATTTTGCAAAAAATAAGCAATAAGGTCTTAATTGTTAAAGTACAATATAGAAAAATTACTAGTGCAGGCTACTGTGGTTTATGGAAAAAAGGGTCTTACATAAAACTGCATTTTTTTTAGGTACTGCAAGAGTGGGCTCAGCTATCAGTGACGATGAGTTGTATAAAGACTGAAAGACTGTCTGCTCAGTCTTCCTTTTTTTTTTTTTTTTTTTTTTTTTTTTACAGACGAACAACAGAATTCTACATATTAAAGCACAGGAAGCAATATTGAGAACTAAAAAATTTATACAAAAAAGCAAAAAGAGGCATTTGCTGGGAGCAAACCGGGCATATATGCTTCACAAGAGGTGTAACTAATCACGAGAAGAAACTCTGAAGGAGTACTTTCTCCACTTATCTGCACATCACTAGATGCTTCTCCAAAAGATATTCTATAATCAAATACAATTTATATCTCTATCTAAGCTAAATTACTGGGCTCACAATAAGGACAACAGGAAGAAACCATGATATACAGAAGGTCAGTCTAGATGATCTAACAGCTCCAAAAATCCCTGCTACTTTTTTTTCTATTTCTAGTTTACATGATGGGAAAAAGGAAAGTTTCACATGTTTCCACCCGCTTAGCCAAAATAAATATAAATACTTGCCAAGCATTCAAAAATCTATAGTGCCCAAATTTAACTAAGATTCACAGGCTTGAACACAGACCTTTGTATACAAATTAAGTGTGCAAAGGGTAGACTTTTGAACAAAGTCTGCATCACATTCTTTTCTCTTTGAACTACCATTAGTACAAAATCAATTAGTGACAAAATCAGGCACCATTTACTCAATTTGTCACGGAAACAGCAGAACCTATTCAAACACGGTTGTTTTGGATAGATTCCTAAAAGAACTAGGAAGAAACTATGGAGAAAATCCTTTGAAACTGCAGTAAGTTCCTAAGCGGGTTTAGATTTTTTGAGCTTAAGCATTTGGGCATATTTAACAACCCGGCAGCTACCTGGGTTAATGTCCTACTCCTGGCAAAACAACAAAGAACTGTATTCTCACTTGCTGACTACCCAAAGGTAGGATATGCGCAAGATATTTGGCCTTTCAGTGGTGACTGACAGTCAATTTCCTTCGCTTAAACAAAATGTGAGAATCTCACTCAGAGCTCCAAATAAGTTTTAAGGATGCCCAGTAGGATTTCCTGTTTTGTAAGCTGAAATTCCTCCTATCCTCTTCTGCACAGATCTGACTTACTCGATGGGAGAAATTGTGTCCAATGGTTACTCTTCTCAAGTCAATGACTTCATGAAAACAAAACAGTATCCAAAAAGCAAAAGAACAGAAGCAAATGCAAACATAGCAGCAAATTAGGAAGAAGAGGTACTTGCTACTTTTTTGCCCTCTTCAAAATTTCCTGTTCTTACGATATCTATGGTCGAACTCACAGATGTCCAAGTAGCATGAATGAGGGACAGAAGGACAAGGATGGAGGGAAACCCTAGCAACCTATTTTTTCAGATACTTAGCAGAAAACTGTGGGCTTCTAGGCAGCATTGTGACAGGTAGGTAGGTTTGTTCGTTTTAAGCAAAATACGCAGAGTAGGCAAGTGAAGAGAGAAGATGTAAAGTAAAAGATAGCTTCATAGGAAATGTTAGTTAGGGAAAGGGAATACAGTCAGCTGTGCTATTTTTAGATTAAAATCTCTGGAAAAGCCTAACTACAAATAATGACATTCTGGGAGTAGTCTTAACATTTCTCCAAAAAACTCATGCACTGGTAAAACTCTGATTAGATAGACAGAAAAATGTCCAGATATTACAGAGAAAAATTATGTACATGGCAAAGGAAAAAAAATTCTTCCTTAAAATACATTGATAAATTTATGAAAGGATTGTATAATTTGATACCTTCCATAGCAAGAGCTTGTTCTGAGCCAATATATTAACAAAGAAATGGACTCCCTTTCCCTGTACAGTTCATCTTATCACAGCTTCAATACTTGTCCCTTACGGTCTTATCACGAAAAGCATAAAGTTTGCAATCCTTTTAACAAACATAAGGCATCAGTTGTTCCGAATTAAGACAACAGTCTTAATCGAATAAGATGCTACACAAGCACCAGAAGGATTTTCTCCCCCTGCCTGCCTACAGTTTGTTGAACTCCTGTGGAATCAGTGACTGAAAAAGAACAGGGACAGAATATCAAAGTGGCTAAGTCATCTCAGCCAGTCTAAAAAATCCTTTTTGCCAAATCTGCTAAAGACTCAAAATAACTGACCCTGCAGGTCAGACTTAAATGAAGTTTTCAGAGTTCACCTCCTTATTTTACAGACAGGAGAATGAAAAAAAACAAAGCAAAAAAATCCTTATTTATGAGAAAACATGCATAGATTAAAAACAGTTCCCAACTAAACTTAACTGGTTTTGCATCTCTTTTCAACGTAGATTAGATCATCAGAGACAAAGATTACATAGTGTCCCAGATTATCAAGAGCAGAGTTTAACATCAGCATTTCATGCATGTCTGTAAATTTCTTCTCTTCAAGACAATTCTGCAATACAAAGCTTACTTCATATTACTTTTGTGTGCTTTTGACAGCCATTCTTTCATCCAAAAAATTATTAGGTTTCAAATTATTACTGGCACACGTATACAGGCAAATGAGAAAGATGGAGGCAGTTAAGATAAAAACAAATTCAGTTTCTAAACCATTATTTAATTCAATGCTGTCTTAATTTACATCCCTAAAGTTATTTGCAAACCTTGGTGCCAACCAAATTCAGGAACCACGAAGCCCACAAACTGAGTGTTTTTGATATTGTAATGTTCAAAACAGAATAGAAAATAGCATTTATTTAAATTGATTCAAATGTTTATAGTCAACAATCATCTATAAGAGCTTTATTTAAGAACTTTTAAAGACCATATTCTGGAAAAGGTTAAAAATTCCAGAAATGCAGCGCAAGGAGGCATAAGCTCTTGTTTCTCACACCAAAAGTATTTGACTTCATTAAAAAAGGCCAAATAATCTGCAAAAGCGACTGCTATATAGTCAGTTATTGACCTTTCCAAACTGCAATATAAAAATCCCCCACCCTTCTGAGGAAGTGGAAGCCTAACTACCTCTGCAAGAACTGAAGTTCTCACTGAGAGTTCACATGCCTAATCTTGTGTGTCACTGCAGAACTGCTGCTGAGCTCCTGTTCTCCCCTAGCTTCCCATGGAGCTCAAAGCTTAACTTGGCAGCTCGGAAAGTTCTCACTGAAAATGGTTCAAACTGTTTACCATCACATCCTCCCACACACATGCTAAAAACCACAATGTCAAAAGCCAGGGATATTTTTTAGAAAACATGAAAATCATGAAATCTATAACTCCTATGACAGCCATGATAAAAATGCAGTTTTAATGATGGGTTGGCAAAAAGTTCATGTAACCCTAGGCTATTCTGTGGAGGGTGAGTTGGAGGGCATAACATTTTGCATCCTGAATATTTTTTTCCTGTTTCATTAGCTAGAATTGCTTAGAGCTCAGAAAGAACAAAACATCAAATACAAACGAAATCCATTTTTGACATATTTTTTCAAGCAACCAATACAAATTACTTTTTAAAAGCTCCTGCTATAAGAAATTAAAGACAAAAAATTAAAACATTGAAAATACTAAAACTTTATGCTTTACATTTAAAATTTTACTAAGTCAGTCTGTGAGTGGCTAATACAACTTCTCAACTAACGAACAAGACAGGGTGGAAAAGAGGAAGAAGAAAGAAAAATCAACATAATTTGTGACAGTTCCTGAAGCCAGGTCAGTTCCAACCAGCTTTGAAAGCAAATCAGCTTTGAAAAAAAAAAAAAAAAAAAAAAAAAAAAAAAAAAAAAGAGTTAAACAACAACAAAATAAAACAAAATTAAAAAAAATAGGAGAGTGAAATTAACTAAACAGGTATGAAAAATCTACGTACATTATATATAAAAAAAGCCCAAAACTCAAAGCCTCACAGCAACACACATGCCACACATAAGACAGCATGATTTTCAAGTAATCAATATATTGTTTAATTTTGCTCAAAAAACCTTAAGAAAGGAAACCAATTTGGTTAAAAAAAAAGTCTTTTTTTTTTTAATTCAAGTGCACCTGGACTCAGAGTGAGCAAAATCAATAGGGCACTGTCTCTGAAAAGATGAGATCTGGTACTACTGCTCCCTCCGAATCTATTTCCCGCACATCTAGCTCCTTGGCACTAGTTCCTTTCTTGTCACTCTGGTGTTTGTTGACCCTTTTCCTAAGCTGCTTTTTGTGGCAGCCAACTATCTATTCTTTTGCTCAGCTGAACTTCTTATAGGACAGTGCAATAAGCCAGCGGGGTTCTGAGGAGGGCTGGATTAAAAGGTCAGAGTAAATGTCAGAAATGTACAACCAGGAGTCATGGTACAGGAAAAAAGAGTCATCATAAAGAGTTAGGTAAGTTAGTACTGTCCCCTGCAACTGCACACTTACTCATTATTTTACAAGGATTTGACAAATAAATTTTCATATTGAGTCACCAGTCTATTATTCACATCTTACATCATTCTTCATGTCCAATAAGCTAATTTATCATATGCCAGTTTTGTTGCCTGGTCTATTTCTTTGTGCTTCCATAGAGAGGACATAAGCTTTAATATACAACCATAAGACTCAGAGATAAGAAATACACATGCTCAATATTTATAAAATGCATTTATACTATTGGTCAGTTCATACAATTACATGTCATTTCCATTTTGATTTTAATAACTAAAAATAATCTTACTTTCAAAAATCCTTCTTTTTTCCCCCCAATAAATGTAAATGACCACTCACATCAATTATAAACTTTTTTTTTTAATTTTAGTTCCATATAAATGCAAGAATAAGTTTTGCTACTCTTCATATCAATACTGGCATAAAAGATATTTTCTGAATGAATTAAGAGGAGAAAAGGAAAGACAGACTCTAGGAAGAGACCTTAATGTATTTCACAATATAACAGAATATATTTCATATGAACCACAGAAGCGGAAAGTTTTACTTCTGTTGCAAACTCCTTAAGATGCTTTTCCAACAACAATAGTCTTCTGCAAGTCCATCTAAGTACCATTTTGAAAAGAAGATTTTTCTTTCCTCAACAATTATAAAGTTCCAAACTGTAGAGCAATATAACTAAGACCAAATTAAGTACAAAAAGCAAGGGCAAAGGAACATTCTGATGAAAGATAAAAAAGGATCTGGAGAGAATACCAACAGACAATCGAGCAAAGAATACTTGTCAATTTACAGTTATCAATTAAACTGGCTGTGGCAAGATTCCCTATCTCCCTAGTTGCAGAAATGTAACCAATGTAACTGTGCAACCATAATGAGAACTTAACACACACAGAGATTAATTCTGCTGTTCAGAGCTGTTGTCCATTTTCTGTGACAAAAATTTTATTCTTGAAAAATTGCACAGCCAGAAAATATCTGTAGTTTACCAATCTAAGTATAATAGATACTCATCTGCCTTTTTTGATAGAAAGAAATGAACAATAATTACTGTGATGATTTTACACAATAAAGAATAGCCCTCAAGACAGGAGAGAGAAATATATCAAAATTTATGAAGTTTCATGTTCAAATACAAGTGGGTTCTGCAAATATATCTTTAAAATTTATGCCAGAATCCGAGTTCCTAAGATTTTTGAATTTTATCTTATGTTTACGTATCTATTGCCAGAACAGTTGCAACAATTTCTAAAAGTATATGGTACTGTAAGGTGGTGGTATCAGTTTTTAGAACTCTAACCTCCAGTACATACCAAAAATGTTTCTAGAAATATACCAAATATTTTATTTCAGGAGGTATAAAACAGACAAATAATCCTTTACTAATCAAAAATAATACTTAAAATGTTATAATGTATTTTAATCAAGCTAAGTATCTTTTTGAGTATTTTACAAGAGCTTGAATGAAACAATGAAGGCACTAATCCCTGTGCACAGTTAATTTGCAGGTAAGAGTTACATTACTCAAAGATTCGGAGGAAAAAAGAATGCTTCTTTTTGGACCTTCAGCTTATTGGTTATTTAGTTATTTATAAACTGAATTATATGATTATTAAATATTAAATAACTTAATAAACTTTATGTACCTCCTAACATTGTAAAGATTAGAGAGAGCCTTAAACAATCTGACATCTAAAAAGGAATGTAAGCACAGAGATGGAAATAAAACTCTGTAATCTATAAATATTGCAAGACATTATTTTATAAAACATAGCAGTACAAATAAAAAAAGTTCATTACACAAAGTACATTTAGAAGTCACTCAATTTCCTAATATCTATTAATGGATGAAACAGCTTTTAAAGAAGAATTCTGCTGAGCAACATAGGAAGGACAGTGCACCTCTGCCCACCCTCAGCCCTCAGGGATTTTCATACTGTCATAATTTATCAGTAAGTGATTCCCATGAACAGGAGATAACATTGTCACTTCATCTTAGCAGGCATTCTCGCTGATCCCCTAGCCAGAGGGCTCTAATGGTAGCAGAACAATAGCCACCATTCAAAAGCCTCCTTTTCTGCCAACAGGCAGGAACTACCATTTCAGCAGTCAATGAAAGAAAAAAAAAAAAAAAAAAAAAAAAAAAAAAGAGGGAGTCTAAAGGGTACTGGGCAGTGAATTTGTAGAGGAAGTGCTTGCAGATGACTGTGAATGCATTTTTTTCAATATTCTACAACCTTACTGATTGCAGAGCTATGAAAACAGCTACTTAATCCTTTAAACTTCCCATCAGAAAATCGCAACAACTACAACTCTTTAAAAAATCTTTGATTTCATATACTAATATTTGTACTGGACCAAAAATACACAGAAATATTTTGTATGACTTTGCACAAGTCAAAGATGCTCATCTTTTTCCTTAAATTTTCAGACGTGGGAGAACCCAGTACCTATTTACGTAATGGTCAGGATTAGATCCTATTTTGCCAGACTACTGGAAATTTAAGATACTAGCATCTTAAATTGCAAACTGTTGATAACCTGAATATATCTAAGTGAGAATTCTGCAGCCATTAGTTCCAGACTTCTGTGAATAAAGAGTAAATTGGTCAGCTTACAAAATACATTTTTTTAAGTTTTGTTATTCACCAAATACCTTTTGGGTTATTCACCAAAACAGTCATTCGAATCACTTGTTTGAGAATGCTGTAAGGGTAAGGTGTGATGGAACAAAACCATAAAAATGAACTCCCACACTCTTCTAGCATAACAGAAGCATCAACAAATTCTTCCACGAACCACCTGAAGCACACAGATGGTTTTAAAAAGAATATCCTAATGACGTTTCCGCAACAATGACAGGTTGCGCTTAAAGTTACAGTTGCCTGAGTTTTTCATAAATAATGAATTCCCACAAATAGAATCATGCAATAAAAAGCAGTACAAAGACAGGCTCATGTAGCCCTGACACACTGAGGATTGAAATGCTAATGGAAGAGACACCTAAATACTAAAAATATGCGTGTCTGCGTGCGCATGCGTATATGTATTTTGTATGGACTTACATGCACCCATGTACTTCAACTACAGCTAAATGTATTTTACTTGGTTACATAAATGTTCTTTTGATACTTCACTCAAACTTTACTTAGAACTAACCTGTATAGAATTTTTGGTTAGAAAAGAAAAACCTACAAACTAATACATTTTGTAAACTGTACAAGTTAACAGTACATTGGGGACTGTGGAAGAAGAACCATGCAATTACACTTTCAAGTCCTCTGCAATCTTTCTTACTTTGAGAAGCTCACGTCATGAGCTGAAAAGCGACAATTTGAATTTAACAAGCACAACGGGTTGCCCAACTAGGATCGCATCTAACACTGTTCCCGGGCGCAGGGAGCGCCTCCCTGCTCGGCTGCCCCCCGAGCAGGCGGCACCGGCACCGACACCGGTGGATTAGAGCCGTTAACAAGTGACAGGTGCAGCCAATTAACGAGCCATGACGTAACTGCAACGACTCCTGCCGGCCGGAGCGCAGGGCCCGCTCGCCCAACGGTGCTTTGCCATCAATGAGCTCAGTGTGGAGGCTTATCGGCCAAACTTAAGGACTTCAAAAGCTCCGCGGCTGCTGATATAGTTCTCATTAAAAAGTGATTTTGCTGTGAAATTATCCAACTGTGACCATGGCATGCCTTGCTGTTCTCCAGCTTGGGAAGTTGTCAAACAGTGTGGATTAACCCTTTCACTGAGGGGATCACAATCCTTCAAGCACACAATGAGTCAAAATGAGAACTGATGAAAACAGTTGTGAGCATTGTGTGTCAGTCATCAAAAACCCACTCAGGAAAGGATCTAGAAACAAAGAAGCTACAATACAGCTGGGGGCCTATATAGCAATAAGAGTATGAACAAAATATTTCAATATCACAATTCAGAATACAGGATTCAACTGACTTAAGCTTTTCTCTATGATGGCTCAAGAAAATTTAGATATTGTTCAAAATTAAATCAATCTCTAATCCTAACAGTACTCTAATACTAGTGACCATATAACCTACAATTAAAAATCCCACGCATTTTCGGAGCTCTGCTTATCTGAGGATGTATATCCCAATATTAAACTAGCCTATTCAAATCACTACTGCTTCATGTTCTCAGAGATTCTCTTTGCATTTATTTTCATGTGTTATGTCTTCTTGATGGATTAATGCTTTATACTGCAACATATTTGAGTTTGATATTTACCAGTTACTTTTCATGGAAGGCAAAATTGCCATATAAAGTGCATATTTTCTGGACCATTAACAACACCTCAAAGTGTACTCTGGTCTACAAACACATCCTTTTCACCCATCTAAATGAATATATAGAATCACAGGGTCATTATGGTTGGAAAAGACCTTCAAGATCATCAAGTCCAACTGTAAACCCACCAACATCATGCCTGCTAAACCATGTCCCTAAGTGCCTCATCTACATGTTTCTTGAACAGTGCCAGGGATGATGACCACCAGTTCCCTGGGCAGCCTGTTTCAATGCTTGACTACTACTGTTGTGTAGAAAATTCTCCTATCTAACCGGAACCTCCTCTAGTGCAACTTGAGGCCATTTCTTCTTGTCCTGTATGTAGTTCAGTAAATTGTCTCCTATTGTTCCAGACAGTGGAACTATTCGTTTAAAGAACCACTCAGTTATAACACAGAGCAGCACAATCTTTTAAGTAAAGAGGAATGAATGATGTTTTGGGATCTCCAAAGTCACAGCAGCAGTAAGCTGCAGATAGATATGCTTCTTTGTGTCCATGCCTAGGAATACGCATACCACAAAATCCACCCCTACCTATCCCAGCAAAAAGGACAATACAGACACCAAACACTGAGTGACCCAGGGCATGACATAATTTAGTCCAAGTTAGCATCAGCCACAGCTGACCTGAAGAACCATATGGATCCAGGAGCAGCTCATGACTATAAACATTTTGCCAGACAGTACATGTGTGGAGACAACAGGCTAGCAAGGCTCAGTTACAATTTAACAGCCATCTCCAGAGATAGGTGATTTCTGGAAAGGTCAAGAGCTGCTGCAGTGAGATATGGAATAAGACACAAACTCTGGTTTGATGCTGAGCTAGGCTGGTCATTCCTCCAGTGTTTTCCTCCAGTCCTCCAAGCATACACAAACTTGGTGCAAAAACACCTGACTTTATGGCATCAATTCAGGTCCATTACAACTTACCAGTTCAACACAGCATCAGACATACTGAGCTGAGGTTGGCTCCTGGAGAGACACTTGTGTGCCTTGGTGTTCTCCAATATTCCAGGGAGGCTTCTTATGTTCAGTGTCCTCCAAAACACCCATAAGCACTATGCAAAAACACCCCACAGTTCTATAGCAACTGAGCTTAGGTGCAGCCTGGCTGTGCAGAAATGGACTTGACAAGCTGTGCTGACCTGACACATCCTCCGTTGTACTCCATTGTTCTAAAATACAGCACAAGAAGACACAGGCTACCTCCACATGTCACTTACTAAGTTGGGCAAAACTTTGTAACTCTGCTTCCCCTGGGTAGTAATGAGGTTGAGCCCACTTTGCAGAGAGCCAAGGCATATTTCTGTAGTGCTACACAAAATCCTCTAAAAATACAGCCTGCTTCCTTATCCAGTTGCATAGCACCTTTTTTTTTTTTTTTTTTTTTTTTTTTTCCTTTCCTTCTGCAATGCCCTATAGACTCCCCATACTGTCTCATCTGCCTGGTCCTAAGACCCCTCCTGTCTTCTCTGACACCTCAAAGCAATTCACCCAATTTTTTGGAAGCGGCGGTGCCACTTACTCTCTGGGCTCTGGGAAAAGAGCTGGAAAGCATACTTTGGCAACATCTGAGAAGATCATGCCAAATGAGAGAAGTAAAATCTGACAAGGCTGGAGCTAGCTCCACAAAACTGTACAGTACTGCTCTCCACAGTGCAATCTATTGTGCTATCTGTATTGCTGGGTTTCTTTCTCATCTGAGATGCTCTGATGTCCTAATATTCCTGAGGATGAAAAGCTGACTGGACAACCATCCTGCAGTATAGTCAGCTCTAAGAGGATGATTAGTCCCGCAGAGGATGACAATACCCTATCTAGTTATTGCTAAAGGCAGCTTGGAATAAATATCATTTTTCCATGATGCTTCTCCAGAAAAACAAGGAATAATTATATAAATGTATTAGATCAGCTGTCAAGTATCCATTCATAGAAAGACCTAACTTTAGCATATCAGAATATGAAGAAACATTTTTTATTTATTGTATAACAGAAACACTTTTTTTTTTAACTGTTTCGTTTAAAAGTCAAATTAAGAATATGGAGGCATTTGGCCTTGATGTTACGATTTTACAAGCATCTTTAATCTTACAGTCAAGGCCTGTGGAAAACAAAGAATAATTGGCTGTACAGGGAAAAGTGCAAAGATAGTTATTTGTAACTTGCTGTCAAATGATGGAATAAAAACTGAAATAAAGATGCATACCGTAACAAAGTAACAGAATAAAAATATTTGCAGAAAAAAAAAGTAACTAAATGTTGTCCATTTATGGTAGTGGACACAGCTAAATTTAAAGGTATGTATCTTTGAATATGTACAGAAAACCATATTCCTCTTTATGTTAGATATTAAAGTAGCCTAAAAACAGAGGAGAGAATTAACACAATGTAAAAATAAAATTAAATAAATAAAATCATAGTTCTCTCTTCAGAGAGGGAGACGTATGATCTATGGAGATTGTATATTTTTTTTATCATCTTGAGTTACTCCAAAAATGGAAAGAACAGTTACTAAAATTAAGTAATATAAAAAAGCAACAGATTTGAGCAATTCAAATCCAAGAACTTTCAAAAATAAGCTCTCTCTTCAAAGAGAAGAGCATCTGTCAAGCTCACTTGTCTGAAGCAACAAAACCGAGGATTATTTCCGACCAAGTGTACACATGACACAAAGCCTGGGGAAGCACTGAAATGCCACAGAAGGAAAGGTTAATGTTCAAGCTACTTAAGTCATCAAACAAAGTTCAAGGGTGATTTGGTCACAATTTGCAAGTGAATGTAGGGGGAAGATGGATGTGCTAACAGAACCCTAGCAAACAAATGTGTAAAAGGGGCTAATGATTCTAAGATGAAGCAAGTCAGTGGCAACCTGAAAAGGCATTTTAAATTATTTTAAAAAGCAATTAACCAAATAAAATTTTAGTAAAGAGGCTTTCAGCAGAAATCTCTGTGTTAAAATGGGGTTTCTTCCTCCAAAAGACAAGCACAAAATAAAATAATTTAGGTCTGTGTGCTCTACTAGGTAAGACACTGGATAAAAGAATCACAGCAGATTTTTCAGCTTTATCCCATGAAAGTCCAGGCTTTTTTGGATGTTTTCCATTTTCACTACATAAACAGCTTCTTCTCATCAGAAGCAGATATACCCTTATAAGGATTCAAATTGTTTTTTCTTTACTCCTGCCAACACAAATTCTGTTCACTATCTTGTTTAATATATCTTAAATCTTATTTCAGAAAAAATAAATACAAGTAGTTTTGGTGAGAATTTTCATGAATAGATTTCTGAAATAAAACATCTAAAGTAGTTTTCCATGCTTATAATAATTATGAAACACAACCCTTTTCCATGCCTAAAGACAAGTCATGATGAGAAATAGAAATCTGAATGGAACACACACACACACACAGAAATTTGTTACAGCTATAGTTGCTAAATAAGACAATCCCTTCCTCAACCCCGCTCCCCCCCCCCCAGAAACTCTTTGTTTACATAAAACTTTGCCTTAATTATGTGCACAGGATTCTGATTAAAAGAGGAGCATTTCAGTTTGTGCATATTTTTGACTCTTCACCAATAAAGCTTGCCCAGCAGTGAACCTCAAAAGTTTATTCTTCAAATGCAGTTCCTAAAACTTATTGTAATGCTTATTACCATGTTCAGTCAGTTTACTGGATTCAGGCTCAGTGAATTAGTAAGAATATCAGTTACAGAAACCACAACACTTGCAATAAATGTTTGCAGGATCTAGCCTCCAAAGTGCCACCCTTTACTCCCTTGTTCTGAAGTGTGCTTCTGCATCCTCAAATACATGTAAATCTGTGCTGCAAGAAATTAGGTAATTTATCACTCATTTTAAGCAAATAATTTCACAGAAAGCAAACCCCCAAATTCATTACCAAAGCACACTGACAAGAAAAATAGCAAAAATATATTCATGATGAGAAAATAACCAAGCTTAAAATTCTTGCAACCTTACTACATTGTGGAAATAATCTAAATAAATTTGGTATCTTTATAACTACAGATTAGGTTTACAAGCACGCAGGCTGTTGAAGTATGTCTATGAGCATGCAATGCATAAACAGTCATAAAATATATGCATTCAGTTTACAAGGTCTTATCAAAATATTACTAATACTTTACTGAGAATACTGACAGGATGTTAAGCTGGCTCTCAGTACAAAGAGAGTATGCTTTCAAATAAGTTATAGCTCTGTGACCATAAACTCTAAGTACAAATGCTATACCTGGAGATCTAATACTACTTACTAGAATCACTCAATATAAAATCCAATCAAAATATCAACACTAAGCGTTAGAAATGAATACATATATTCAAAGATTTCAAGTCTTTGCTGAAAAGAGTTGATCAACTAATAGGAACAAACAGTTAAATGTTTTGTAAGTCAAGCAGCTCGCTCCTTACTACATGGAACCTTGACCAGGACAAAGAACTCTGCATGCTAACAGGGATTTTCTTCCCATTTAGGAAAAAGAAAATCCAAAATAGGTATCTAAAGTGAGCGAGCTGAATGTGTTCAGAAGAGCTTTTGAGGAAGTGGCACATGAATCCTTAATATTTTTGGAAAACCATGATCCAGTAATAAGATATTAACAAAATACAGACTGGAATTGCAACCACTATGATTCAGAAGAAAAAATAAGAATTTATGGTGGAAAGCATAGTATACACACATTGCTTTAATTTCCAGAGAGTCTGGTATATAATTTCAATTCAAAACATCCTATGCCCACATTCCTCAGAAACACAAGATAAAGAATTACTTATAAAACTAAGGCACAAATCGAAGGTAAATTATCCAGATAAAAATACATTCATAAAAGTGTTAAAACATTCTTTCATGCAGCAATTCAAATTATTATTGTACTTAAGAACTGATATTACTTCATTTAATATTTAAGTGATTTAGAAAACGTACCATAAGTGCAATAATCAACCACTTTACTAGCTACTAGACAAAAATATCTTACTACATTCTGCTGAATATTTAACCTTTACTTTAACGAAAGAAACATTTCCAGTCACATTTACCCAAAACCTTAAACTGTTTTTGCGAAGAACAATCAGCGCAGAAGAATTAAAAAATGAAAAATGTATAAGGGAAATGGAAATGTCAATGATATTCTGTAGACCCAACTATTGCTATTATAAAATGCAGCTGGCAGGAAAGAATGAAGAGAGGATGGTGCTGCACATGAGCAGCTGTGGAGGTGGTGTCCTGAGAAGGGTCCTGCACAAGTGCTGCTCTGGGAAAAGCTGCTCGTACACCTGTGTGAGAACAATGCTGGAAAGGGGGAAAAGAGATAACAAAAGATAACAGAGAGGGGAGAAGCAAAGGGAAAAGTTAATTAACCACTACACTGCTGTCAGAAAGAGAGGACTGAGCTCCCCTGTTGACCCAAGCAAAAGAAAAAAGAAACCTTGATAAGATAACCGAATTCCTACGTTGATTTATACTGACATCTACCTTAGCTCCTCACCAACATAATACCATAATCTATGTCTAAATGCTGCTTATGCTTTGATTAGAAATTCGATATTTGAGCCCTAAGGGCAAATGGTCATTAAAAGGCAACTATTTGTTAAGAGTCTTCCAAAGAATGAGAGAAAATCTATTATCTGACGCAATAACAAAAGATCTCACGGACAGCTCTGGGAAGACCTGTACTCAAAAATTATGGGATATTAAGTGCTAGAAAACAGAATGGAGAACAATATGAAATATGCCTTTTTATTAAGACAATGTGGTAGCTAGAACCTCAGAGGAAAAGTCAGGAGTAACTAACTTAGCAGCTGTTATCTTTGCCATCTGAAAGACTTGCAATCAAATTTTCTCAGCTCATAAAGTTAGGCATTTTATTTATTTATTATTATCAAGTAAACTGCTAAATTACTATTACCTATTATTATTAACTATCAGAACTTAATACCGCAATCTTTCAGGCAAAAAAAAAAAAAGAAAAAAAAAAAAGATTTTTTTTCCACATCACACCACTAATTATAAAAGATTCTACAAGCAGAATTTGATAAACATACCTTACTTTCCTATTCTATTTTAAAAAGACCTATTCTTGCTCTGTAATGTTTTAAGGCATGTGAAATATTTAAGATATAGTAAATTATACTTTGACTTGACTGTCTAGACACAAGCAGCAGATGGGATGAATAAAAATGTCTTTGAACATACTGGAGTGATCCTTCACTAAAGCACCATTTTAAGGTGTGCTATTCATATTCAGGAGAAACCTATTTGACAAAAGAAACACAAAACCTCAAAACGTCTCTTCCCATACTACTCAACTCTGTTGAAACAAATGAAGGAAATGGAGCATGAACATTTAGCAATTAAAAAGTACACAGCTATACCACTGTTAAATCCGTCCCGCTATGTTACAAGTCCCATGTGCAGCTAAACAATTGAGAGGACTCTAGGGCTTTGAAATGGTGTCTTGCCCACAATACGGTGCTAACAATTCCCTGCATAATAAGGATTACACATTCTCACCTTCCTTCACGCTAACTGCATTTTCACGGGTCATCTCCGCATCCTTTTTTCCAGGTGACTAGACAAACGCACACACAAACTTCACCTAAAAACACATCGACTCTTGCCAAGTAGCAGCAGGATGAAATATAGCACAGTAACAATCCAGCCTTTGTCCCGGGCTAACACTATACCTATTAACACGCTTTGATGCAAGGCCAAGAAAAATCTCAGGGCTGGGATTCTGGGTTTTGTGCCCAAACAATCTGGGTTTGTGCTTAATATACTATAGTCTGCTTTTAAGTTACTGCCAATCATTAACTCTACAAAGACTAGGTCTGGGGCTATTTTTTTTTTTTTGTCGTTAAAATGAATGCCATGAAGGTAAGGAATACTGAAAAATCTACATTATTTTGAAAAGAATAAATGAATCGATCCTTAGCAAGTAAATGGTCTTATTCAGAAATAGAAGGTATTTCTAAAACCAGTTCGGAAGTAATCTTTCTTTCCTGTATGTCAGTTACAGAGTTCTGAAATACTGGATTTCTTGAAAAAAATGCAAAAGGAAAAGCAATACACTAGCTACTTAAATGTACAGACAGCTTGAGGACCATTTTTTTCTTATCAAAAGAAAAGATCATTCCTTCCATTTTCTGAAGTAACTAAAAGACCACCTTAGTCACACTAAAGAGTGTGATCCCTTATCCATTAGGGAAAAAGAAGCATTTAAAACAAATGAGAATAAAAATAAATTGTATTTTTTTATTTAAAAAAGAGTTGGTATTATGATGTTACTTACCACGAAGATGAGAAAAGTCCTAATAACCAAGTAACTTGCTAAAACTTATAATGTGGATTAATGTGAGGCATATGATTTAAGTTTCTAATCACACTGAGGCTCAATTAATCCCCGTCTCAGTCTTTAAGACCAATCTCTACATATTTTATGCAGTTTGGTTTGGGCAGAAGGTCATGCACATTTTCTGCAACATTAAAACCAGCTTCCTCATTTCTGACAGCTTGCTTCTGGCCATGGCTTTGTAGCTGACTTTTATTTATTTATTTATTGTGATTATATCGGATATCCATTTTACCAGGAAATCCATAAGCAACTATAAAAGTTTAACTGAAGCAAAAACAACAAAAAAAAGTGCCCACAGGGAAAGGAAGGCAATAACCTCCTGAGACACTATTTAAAAAGTTACCGAATTCCAACAGTAAGGACTTTCTCTGTCATTTTATCCAAAATCTTCCTTCCTCTCCTTTGTCCTTCATACCACACAATGACTGTCAGATTGCAACCCAGAGTAATTCCCGTGGTTCTCGGGCTTTTCTCTATGAACTTTACTTAAACGAGCAGCTTCACTGGAATCACTGACTCATTTAAGCATTTGAAAGATTGAGCAACTTCCATATGACTATGGATAAATGTCAATTTCTAAATTAGCACTTTGATTTCAAACCCATATTGAATTTGTATGCCTGTAGGGGGACGTTGTACAGGGGGGTGCCTCTGACCGTTCTGAACCTGGACTGAAAAGGCTGACGTGCAGAATCACTGAATTTCGGTAAACAACTTTTAAGGAAGTGTCTCCTGTACTTGAGGAAGTTCCTAGGACTGAGATGCTGTTTTTAAATCTTGCGGTTAGACGCTTGGATACGGCTTAGCAACCTATGATATGTTAGCACATTAATGCTTGTAACCAATTACTGATGCTCTGCCGAGATGTTGCTATGCTAATTGCTATATATTGTGATACGTAACGCGGAATAAAGGAAGTCAGTTCCAGCTTCTATGAAGTTGCTGTCTGGCATTCCTGACCCGCTCTAAGCTGCAACATATGCCATGATAAATCACACAGATCAAGCTAAACATACAAGTTAATGAGGAAGTACATCAAAACAAATGTCTGATGTACAAGTAGGTATGACTGCAAGGAATTATATGACCTGTGGGCAAGTCTGTATACGGTATCATTATACAATTGTGATACTGCAACCAGAATTAAAAAACAAACACTTTCCCTTCTTTCAGACAATCTTGAAATAAATAAAACAATCTCCTCCTTTCTCTTACACCTAAAGTGATTCTTTGTGCATGTGATTTGCTAGGTCAACACTGACCATAGTTCAGAAGCAAGGAACCATAAAAATATCTAACATTCCTTTTCTGAGAATCTAGTTTATAAAGACACCTTAACATGTAGACACCAAAAAAAAAAAAAAGTTTATTTTACAGATTACACAGATTAGCTGTGCATAAAGCTTATGTTTTATTTCTCAAAAGGCAGAAGTTTAAGACTGCTATCACATCTGTATCGGACACTCTAAGAGAACTGCACTTAGAAGAATGCATCTAGTTTCTCACAGAAGTCACATTAACTCATTCCCCACATTTTATGATATATAGCCTATGATTTGCCACCAATTTTTGTCTGTCATTTTTCTCAGTGCCTCGCTGGAGACTTTTCCCTTCTGTACCAAGTAGCTCCAGCTAATGTACATCTGTTTACCATAACCGTGGCAATAAAGCACAACAGACACATTCTCAGCTAACCCAGACTTAAAGCATTTCAAAAGAGTGCCACCTGCATGGCTGTAAGAGTCGTACATAAATTGGAATCAGTACAAAGCACTTCCAGCGTAAACTTGGTATTACACTGCCTAATAATATTCCATAGGCCTTTTCCTAGTATAGACGTGGAATTGTGTACATTCCAACAGAATCTATAAACTCCTTATCTCAGCTGAGTCATGTCCAGATTTCCAAAAAGTCTTAGTGGAGGAACCTTGTCTTCACACATAATGAAAACATGTAATAGGTGCCACCTGCATAACAGAGAAATTATATCTCCTTGCCATGTCTTCCCAGCCAAGCTGGCATACTTGAATTAGGACCATCACAAAAACTCATGTTATGAACAAGCAGTTATCCTTGAAAGGATATCCTTGAAAGGATAATTGCTCACCCAAAGTGTTCATAATCTGTTTTATCTAGCACATAACAAACCTGAAACACAGCTTGGACATAGATTGATCAAGATACAGAAAACAGGAAGACTGAAAATACTGCCACACAGCTTGATCTCCTCAGTATTTCCTTGAAGTAGAATCTTCATGAATTTGAAGTCAAAAAACCCTTTTGCATTCCATATATTTGACATGCCTGACTCTTCCCATTAGAGAGGTACTGCATCTCCAAAGATTTTTTCAAATAGCATTACAAGCCAAGATTGAAAGAGCAGAATATAAAAAACCTAATATATTAAGCTAATAATGAGTAATCAGTAAAACACTCAGAACACTCCTGTTTAGTTTCTTTAAAAGCCACTAAAAGTTAGGATATAAAAGAAATATTCTGATATTCTGCACAGGATTGGCAGAAAAGATGTGATGCTCATGTACAATTTTAATTTTTTTTTATGAATTTGAAAATAGATGTTGTATTCTATTCGAGATGAAGCTGGGGGATGGAGGCGGACATTTCCCTTACTGCTTTGAAGAATAAAGTAATTTCCTTATCCCATCCTTACACGGCTTATACATGCCTTTGTCAAGATGGTGTTTTCACACCTTTCTGTCAATATATTATTGGACAAGATCACATAAGAGGATGTAAGATGAGACCGAACTTCTTTGATCTCTAACTGCAACAGTTTCAATACAAAGCATCCTTCCTTCACACTCTTCAGTCTCTTCCAAGCCAGAAGAGGTATGAGGTCAAAGATGGCTAAATGGCCTCACAGTACCTAGCTTCCACTCTAGTGCTACATATTGCAATATTTTATGCATCACACTATGTTTTAATACATACTGTAAAATACTTTACCAGATGACAGATTACTGATACACACTAAGAACCCAGTAAAATTTCCAATACACTTTGCTGGTTATATTACACCTAAAAATTAGAATGCAGAGGGCAACGGGGGGAAGGCTAGAGTGGGCTACCAGTGTGGAGGAAGGCTACCACACCGTAGAAGTTGTAGGGGCAGACCAGTCTTGCAAGAGAACACATAATATTTTGTAATGCTATTAAGCATGAAACAGCAAATTAAAAGTATCCAGAAGCTGAGATTTATTTTGTCACAAAATATGTTTTTTATATATATATATATATATATATAAAATCACAACTCATACACATCTTAATTAGCATCCTGTTTTAAATATAGGCTACACATAACCGAATGAACTCAAATGTAAAGAGTTTTAATTCTCTAGCAGCTCTTTTATGACAATACATCACACAGAATACCCACCTAACCTAGTAACTACTTCCACCATGTCTGTTACATTATCATTATTATCCAGTCCGTTTTTCAAACCAAGACAGACAAGGTATTTTGAATACATTACTATATTTACCAAAGCAGAAATAAGGAAGAGGGAAAACAAACAAAAAAACCCCAATACCCTACTTTCATGTTAGTACATAATTAATAATTTTTCTATTACAGCAAGTAATTAATCAGCTACTTCTGAATGAAATTAGAATTTTTTAATTCAAACTGCTTCAAGTAGGTTTGGAAGCTTTAAGAGGATGTAAAATGGTACATTTTAAGAAAGTTAAAATGAAATTACACAAACTGTAACACTTCTGATTTATAACTATGCATGGCTCTTAGTTTTAAAAAGACTACCTATACAAATGGAGCACAGTATCACACACTCAGTGTCTGTTTTGAAATACAAAATGGATGATTCTGAATAACATATAAATATTTACAATTAAATTTCCACTGCCAGATGAAATGCAAGTGCCACTCTAAATTTACTTACAGGGCTACGTAGACATTTAAAATTCCTATGAAAATTAGATTCAAAGTACCAGGCAGCATAGTAACAGAGATCTAAAAGTACTCAAGTATGCGAAAATGCAAATGCAGGGAGATGCTACAGATGTCAAGACAATTTCATGCAACAGTCTTTTGTAGTAGTACAATAGTTCTAGAGATATATTTTAAT
The DNA here is from genome assembly GCF_059628265.1 of Tinamus guttatus. Classification (NCBI taxonomy): domain Eukaryota; kingdom Metazoa; phylum Chordata; class Aves; order Tinamiformes; family Tinamidae; genus Tinamus; species Tinamus guttatus. Next base: position 430,426 of record NW_028288843.1, read on the forward strand.
CTGGTTTTGGTCTCATCTGACAATTTTCTGCTTTAGCATTATTTAACAGATGTTTTCCATTATTGTAAAACCTGGCACTTTGGAAGACTTCTGCAAAAAAACCTTTGGACCCAAAGTTAAGAAAGGTCATGATAAAAGTGCAATAGATTTGACTGTATTATAACCAAGTGGAGCTAAGGATATTAGCTTCACTACGCTCCCCTAGATGAAAACCAGGAAATTCAAATATGCTCATTTCTAGGTTTAACTAGATGTCAATAGAAATAAATACTTCACTAGCAATCTCTCCCTCTCTTTTTTTAACTTGTACTGCATTAATTACACAAGAAGTATACCTCTGGAATCAGGCTAGTGCAAAATAATCCAGTAATACTTTCCCACAGGAAAAAGCACAGTTGTCAAAACCAAAACATTTCAAAGGAGCATGTCAGTTCTGACATAATGCTATCAGATAGTTTCTTAGCAGAATTCAACATGATTTCCTGCTTGGTTTTTAACTTGGCTAATTCCACAGTCGGTCCAAATGACCTCTCTTGATTATATGAAATCAGTGAAACTGGCTCCCCAGTTAGGGATGCCAAATAGTGTTGTGGTCTGAAAAGCCAAAGAGCCAGGCTCTTGTAGGCTGAGGCAATGTTACTGTAGAATCAAAAATGTTTGGCGAATTAATGTTGTACATACAAATGCTGTGTGCACCAGATATGAACATAACAATCCTAAAATCTGTAAATTTATATAATATTTTCCACTCTTTTTTTATTTCCATTATATTAAATACTGATATGGGGCAAGCTAGGATAAACCATAAGTGCACCTATCTTGGATCACTGTTTAGTACTACAGACTTGCAGCACAGTGCAAAAATATTACTCTGTCAGTATGAAATTTTTGATTTCACAGTGTTCTACACATGCAGCAATGAGGGACCACTGATGTTAAATGCTGCTAGAAGCAGTTCTATCGAGAAAGTGATGAAGCCTTCCTCAAGCCACTGATAAACAAAAGGGGATGTGAACAATACACAATGGCAAACAAACATACTTGAAACCTGCACCAAAGAATTTTCAGAACTGACTGATGCTTATGTGTCTGTTTTTAGAGAGAGCTTGTTTCTTCCTAAATAAGCACTGAAGAAAAATGGAAGTGTCTAAAACCATAACAAATTTCCAAAAGCATATATATCCAGATCTTACTGATAACTTAGATGCTAACTAGTCTGAGATTAATTCCAGTCAAACCTATAGAAAGGTGAAATCAAATAACCTGATAGAAGAGAGGGAATTTTCATGAAAATGAGGTTCTTTACCCTTCATCTGTCTGCAATTTTAAGTCCTATGCAGTTTACTCTACAGACAGCATTTTGAAGGTGGTCTAACTAGAATATTCTCAGCTACAACACAATTCTATCAAAACTATATAAACAGATAAATTTTCCATTCCAAAGTGAGTAACTACCTGTAAGTATAGAGTATTCACAACACACAATACCACTACTCATAAACAAAGAGCATTCACAAGATGAATGTATCTTCCTGAATGCAGCGGGATGAGACTCTGAATTGAGTTTGATAAACAGAAGCATAAAAATATCTGAACACTTGTCTTAAAAATGGGAACCAAAAACAAAACCACACACAGTTGCTCTCTGCACAATCCAGAGGAAATTAAGTCAGATGACAGAAGCATTCAGGTTGCAAGGAACCTCAGAACATCACCTATCCTAGCCTCATGCTCAAAGCACAGGACACGAACTGCTCTCCCATCATTACAGATACAGCCATTGTATAAAACAACCACGTTGGTCAAGCATGATTTACTTTTGCCAAATCCATGCCAACTCTCTCAAGCCAACTTTTTCTCCTTCATTTACCAGGACTGGCTTCCAAGTACCACTCCAAGACCTCCGCTACGGTTTTCCCAAGGACCAGTGTAAGGCTGACTGGATTATTCCTCTTGCCTTTTTTGAAGATGGGTGCATTTTCATCCTCCCATCACAGAGGACTTCCTTCAAAGAGGACAGAGCAGTGGTGACAACCAGCGCTCTCAGCACCCTCAGAAACAACCCATCTGAAATCCCATAGATTTGAATGGGTCAAGATTCCCGAGTAATTCCCGAGTCAATCCTCTTTCACTATTAGTAATTCCTCTCTTCCTTGAAGCCTGTCTTGAGGCACAAAAGCCTAGAAGACTTCATTCAGCAGCAGGTCCATATTTTTCTGTGCTTATTCTTTTTCTGTTTGTGCAGTGACAGAAGTTCTTCAAACTTACTTGACTCACCTGGCCAACTTCAACTCTGCCAAGCTCTGGCTTTCTTAACGCCCTTTCTGCATATCCTAACATTTCCATATACCTCCTTTACAGTCTGTCCTCACTTTCACATCCTTTACGGACTTCAGTCATGACTTGCTTGTTTAGCGAAGCCAGTCTCCTGACACTTCTGCTTGCCTTCCCTGTGCCTGGCTGAATCCTGGATCAGACTGCTCTTGTATTTGGAGGAGACTATCCTTAACGGCTTGCCAGGATACCACCTACCAGTTCCTCTAATAAGACAAAGTCTATCCTCTTGACATCCAAGGTCTGTACTCTGCTACTTGTCACCCTCACTTCACAGAGAAACCATATATGATAGCAACATAGAGATAAAGAATTACTGTTGTTCTCTTCAATCTGTTACTAAAATATTTTGCTTTAAAAAAAAGTATTAAAATATGGGCACCTGAAATTTGGTAGAATTAAGACTGTTGGAAGCAAAAGTTATAGAGCTGTTTTCTGAAGCTACATCTATCAATACAAATGTTTTCTGAAGGATATTATTTAATAAATTTATTTTAATTAAAATACTACATTAGACCATAGAAATTTGAGGGGAAAAACAATAACAATAAATGAATTACTTGAGCTAAACTCAAGTAATATTAACTACTCAAAAAGAAAAGTCAGCATTTCTTCCTCAGCAGTTCAGCTATTCTAGTCACTCCATATTGTCATTCAATAGCATACCCATCATAGGGATGCAATTGAAATTTTTTTTTTTAAGTACAGTGAAAAATATTAAACATACCAAAATACTATCTAGATGAAGCTGTGGTATTTAGAAGTAATTATTAATTACTTCAACAGCTACATAAATCTAGTCTTCCCAAGATAACAAAATATGCAATAGCTACTTAGCACTGGAGAAAAATTAAATCTTTATAATTCTAAAGAACTTGGGTCAGGCACCAAAGCAAACAATCCTACTTGCTCTAAAATCATTATGAGCTCTCTAACGATAAGAACAGAAGGGGAAAATAATTCTAATCCTACTTAATATTCTCTTCAAAAAGCTGCCCAGAAACATACAGAAACCTTGAGACCCTTCTAGCCAAGACAGTTTAATTTCTTACAGTTCAGCTAAGATTTTTTTTTTTTTAAGTTTGGAACACACAGAAATAATTATACCTACTTCTATCTGTTTTTATCATTAATAAATACATTTATGTGGTAATTTTTATTCTATTTGCACACTGCATGCCTTGGTTTCAAGGAGCGCTGAAAATTAAAAAAATGCTGGTAGGTACAAATGTGCAGTACTCACGCCACCTACAGGATGAAAAGAAATGTTAAAGGAGTATTTTTAATTGCTGACTAGAAGATGGTTCCCTTTGAAGCATTCAGCTGATCATCTCCAGACACTGATGTTTTACAAAATGGATGTAATGTTGATTAACTTGATTCCTATTACAATGATGGCAAACAATTCCTTTATCTGCGTATACTTTTTCATTTAACCATCTGTTCTATACCCTGAACTTTAGACTTAACCTTTCTGAAAATAGACCTCTGGTATTTCTCTAACAACTTGCCAGAATAAGTGGGAAATTCTTTTTCCCGAGGTTTCCTATCTAGTATGAAATCGGGAAGCCTCTCAAATTATTGTTTAAAAACACACACAAAAGGTTCAAATACATACTGTAATCACTAAAACTAACTTCACCATTCTGAGCACGCCAAGGATGACTGGCATTTAGAAGAAGCAGTGCCTGGGACCTCAGTACCATGAATTTGAGAAGGTGTCTATTGTTTCCATACTGTTGCTCCGAAACAGATGTGCAAACTCACACAAATGAATACAGATTTGTTGAAAAAGCCATCCTAGTAAAAAAGACATTACTCTGAAAAATATTATTAAAAGTTCAATTATTCTATGTGCAGATTTACATTTCTGATGAGATGAATAATTCTGATAGACATCAGATGCTCCTTGGCATCTGACACGTCACACAACATTCCCCTTCAAGCTATGCCTAGTGGATTCAACTTTGATTTTCACACCTCCTACATCTATGTTTCTTCTGATCAACACCACTTGGCTGGTAAAGTCCCACGTAAATGTTATCAATCATCTCCAGCGTGCTTACAAAACAGGTCACTATTTCAGATATTGAAACGCAAGTAATGGGATGCTCATCTTTCTTTATCTCATCAGGCCTCAAAGTTAATACCTATGTAGATCAAACAATGCCATGTCTTTGATTTTCATGTCAGAAGATGCCAGACCATCACTTGGAAAGTAACAGATTCTAGAAGTTAATGTTACTTGTGATACTGATGGCTCTGCCAGAGTTATGACTCCCAACTGCTAAAACTGAATCCAATAAACAAAGTCCTCTTCTAAGATAAGATAACCACTAACTCTACTGCTACTGCCCTGTAAGAATAGAATAATCAAACATGCAACACCCACCTTCTGGATGAACAGCCAACAGCCTATGGAACTCCTACACAAACGTCTCTGAAAATGTGGAAAATGGCATATTCTGTGTCCCAGCTTGCATGATAATATCTGTGTTTCTTTCGTGCCATGAACTTGCTATGTCTCTTATTTGGTCCTGACAGCTGTTCCTTAAACACCCAATGGACAATTAAGCAGACTGTTGGGCAGACCATTGGAGGGATGGATGCACGGACAGAAGTACATATATACAAATATACATTTGTATATACAGATATCCTATTCCAAACATTGTTTGGTCTCCCTATACTAGAGGGTACTATTTTAGCAAAGAAAACAAAATCTTTTGTTTTGTTTTTTTCTCCTTCACAATCTGTTATAGCTATCCAACATGGATCTTTGTCCCAAGTCTGCCACACAAAACCTAACTTAGATCATTCCTAATTCTTCATAGATTTGAAAGACCAAAATACAATTATACAGACTTGTGTCCATGAACAAAGACAAAACACTGACCTTACAAAGGCTACATTTTCACCATATGGGAGAATATTATGGATAATATCAAAAACATTATAGAGGTGCAGGATTAATCTATCACTGAAGGCATAGTATTGAAACACAGTAACTACTTCCTCCTGCAGTCAGGAAACTGCTTCAGCACAATGTTCCTGCAAGCTCTGAGGCAGAGAACTACCTGATGTATCCTCGCCCCACGCACTGACACATGATCCTTTTTATCAACATTAGATAATATTCATGCAATTTATCACTAGGATTTTCCATGGATCTCAACTCTGGAATTAATAGTCAGCTTTTGAGATCTAAGTAACCCATCATCCTCCTTGATTTCATAATACTTGGCTGTGGACTGCTGAGCTGCAGTAGAAATGACACATCCACCAACTTCCAAAGCACAATAGCAAAGATGGCAGGACAGAAAAACAATGGACAGATTTTAAAGGAGGTCCTGCATATCTCCTCTGAGACGACACTAGTTATATCTAGGACAGTCACCAAGGCAAAGGGCGTTTGAATTATGAGCAGATCCAATATTTTCCCTCTAATGAATATTTTTTACTTAGCAGATGTCTCCAGGCCCTTAAAATCCACAAAACCTTCCTATTTCATATACTACAACTTAGGTGCACTTACAGGGAAAAAAATAATAATAATAAAAAAGGGGGGGGGGGGGACATAAAGCTGATGCTTGGGAAATTCAGTTTTGCTACACAGTTCTACAAAAAAAAAAATATATTTCCGTATGGGCGCAATGGTAATAGATTACCATTAATTCACAGATTCGACTACATGCATTTAGTTGGCTCCGTACAGCAAGCAGAAAAGTTGGTTGCTTTCAAAAGTGAAATCATATTAGGATAAAATGAATGCTCACTTAAACTACAGATTTTATTTACTGTATCTGTTTACACTGTTTTGCTGAGGTGAAATGTTCTTGTTCATTTATTTCTAGATATTTAAATATACTATGTCTTCGGAGTGAACACACAAAGAGCTTTGAAAGCAGCACTGTCATCTAGTCTAGGCAAAGAACTACCTGGAACCTACTCAGGTTTGCTCTAAATACAAGACTCCTGTCTCTCCCTGGTGTTTTTCATCTTTGAGTCAATACTAGAGAAGCTTCAGAAAAAGACAGTGAAATTCCTGTCTAAATCCCAGAAGTACTTTACTTGCTGGAGCTGTTCACGCTTAAAGTGGTTAACAAAAATCCTACTGTTGGCAATGTTCTCACTGGGGTTTTCACTGCTCCAAAGAAAGGTTAGACAAGTTATAAAAACACCTAGGGTGGTGTACAAATATTAGAAGATTATAAAAAGTAATGCCAGTGTTCCTACTTCTCTAAAAGCACTACCTGCTTTTAAATACAGGCAACACACGATTAACAAATCTTACTTGACACTGAATGCTCAAAATTTAAAATCATGCTTCTTTAAAACTAATAGCAAATTCTTTTAGTAAAAGGCATATATTCACAAAATCACAGAATGGTTGAAGTTGGAAGGGACCTCTAGAGATCATCTAGTCCAACCTCCTTGCTCCAGCAGGGACACCTAGAGCACGTGGCACAGGGTGGCATCCAGGCAGGTCTGGAAGATCTCCGGAGAAGGAGACTTCACAGCCTCTCAGGGCAGCCTGTTCCAGGGCTCTGTCACCCTCAAAGGAAAGAAGTTTTTCCTCACATGAAGGTGGAACTTCCTGTGTTTCAACTTACACTCATTACCTCTCATCCTGTCACCGGCCACCATGGAGAAGAGCTTGGCCCCATTTTCCCTACATTCACCCCTCAAGTACTTGAACATGTCGATCAAATCTGCTCTCAGCCTTCTCTTCGCCAGACTAAACAGGCCCACCTCGCTTAGTTTTTCCTCATAACTTTCCTCATTATTCCTCATTTCCTCACTAGTCTTTCCTCATCAGTATTCATCAGGTTGCAAGTACCAGGCTACTCTGTCCCTTTCTCTTAACCACCTAATCTGTTTTATAACTGAGTTGAAGGTTGATTCTTCACCACAACTGATCACAGGACCTCTTCAATACGATACAGTTACTTTTATTTTTGTTAGGCATATAGCCATTAACCTGAAAGGGGTGCAAGTCAGATACATGTATTTCTGCTCACTGTAAAAGAACAGTTAATTCTGAGTCATCCCATCTCTTTTCTAAAAAAAGAGTTTGAATTTGTATTTTGTCTCAAAGTATATAGCACCCACCCATCACAACAAAGGTGTTTTCAGATGTCTTTGTCTAAAGCCTTTGCTTACTAATTGCTTCAATTATTAATAGAGAGGTATTTTTTATGCAAAACTTGAAATCTCTCTTTAAAGCAATTATACTGAATATCAGACATTTTCATAATTGCCTTGGATTATTCAATATTAACAAAATACCTAGTCATTACACAGAATACCATAACTAGGGTTGGGGGAAAAAAAGCAAAAAAGCAAAGCAAAAAAGCAAAGCAAAATAAAAGGTTCAGTTCAGTGCAGGCTGCTATGGGAGTCTAAGGTAATCACTGCACACCCAGTCTGAATAATCTTATCAAGCAATTGTTCATAACTACTGTATAGAACTAGAGTATGAATTATAAGCTACTTTTTCAATGCTTCCTCCTGAACAACCAAGCCTATTTCAATGTATATCTACATGTTAAACTTTGTAACTGCAAACAGTAGCAACTATTCGGCAACCTTTGGAATCTACATTTATTAAAACACTTAAAAAATGTTTGTAGTAAATTTGACATCAGTACCACAACCCATTAGCTGCACACATGGAGGGTGTTCTTAGGTCAATACGAATATTGTCAGGAAGGAATTCCCAAACTAGCTCTGGAAGCAAGACTGCCTGACACAAGAGAGCAAGGACGCTCATTATCTTGATGAGGATTAAGGGCTAATCAGTACAAAGTTTCACTAAGGTTGGCATATGTACATGGCTACTATGCTACACGGCTGGAAGCTAAGCTGTTATCCATTTAAAGAACTGTATAGTGCTACAGAAATAAATAACTTGTGTGAAGATAGGTTACTTAGTTCAGCATAGGGCTACACTATTAAACAGGGTCATCTTTCAACCCTCCAAGAACAGCTCTACATGAGTTTTTAAATGTGACGTATTACTTGAAGTTCTGAATAACCGGTATAGTGTAAAAATGATTACTGTGTTAAACAAGACTTTTGAAGATGGCTAGGAAGCATCTACTTTGTGAAATTCTGAACAAGAGATGAACATATATATTAGTACAGGTGAAGAATTTGCAAAACTCAATACTGTTATTATGTAGAAAGATAAAAAGTACTATATACAGTCCAAACTGTATGTTTTTCATACAGAAAATAATTATTAAAAAATCCTTAGAAATTTATCAATAATCTTTCAGATAGTGTAATAAAAACCTAACTCTAAACTGCCAAATGAAACTAAAAAATCGGAAAGTAATAGGCAGTTTCATCTTGGTGGTGGTTAAAATAATTTTACTGTAATACTATCACAGCAACAAGATTAGAACTAAATAAAAAAATCTAACTGTAAGCAAGGTGAATTAAAAAAGAAATACTTACCTACGACTGGTCGTTTTCTTTTCTGCCTTAGCTTCCTCATCTTGAGGTGGTAATTTAACAGATTCATTTGTGTCAATTTTCAACTTTTTTGCAATGCGTTCTTTCATTTGAAATCTCTCATTGCTAGTGACTTCATCTTCTACACTATCAGTATCTTCATTATGTCCTTCTTCCTCCTTTATTGATTTAAAAGGCAGAAAATGTAAAACTTTTTCTTATATTCTTTAAAAAAAGTTTTTAAAAAATTGTCTCACAACAAATTTTTCAAACAAATATTTCCTTATTTGGTTCAGCAGGAGCACGCAAATAAGAAGCACAGTAATATTTTTTTCAAATATAAATTACATCCTTTTTGTATCATTTAAGACAACTTCGTAAAAAACTCATCTAGATCTAAAGAGGGCTGCACTGCAATGTTGTACCTGTCTTGACATTGCTTATGGATCCTATATTTAATCAATGCAACACATAAACTTCTTTTTTTTTTTTTTTTTTTTTGTTAAATGGAAAAAATCAAGGAAAAGGCCTCACTAGAAATATCCTGCTCCAGGGCTATCATGCAATCATGATAGTATGGAAGAGGTTTCCCTGTCACTTTCTCGGAGGGAATTTGCAAATGCTACTATTTTTCACAGCCTGACAGAGGAAGGCAAAAGAGGCTAAACCACCTTAGGTTAAAGACGATTGGGGAGGAGAAAAAAATTATTCCTTGTAACAATGGAGCAGCAACCTGACTGGACCAAGGGATCTAAGTTTGACTACTGCACATCAAAGTTTCCCTGAAGAAAAAAAGTTAAAAAAACAAATCAGACCGTCATGGCAATTTTAACCATCCAATGTACTAATGGTATTAAAAAGGACCATACAAAACTCTAGGTGATAGTCAGAATGACAACACATAGAAAACAACACTTTTTGTGGGTGACTTACAGATGGGAGGACAATCATGATGTCCATATGTATGAAAAAAAGAGGAAAAAAGAAAAAAGAGAAAAAAAAAAAGGAGAAAAAGGCAGCAAAAAATACAATTAAAAAAAAAATCAAGAGCTGGATTTCACATTTTGACTTCCAGTTAATGTTTAACAGCCTTCAGAGTACCAGACTTAGATATTAATTTTGACAGAGGGCTATTTGAATATCTCATAGAATCACAGAATGTTTAGGGTTGGAAGGGACCTCTAGAGGTCATCTAGTCCAACCCCCCTGCACACGCAGGGTCACCTAGAGCACGTGGCACAGGACTGCGTCCAAGCGGGTTTGGAAGATCTCCAGAGAAGGAGACTCCACAACCTCTCTGGGCAGCCTGTTCCAGTGCTCACTCTCACTGTCAAGAAATTTTCCCTTAAGTTCCTGTGGAACTTTTGATGCTTTATTTTCTGGCCGTTTCCCCCTAATTCTGTCGGTGACCACCAGTGAAGAGAGGCCAACACCATCCTCCTCACTGCCTCCCTTGAGGTACTTGTCAGATCCCCTCTCAGCCTTCTCTCCTCCAGGAGTTAAATGTCATTCTCAGAAAATTTCTCAGAATCCTTCCAACACATAAATACTACTGGACAGTAAGAACGATGAAACCCATACTATATTTTGTGGATAAAAAAAAAAAAACACATAGAAAAGAGGATGGAAACTAACAGTGTTCTTTTCATTTACACAAGAAAATGGGATGGGGTTGGGTCTTTTCTCTGCTTCACTGGGGCATGAATTAACAGTACAGCACCTGTACATAGTAGATAGATAAGGAAGACAGAATCCCTTTCAGCATTCAGATTGGGGAATAGGGGTTGTATTTTCAGTCAAAAAATTAAAAAAAAATAAAAATAAAAATAAAACAGTCCAAACAGCAACTCGAAGGGCTATCCCCCAAGACCTATGGCCCGAGGCAAACAGGCCTGGCTTCAGCTAGCAATTTTCTTTTGCACAGTATATGACAATCTCTTTGTAGCTAAAGCTGTCTCCATGCTCAGTTGCTAGGCCATTGTATTACTGCTTCCTTATTCACATTCCCTCATTGTTAGAGGTGAAAGTTGCCCTGAATACTGTTTTTAGTGAGAAGTAGTCATTGACATTTTGTTTCCTTGGAGAAATCTTTTTCCAAAAGGATTTTCACTCATATAAAAGTTTTCCCTCACAAACTGGAGCTTATTATTTAGGACAAATTTCATTTTTTTTTTTTAAATCTTAAGTTTAGACTTTATTTCCTTAAACAAATGTTTAGGAAAACATGTTGCATGTTTATCATGGAAGATGTGTTTAGAAAAGTTGCATTTCTTTCCCTCAAGGAGATTTAATTCACACACAACAACAACAAAAGATTTATTTAAAAATGTTACTGACCTCACTTGAGCCCCTTTCTTCATCTGTTGCTTCACTAAAAGAAGAAAAATAACCGTAACTGCTTTGAAATACTAGAAAAAGATTAGAATAGTATTTAAAAAACACATCCAAAAAACACTTTAAATTTTTTTTAATTACCCACTTGAAATTTCAGTCAACACGCTCATTTATACCATGCTCACCTTCATCCTAACAGCATTAGTTAGTAATATTTTCTATCATTTCTAGCTAGAAGCAATTTAAAAATCACAGGATAAAACAGTAGGAAAACTCTATGCTGACATACAGTAGGTAAGTTCTATTACTAAGCCTGTTTCTGATAGCAATTTTTAAGTTTAAAACAGATATATTGGCTCAAGAAGTAAGACTGAGCATGTAGATCTAAAATTATGAGGTAGTCATGAAAATCAATCTGATAAAAAGGTAGATAAGCAAGAGCAATGATACTGTATGTGTGCAGTAATTCATAAGAGGAAGTACCAAATAAGTAAACAACAACAGGGTAATTTCATTGGACAAAACACACAGTACATGAGCATAAAACCATGATTTCTGACTACAGTTTGCATTAAACTGGAGTAACACAAATAAACCCCCAACTAAACTTTACTCTCTCTGCTAAAGCAGATGTCTTTAATCCCGTATGCCAGCAATTTCTAGCATTTCATTACAAACATTCTGCATTTAAGGAAGTCTTCTTTATCTACATGCACTGTGCTGGTAGCTAGGTTTACCATCAACATTTTCATTTGCTATAAAAAGGAATCTATTTAAAGGTAATACTCTAATGCTAAGCTATCTAACATTAACTGTCACTGAAAAAAAAAATAGAGAAAAAGTAACACTGAAGGAGTCCCAAAAGCTAAGGTTTTTAGATACAGTCCAACCCATTAATAAATAGCTAAGAAACAAACAATAAGTTTGCTGGAATCAATAACAGCATTAATTTCTTTTCAAAAAAATAAATCCAGAATACAGTATATGGAAACAATTGTTTCTTAGAAGAAGATTATAATAAAATAATTATTTAAATATTGAAAATACATGTTTTGGCAGTAACAGGTTTATAATTCTGATGTCAAATGACAATATAGTAAAATGTAAAATAAACAGATGCTTGGAAATAACAATCTAATTGGAATTTGTAACATGGCTTCTGTAACTTTCAAGAATTTTTTGAAGGGGCTGAATGTGAGTGATCAACTTGATATGTTGCATTTGGACCTGCACAGAAGACCTAATCAAAATTTTCAAGGAAACAAAGCATTCCTTGTAGGGTAAGTATGATTAAGATTTTTCTTTTTTTTTAAAAAAAAAGAAGAAAAGAAAAGATTGGGGCAAAGAGTGAGTTCTTGCAATGGAGGGAGGTCACTAGTGATGCTCCGTAGCAATTTGTGCTGTGCCCTGTTTAAACTCATTAACAAAGTGAGTAAGCAGCCAGGTTGTCGAGTTTCTTGATCAGCAGTTTCTTGAAGTTACTTAGGAACAAGAGAAGACTGAACAATTACAGAAACAGTCTAACTGATGAGTCAGCAAAATGGGAGGTGAAGTTTAAGACAGATAAAAGTTAAATTATGCCCATGTGGAAACAGGATCCCACATGCAGAACAAAGGGCACTGAACTGACCATCACCAATCATGAATAATTTTTTTGGAATTATTATACTTTCTACACAACTCTTTCAATTTAATACTCAACAGTGATTAAAAAAGCAAATTTGAAGTTAAGATTTATTAAGGATTGAGGAAAAAAAACAAAACAGACTTTACATCCTTACATCCTCACCCGCCCCTTTAATATATTGTGCAGATCTCAGTGAGATATTTCAGAATAGAAAAAGTTCACAGAAGAGCAATGATATAACCAAAGGTTCAAAACAACTTCTCCATAAGGAAAAGCTGAGTGGGCTTTAGCAGCTCAGGCTGGAAAACAATAGCTTAGAAATGGATAGAGGCAGACACAGATGGATAGGGACTGACTGCTCAGAAGAAGAGCAGAAGAATTGGAAGTTACCAGGGTCTAGTAACAGCCAGGTTTAGAACAGAGAGAGGTAGTTCTGCCTCCAGTACACAGTAAAACCATAAAACTTCTTATGAAAGGATGAGGTAAATGCAGAAAACAAAACAAAACAAATAATTAAAAAAAACCCACTACACTGATTCAAGAGAGGTCTGAGTAAGTACTTTGAAGAGAGATCTATTAAGGATTATTAAAAAGATGAAGCATATGTATCAAACTGGCAGCTCCCTTAAACAAAAGTTAAGGGAGGAGGCCTAGAGGAAGGGGGAGGCTGGGAGACTAGTCAGAGAAACATTGTGTTTTCCTTGCTCTTTTTACTCAGTGGATATCCACTAACAGCCACGATCTGTCACAGCATAAGAGTTACAAGGCTTTAAAAGAACATTCGGTCTGACCTAGCACAATCATTCTTACTTTCTTGGAGAGTGACTGACAAACATGAGTACATACGATGTTAATCAGGTCCAACACTCTGAAAGTAAATGTTTTGGAAACTGGAAATTAACCTTTTGACAGCAGGAACTGAGCTTAGGTGGGGATCATCCTTCAGTAGGTCATGACTACTTTTACTTTTTCCCTTCATGCTCTGTTTAAAAAAAAAATAAAACAGAAAAAAAAAAGAAAAAAAATTGTTATAAACATTAATGTTTTAGAGAATGGATGATGATCAGAAGTAATGGTAAGTTAGGATCATTTAATTCTTGTTCTTTTTAGCCTAAGCAGTGAGTATGAACACTTCCAATAGCAGAAGACAAAGCTTTTTCTTTTTTTTTTTTTTTTCCCCTCATGTCACTAGTTCCAGAAGGCGAATCATCAAGCTGACTCCATGGATTTACTTCTCTTTCAGCAATAAGAAAGCAGTTAATTCAAAGAGTGGGTGGATATGTGTGTGACTGTCCTATTATTATAGTTATTACAAATCATAAAGATGCTAAGTCTAGTATGTATCTAGCTGAGCAAATGAAGAGATAAGACCTGACTTTCCAGTGATGTACACAGCAACTCAGAACTAATACATACAAAAGTAGTACTTATCACCACATCAGATATAGTGTAGACCCATCAAAGAATAAAAAAAAGAGAAAAAAGAAAGAAATGAATAACCTGCAATACATTATGCAGGCATCATCTACAAAGGCAAGAAATCAAATAAATTGAGTAACATATCAGCTCAACAGGTACAAAAACACTAATAAGAAAACTTCTCCTGTGCTAATCTAAGAAGTACACTAAAACATTAAAACACTCTGTGGAGACTCAAAGCTCTCCATTTCTGCTGCAGCTTAGTAATAATTCTGCAGATAATAAAATCATAGTCTGACTTAAAAACACTTTCAATTTATTACGTAGGGGAAAAAAAAGGTTAACACATACAGCAATGTGAAAAATATTTGCTTCAACAAGTAATTTTTTGTGTGCACGTTAAAATAGTAGACAGAACATCTGACAGTTGTTCAGTGTTTTTGTGGACTGCTCCACACCACTATGGACATTTACAAGAGCAGTTTGGGCATGAAAGGCTTCAGTTTAATGACGAAGCCCTAACAAGCAGGTGCCGCAAGTCTCTCAGTTTTAGTAGGTGTTAATGACCCTGAGGAGCTTCACCTGGGGTCTCTCCACCCCATAGCCCTTTGGCCATGAGCTTCAGCTCAGCTCAGCCCTGCAAACTCAATCTTTACCCAAGTAGTTGGAAGTGAACCTCTCTGTATGGAAGCACCTTGTCTCTGTGTTCTGTCTCTGGCCCAATATCCTGATTGGGCTGCATGCATGGATCCTGGGCTTGGTTCATTGCTTGTCTTGTCTATGACTCTAGGAGCCCTATTACCGGCATCTGGATCCACCTGCCACATGCAGATCCTGCAGGATGGCACTCCATGAATGAGGGCACTACTTGTGCTGGTATCACCCTCAGATTATTTTCCTGAGGTTGCAGCCAGCCCTTGTTGCTTCCTGACAATTAGCTCACATCTGTCTGAGCTCCAAGCTAACCTGTAGACCCTGATCCGGTGGCTCCTCAAGTGATCAGCCCCCAGGGCTCTGATCTCCCCCAGCACTGAGCTCCTGCCCAGCCCCAGACTCCTTAGGAAAACCCTGCCCCACCCAACCTCCAGGGCTCCTCACTGGCAACCTCTTTCCCAAACCCACTACTTCCTCCCAAATCCCACCCTGCTTCCAGGACTCCTCAGCAGCATTTCCAGAGCAAAGCAGCGTCCAGAACTATAGAAATACAGACAGCCTGTCACACACAAGCAATTATGTTAAGATTTCTTTTTCTTTTTTTTTTCTCTCCTACAAAATGAAAAAAAAAAAGAAGATGGAATTCTTATAAGAAATTGATACAGTTATTTTCCCATCTAGTCTCAAATAGTCAAGAAACTAATCAGGACAAACATGAGAATAAGATTTTAAAATCAAGTTGGAAGGCAGTATGACAGTTGAAACAGGGTTGGTGGTGGGGTGGAATCAAGAGTATGTGCTTAAAAATACGTTTTGCTTAGGCCATTTGAAAATGAAAAGCAAATATTTGGCATGAAAGGGAATAACCAAGCACAGAATGAGATGCAATATTAAAATACAAACACATGTATGTCAAGAAAAGGAGAGAAATGCCAAAGCAAGAAACATTACTTAAAACTACTGTTGTGATAAACCCCTGCTATCTCCCTGTACCATTGTACATCACGTTCACTGCTGTCTTTTCTGTTTTACCAGAAATCCTCAGGGCTGAGGGTCACCTGTTTATTTATGTTGGTGCAGGATCAAGCATAGTGCAGTCTGACCGTTAACGAAGCAGCTAGGTAGCTAAACCACCTCATTCACTAACTAAAACGCATACAGCCTTCGATAAATCACTTGGACAGCAGCTATAAGGAAGATGATAACTTGCCAAAGAAGTTTGAAGACACCAACCCTAGTTACATTTATCTGGACAATTCCTAAGAGTATAACATTTCATTATATGCAAATGCACTCTTTGCCCACATTATCACTGCCTCATTCTGGACACAAGATGAGTTTATAAGAAAATGCTGTTAAGACTGTGCTGGCAATGAACAAATCGATATATGTCCACTTTCAAGTAACTGTTACATCACACTCTTGTAGGTAAGGAAGTAAAAGAAGGAAGAAAAACAAACAAACAAAAAACAAAACCAAAACCAGACATACTACCCTTATGAATTCTAAACAGTAGAAATAGCTTGAAATTACATGTGAAATATTATGCCAACACTAACAACTCCAAAGCTTTTCACAAACATGTTAAAAAAAAAAAAAAAGAAAGATTTTAAATTGAAAGAAAAAGAAAGGAAGTACATTACCTGACTAACTCTGTTGACTTCTTCTTCTTCTTCTTCAGCTTCTTCCCCAAAGGAAAGCAGGTTAAAATTTCTTTAAGAGAAAAAACAAATATTTTTAGTAATTCTTTAAACACAATTTTATCAATCCAATGAACTGTAAACATGTTACTTTTACATTTTTCTTTTTTTTTAATTCTGCTAAATGTACCCACTTCAAATTATGATAACTTATTTGCAAAAAAAAAAAAAAAAAATCAGGACCTAAACAATATTCAGATGTTTCTATCCTCTTCTGGAGGTAGATACAATGAGTATAGCTAAGCATAACTTGTAAAGTTATAAGAGGGAACTTAACAAAACTGCTCTTAACAAACTTTCACAGACTCAAGTGCCTGACAACTCTGTAGAACTTTTTTTTTTTGAAGTTCTTAAAAAAAAAAAAAAAAAAAATATACCTATGCAACAGAGCAGACAGCATCAATACAGTTTACATTTCCTACTACTGTTCATTACACACTTGTCAATACTGAATTTCATTCACAGGAACTCAAATTTCCCAAGTCAAAAATGCCTGCCTTTTGCTGGGTATTGTAGTGGAAGAGAAGAAGCATCTGATAAAAGTAAATTCAAAAATCTCAAAGATCTGATCTATGATCAAGTTACCAGTATCCAGTAAGTTCTGTATCACCTCTGTCACAAAAGAATAATTACATATTCTTGCTCAAGGGCAAACAGCTTAAGCTGCCTTTGCAGTAAACTGTACCTAATAGTTATCATGGGTCAGCTCATGTGCAGTAACCATTTCAGTTACTGTAACTTTTTGTTTTTTTAAATCTCTGAAGACACAGACATGGAAGCTGTTTTGCTAATATTAGAGAGTATTCTCATGCACATCTAGTTAAAGCCTTATGTTTCAAAAGCAGAAACAGAAAATAAGCAAGCTGAAAATAAAGTTGAAAGAAAATAAACTACTGCTTATATTTACTTTGTGGCTTTTGATTTGGACTTTTTAACTTCTTCTTCTGGTTTGTCCTTCTTCAGCCTTCTATTTGCTCTTGGAACAATGTCATCAAATGGATTAAACAAAACCTATTAAAAATAACATTTTAGACACATCTTTAATGGGAATTCTGTTGTAATTAAATGACTATCTTAAATAAGTATATGCAAGGATATTGATAGATATATGCGTGCTGAGTTTTCACATTAGAATACAGCTGTATGAAAACTATGAACAAACAAAAAACCTTAAAGCTGCATATATCAAAACAAAACACACCTACCTCACTGCTTCTTATTTTGTGTGGACTAAGTGGTCTCTCCTCCTTGTCAACTTCTACTTCAGCCAGTCGCAACATGTTATAGATAGTATCCCCTGTAACCTGATGTAGAAAACACCATAATCACGTAAGGTTTTAAAAAGTCAATAGGTACAAAGAACAATTTCATTTTCAATTTAACAATGGATTTGAACAAGTTAGCACAGGTAGTTAAAACTTCACTTCTGAGAGCCTGAGAAGCAGGAAGCTGCTTAAGTGGAAAATAAAAATACTGTGGAATGTAGAAATAATTTCTTTCTTTCAAAAAAGACAGGATAGTGGCAAATCTATCCTGTGGTTTTCATTTTCCTGATTCTTCTTGTGTAATTTATAAATGGAATTTTATAAATATGCTAGCACCATTAAACTGATTTATCAGACACAGTCATAAAATTTACATTAAAGGAAGCACAACTCTAAAATATAATTTCAAATATAATTTAATATAATTCTAGAAAATCAATGGCAAACCAACAGCAATGCAGATAATTATAAAAACTACAAACAGAAACATTCTCATCAGGAATGAGAAACAAAGAGAATGGGGACAGCCTCTGAAGTAGCGAAATAAATTTCAAATATACACAACAGAAAAATAACACTGAAACAGCCTTTGAATAAAGAGATACATATAAATGCTTCTGTCAAACTTAGTTTGAGGTTCTAGCCCAGTAGCAAACCTTTCCGAAGATTGTGTGCTTGTTGTTAAGTTCATCTGCACGACCCAACGTAAAGAAAAACTGACTGCCATTATCATGGGGTCCAGCATTTGCCATAGCAACAAGTCCTCTGCGATTAAATCGCAATCGTGAGTGGAACTCATCCTGCCAAAGAAGAAAGACAAAGGAACATGATTTAGATACATAGCTTCCTTTTCTTCCATTTCTTTAGCCAATTCAATTTACACTAATACACACACAAGCTGTTTTTTTCTGACAGTAATAAAACCAGTCATTCATAACTTAATGCCAAGATGATATTTAATAGCTGCTGTTCCCAACATAATTTATTAAGAAACACACTAAATTAAAATTAAAAGCACTAAACATACTATATAAATAGTACAAACATATATATAATTTAAGAAAAACTGTACTTTCTGATTGCTTTTTCCAAATATTGCCTAATTAATGTTATTGAGTACTTTTGTTAGAATTCTCTCTCCCCTTTCCACCTTCCCAATAAAACAAAAAAGACCTCTTGACTGCACCATATACACTTCTTGTAAATCTATCGTTCTGGTTAACTATGACATTTAGGGACAAATTTTAATTAGGGTAAAATAACTGGAAGCTCAGTAACAGCCTGCAATAGTTCAATATTGAACAAATAACACAGTCCCAAAAAATCCCAGAGACAGAACAGGACTGTTTTTAAGGGAATGCGAACTGACGAGCAATAAATTAATAGCATGGTAGTACCACAATTCTGAACACTGCTACTCCGAATTATATCACTAATTTCAATCAGTAGTGCTACTACAGTATTAAGAATACTTGTTTTGCACTCTGCTTAGGTATCAAACCCTTCCACAAACATCAAGACGTATCACAAGCATGATTATGAGCCTACTCCATGAGTAGGGAAGAGGGGAGGCCCCAAGACAGACTATGGGGAGAAACTAAAGCTCTTTCCCATATCATCTGAAACAAAACAAGCAGAACACAATACACAGCACACATGTCTTCCCTTGTGATCTGGGGCTCCTGGCCAAGCAATAAGCTGTGCTAGTATCAATAATTCAAATGAATGTGTATTCAACATTCAGGGTCCTTTGCTAACTGAGATATAAATCTATGTAAATAATGCACATTTCTGAGCCTGTCACGTATAAGCATTTACTCTTAATTCTTCCTTCTTCCTTGTGCAGTTCACACTACTGTTCATGTTAATAAGGTTATATATTCATATTGCTTGCTCATCATGTTGTGATTTTCCTCAATAGCTAGATTTAAGAACTCTGAATATAAAATGCATGTGTAAGAATACTGAGGCAATATGTCAAAGGCATTTGTGTATACAACTAACGTTACATTTCTTATATAAGTTTTTGCAACCTTATCTACTGGAAGATCAACTCATGGGGAATAACCAAAAATTAACACACAAATTAAGGTAACTACCTTGAAAGGAGCTCCATACACTGAATCTCCTCCTGATCCAGTACCAGTGGGATCACCTCCTTGCACTATAAAACCAGGCACAACTCTGTGGAATATTGTGTTATTGTAGTACTCTGAAAGAAGAGGAAAAAAAAAAAAAAGAGAGAGAGCGAGAAAGAAAAAGAGATTAGATACATTTAAATGGTCTCAAATTTATACTTCCACACAGATTAGGCAAAGATATCCAGTGACTGGAGATCCAGAAAACAGGTACTGTAACTGGGTTCTGCCCCTTCCACTGTGTTCCCTCCTCTTCTTCCCTTCCACTGTGGTTTGGTGTGACTGTAGGTCATCTATAAGCTATGACATTTCTGACAAAACCTGTGGTGTGTCCTATGTATCTGCTGCAAAAGGTGCTGTACATCGCTGATAAGAGAATACAGATGAGTTTCTTTCCAGTTATCCAGTATTATCACTAGAAAGATAGTTCCCATATTCACCAATTTAAAAGAAGGACTAAACCTCCCACACTTTGTCCCAGCTAACATCTTGCACGTGTATAGTGATCCATACCCATATGCCAAGCTGCTGGCCTGTTCACAGCCCAGCATGGGACACAAGTGCCATCACTTTCACCTGATTGTGCCCAACGGGGTCATTTTCACAGAAGAGAAGATGCTGTGCAGCTACCTCCTCTCGGGTCTGCACACACCACTAAGATCTTAAGGGAAACAAGAAGACCTAAAATTTAATCCTAGTTGACAAATGTTTTCCCCCCCCCTTTTTTAAAAAAAAAAAAATCTTGAGGAATATTCTTTTTCTGGATACTATTCAGGATTTTCTACATACAAACACCACCATTTAACATGAAAGCATAACCACAACCTCTATTTTATAAGAAGAGGCCCAAAGATACCAATATTGTATACAAAGCACTTCCAGCAACTCTTGTCCCCTTTGGCCGTTACCTTCCATGCAAAGCTGAATGAAATTTCGACATGCTTTCGGGGCTTCCTTAGACCACAGCTCTATATCAATATCTCCCGCTGTTGTTCGCAGCAAAACCTACGCGAACAGAGACGAATAGGTCGTTAGTTTTCTTGCAGCTGCCTCGCAGACAGCCCTGCGCGCGGGCGCAGCCGGCGGCCACGGGACAGTGCGCAGCCCATGGCTTCCAGGCCGAGGAGCCGGCAGCAGGCACATGACAGCCGCGCGCGGTGTTTGCACAGCGAAACAACGCAGAAACAGACCAACGATCCCCGAAACGGGCGGGGACGGGCGCGCGCGGCGCCCCAGGGGCGTCCGCCCGGCCTCACCTTGCCGTTGGTGGGGGGCTCCTGGATGTAGATGTTGCTCATGGTGGCGCGCGCGGCGCCCCCGCTCGCCGCCCCGCCTCGCGCCGCGCGCCGCGCTGGGGCCGCCGCCTCCCGCCCTCTTGGGCGCTCCTACCCCGCCGGGGGGGCGGCCGCGGCGGCCGGCGCGAGCAGAGCGGGCCGGGCCCGCAGGCAGGGGCGCCGCGCGGGCCGGTGGCGGCCGCTGCGCCTCGGCGGCGCCCGCGGCCTCGCGGACACCTCCCGCCCCGCCGTCCCGCTGCCGCGCGGCGCCGGGCGGCGCCGAGTTCCCCCCTCGCGAGTGGCGCGGCCCCGCGGCGCGCGCGCTCGGCCTTCCGGCGCGGCCGCCGCGCTCCATGGCGCTGCCGGGTGAGGCCGCGGGGCCGCGCGGGGGGCCGCGCGCGGGGCCCTCCGCTGGCAGCGCGGGGGCTGCGGGCGGGGGTCGGGCTGGGGCTCGGGAAGCTGATTCCCTAAAGCGGCCCTGGCCCCGGGGCCAGCGGGGACAGGAGCCTTTGGGGCTGCCGGGTTTTGGGCGCGAAGTCGTGGCTTCCATTACGAACAGGCTTGGCTGATTAAGATGGGCCCATTTTGTGGTTTTGGTGAATTTCTGTCTTCTCCTGAGCGCCTTTCTGCTCTGGCTGGCTGCTAACAGGCAGCTGGGAGCTCACGGAAGTGCGCAAAGAGTCTGCCTTGCCCCGAACTTGCGCTGGTCTGGCCCTCCAAGACCAGATATCTCTTGTCCTTTCCCTTATTCACTTCATTCTGCATCTCCCTTCCTGCAACCATTAATTCCATATGTAGGTGGTTTGCCTGAGTTTGTCTTGGGTTTGCCAGAGTTCAAGATGGATTTGTTTAGCCTGATTATTTTTTAATTAGTGTTTTCATCTTTTTTTTTTTTTTGCTTCTCCAAGAATGATTATTTCCCTCTATTTTCATTGCCCTCTTAGACAGTTCTTGCAATTAAAATATCCATCAGCTCAGAGCTGCCAGATGTTGTCCCTCAGCATGCACGCCCTGCAAGAACTTGTTGTGCTTGTGGTGCGCAGTTGTGGTCCACAGGAACAGCCTCGTGACTGTTAACATGTCCATTCTGTAACAAAACTAATGCATACGTTTTCAGAGAAGTGGAATCATTATCGAAGTTTAAGATCAGAAAAAAAAAAAGTGAGGATTTGGCAATAAGTTATATAAGCTGATTGATCCATACCAGTTTATGGTGCCCAAGCTTGTGTCAGTCTTCCTGGTGACAGTGTGATGTCTTGGTGATCCCAGCGTCCTAAAAGGAATGGTCCTTCCCATCTGAGAATTGACATTGTCAAGTCAGCTTAAAAACAAAGAAACAAACAAACAAAAAAAAAACACTTTAAGGGTTTTCAACACCTATTTGATGGCATTTTCTCTTTCAGGTGGAAATAAGGATAATATCAGGGCAGGATGCAAGAAATGTGGCTACCGTAAGTCTATAATAAGCAATATAAAGATGAATCAAACACAGAGATTTCAGATACAGAACTATTGCTTTCAAAAACCCTCAAGTTCCTCCATGAAAACAGTATGCTACTCGTACACGCTTCATTTGCATGCAATTAAAAACCATGCTTTAAATTCGGAGTTCTTTGATGCCTAACCTAGTACCTTCTGCTTCTTTGGAGTCTCTGCCAAACTTAACTTAAGCAGGAATATCTAGTTTTTTAAGTATTTTGCTCCTTGCTTCTAGGAATATTTTGCTCCTTCAGGAAAGGATCTGAAACCATTAAAAAAGTAGAACACAGAAGTTGGACCAAATCTTTAAATTTACATAAATATAAAGAGAGGCCATGGAGCACCATTAAATGGGATACCTTTGCGCAGCCTCTAATAGTTCTTCAATACTTTTACAAGTAAACCTTCCCCCATTCCTACATCAAGTCTCACCTTTTCACCAACCAGACTGAATAAATCTAAAATGTGTGTTCCCTAGCTATTGCTATCATTTGGTAATTTGTAACTTTTCTTCCTAATACTTGTTTGTTCAGCTGGTCACCTGACATTTGAGTGTCGAAACTTCCTCCGAGTGGATCCCCAAAGAGATATTGTTTTAGATGTTAGCAGCACAAGTAGTGAAGACAGTGAAGAAGAAGAGCTACAAAGATTGCAAGCTCTACGTGAAAAAAAGAGTATGTCTGTGGTTTCAGTTTTGTTTTTTCTTTTTTTCTTTAAAGAGAATAACAGTCACATAATGCTCTCCTGAATAACTGAAATAATAGTTTTATCCTTTTTGAGAATTATTATTCTTCGAATCAGTGCTTTGAAAGAAGAATTTTACTTCATATATTCAGACTTAAGAGATTCGATACACCTAAGTCTTTTTTATTATAATTAATTTCTTCTGTAGGAAATTATTAATGAACCCATTTGGAATGTCTCAAAAGGAACTTTTAAATACAAAAAATTGTAAGACTGCTAATAAGCAGCTGCTTAGAAGAAAATAAGTAACAACAATCTTCCTATCTGAACCTGAATGCCTCTTACATTGAGTTTGTATTGGTAACTGTGTTACTATGGGCTTTGGCACAAGCATACAATTGTACGGTTTTTCTGGAGGTTGGAAAGAGGAAGAAGGGTGACAGGTTTGTTTAGAGGACAGTTCATGGCAGAAGCTTGACTTCTAGTTACCTTCAACTGGCAAATTCACAGTTCTGGACAGAGGCACTCTTTGTTACTATCTCCTCCATCCCACTTAAACATCTCCTTTGCTGAACACCATTGCTATGCAGAAGAGTCAAATCTGCGATAGAAAGTCCTGCATGTCTTCCAACCTAGCCTTCTGGATTTTAATGAGCTTGTTTTGAGCAAATACCTAGTTAATTTTTAAAGCAACTCACAAAAATCAGTTGCTGGAGCAATGTTTTTTCACAGACACACTTAAACTTATAAGATATATATAGATATATATAGATATATAAGATATATATAGACAAGAAGTCTATAATGGTAGAAGATTTGATTGCGTCTTCTTTATACACTTGCTATCTAACTGTCCCTCCAAAACATAATCCAGAGAGTCAGGTTTGAGGTAGCTAAACATATCTTTTCCCTGAAACTACAGATAATATTTAGTGCTTATGAAACTCAGAAGTATTTGAATATCGTTTTTACATCACTAGTTCAGTCTCTGAAAATTTTCTTTTTCATTATAGCATTTATTCAATCTTAAAGCATGGTCTTGATAAAAGGACTATTTGTAGTGTCTTTCTCTTTAGTCATTAACTGCGTTTTTACGTAATGGTAGGAGTTATCTAGCTGTCCTTTCATATTTCTTCAGTATTTCTCTTCTGTACTTAGCTTTGATTCAAATGCATGTGAAAGGTGGGGAGAGGCCAGAGTAGGAGTGACTTTTCTAACAGTTTTTGCAGATGGTATATTGACAGTAAATTGAAGCTTATCCTAGTTATGGCTTAAATAATTGCTATTTGCATGTGAAATGAGGTTGCCTGCAAGTAATTCAGGTAAGCCTGAGGGAATATGCATTTTATGTGGAATATGCATATTATTATTATATATGGAATATGCATATTATTACATTCTATGTGACCTGTTTTCAGACTACTGCAAGTCTTAAGAATACAGAGCAATGGATATTGAAACCTAAAGCTGATGTAAATGTGAAAGTAAAGGAACAAATTTTGCTACATTTTACAGGAGTTTACTCATTCTCAATTTTTAAACAAAAGTCCTTGGAACTTTTGTAAGTGGTATAACAAGTTCTGCTCTGCAAAATATTTCTGAATTAATTAACAAGAGAAGGAAAAGAAAAACTTTTATCAAGAATTTTATGCTAATTTTATGCTGCTGATGAAACCATTCTTTTAATGCTAGTCTTAATTCAGAACTGAAATATTTTGTAAACTGTAACTTTTTATCCGTAGATTTAAATGAGGAAGAAGAAAGAAAGAAACAGAAAAGAAAGAGCAAAGAAAAAGTGAAATTAAAGAGAGCAAGGAAAAGGTAACTCACATACCTAATTTAATTTGAAAACAGAGCTTTAGAAATATTCTGTGTTGGAATTTCTTTTTTTCTTCCAGAGAATGTTGTTTCTTTTGATCCAGTATGTTTTGCCAAGTATCTGTTTGGTCTGAAAATCCTCCTGTTTTCCAGTGAGAATCTGCCCCCTTTTTTGAATAGCGGTAACATATAAAATACTGTTAGGACGACAAAAATTTTGCAAATCTAGCAAGGCAGGGAAGTTGTGAAGGCCTGCATTCCTGAAATAGCAGTGCTCCTATGCTTAGGGACCCCAGGATGTGGTGGGAAAATTAGAACAAGACGAACAAGTTAGCAGAGCTTTTTGGTGGCAGCCCTGAGATCCCCAGCTCGGTCACATAAAGGGTCTACTCTGGAGTTAGGCAACCATGAGATCCTTCATTGCCCCTTCCTCCCTTGTTGACTGACCTATAACTGTCAGTAGGATTTTTTTTGGAAGTGTTACTTAAAATGTGCTGAGTTTTAACACTCCTCTTCCTTAGAAGCCAAAAAAATGTGTTTCTCCATTTTCAAAAGAGAATGTCATAATACACAAATTTACTGATTCTGAATTTTGTTCTGCTGACGGATTTTTAGATGAGTCTATTGGCTGTCAGGACTATGGATGAGATAATCTCCTAGAAACTACACTAAGAGCCAGGAAATGTGTAATTTCACAATAACACATTTTTCAGAAACAAAATAAGTGTAAAGAAACATGATTTAACATGGGTGTTACTGGCATTTTTCCCCTTGCTTATTTACATAGTGTAACTATAACCTGTACTTATAAAGGCAGTACAGAGGAGCTCAGACTGCTCACTGTAGTCTCTATGTGCAAGTAATAATTGCTCTCGTAAACTATAATATAAAACTGCACTGTAGAGTAAAATAAGCAGGACTTCCCTTTTATTGTCATCTTAATTCTTGTTTGTATATAGTCACTTCACTCATCGCTGTCTGTTAAGACAAGTGTTATCAGCTGCAAGCTTGCCATACCTGTTTCTCCTACCTTTTTTTGTATGATAAATGGTCATACTTCCACTCTGTTTTCTTGATTTCTCTAGTCTAAGCAATTTAATTAAGGTTGAAAAACATGCAACTAGCCTCTTTCATTTTGAATTACTCTGTATTATAAACCTACTGCTTTTCTACCAAGATCATCTAATAAGAAAAATCATTGTTCAGATGAATATAGACAGAGATGGTTACAAGATTTCCAGTGGATATGGATACTACTATGTGAATTTTGTACCAGATTAGACTTGTGATATTGTATAGATATTGGTTTGTTTTTCTTCCTCTGATTAATTATCAGTCTGTATTTTTTTCTAATAGATCTTCCTCATCAAGTACATCTGAAGAGGATAAGCCAAAATCAAAAAAACAAAAATCACAAAAAAAAGAAAAGAAAAAAGAAAAGAAGAATAAATCTAAGAAAGGAAAGCATCACAAAAAGGAGAAAAAGAAAAGAAAAAAGGAAAAAAGTTCATCTTCTGATAGTTCAAACAGTTCTAGTAGTGATTGAGCTGCTGGCCTGATCTAGCTTCCAATTCCATAGAAACGAGAATGCTTTTCCTTTGAAATAAATCCTATTTATGCTTTGCAATGCTGTTGTTTTAAAGTGATACATATATTTTTTTGAAGAAACAGAACCTATTCATCCTTCACAGTCTTTTTGTTCTGTCTAGGTTCTGTTCTTGTGCAGTTACTGCTCTGAATCTTTGTAAGACAGATACAAAATGCCACTCCTTAACACTATAAACCTAGGTAACAAGATTGGTCTCAATTTCAATGCTGCATTAATATAGTATGTGGCGATTAATGCTCACAGAAATAGAAACAGAGCAAAGCCAAGACTGACACTTGACAAGAATCTTGAAGTGTTGCATTCATTTAAAATCCCCACAATGAAACTTCTTTTCCACTTGCATAAATTGAACAGTTAAAAGTTGTGACCAAAAATTTGCTATGGGGGAGTTAGGGCTTATACAAACTAGATGCTACAATGGCCCATTACCTTATACCAAGATAGGGTACAGATTCTAAAGGTCTGCTCAGTTCAAATGTGTGATCCTATTTTTGCGATGTCTAAAGCTCCAAGTGCCTGTATTTACAGTTTCTTAAGAATTCCCTTCATGCCTGCCGTTTAGTTTTTTCACTTTACTTCTACCTGAGCGGCTGGCCATACTGTTTAAACCACCCTCCACGAGGGTCAAAGGATCGGGGGAGTAACACCTAAGCCTTCCCAAACAAAGCTATTCGTACAAGGGTGGGAGCAAGATCTGATTTTAGTTTGCTTTCCATGAGAATTGCCCCAACATAATAATAAAAAACAGCATTATAACCAGCTTAAGTGGATATTTTGTTGTAAATTGCTAAAATGTTATTAAAAGTTTATTGTTTTAGAACACATTATTTTAGAACAGATGCAAGGGAAGAAACTTGGAAATGCCTTTAATGCCTTGCTTAAAATAGATTACTCTTCTATATTCTGTTCTGGTAAAATTGCTGTCAATGCCAACAGTGCCAAAATGAGAAACAGCCTGTTTCTCATTTCTACTCCCTCTAAACAAAATATTGTCGTGCTTGGGAATCAACCTGTAGCATTTTGGTCTTTCTGTCTTTAAAGTTTTTAGATGGACGAGGAAGTTCAGAAATATATATTTATAAGAAAAGCAAATTCTATTTTCCGATTGTAAATAACAGAAGGAAAAACAATCTAAATAATCTATATGCCATAATTGAAATAGCTGTGTAAGAGCTTCAGTTATACGAAACCCAAGCCATTATGCTTTTCACAGGGAAGCATATATGTTTGCATTTCTGCAATTAGAGTATCCTGCTATATGAAAAGCGACTGTGTGACATAAAATACCAATGTTAAGTTTTGCAAACATTATGGTCATTCACAAAATAAATAGTGTAAAGGAAGTAGTGACACATCAGCAAAAAGTGGGACCACACCAGCTCATTAACATATGCCTGGGCCAGAAGTCAGATTGGATGGGCTGAGAGATACCATGATAAAAGGCTAGTATTAAAAATGAAGATCATAAAATAGGGTGGAATTATATTTACATTTAGTTATACACATACATATATATATATGCATATATATGTGTGTGCATATATAAACATGCTAAATATAAAAATATATGCACACATATATGTATAACTACGCACAAATATGTATATATACACATGCATGTGTCAAATGTATGTGAAAATAAAAATATAAACATATACATTTTTTTTTCTTAAATCTTTCGAACAAAGTATCAGATTTTAGGACATAAAATTAGACTGAATGCCAGATGTCTGTTCTCTTATCAAATAAGACAAATTCTCTGTTTCTGAAAACAAGGTGTTTCAGAGTGTGTGTGTTTAAATGAGGAAAACCAAAACAAATCACCCACTGAGAGAAGAGCTTATGCTAGTGCTATAGCATCTCACATGGAGAAATTTAAATTAGGTAAAAAAAATTCCAAAAAATGAAAAAGAATCTGATTTTATATTGTGGAGCTGCTGACTTATTTTTCATCTTATGAAACTAATCTCTGCTTACCTCTGTGATGACACAATCACAGTAATTCAAAGTTGAAGTTAGATGGTCCTAAGACGATGCAAAGAACAGCTTTCAGCAACAAATTTCTGTATGTAGATCTATTTTAAAACACTTGAAGTATTTACTATCCAGGCCAGATGTTAGGAGAAGGGACTTTCAAGATTTTAAGATTGTTTTAAATGTAATAGAAATAGTACCTTAACTATGCTCCACACTTTTTTTTTTCTCTCAATCTTACTGATTACTCATTTTCCTCTATTTTTAAAGTCATTTTTCAGTCAAATAAATTGAGAGCTATTTTCCAGAATTACAAAGCTAACATAAATTATTTAGGTGGTGTTGGCAACTCAAGTTTTAAACAAAGTTCTAGTGCTCTGCTCTGTAGGAATATTTGGTGTCAGCTCACAATGATACAACTATGCCTTAACTGGTACTTGGCTCCATACATTCCAAAGGATAATACTGACTTATACTTTACAGATGTTATATCGTTTACAGATGTCTCTTATCTTTCACTTGTTTGCAAAAACAAAAGTATTACCCATCTGTCTCTCTTCACTTAATCATTCTTTTCACTCATATCTCCCTTTTCTACGACTTGCAGAGAAGGCATTTATTCCAAAACATTAGTTGCACTTGTTAGTCTGAGTTTTCTGTGATTTAGGCATTAATTCTACTTGTTCAGAAAACAGTCTAGGCTCAAAATTAATACCAAAGATTAATTTTGTTGAAATATTGCAGATAAAAAAAAAAAAAAGGACTTACAACAATCATAGGTAGACACAGCAACAACAAACAAAACCTGTAAAAGCTATCGGTCTGCTGTGATAAGGCCATAGTTTCATTTTCCTTGGAGTATGGAGTGTGGGCATATGTAACTATTAAATTTACTGTGCAGGCTTCAGCTCTGCTTATTTATATTTGGAAAGGAGAGATTTAAACTGCTAGCTCGGGCTTTGATGCAAAGTTTCTGCGTATTTACACCCGAAAAACCCTGAGTTTTATGAGCTTTCAAGAATTAAATGAGGCAATTACTGTAGGGAAAAGTAAATATTTTTCTTTTGAAGACCTTAGGATGCATCAAATTATATCCATTAATAATGAACTGTCAAAAAAAATCTAACAGAAACCTTTTAAAGAAAACTACTTAAAGAAAAATATTACACACTCAGATGTTAAGTGCCTCAGACCTCAGAAGGATCTGAGCAGTTATCTTAAACTTTCCTAAGGTGGATTTCTCTATTTAGCTAACCAGTATTCTGGTTTGATACAGACACACTCAGTAGCCTAGAAAGAGTTCGTACAGGGGCGCCTATGTTTCCCTTTGAGGATCTTCCTCAACTGAGATCAGCTCTCTGGTGAGGTACTGAAATTCAAGAAACTATGTTAGTAAATTCAGCATCAAAAAAACAGAAGTCAGGAAGAGGCGGAGGATAGATAGGGGACGCAGTTGCTTATGCCAGCAACTAAGAATGTTTAGTACTGGATGGAGGCTGAGACTTTGGGATCTAATAGAAAAAGGTCTTTTTTATGGAGTGTACCAATGAGAACATTATTTATTTCTAAGCAAAAAGAGCAGACTCTTAATCCTTTAAATGATATATATATATTTAGATATAAAAACTTGAAATCCTCAAGGAAATCTGTTCTGTTACTTTTAAAATTTACTAATTTGCCTTGCCAAACCTTTCTACATCTCAGTATCTTAAATAATGCTCTGTTTCTATCAGTTGCCAGATGTGATCCATGTGCATTTTTCATTTCTGCTGTTACCATATCTACTCCTGAAAGATATTAATGGTGTGAATCTGGAAAAAAAAGGCCAAATACATGTTACTTTTGGAATCAGCAACTTTCTCTCTATCCTTTTCTTTTTCCCCAGCTTCTGGAGCAGTATTACTTTTTCTTCTAAGCCATAGCTCAGAAAAGATTAAAGAGACTCATTTCAGTGCTGATAGTACAAAGGATTTTTTTCCTAGTTAGTTTTTTTTTTTTTTTTTTTTAATCTCTAAGTCAACCCTTAGAAAACAGAACACATATAATATCTAACCGACCCTTCCCCTGGGGTACGCCACTTCCTCTAATCCTACTGGTAGTTATTCTGGAGAAGAGACCAACCTCCACCTCCCTGCTACCTCCTTTCAGGTTGTTGTAGAGAACAGCAAGGTCTCCTCGTCTCCAGACTAGCTCCCTCAGCCGCTGCTCATAAGGTCTGTGCTGCAGCCCCTTCACCAGCTGGAGGCACATGCTTTTCCCCTATGAAGTGCTTTTTTTTTAAAAAAAAAAAAAAATTGCATAAGATCCCGTGAATACTAGTTCTAAACTATCTACAGTTAATTCCAAACTGTTTAGAGTCTGTGGCAGTTTTGTTTCTCCATTCTTTAGCTCAATGCATGTAGAGATACCACCTTTTTATATATATATATATATCTTTAATAACTTATCAGTCACAACTGCTCAGATGGGATATAGGTAATCAGTTGTCCAATATAACTGTAAGTAGTTGAATACTACTTACAGAGAAAGTCGTCTCAGTTGCTTTGCAAATTATACCTGGTTTGGAAAAGAGGGCAAGAGTCTCTACCCAAAGTATCACACATTTATTCCATTATGTCAGATGTAGGCAAGTTCTAAAATATTATTTAGTGGATCTTAGGCAAATCTAGGTGCCAAAGTCTAAAACTTCAATTCAGAAAACTTTCACTTTCACTTTAATTTTCAACCCTAAGCCACTTCCCCTGTGCCTTATGCTCTGCAGGTGCCTGTCTTAGTGACTAGACTGAGCAACTCAACTCCTATTTCACACTGTTTCAGGTTTGGGACTCAACGTATTTTAACTGGCACCTAAATAGCTATTTACAGTATTATAGATATTTTATTTTATATATAGATGTTCTATTAATAATATCAACCTGGTGATAAAAGCCATTTCATAACTGAGAATTGAGAAATGCTTGTGTTTTCTCAAACATCTGAGTGAGTAACTCCAGACTGGTAACAGAAGAGTCAGGAGATGATTCCCCATCTGTCTCTTCTCTGTCTCAGCATTCCCCAATATGTAGGTGGGATTCCACCATTCTGCGTATTCCCGGTGCCTGAAAACAGCCCCTTGTGCATTAGCACCTCATTCTTCATGATTTTCTAATAGCAATAATTGATATCCTATGAGGACATTTAGCTGAGCACAAAAGTCTCACATATTATGGTTCCAGTTATAGAGAAAATTCTATCAGTAATTTAAAATTGCTTTAGAGCTGTTTTATGCCAATACACCTTTGACGCACACTGCCTCAAAGGCACTTACACATTTTATGCACTTAAATATGAATAATTATGCGAGATGTATCTGGAGTATACATTATAAATTATAATGTAGAAGGATTTGGGCACAATTGTACCTGCACTAGCATAGCACTGCTTTTACAAATACCTGCCAGGTTATATGACAAACACATTGTACATATAATTTCCTTGTCAATATTTGCAGAACACCACCAGAAACTTCTAAATTGTTTAAGTACTGTGCTGGCTGCTGTTTACTTCTGACACACTAATTAAGTGAAAGCATTATTTCCTTAAAATCTTTGTGAACTCTTGTCAAAGCCTCACAGCTTTTTCTCTTTTTTTTAAATTCTGCTCTAAAGCTTTGATGCTTCTATGTTCATGATGCTTTAGGTAGGTGAAGAAGCCAGTGTCTCATTACAGTTGAACTTTCATTGCTGCGGTAATAACAGATTAATATCAGAGTTTAAGCAAATATGCTGTGGCTGCTCAACAGAAAAGCTATGTTAAGCTTGTGTCCTCTAATATTGTTTTCATGTCTTAATTTTCATTTAACTCCTTATATTCATTCCTGAGATTTTTTTTTTCATGTCTGGATAGAAACTGCATTGCAACAATCAAAAGAAATTTTGCACTATATAGTTAGTGTATCTTACAGTAGCTCTAGCATTAGCACAAATAGTCAAGACAGCTCTTCAGACTTCTATTTTCTTTAATTTATGGTTAAATATGTATCTCATATTGGAAAAATTAATATTTTTATATTGTATCTTGTTCCAGTTATGTCTTCCCTGGACTGAATAGCTAGGTAATATGACTTACTAAAGAGAGAGATAAGAGTCAGTAGTCTGCCTTTCACAGCAACCTGTTTAACTGTTTTATAGCCTTTTTCAATACACTTGTATTTTGCTTCCGTTCTGAAAACTTCACAGAGGACATAAGCAATGACCTTTGGACAGGTATTTTGTATGGTGTGAACTAGTTGTGAAAAGAAAAAAGGTACTAGAGGTCAATAGCATTTTTAAAGGATTTGGTTTTGCACTGAAAGCAGGAGCAGCACAAATAAAAAGAGGTTGTCAGAAATTGGCATACCTGGTTCTGGTGCAATATGTTTCTTGTTCCTTACCCTGCGGAAGAGTTAAACTGCTTTTATCCTATTACATTTTGAACTAAAATTCTCAAACTCCAGATCTTTTAAGAAGGATTTAGAGAGCAAGCACTGTTTTCCCTAGTGTTTTCTCTAAATTGCTTGTTTCTGTGCACTCAAGCATTTCTCAGTGTATATTTTTTAACACTTGGAGAACAAATAGTAAAATGGTTTGTAAATCATCTCAGAGTGATTTATTTGTCACACTGATGTGGAATACCTGAAAATGTATCCAAGATTGCCCTATTCTATTAAAGTAAAATGTAGTGATATCATTACCTAATCCCTCTTAGACCCTACATGATCTAGAAGGCAACAAAAAAACTTTGTTTTCTCTTGATATTTAATGAATGATAAGCTGCATTCCTAACTAAGCAAATTTATCCCTTAGCAGCTCTTCCATTCAAATACGTACCAGGCTGTGGTTCATGGCCACTATCTTTTACAAGATAACTGGAGGACATTCCATTAGCTCTTGATCAACAACATTCCTTAAGCGGCCATAAAGCTTGAGAGTTAAAGCACATGTCCATCAGGATTAGGAGATGATCTTATATATACAAGGGGTTTGAGAGAAGATGAAAACTTAATTAGTACAAAA
Source organism: Tinamus guttatus (assembly GCF_059628265.1). Classification (NCBI taxonomy): domain Eukaryota; kingdom Metazoa; phylum Chordata; class Aves; order Tinamiformes; family Tinamidae; genus Tinamus; species Tinamus guttatus. The sequence goes on from NW_028288843.1 coordinate 464,227, forward strand.
AGACTTCAAAATGAGCAAAGACTCAAATATTAGTACCGTTTAGTCCAGGAAGAAAATACACAATAAAAGTTCGCAAATGAATAAAAGACACAAAGATGTGCATATTACTGTGTAACAAAATGGTAAGGGCAGAAAGGTTTTACTACCTTTAAAGACAATTTATAAATCTGTTTCCATCTTAGGATATGCTAAAATTGTGGAACTCCCTGCCGTGAGGCATGATTGAGATCTAGAGCTTTGCATAATTAATTAACATGTTGCACACTTCTCTGATTGTGTGCTCCATTGCAGTAGACACAATAACACCACCAATATAGCAAGATTTTAATTAATTAATGTAATATGCCTCTGTGCAAACTGTATAAGGACTCTCTCCTTCTTTCTTTTTTCTTTTTTCTAGTCATATTGCTGCAGATACAGCCTGGGTTCGTACACTAATGGCAGTTTTTTAGCATCAACACCTCATGATTAATAATAAAAAAACAGTCCGAGTTTTTAACTTAAAGTGGACTAAAATAATTGGTTAATTGTGATTGCACATTATATTCACTATATTATTATTAGACACTACTGGCATTTCTACTAGCCATTAGATAACAGGTATTCATTTTCTAAAGTTCTCACAGTTGCAAAACCTCTTGTATCTCTGGGGATGGAGCAAGTCTATCAGTCTGTAGATTGCATTTCAATTTTATGAAAACGTACTAGTGCTGCCATCTTTTGGACATTCTTTAAACGTTTAATTACAAACTAGGACCTGGTTAAGTCACTTTAACGTGAACATTGTTCATGAGGGATGTGAGGAAAAAGTATTACTTAAAGAATTAATGTAGAAAAATATTTTGCTATAGTCTTTGATTCCATACTTCTTAAATATTCCTTTTTGCTCATGAGCACTCATGAGTGTAGAAGATCTAATGTGCTGGATCCAGTGCATGTTCTTTGAAAAACAACTTGTGATCTTAAAAACTTAAAAAACATTGCAGTTATCTTTTTTTTTTTTTTTTTTTTTTTTTTTTTTGTGCTATATAAAGAATATTAACAGTACTTGCAGCTATAAGCTCTTTTAGTATTTAGTCATGCATTCCTCTGATGGAACTCATTTTGCATAAGGAAACTCACCATTTCCATGAGGGCATTTTTGATGCATTTGTTCTCATAGTATTTGAAGTATTTAGGTGGGAGCAGATTATTTTAAAATATACTCACTCTCTGGGAGACTGAAAGATGAACAGGTCATTTTGACTTGGAAAAAAAGAAATTAGTCTGCTGGACCTGAGTGAAAGGATCCTTCCAGCGAAATGCTGTATGCTCAGTTACACAACTTCCTAAAACTGAAATGGCGAGGCTCTGACCTAGGCTTCAACCTCCCTGGGCTCTGGGACAGCGAATTGCATGGGGATTCCTCCAACTTGTATCACTGCACAGAGCAAAGTCTGTTCTAGTCAATGCCTCATGGCTTGGATCTTTTGGATTGTCTGCGACTCACTGAATGTCATCTGGCATGAAAATATCTCTTTTTTAAAATTAATTTCAGTTTGCTATTTTGTAATCTTGTAAAATAGTGTAACTAAAAAGGAGTAAAATGTTTCAGTAGTGTACATGGCGCTTCTAGACTGCTTTGCAGGGTGCTATAAATCACCATATCAGTTTTTTATTCACAACATTGCAATTTATGGTAGATGATTCATCTGGCATGTACATACATAGATTTTAGGGTAATGTGCTGTATTGATTGATTTTTATGGCAGATCTTGCTTTATTTTTTTCCTTATCTGTTCTCCCCTACTAGCCAACGACATCTGCAACAGACTTCTAGCTGGGCAGGCAGGGAAATCTATTCCAACCCATCCCAATCTCTACTCATGTCATTCCCAACACCCCATTTTCCTTAGCAATTCTCTCTCAACCATATGCGTTTTAATCCACTGATTATTAGGAAACAGTGATTAGAGATGAGGGGCAGGGATGCTGCTTTTCTAGTGCTGTTTGTCCCGCGAAATATCAAGGCATGCATGGTGCTGTCTGGCCTACCTTGGGACTGGAAAAGAGCATGTGTCCCTAGGTGCAAGGCTGGACAGTTGGACCAGAGGTCCCTCCTGCCACTAGGTAGTTACTTGGCACGCATGTACCTCCCTCTTGGGAGCTAGCACCTTCTTATGGTCCGGCCAGCTGAAAATGTGTCTCTTTCAGCTGGCTCCTTCACTTGTCACAAGCACACAGCACTGTGGTCCCTCACTGCATCTGTGCTCTCGTTCTCTCCTACGCACGTATCGTGCTGGTCGAAGCTAACCTGACTTTCTGGATGACAATGGTTGCCTTTCCGTCTTTGTGGATGCCCCTATATGGTCCAATAGTATTTGTTTGGGTCTTTTCTGAACTTGGATATTGAGAGATAAAAGTAAGTCAGCCTTTCTGTTATTCTATAAGAAAACAAAAGCTAAAATAATTGCTGTACCACCTTTTCTAGTGTCCTTTCTAAAACACAATCTGTAGGATAAATATTTTTTATGTGCTATACAAGGGATGATTATTGTTTTTGTAGCATTTTGCTTGTGATGTAAGAACCCCCAAATTTCTTTTCACCACTTAGGGTGTAAATGATGTCTGTAGGCTGTACATGGGTGTAGGACAAAGAGGTTGCTGTGGTAACTCACACTGGTGTTCAAACAAGTTACAGAGCTCTTGGAAACAAGCAAAGCACACTTGAGCGCTGTTCTTATTTACATGCCTGTATTATTTTAATGGATAAGAGGAAAATATTATTTGGGGAGTAAGATCTCAATAGTACATTGGCAAATTACATATACAATTCTATACACACTGAACAGGAGCTATTCATGCACACTGAAATCTGGATCACAAAGACTTCGCTATGGTGTTTTACTTATGCATCTATGATACAGTTCATTACAGTAGGTTTCACAGTCAGTGTGTTTGTCGTTGCCCTAGATATTCTTGTAAAAGGGAATTCAGAATGTATTTCAATCATTTAAAAACTGCACTTCCAGTATCAATAGTGAATATAAACACTGTGTGGCATGGATTTACACAAAGGCTTGTGCCTGATCAATAATAAAAATATTTGTAATAATAATCAGGGAAATTGTCAGCCACTGTAGGGACATGTACTGGGGTAAGTAGTGCTGATGCTGACAGGCTTGTACAATAAAGGTCCTGTTGCTCACCGCAGCAAGCTGAACACTGGAAGTCACACACACACACACCCACTCACACTCCCCCTCTCTCTTATGCACATATACACATATTTGCGTGTGTGGTCTGGCATGTGTGGTCACATGCACACCTCTAACTTGGCAAAGATGCATGTATCAAATACCTGTTCTACATACTGGATGGGGTACGATGCCAGCTTCATCAATAGATTTTGTTGCCGATTAGGTCACAATATTTTTTATGGCATTTTGTGGGTCTCTGCCCCTGGAAAATGTTCCAATTCCCTATAGCCAACAGGGACCAACTGAGAAAAATAGATTTTTGTATTCTGCATATCATTTTTGCATTTTTTGTAGTATTCTGATCGTAAGATTAGAAAAAAAAAAGGCATATTCTGTCAATCTAACTAGAAACAAAGCAACACTTAATTTAAATAAAAAAAACTTTATTAACAATGTAAAATGTTTAATATCTTACAATCCGAGCTAAATCTGGCATGCCCTGTAAGAGTTAATAGTAATACGCAGACACCATGCTTTAAATTCTATTGGAAACAAAATGGGTTAGTGGTGTGTTGTAGAGTGTAGGGTAACTTTATCTTACTACACCTGCTTTTAATAAAGTATTTCTTCTTCTTCCAACAGGCTGGAGAGATACCATTGGCTTAAAAGGAAATTTATTATTTCTATGCATTTTACAGTATGTAGATATTTGACTTCTCTGTATTTACAAGATTTAAATATTTTTATATATGGTTTGTGTATCATAAATTCAGATATTTTTCGATGAAGCTTTTAGATTGAGATAGAGTGGAAGACTAAATATGAATGAGACTACAAAAAACAATGGTAGATTTTGTTCAAATTCTGTTATTGTTGTCTAAATATTTTAGAACTTCAATACTTTTGCTCTTAAATAGATTTCTATGCTTAAAGACTGTTAGAATATGATCAAGTATTTTAATGTGATACTAGTAAGAGTACTGTACTATGCACAAGCTTTTAGCTGTAGTTCAAACAACAAAAACTTAAAAATGATCCATTAACCATAATCCATGTATCTTTCTCTGAGTCATTTAAACATGCAAAACATACTTTAAAAGTTTTAGAAACATCCTTATTTACGCTAGATTTGTTCCACGACTGGTTCTTGCACACCATAACTTTAAATTATTAAAACTCTTTACTTTGAAAAGGGTTATGGAGCAGAAGAGAAAAAGGAACAGGCTAGTGTAGAAAATATATTTTATAACCAATAGTAGTAATGTTCATCTTGCAGTGCTCAAATGATAGTGTTTTACTCAAAGTTATGATTTTCTTGTCATTCCTGTACATAATCTAACTGGAGACAAGACAACACAGTCCGAAGAATCTTCGCTTTCGTCTTCTTACTAATGGGTAGGGAGTCAGGTTTAGGAGGCTGCTATCATCTGTGATGAAAAAAAAACAAATAAACCACATTTTAATATAATTACATAAATACACACACTCATACACTCAAGAGTTTGTATCTTTGTGCATTGAGCAGCTACAGCATCAAGCAACAGATCCCATTGTTCTAGGCACAAAGCAAATAACAAACTATTTTTTTTTGTAAAAGAAGTAAAATGAATAAGGGTCTTAAAATGCCATTTATTAGGATTCCAGGAAAATGCAATAGAAATTTTGGTATGAGGATAAGCAGTTCAATGACAAAACCTTAATGAAATCAGCCCTGGTGAGGCCACATCTGGAGTATTGTGTCCAGTTCTGGGCTCCACAGTACAAGAGGGATGTGGAGCTGCTGGAGAGAGTCCAGTGCAGGGCCACAAGGATGATCAGGGGCCTGGAACATCTGCCCTGTGAGGAGAGGCTGAGGGAGCTGGGCCTGTTCAGCCTGGAGAAGAGAAGGCTGAGAGGGGACCTGATCAGTGTCTATAAGTACCTCAAGGGAAGCAGTGAGGAGGATGGTGCTGGTCTCTTTTCACTGACAGAACTAGAGGAAACGGCCAGATACTTAACCATCAAAAGTTCCACAGGAACTTAAGGAAAATTTTCTTAATGGTGAGGGTGACAGATCACTGGAACTATTAAGAAAATAGTGCTGCCTGTTCCAGTGGAATCTCCTTCTCTGGAGATCTTCCAAACCCGCTTGGACGCAGCCCTGTGCCACGTGCTCTAGGTGACCCTGCGTGTGCAGGGGGGTTGGACTAGATGACCTCTAGAGGTCCCTTCCAACCTTAAGTATTCTATGATTCTATGATTCTATACCTCCAGAGCTAGAAGACCCAAGACAAAATATTCCTGCTTGATGAACAATGTTAGGCAATAACTAAAACTCAAAGCACAATAGTTTTGAGATCTTAATTGCAGGCGTGCCAGCTTGACAACCTAAGATTAAATTTTAGATTACTTCAAAGATGAAAAAGAAAAAATTATTGAGTGCCATTTGTGCACATCAGTGAGAATTTCAATTTAAAACCCCCAAATCAGAACACCTTGTCACATGAAGATTAAAAGTACTTGCCTTGGAAAGTTAGCACAATCTGCTAACCTTGCTTCTGTCTAATTTTCTGTCTTGTGTATTAACTCCTTTTCAATTCATATAGAACATATAAGCAACTGCCTCAAAAAATCTTTAGAATTAACTTTGAATTTGAGCCACCTTCAGGCAAGGTCTTAGGCTACGAGCTATATACCTCATTATGTTCCCATTCATGATACATCAGGACCTAGTCTTGATTGGAGGCTCTAGATACAATTGTAATACAAACTTCAGTAAGTTTCTTCCTTCCAAATAATTTCAACTCAATCTGCCTGTGCCATAAACTCTTACCTCTATAATGAATTCACCCATTCTGTATTCATCTTTTAATATATTATGATGAATGTTAGATTGTTTAGTTCCCCAGAAAAAAATCTGGGACACATTAGACATACTTCATCAGCTGCCAGTGTGCAAAGAGTACGCAGCACTTAAGAAATACACATTATCAAGAAGAAATCCAAAAAAAAAAAAAGAAAAGGAAAATTATTAGCTTTCTAATGTTATTCAGTTGAAGAAAGAAAGTGCCTGTTGATGTGGAATATATGAGACTGCAGGGACACAAAATGAAGGTTCAGTCCTAAATAAATTCTTTAGGATGACAGCCTCCCATGCATTTGTATAGGGTGCTTCATAGCTGGCTATTTGGAAAAGTGAGCTGTTGGCAGCCTTCAGGCAGGTATCCCCACAGGGTCAGTGCCTTGTTATCCTTGAGAGATGGCACAGCTCTTGCAGGGGCAAAGTAAACACCATCACTCAGTGTGAGCCCTCTCACAGTCTGTGCAACTTGTAGCTTCACCACACCTGAAAAAACACGTGACTTGAGATAGGGTATAAGTTGTGCTGCTCCCTTACCTCCCCTCTAAATCTCTCCTAAAGAGAGATTTAGGCTCTCCTAAATCTATTTTATTTGTAGATATCATATACATAAATGTCCCCAGTTCAGTGCTTTGAACTATAGTGTTCTCAAGTGAAACTCAAGAGGACAAAGTTCACATATTAAATTCTGGCACCTCTGAATCAGTAGGGAAAGGATTTTACCTGGATTTTTCTTTCTGTAACTTCTACTTATTTTTCCCCCCCCTTTTTTTTTTCATATCTAATGGACGCTGAAATCTTAAATGATCCTAATTTACCTCACATGAAGAAAATACAAAACCTACCTTGATTTTTCAGTGGTAAAGGCATAGTTTCCCTGAGTTTGCTTAAAAGGTTTTTCATTTCTCTCATATCTCTGCAGAAACAAATTTAAAAGAAATACAATCGAACAGCAGTTGAAGACTCACAGTAGGGAATGGTTCACAGTATCGTTTTATATGCTGAACTAATATAATAAAAACCCAAACTAAATAATATAAAAATCTACTGGGCAAGAATTTGGTTTGAATGTATCAGCAGATGCATACCAAAACAAAGGACAGAAAAATTATTAAGAATTTTAAGCCAGTCTGATTATAACTGGTAGCTTTCCGGTCCAAATTTGTTATCTTTTCTGGATCTTGAGTATTCCATGTTAAATGAGTTGGTGGGCACAATGTGATCTTAGTGGCAGAGTATTCAACATGGTTACAACTAGCACTCAGGAGTACTATTGCTAATATTATATCTCATTATTGACATTTTGTAGCTTATACCATGAATGCAGACAGTGTTCTAAAAAGTAAGAAATTATTATATTTGCAGTTAATCCATGTTGCTTTAGCTCCCTGGCGATTAAGAGAATATTTTAGATAATAGGGCTGTAATTCTGTCCCCTCTTAGGACTTTGGCATGGAATTTGCTAAAATTTTAAAAGGCAAAAGACGGAAAATACAGTAACAATACTGTGTAACCTCACAATGCAGGTTACATATGGATATATTTTGAAAGAGAACAGAGGCTGTGAAAAGGTTCTGGATTTAAAGATTATAAAGAAGTAAACATATGTTGGCCATTTGGACAGCTCCCTAGAAAAGGTTTTAGTTTTGTCTTTTTCCTGGACAGTCAAGAGAATGAATGTCCACTTGGATATACCTTTGGATGATTTTCCCCTCTGCTCCTGAACCTTTCACATGTATAACTATGAACAGAAGCAACTGATATGAATCGGCTTCTGTGCTTTGGTTTATGAAGGCATATTCAGGTGTAAAACCAAAAATTTGGTAAGATGAGACAAAAACTATCTCTGTTTTAGCATCAGAGCTTTCTGCACATAGTTTTTGGCAGTAGTTCCCTCTAATTAACCAAAGTAAGAATGTCACTTCTCTTTGCCCTTCTTATAGGCATTGCTTTCAGTTATATTAAATGCAACACAAATGTTAAGCAGGCTGTAGTAATTTACCAACACCTGCAGTAACAACACTGGTTGGCTAACTGGGAAAGACTAGATAAACATTAGACAGGAATGCAATTTATTTAGGACTAAAGTGTTATAGATACCTGTCAGTGTTCTCAATATCTGTGGAAACCTGCCATAACTGCTGTTGGATATCTGTTGGAGATGACGATGTGTCTTCTAGAATAGGTACTTCGGAACTCTCCTCCACTTTACTGTCTAGAATCTTGGGTGGCACACAGGACTCTTTTCCTTTAAAATATTAAAACAAAGCACATAGCCCTATTACTTACTAATGAAAAGCTATACTCAGATAATATCATTGATGTTTTGGGCTTGCTCTTGGATAGCATAAATGAACAAAACAAGCAGTGAATGCAAACTCCAAATAAGAACTGTTCAGAAAGAAGTGGACCAGACCAGCCTGCTCATCAGAGCGCTGCTGTACAGTTCATGTTACTTCCAAGAAGACAAAGAGGAAGCCCGCAGAGGAATGTACAGAGCTGAGCATTTTGTTCAGTAAACGCGAAAGAGTTTGTGTTGCTGAGAGCAGTTTATATCCTTGCAAGCTTCCTAGGACCAGCTGGTTTCCATTCTTTGCAGTGGCAAGTACAGCCCATGCTATACTACTCTCCTAAATCACAAACTAGTATCCAAGGTATCAGGCTATTAACTTTCTCTTGTCTTACTTTGAAATAGAAATTCTTGGAACTGAAAAACTGTTTCAGCAGGTTCTTTGAACTGTTAAAATTTTGATAAAGTATTTCTTTGTTAAAAATATCAGCTATTCATTGTCTGGATGTCCAAGCAGACCTTACTTACAAGAAATCTTTGCCTAATGTTTTCATTCTCAATAAAACTCCTCAGAAGTCATCTAACTGTATGATTCCCAATAAATGACTTGACATAACAGCTTATCATCTAAAAATGTTGTTATTTATCCTTTTTCTACTGCTTATTTTGGCACCTACTTTGCCTTTGCCAGATCCCTCTGTGAGTCAGGCAAATCCATCAAGTGCTAGATTACCTCCACTAAAAGAAAAATAAAAGGTGAAATGTTTTCTGTTGTTTCCATGAGTTAAATTGTGTCAGTAAAGAACTAAGCATTCTGCAGAACAAGTGGCAGAGGATGGGGATGATGATATGGTCAGAAGCAGTGGAAGGGAGCAACAAGTGAAGGCAAGATGAGGGCGAAGTAACAGAGAAAGAGATCAAGACCCTTCTGGTCGGAACAATCTCATATGTTGACTCAGTTGCTAGTGCAGCAGCAGCCTAAGCCTGCTTCCCACATCGTATTTTTCTTTTGCGTCTATCACTTTTTAACTAACTTTCAAATTATTTTTGGGAACAGCTGCAGCTTATGTTGTTATTTTAAGCTAGAACTTAATATACAGTTTTAACTCTTTGTGTGCTTCGTTATTCACTACTTCTTCTAGTATAAGAAGCCCATAACACAATGCACTGTTACTGGTATCTCATTTACAGGTTTTTTTGTGAAAGAAGGTTGTGCTGGGGGAACTATCTCATTTGTCACTGTTGCCACAGAACATAAGTTGCTGTTGCTAACGCTGAGTGTTAGTTAATTCTGACACTACTTTCTAGTGTTATGTTGATGCTGACTTGACCTTTGGTGACACACCGTCAAGAAAAACAGTCTATACACACATCCTCCCGTGCATCTATAGATGCGAAGGGTGTTTCAGTAGAAACAATAACGATTCTTCCCCCCAGCTCAAGAAGAGAAGCAGAGAAAGTGCATTGTGCTTTTTGCTAGCACAAAGGCAGCTCCTGCGGGTTTAGCAGAATGAGCAGCACAGATTTCCTTTCAACCGAAAGAGCTCTTTACCAGTAATTTTGTTGTATTATGAAGCCTTCCTTGAATTTCAGAGCATCTGCTCAATCACTTGAAAACAGTTAAGAGTCAGCTAATAATAAAGGCTTTGCTTGAATAATGCCTATGACTCAGGCTTAACATTTCCTACTATGTGGCATGCACTGTATGGAAATAAAAGCTCTTTAATCTTCTCATCCTAGTTGGGGGGCAGGATACTTTTTGTACAAACACATTTGCTTAATATAGAGATGCAAACCATAAATTTTACTTTCAATTTAGTCAGTGGAGAGACTTTCACCAATTTCAGCAGAAGTCTGGTCATGCACTCTGCTTGCAGACGTGTCCACAAGCAGTTGTTGTTCTTGCCAGTTGGCCAGGCAGTGACTCTTTTTACTGCTGGTAAAATTTTAATACAACATACACTTGATGTACAATGTGTCTTCTAGTCTCTAATTCATTGTGTCCTTTTATTTAAAGAAGAGGAGATTTGCTCTCAGAGTGAAAGGTTCTTGAATTAAATAATGCTGAAGATCAAGAAGAACAAGAAGAGCTGCCATTTTCCATATTGCTAATAGCAACTTGCTACAGCCACCCTGATATGACAAAAGGGACAGTAATGCTATTAAAGCTATAAGTTAGGGACTGCAGGAGGGCACAGGAGAGTTCCTCACACTTAACATGCTCCAATGCTGCCCTGAAAACTTTACTCTATATCTTTCCCTGACCCAGAGTTTTCATGTGAATCTAGCCAAGTTATCTAAACACAGTAGCTCCTCATAACTATTACTGGCAACATGCTTCTCATTCTCTGGTTGCACAATTTGAAGACTCTGCATTCACAGCTGCAACTGAAACTATTGAGAGATTTCTCTAAGTATGTCGCAATCTTAGATCCTAAATTATCACTCTTTAACTTAACCTCCTTGTTCCTTTTTTTGCAACGAGAAAAAAATGTTACTATCTCACTAGCCAGGGCAGTTCTGAAGAAACTCATCAGTGAATGAATTACCGAGAAAAGTCTGAGGAGCAGAAGGATTCTATGTTTGAACAGAATTATGTGAAATAAACACAACATAAAACACTGAACAATTAAAATACAACACAAACAACTGCCCAAGTATTAGTATGTTTCTCAATATGACAGGACTCTTGGGACGGTGGAGAGTGAGGAAGTAACGAGCAACTTAGTATACACAAAAAGGTTGAATGAATGCCTCTTAGACACATTCATTCTGTCCTTCCCAAATTTTCCAAATGTTTAATTTTGCCATCAGAATGCATTTTCAACAATGAGGTTTTGCGCTTATGTATCTTAGAAATAAATTTTGTTAGGGAGCACTTATCTCAGTTTACTTACTCCATAGCACAGCTGGAAGTATTTAAGGTTGTTGGCCCTACTGTGGCTGTTACATCTCACAGAAATAATGGACTGTCTTATTTTTATAACAAAGGCTATATGACAGTAGTACGCAATCTGAAGAACCATAAATATGCAAGAAATTTTGGTACGCAAAGCGTGATTCACTTAAGTGTAGGAATGTTTGTTCGGCAGCATAGAAAGATAAGGGGAGCTCAGATCAGTGCTGAAAAAGCCAGTGAAAGTAGCAGAGCTCAGTCCTTCAAATAGTAGGGTGGGGATCCATAAAACAGCATCTGTTGCCAGTAGGGAGTGTTGGCTGAATTCCTCTTGGGAAAAAAGCATCAGTGCCAGCTCACTGCCTTAGATTTATCAATTCTGTAGTTTGTTGGATAATGTCTAGTCAAAATACTAGAACCCACATTATTATTTATTAGCTGCATATTGGTGAGAATAGCTTGCATGAATCTCTGCTGGCTCCAAAAGAGAGGACATAATTTGGTAAAATCGCCAGAGAGATATAAAAGGCCCAACAAACTACTTATCCAACAGGTAACAGAGCTAGAAAATGGAAAATATTCCATCCAAATGGAAAATATTACCTTCAAAAATGAGCTGCAAGATGCATCAAGAAATCATATGTAGGGAAAAAAAACAGACACATGCATTTATAAATTTATCAAAGTTAATACATATTGGAAGTGTCCACAATTAATTATTGTAGACAAGGAAAATGAATGGTTTTCAGTGTCACCCAGATGTTGGTGAAAAAATGAAAAAGTAACAGCACAACATACTTCGTAATGGTCAAATTACTGGCTCTTTCATTCCTAGAGATAAACACATGCACTTCTGCCTCTAGTGCAATACTTCTCTCCTTAAATAAAGAATTTTAAGAAGAATGATGCTTGCTCTGCTCCTTGTAAAATAGCCTGTTTTTTGCCAGATTGAAAAGTACAGAATAATGGTTTAGAAGAAGGCATTTAAGTTTAGAAGAGGCCTTGGGAAGTCCTCTGGCTTAGTCCACCCCTGAAAGCAGAGCCAGTGTAGATCAAGTTGTTCATATGAGTTGTGAATGTCTCCAGGATGGAGATTTCACAGCCTCTTGGGTATCTGTTCTGATGTTAAACTTCAGTGTTAAAAATATTTTTTACTATCTAAATGTTATTTCTCTTTATAGTGCCCCAAGGCCTTGTAAATACTATTAAATATTTTAAGTACTTAACATATAAGTGCAACATCTAATTGGCTAAATCAAATTCTGTTTATTCAAATCCCTATGATTATATAATTTTTGTCTGCTACAAACTTTTCTGAAAGAAAGTCACTTTCCAAAATGAAACCTGGAGGCAGGTTACTGTGGTTATCTCTACATGCCTACAGGAAAAGAAGCTACTCCATTTAGCACAGGCACCCCATGAGCTACCATGAGTTTTTTTATGCTGAAATTACAAGCTACTGTATTTCAAATCACTGCAAGACAGGAACTAAGTTGGTTCATATTGTAATGCTATAGCTCATCTTTTTAAATTCTTGTTATCTAATAGTTAGAAGCTTAGTTATATTAATCATATATATTCCATCCACAGGCAGATGGGGCAGATTGCACCCACAGGCACATCTCCGTTATCCAGCCACCTCAGACTACTCTCTCTGCAGTTACACAAGATGCCTTGACAAATGCTGCCAATGCTAGAAAATAGAGTACAATCTGTCTTAAAAAAAACCTCCAAAACTAATTTTGGTAGTTTCTTCTAACTTGAAATATGATCGCTATGTTAATTTAGATTTTTTTCTCTTGATATTCTATAGTTTTCCTTTCGATTTGAGAAAATAACTTAGAAGCTCAATGTAGCTATTACAAATCTCAAATTCTTATTTCCATAATAAAAAGGATCACGGGCTTTAGTTACAGGGGCTAAATGTGAAAAATGCATTTGAGGATGTCTCAGTGTGAGAGGAACATGCCGAAGAAATACTGCTCTTTCTTTACAAAACAAGATTTTTTCTTGTCTTTACGTAGGACATTCTGCTGAGACGGTATCTGGATGGCCCAGTTGAAGACATGTGGCATCACTGAGTAATGAGGCAGCTGAGCAACTTGCTCAGTAAATTATCTGCATTTTGACATCTGCAGATGTGTAATGAAACATGAAACAAATAGAGATGTCATTTTCACTGAAAGAAGGACATCTCATGTTTGTATAAATATACCTTGTAGGATACATTTTGGTGTTGAATCCAGTTTCTAGTTTTATTAAGTTAGACAGCTTTCTAACCCTGAGGTGCTCTTAGTATGTTGCTATTGGTGGACAAATAACAACAGGAATAATAAGTTTATTACTAAAGCACTGCCATTTTGCTCAACTAAACACAGGCCTTCAAATATCTTAACCAACAGATACCTCGGTATGGCATCCATAAAGCAATCCATTTCTGTTGACTTAACCATTTCTTTCCTAGACAGAAACACTTCATACCAATACAGCTATCAGTGCGATCAAAATTGCTCTGCTTACTTCAAAGAATTCTTCAACTTGTACAGTGTCTCCTCTTGTTCATCAGTAGCCACCCAATCAAAAAAGCAAAGCAAAGTGTGGAGGACAACGAAGAATGAGAATTTCTCTACAGATCTCTGGAAGATACAGCTGGAAAGGCAGTGTGATTAAATCAGCTAAAATACTGGAATCACAGTGCTGGAAAAGGAGTACCAGAGTCTGCTCTAACAGAGATCACCTTCCACAACTCTTACGAAGCCCATCTGGGAAACGATGCTTCCCAATCTTCCCAATTACTTGGAATTACATGCTCAGGAATATGAAAAGTGAGGTGAACATTGTTACTACTTCATGTATTCTCACACTTCCTTTGTCAGAGTAGGAGGATTGAATGCTGGGTCTCTAATACAGGTCCGTCCTTTCTCAGAGGGTTGGAGAACTTTTACTGCTCCTGAAGTTTGGTAATGTAGCTGGCAAGTGCAGTGACTTGATCACAGGGTCCATAGAAAGTTTCACTCAGCATATGCAAGTAATTTATGGAGGTGTATAACCTGCTTCTTTCTGACCAGATTTTTCTGGAGAAAATAAAATTCATCTGTCTGGTCAAACCGGCAAGCTACAACTCTTAAACCCTTGGTCCTGCCAAGCCCTAATTCTACTCATAAGGCCCAGTGACAACGGTATTCTCAAAAGGCTGTTACAAAACATTTCTCATGGGGATAACAGGCTTTCTCAAACTTAACCTTTAGGGACAAAATGGTTTCTGTGATAACCTGAACAGAGCAGACTCTTCTGAAGGGAAGAAAAAGAAAACTTTAGTTTGAGTAATAGATATTTAACAGTGGCATAATAAACATGACAAAGGCTTTTAAACGGATTTTAAGTTGTTGGGCAGCCTCTGTTGCTGCTCATGCTCCTTTCTGCCTTCTAGTTTAAACACTGTCCTGCACATGTCCTCTGACTACTGACCCTGACCCAAGTTACTATCTTAATAGAAAGATTCTCCTATGAGGAAAAACATGGAAACAGGGCACTCTGAGTGCAGCTCCCGTAAATCTCATCTAACAAAATAAGCACATTACTGTGTAACCCTGAACTTAAGTATAACATTGCTATCTGCATGAACTGCAATTTTTCAAAATGTTTCATTTTTCAGTAGTTATTCTAATCAAAAGCCTAAGACAGCTTGCTCACTGGAATCTGAATAATGCCAACCTTTGGCTTGGGGCCACTTTTTTTTTTTTTTTTTGTTAAATTCCAGATTTCTGAACTACACTAGTACATTAGTGATACATGCCTGATAGAGACATGCTTATGTGAGAACAATGATAATGCAATAGAAATAGAGATTTTACAGAAGATGAAAAAACTACAGTTGTATAGGTGATTTTAACAGTTTTGCACTCTGCATTTAATGAGTACCTAAGCATGCCACAAACCTCTATTTTTTGGTTAAATCAGCATCTGTACATAGGTCTTAAAATTCAATACCTTTCCGATGAAACTGAAGGGATCCTAGCAGACATATGGACTTGAGCATTTCTGTTGTGTACATTTCTAAGCAACACTGCAACTGGATGTATAATCTACAGATTTCAGGATGAATTTCACCATCTTCTGGGCTGCAATAACAAGAAAAAAAGAATTAGGAATGAGATGAAAAGAACATGAGGCTCATAAAATTTGGTTTCCTACTCTTGCAAGCAGCCACATCATAATTGCTTCATAAACTATGCATATATGATAAACAAGCTGTTTCTACCACACCAGGTTTAAAAACATCTTTTAAGCCTCCAAAAGCTCAAATACTTAGGTTTTCTTTGATAAGACTGTATGGTAAGGCTTTTGTAAAACTTATTTTCTCTTTTCCATATATTTGAGTAAACAGAGTAAATGAATGGCCTGAAAAATCTGAGCTTTGTTATCTTCTTTACCAGCTTTGGAGAAATGTTTTCTGACTGCTTGAAGAATTCTTGTGTCATTCAGTTTCAGATACCATTGGCCCTGGTGCAGCCGCAGAGTGAGGTCTGCACCAGGGTCCCTTCTGCTGTCTCTTTTCAGGCTAGAAATGCTGGATGAGACTTCATCAGCCCCAGTTGACTTTTTTGTTCTTGCAGGTTTCTGTCTGAATTTCTTTTCTTTCTCCTATGTTTAAAATACTGTTTGTGTGATTAGCTAACATGTCACTATGAGAGTGGAGAGAAATTTTACAGAAATTTTCAGAAGAGCTATCTTTCAGGAGTGCCTCAGCAATAACAATTTTTAAAACAAAAAATGAAACCAAGAGTAAACCTAGATCTCCAATTAACTGCATTGAACACCAGAATAAAAAATTTATCCAGATTCAGATTCAAAATTTATCCAGATTCTCATGTTTGGGTTGCAAAACTGACCAATCGATCTTCCTTTCCTAGTTCAGACTGAGCATAAATATATTATTTTCTTGAGTGCTCAAAGAGGAAATTTATTTAAACTGGATTTTATATCAAATAGAGACTCCTTCTTTACTAAATACACTGAACTTAATTTCTAAATGCTATCAATATGAATCTAAAAATATTTCTCAGCAACCTTTCAGATTTCTAGCATATGAATAAAATAAATGAAGCTTTCATAGTAAGAAGTTTGCTAGCATTCTTTACAGGGATTGAACTTCCTATGCTTAAACTGACACTTCTAAAGACCCTCTTGTATACGAAATAAAATTAGACTTGTGGATTTGCTCAAGGGGACCAAAGTAACTTATTTGATAAATTATTTGCAGCAACATTAACCTGGACTATTATGCTCAAATCATTTCTTAATACCAGTCTAGACTGCAGACTTCAGAGACCTTCAGCAGACAACATTTATTCATACCAGTAGAACAGATTCTGTCAGATACCAAAGAAAGAGGCCATTACTTATACTCAGTCAAATGCTGGGTCCAGTCAAAATGTTAGGTCTAGCTCTTTCCTTATGAACCAGATAGTTTGGGGAGTCTCCTTCTCTGGAGATCTTCCAAACCTGCTTGGATGCCACCCTGTGCCACGTGTTCTAGGTGACCCTGTGTGTGCAGGGGGGTTGGACTAGATGATCTCTAGAGGTCCCTTCCAACCTTAAGCATTCTGTCGTTCTGTGGGAACAAAACAAAACTGCATTTAAAAAAAAAATCCTATCAGCTTGTGCTGATATAGTTTTACTGCAGTTCAGTTCAAACAAATACTATGTATTAAAAGCTGTTAATTTCTGTATTTGAGAGTCAGTATTCGTTCAAAGAAAGCAGAGATGGTATGTTGCCTAGAAAGCAAGTATCCTTCTGTTACTGGTATCAGTGACACCAGGGAAGATTAAGTTCAGGCACATCGTGCGGGGTGTGAGGGCCAGCAGACAAGGCCAGCAGAAGACAGACCCTGGTTCATTCCGGGGCTCATGGCAGTCTCAAAGGAATATGTGATGCAAGGACTTGTCATAACTTAACTCCAATGAGGGAGAAACTGAGAGGGAGAAAACTGTTTAAGAGCCACAGTAGTGATAAATTGTGCAATCACAAATGCTTAAACAAGCAAAAATTGCAAAGAAAAAAAAAATAAAGTGAAGGGTGGGTAGGAGTGAGGACTGGGGAAAATCATGGTGGACTTACTAGCAAGAAGCAAAGGAAGCTCAGTCCTGCCTGCCAATCCACTAAGCAGAACTCATCAGAAAGGGAGGAAAAAACTGCAGGCCAAATTGCATTTACTGTGGTGTTACTCAGAACCAGTACAATATGTATAATAATAAACTTGCCAATTGTAAGAGCTTTATTTCCCTTGATTAGACCAGAAACACGTGTATTTCTTTGAAGCCACACCTAGCTTCTACTCTTAACATGAAGTCTGCATCTGTTCAGAAATTATGCCATAGATGATATATTATTTCATGTAATTTAGCATAGAAGCATACAGTGCCGAAGAACTGAAAAGGGGTTTTATTCCCAGTATCTCAAATTTGTCTTTTCAGGTACTTGCTATAATATTTCTTCCTGTTTTCAAAGGCACTGGAGCACTGCAAGTTCCCGCATATTTTTCCTGAAAAATATGAAAGAAACCTGAGAGAAATTTGCTTATTCTGGGTTCATACGAAAATTTGCATTTGCTGGAGATGGATCTGTGTTCAAATATCACATTCTTTTCAAAAGACATGAACATAAACATATGAACAGATTTTCAGTGACTGCACTAGCAGTAGCACAACAGAATAATGAATCCTAGCTAGGGCTGAAGATTATGCTTAAAAGAAGAAACACAGCAAACAGAAACTCATACAAAAATGACTATGGGATAAACCATATTTGGATTTTTAAAAACCATACCTAACTGTAGAGTCCTCAGACACTTAGAAGTTCTACTATGCATATTAAAGTTTTTAATTTTACTTTTTATCTTGAATTCTTCCAAAGTATCTAGTACCAGTTTAGCAAGAGTTAAATCTTAACAGTCTCTACTATAAGATGTTTGCTATTTCTTTCATTTTTAAGCAATCTATACATGATATGAATAGCATAGATCTGTGATCACTTAGCTGATTAGAAATGGACTGTTTTCTGCATAAACAATAACTATAAATTTAGCAGGTTTTTTTTTTGTAAATTCACAGATGGCAAGAAGGTTTTTCATGTAATTCCACTGGTATTAACCAAAGAAGATAAAACAAATACAGCTCGGATTTATATTTAATTTGCCCTTGTATAAATCAGGAAGAGCTCTTCAGAAGTAGACTGGTGTTTTCTACTTCTGAATACTTCATACCAGTATTCAAGACTAACCTCTATTCCTTCATTTTGCATATACCACTCCTAATGCTTTCATACTTTTCTGTAAATGCTTGCTACCAAATTGGATAAATATCAAGAGCAGAATAGGTTTCTGGTTAATTTGTTGCAAGAGGCAGTCTCATGAGCAAATGCAACCTTATAGAGTCCATTTAACCAAATCTATTACAAATAACTAGCCTAATACAGCAGAAACGCAGCACAACAATAGTACTTCTGCAATAGTACTTCAAATTCTAAATTTTGGGTCTGATATACTTGTTTTTATTTCTCTGATAACTGCATTTAAGACTCACAGAATATAAATTTAGATAATACATGACCTCCAGAAATCTTTTACTATCTTCATTTATCCTAACTTTTAGCTTAGAAATGAGTTTTCTTATAGCCCTTAGTGTCATCGACAGCCTTCCATGTACCTTGAGCAGCATTCCACAATGGAGTTGTCTCAGTAAATGGGGATGGAGTTATATCTTTTCCTGCTGCATCTCTCGCTTCCTCCTGAACACTTTGGCAGTAGTTAATTGCTATCCAAACCAATAAAACGATTACAAAAAGACTTCGGAGTGTCGAGGTCTGCTTGCCATATTTTTCCTTCACCTCCAAAATTCAGCTCTTCAAACACATTGCTCACATAATACTGAAACCTCCAGCCTCCGAGCACACACTTAAGCACACTCAGTTCCTGCTCATAGCTTCCAGGATGCCTGCAGTTTGCTTCTAGGCAGGACTTCTCAGTCCTGTGTACGAGCAGCTACACGCCGAGCAGCAGCTCACCAAGCCACTTGTTTCTCCTGCAGGGTGTCACCAGCTAAACGTGCGCAGTGCAAAGCAGAACAGCACAAAAACGTCACCACAGAGGCAGCTATGGCCTTTTCTGCTCGGTTGCTCAGTCACCTGCTCTGCTGCTCAGATGAGCCATGAGGATGATGAGAGCAC
Organism: Tinamus guttatus; assembly: GCF_059628265.1. Classification (NCBI taxonomy): domain Eukaryota; kingdom Metazoa; phylum Chordata; class Aves; order Tinamiformes; family Tinamidae; genus Tinamus; species Tinamus guttatus. Next base: position 483,658 of record NW_028288843.1, read on the forward strand.
TTTCCATCAGATACAGTGATACTGATCTACTTCATACTCTTATACCAGGAAAGCTGCATCTGCCTCTTCTAAAGGGTACCATTCTGTAATCACAAGGACATCACTGACGGCAGCACTGAAGCTTCACTGCGAGAAGATAATTTCCTTAGAGCAGATCTAGATGAAACTGGATTGTTTTTATCCTGTTTCTTCTCTACATTGTTTCAAATGTTATAAATCCTTACATTTTTAGGAGCTGTGGTTTAAAGGAACTACACTTAAAATATTCAATATATTTCTTTCTTTCTAGACATCACTGGAAAAAAAATGGGGGTGTGTACACAGGGCTAAGAAAACCATATGCACCTCATACAGCTATTTCACAAGGAAGGATAAGTGGTGAGATGGGGATACATGTGCTCTAGCAAAATAATAATGTTCATCTGCATGCAGAGTCAACTTTGCAGAACCTTACAGGATTTATTCCAGACTGAATTTCATTAGAAAATTGCAAGCTTTGGTTTTCAAACGGAACCAAGGGAATGGGTTCCACCAGACAAAGGTTTTATGGTTTTGTTTCTAATAACAAATGTGCTGTATAAAAGAAAGCCAGATGGTGAGCTAAGTACTAACAATCAAATTTCTCACCATGAGGTCTGTAGGATTACTTATTTGACCTAGAAACACTTGTTGATGTCTAAGGAAAACTGGCAGATCACTTGCTTCTATTTCCCTCTTTTTCTCTGTCTGTGAAATTATGCTGATAGCAAAATATTGAATATTTTCAAATATGTTACTCCCTCACTAGGAAATTCTACAGTTACCACATGAATACTGTACTACCAGGGTCCATAAAGGAACCCTTGGTCCTGACTCAAAGACGTGAATGCTCCTCAGCCAATGAGGAACTTGCATTACTATGTGAGCCACACTTCTGCAATGAGAGCTCTTCTATCTGCATGTATGGAAAGGAGTTATAGAGAAGATGCTGATCCAGTGATTTAAATTTAAAGCAACTTAAATTACACATTTTATCAGGCTACTATTAAAACTGCAATTATAAAAATTATAAATAAATCTTAAATCTATAATGTGATTATGTAGCTTTCATACTTTGAACAGTAGTAAGATTGATGTTTTTAATTCCTTAAAATCATGTGTTTTTTTAAATCACATGATTTTGTTTAACTGAATATGTTTATAAAGCACTATTAACAGATGGAATTTGTTTTCCTAAGCTGATATTTAAATATTTTTATATTTTCATAAGCTGATATTTAAAATAAACCCCATAGAGGGAGCTGTTACACCAACCATTATCTTTTTTACCTTCTTTAAGGAACAGGGAGTAACGCATCATTTTGGATAATTAGTCTAAGACACAACAGACATGCTAAAATGTGAAAATGGTTATTGCTATTGCTATCGTTCAACTCTATTAAAAAAAATTTAGTCTTTTCCATGCTAGAACATTTGGGAAAGCTAGAATCATATCAGGAGGAAATACACTTTTTAATTCAAGAAATTCTCACTAACCTAAGTATAAATTAACTTATAAATCAGGGGCCATGTATGGTTTGAAGATTAGGTATTCATTTTGAATATGCTGTTTCTTCATTTTTCTGGCTCTCCTCTTCCAGAAATACCTCCACATGAAAACTTATATTATCACTTGTTTTACTGAATTTATCTGCTTTTTTGGTTTGTTTGTTTTTTTTTTTGTTGAAGCTATAAAATTCTTTTGGAAACTTCCAAAATATGACACGATTACTACAGAACTTGTAACTTTGCCTTTAAAATTGATTAATTGAGATGTTCTTTACACAGTGTATAACGATTCTTCCACATTTCTGACCTTATCAAGTGAACAGGTACAAACCAATCACTATGGCTAAAAGGTATTCAAGTACTTTATAGCTTATTTGATTATTGCAGATGCTATTCAGAAAACTCGCTTTTGAAACTATCAGAATTACAGACTGGAATCTTCTAGACTTTGTTTTCCTCAGAAATTAATTTTACTGACAGAATTACCTCAAGCTGTGGACAGAGGAGTAAATTATCATTCCTAACTATAACAAACTATTCCATTAGAGAACAAACTGATTAGAACTACTTGGTAAAATATCTTGAATTTGGATGTGGCACTACTAACATAGGAAATTTTACTCAAACCCAGCCTACTGTATCCAGTATAGTACCCACTGTACTACCCAGCCTGTGCTGTCTGATCTAGGTCACAGCACAACTACCACCATATGGGTGCTAGAAGGAACGGTGCTTCAGGCAAATGTTGCCAGCTGCCACTGGCCGACCACAGGACACTAAATCAGAATACTACTTTGATTTACGACATATCTATCTTTCTGTGTTCAACACACACTCTGAATGTAAATTACATAAGGATTTTTCCTAAAAGACAGTCCATAAAGCACTCATGTCGTCCTAAGACCCGTTATCCGTGCTTGTCATGCACGTTTCTGTTTTTACACATTCCGAAACTAGAAAAACAGAGCAGAAGCAAGGGTAAAATGAGAAACAGTAAGGAACTTTCAATGTCCTCAGGAAAAACGCAAAACACTTTGGTTAATCTAAGGAGTAGTTGAAACTAAATGGAAAAAATCCTACTAGCTCTAGAGCGTTTGGGGTAAGATACATATTTGCCTTAAACTATTGAAAAGATCCATACATTTTCATTAATCCTTTTTTCTTGTAGACCAGAACTGTGACTGCTAAAATCCTTAAATGGAAAATTGAACAGCTGCTGTTCAGAATAAGGAAATATTTGGGATTCTGGATGTATCAACTGCTGCTAGCCATACTTTGAATACGTACCTTCTTCCATTCTGGAGTATTTATCTTTTTAGAATTAAATATCCAAGTGCCTCCATGCAAAAGTCTTCCAAGCAAAAAAGAAATCTTGGTGTACTGTCAGTAGAAGTATTATCACATAGCCCTAGCAGATATTTCACAGATCAAATCCATATGAGTTGTTAAGTTAAAAATCACAGCTGAGAGACTGTGAGAAAACTTGAGCATGTGTCAAAAAGAAAGAAAAAATACATGAGCTTCACGAAACCTTTAAATTTATGTATAGAGAATGAAATTTTTAAAACCATCTGTTGATAAAATGTGTTTGGGAAGCAGCATTTTCACATAAAGTACTTCAGAGTACTTTTATTTTGGATTTTTTACTTCTGCTCTAGTCTCTGCTTTGTGAACTCTCTTATTTTTCTCTCTGAAATGCCATTTCTGTTTGGGGAGCAAAGAAGACTCCACAAAGTCTTCCTTGGGCACCCACATGGTTGCAACTGTCACACTATCCCAAAGTACCCTCATCTCTTTCTTGTTTGTTTTTCTTTTCAGTAAATGCATAAGAGTGGTTAACTTTGCTTCACCATGGTAACAACTCTAGAAATGCTGGAAATAAATGTGAAACAGAGAAGTGTCTTGTTTATACAGCAGCCCCCAATTATTTCCAACTTTTTCCCATGCTGACAAGGAACAACACATTTTCAGCTATCTTGCCATGACAGACAGAGATAAGAATTTGCTCACCCAGTAAATATAAACCCATTTTCTTCCGCTAGAGCAAGGTACTTCCTTCAACAACTCTGAATATATCATTTAATGTGAGATGATAGTATTTGAATTCTTATGCCAAATCTGTTGGCAGGAAATGTTGTCTGTCCAGCAAGCAGTTATAACAAAGATAAGAATAGCAAGGTGAAAATGGAACAAAGAAGAGAAGGGAAGAAGCTGCAGAGAGAGATTGCTCATGTACAAATAACTGAGTATATTATTTCTCTTACAATTAAAAGAAATATAGAAAGTCTAAATGTAGAGCTGCAAATACTCAGGAAAGAAGAAAAGGTACTCAATATTAGGCAGAACTTCAGCCAAATACAACAGTATAAGTTTAATTTTAAAACCTGAATTTAAGCATTATTTAATTTACAACACCGGAATGATTTCTGATTAAGGAATGCTTGTTCAGCTGAGACCTTAACGTTTAGGCAATAGTTTAGAATATATATTAAGAGAACTACAAAGCAATCAGAAAAACTAGAACAAATTTTAGGCACCTTACAAAAAATTCTGACTCTGTGGAATTTTACCTGTGTAAACTTGACAGAACTAACATCTCTCCTGCTTGGAGACCAATCTTGCAAATAGCTGCTGCTGGGAGCAGTTACCCTTTATGGTTTGGTGCCCAACATCTTACTAGAGCAAATCTCCAGGCACCAAAGAGGTAACTATAAATAAGTCATTCCTTAGACGACTCTCCAGGAAGTCTGCCACTTGAAAGAGCAGCACAGAAAACGGATCATAAGAAAAAGATGCAGTTACCTGCATGGTGCTGCACAATTAACTGAGGATCTGCACTTGTTGCTTTCACTGAAGCACAAAAATTATTATTTTTTCTATCAATACAGATAAGCGACTCAGAACATAAAGAACTATTGACAATACTTCGGTTAGGAATATTTCAATCCCAAATTTAAAAGATAATTAAGAAATTACAAGTGAAAAACAGTAAATGCAATTCCAAGTCCCTAGATTATGGTCTTCTTCTGCTACACAACTGCGGTATCTCAGACTCATGTTTCCACTTCCCTGAAGATACATAGATATTTGAAGGAGGAACAGTTTGACATTATACAGTGATCTCCAATTTTTTCATTGATTTTTTATTTGAATTTTAATAAATTTCCCCTCCCTTTTCTATAGATCTTGCTTTGTCAAAACATTTTAGTAATTATTGCTCTTTTTAGTTATTCATCTTTGTACTAATTTACTTCTGTCCTACTCTGTGTGAAAATACTGCTAAAATAGTCTGGACTTAATAAGAACTGAAAAGAGAATCAGAAATACATTTTTAAAGACAATACAATCAGAGCTACATGGAGCCGAGGTGAGCAGAGTGTCTAACTCTAAAAAACTGCAGCAATGTTGTATTTCTAAATCAAACAACATTTAAGAAAAAGACCAGGAAGAAGCACTTCAAACCCATGAGTAATTCTCAGTCATCCACAGCTGTGTTTCAGCACAGATCCATGGAAGAAAATCACTGTCATATGCTGGTGAGACAGATCTCAAATCAATGGATCTAAATGGGACATAAGGGAGCTGTTCTTACTGTCTTTTTTTATAAGAATGGTTCTTTACCAGCTCAACCGCAACTCTAAATTACATCTGTGAAGCTAGGCATGAAGCTTCAGGCTACATTTTTCCAACAGATGTGCTTTTTGCAAAATTCTGCCAAGAAAAATAATTCTTCTCAAGTACGAAAAAGAAACATTTGTTTTGGGATGGTTTAAGACTAATTTTGAATATACATTACCACGATGCCCCTAATTTCTGTAGGCATAGGGTCCTTAGCAAACAAGCAAACAAGCCATGGCACTCCCCATAAATATGGTGGCAAGATAGAGAGAAACATTAGCCCTACTTGAAACGGGGCCAGAAGGCAGACCTCCAAACGGACCTGCTCTCCAATGCCCAACACTCTGCCCGCTAGCTCAGGTGATGGCAGCACATACCTTCCTTCCCTAGACTCACCAAACTGTTCCAGGGCATGTAAGAAAGGCAAAGCTCTTGTGTTCTGCCCTTCCAGGGACACTGTGCCTACCTGGGGTCACCCCTGAGTATGAGGCACAGGCCCCGGCTGCTGGGCTCTTCGAGGAGCCCTCACAAGGGAGGCAGCTGAATGGCAAACCTGTCATCTGCAGGCCTCGAGGGTCCCAGAGGCAGCAGGCCTGCCCTGGACCTGCTGGCATGTGCTGGTGGAGTGCGAGGTGAGAGAAAGGGATGGAAAGGTGACTCTGACAAAGATGATGCTGATCCTGCTTCCATCTCTCACTTCCACTTGTCTGGAAGTCACAGCACCCTTCTAGGAAGTGGTGTGCAACTGCTCGAGAAATTCAGTTGATTCACCTTCAGCTCCGCTTTAAAAGAAAGTGGCAGTTGCCACTGTGTTTTGTGAGGAGTCCACAACTGTCAGTGCATGTTAGGCTCTGAGGATGCTCTGGGAATGCCTGTGGGATCCAGCTCATCCAAGTATGAACAAGGAAGGATGCCTCTTTTCTGCCCCCTGATTAGGTTTAGCCCTAAGAAGTCCTAAAACTCTTCCACTTTTCAAAACTAAGTTATATTGTGTCACTTCAGATGTAGAACTTTTCAGGCTTTTCAGGATTTCTGTCTTAGAGAAAGGGAAAGGGAAGTAAATGATAAATTAATTGCAGTTATGCTTGCCCTTTACTAAATTTACTAATATGAAAGACGTATCTATAAAGTGAGATATTAATACCACGTACCTTTAAGTCCAAAGTGCGTATTAGAGAATATTTTCAAAGATAGAAGTACAAAGGAAAAGTGGAGGTTAGCTATTTTGAGAACTCTAGTTTTAGTAAGTAACCTTGTTTCTCCTTCATTATTTGCTTTATGGGTTTTCTTATTCAAAATTGAGGCATCAGACTTAAATGATTTCTTTTTTTTGCAATTTTAAACTTTGTAAATTGATTTTATCTCAACAACAGAACCCATCTTAACGCAGGTCTGTACAAAGTGGGATACAGGCATAGTGCCTCACACCCAGCACTCCAAGCACTGACTTCATTATTCCTCTCCCCGCCACTAGCAAGGCACTAAGAGGAGGAATATAAGGGCAGTGAGCATGGAGTCAGCTGGGGAAGGTGGACATCTCTATAAACGCTACATGACTGATGTCTAGCCTGGGCAGGGCTCTAGTTGGCTGCTCTATCTGCCGGCATTACTGTAGTTTGATTCACGATTATAAAAATTCTTCTCTGTTGAACTGACTGTTGCTGTGTTTTGTTTCTGCTAAGCTATACCACCTGCCAGGAGCACTTCATTTACCATCTTAAGTTAAGCAGTTGAGACAGTTGAGCAGTTGAGACGACATGCCTGTGGTAATGTAGTTCTCATTAAGTTATAAGCCTGAAGTCTTCTTTCCCTAATTTCTCTTAAATCTTTTAATATGTATCTTAATTTTGCAGCAGACTTTTTTGCTTGCTTGTGCTTGTGCAAAAGCTTTCTAAAGCATTTGCTAGCTTTAGAAAGCTAGCCTGTGTGCTTTAGAAAGCAGACAGTAATTTTAAAATTCTGTCATCGAGAGGAAGTTCATAAACATGTTAATAAACATATAGCCATAAATGGTTGTGAATATTTTTTTAGAACAAGTGACATAACATTGATTAGGTCTGATAAATTACATTCTATTGCTTAAAGAAAACATCTAAAAACTGCTATAGATTGCAGAAGAAAAAAAGAATGCAATCACAACGTGAATTTGAGGTCTACCCCCCTATTTTTTATTGAACTAAGGGGAAGTTACACGTAACAATTGTATTGCAAAAGTAATGGATGGATCCCAGTAAAAAATAAGGAAACTTCTTCGTTTTTTTTTTCTGATAAGAAGATTTATAGTGACTATTGTCACAGTTTGGAAGGCATCAACTATAGCACGTTACTAAGGACCATGTTCAGTTAAGTTTTGGATATCTCCAAAGACGGAGGCTCTACAACCTGTCTAGGCAACCAGTTCCAGTGTTCAACCACTATCACAGTAGAAAACATTTCTCTCTTTAATGTTTAAATGTCATGTCCTTTATTTCAATTTGTGTCCATTGTTTCCCGTGCTGTTGCTGACAAGAGTCTGGCTCCATCTTCCTTTTAGAACTCTCCCTGAGCCTTCCCTTCTTCAGGGTAAACAATCCCAACTCTTTCAGTCTCTCCTCAAATAATAGATGCTACAAGCCCCTAACAGTCTTAGTGGCCTTTTAGTGGACCCATGCTAGCATGTTCACATCTTTCCTGTATTGGGGAGCCCTGAATATATGTGGCCTTACCAGGACTGAGTGGGGAAGGACCATCTCTCTTGATGGCAATACTTAATATTTTAGTGTAGTGTATTTTTGACTCTCTTTGCTGCAAGGGTGCATTTCTGGCTCATGTTCAACTTGATGTCCACCAAGACCTCTTCCAAAACAAATTTTTGGACAAATTTTTTCTTCATCATATTGTTCGAAGTGTTTTTCTTCTCTTTTAGTTTTGCTTTTGAAAAAAAACCACTCACCCTGACTTCTTTTCTTGCTGCTTTAGTCTCTCCAGGTTTGACCATAACATTTACAAAGGTGCTCAACATAATTCCATCAAGAATCTTAATTTCTGGTGCATTTGTACCATAGAAAAAATAATGGAAGGACCAAACCTTATTCACTTTACTCAGAAGATATTCTCATTAAAATCACTATGAATTTTTTGTGTGACTATGGTGAGCTGGAATTGACCTACGGTCCTGAATTGCCAACTCTGAAAGAACATATCATCACCCAGAACTAGAGTACTTCAATTTAACATATTTTTATTTCCAGTCTTAATCCCTAAAAGTCAAGACAGCGTTGGTTTGAGAAAAGAATTCAAGCCTGCATCTGCTCTTTGATAAAATTTCACGCTTTTCTACAAAAAAATATGTAATAGAGTAAATCAAAGAGTGAGTCTACAAGCTATGAAGACCTACTAAATTAGGGATAGAGTTTCAAGTTTTCCTTTTCAATAAACTGAATCTATTTTTCAAATTGAATTGTAAGGATTTAAACACAGCATAGTATAAAGATGTCATTATTCATCCTCAGCATTTTCTGAGTAAAGACCTTAATACTCAGACAAATCCCCAAATCTTCTACTAGAGCTCAGATCTGTCACATACAAATTGTTCATATGCAGCCTTTGGTTCAGGAAACCCTTAAGCTACTTCTTGATGGGAAGTGGCATGCATACTGGGGAAGGCATCGTTTTAGACATCGTCTGTTTTTTAGATACTTTTCTACTAAAGTATCTACTGGCTACTGTCAGATTTGGACTAGATGGTTTAATCCAGTGAAGATTTCTTAAGGTTTTATGTTTCCTTGCTACTTCTTTGTCATTATCTCCTTGCTTTTCTTTCTTTCATTAGTTTTTCAGAGCTAGGGTGGCTCTCATTCCCTCCATTTCTTGGCAGGATTGCCTTTCATGGCTTATCAGTGTATGCTTTTTCTGTAGCTACAACTGCAGCCTTCTGTCTTGTTCATATTGCACCACTGTCCTACTCTCACATCCATTTAAAATTCCTAAAGTGATGTTCCTATGATCAGAGTTTTGGCCTTATGACTCCTATCCTGTTTGGTTCCTGATGCACTACCTCTGTCTCTGCATCTCTGATTCCCTTCTCACAATTCCCAAGTTTTCTTACAGAAGTGTCTTTCCCAGTCTGTCAGCAAATATGTTCTTTCTGTCTAAGCCCTCGCACGTTTCCTCTTTGTTACCTCCCCTGCTGTAGTAGAACCTGCAGGTGTGGAGGGATGTAGGTGCCTGAATGAGTAGTGCAAGAGGCTCAAATGCTCGTGTATTCAAACAGGAAGCATAAAAAGAAAGCTGTCTGCTAATTTTCGAAGGAAGACACTAGCGCAAACAAGATTAATGGATTTAATGTTGTCTGATACAGTGAGGTCGATTTCTCGAAAGAAACTCAAATGTCCCTGCAACAGCTCAGGTCTCTTAGAGACTAACTGAACATTAGTAATGAGCTTAACAAATAGAATGATGATATGTAATGAAATTTTATAGTACAGAAACATAGTTAGCTAATTGTTCTTATTATCTCTGGCTGGGAAAGCAATAGGCAGGGCTCGCTATCCTTTAAGAAGCTTTTGAAGAAGTGGATGGAATTGGTTGTGTTATCCAGAAGCTCACACATGCAGTGCTGCTCATTTGAAACTAAAGGAGAGAAATAAATGGATCTGTGCCATATATTCTGAGTATCAGTGAGACACTACCCTCCTGAATATTTTAATAGTGGAAATGATTTAATGCCATTCCTGTTGCTAAATATTTTTCTTCCTGATACATTCTTTTCTTACCAAATTATCTTCCCATTCTGGATCCTATGCCATATGCATTACCTCACTGTTCCAGATGAGTTTTAGAGTAAACTTCCAAGTCTGTTACTGTCCTCCTCCTGTTTGTTTTTTACCTTGAATCCTTGCTGCACCTCCCTCTCCCATCTTTCCCCACAGACACACTGAGCAAGTTAGCTCGTAGTGCTTCCCTCAGCTGTAGCAGGGTGAGCATGTGAAGCACCTCTTGAAAAATGCCTGTCAAACTAAACAAGCAATTTCCAGAGGGTTTCTAACACCTACCAGTTGTTATGGATATCACATTATTATCACAGTTATTTAAAACAGTTTTAGATTAGCTAAATGTCAATCTCATAACAAATGCATAACCTTCAGGACATCTTTGTGTATATGACAGAGTCCCAACTGTGAAATGATTACTTAAAAAAAACTCTATTTCTAAATGAGCACATATTTGTGATTTCCTTTCCAGAAAAAAAAATCAAGTTTGGTTCTGCTATTTTATGTATAATTTTCTTTTTGAATCTGAAAATGCACACTGCTGCAGTGTTAAGGTTACATATACTAGTTAAAAACTTTTTTTTTTTTTTTAATTCTCACAGACTTTAGAATTTTAAAAGCACATATTTGGTTGGAGGAACCAATCAGAGGTTGTAATATCAACAAAAGAATCTTTGTACAAAATCATATCTAAAAAAGTTGACAGTTTTACAAAGAAAGACCTACCAGTGGTTTTCTTCTTCCCTTTTTTTGTTTGTTTGTTTGTTTATCTTCTCTTGTATTTCTATAGATTTCATATAAAGTAAACTGATGAATGAACTGCAAGGGAGATTGGGAGAGCTGCCAGAACCAACCCATTTGTGTGCCACTGGGAGGAAACTCATGTTGGACAAGGTAGGCCCTCAAAGCTCTGATGAGCTCTGCTCAGAGAGGAGGTGCCTATTTGTGTTAATACAAATGTCCTAATAACCATCCTGTTAAGAACCTGATAATAAACAGACTTTGTACTGGCAGCACGAATTCATTTTTTGTAGGATATCCTGATCTATTATGGACTTAGACACGGTCTTAAGTATGTGATGATACCTTCTGTCACCATTGAAAGAAAAATATGTAAAGTACTACAGTAATGTAAGTCCACCAGAGAATACATTCAAAATTGATATGCTGGGAAGGCTTTGATCCTCATTTCAACACAATTAAATCACCGAATCATAGAATCATAGAATGCTTAAGGTTGGAAGGGACCTCTAGAGATCATCTAGTCCAACCCCCCTGCACACGCAGGGTCACCTAGAGCACGTGGCACAGGACTGCGTCCAAGCGGGTTTGGAAGATCTCCAGAGAAGGAGACCCCACAACCTCTCTGGGCAGCCTGTTCCAGTGCTCCATCACCTTCATTGTTAAGAAAATTTTCCTTAAGTTCCTGTAGAACTTTTGGTATTTCACTTTGTGACCGTTAGTCCTAGTTCTGTCAGCGGCCACCACTGAAAAGAGGCTGGCCCCATCCTTTTCACTCCCTCCCTTGAGGTATTTTTATAGAATTTAAAAATGTTTTCACTGTATATCCTTCTATTCCCCCTACATAATTACACCCGATTAAGTATTTTTTCCTCAAATTATGCTAAGTCTCTAAGGCAACCGCCTTTAAGCAACCAGGTCAGTTAGGTGATACACCCAAAGGTGTACATGGCGGGTTAATGCAAAACCACCTCAATTTAAATACTTAGTAAATGAGCACACAAGTAGTTTTAATTGAACAGAAGACGAATCCTACCCAGAAATTGCCGCCAGTTTCTGGTGGGCCTGGCAGGCCATCTCGCATCCTCGGGTGCGGGTCCTGTGCATTTCCGCGTGGAGAGATGGGCAGGTGACCGAGACATCCCCAATGGAAATGACCAGCTCCCGGTACAAGGCCACCTGCGTATTGAACTCCTGGACCAGCTAAAAAACAGAGACCATTTACTGAGATGAGACGCCAAACTACATCGCTAACAGCAAATAAGCCTGTATAAAAGCAAGTCCAGCCTGGGGCTTGGTTCCTGCTCCTCCAAATTTTACAGCATATGGGATCAAAGTGTCTAAGACCTAGTGGAGGACTTGGACCTTCACACTAGCAGCCTATTCTGTGCCAAGTCCACGTTCATTTGCAGAAAAGTATCATTGCTGCTACATATCTGAAAGCGTTTGAGTTACTAGACCTAAATACTAAGCACACACAAAAAAATCCCAGCTGTTTTTCTGGTTGTGTGAGATAATTTTTTGCTCTCACCAAAGACAAAAATATCTCCAGAAATTATTGCCTTTGCTCCTCCCGCTTCCTGATTAACAGCACATTTAGGGATGGGAATGTAACATTTGCTTTTGCACTGGAGATTTTGCTCATCTGTTTTGTAATGGTTTTGTTTCTGTTCCTGGCCTCTAAACCTGATTTCAGGCTGGAAATTGAGCTGAAGTTACCGTCTGAGAAGAGGTACTATGTTGTCGCTTTCCACTTACTATTCTAGAAAGCATTTTTTCCAATAAAGGGGAAAAAGAACAACAAAGAATAAGCATTTCCACCCGTTCACAGAAATCTTCTCGTATAATATATGCAGAAATGATACTCCTGGATAAATGGTAATCTTACAGGGATGGTAAGATTATTGTTTATCTGACGTGGGACTAAACTATACAAAAAGCTGCACTTGCTGTCTTCTGAAAGAAAGCACGGACTTTTTGCCACTCATAGTGGAACTGGGGTGGCAGGCAAGGAGCATTAGAGCAAGAGGTGCATTTATCTTTGCTTTGCTAATTTGACCTCATTTTCCAAACTGTACAGAAATAGACAAAATTAGCATCCTATAACTCTACAGCCATCATTATCCCTAGGATTTCAATATACACCAGCATACGAGCATGTTAAAAACGTTAGTTTGGCATTTGGGAGCCATAGGTCTAGAAAAAATGAAGTCAAGCCCTTTAATTCTTAGAAATAGGTATAAGCTGCTTCCCCTGCAATATTACAACCTGGGTCTTCATACAGTCCCTCCCCCCCCCCGCACCCCAATTACTCTGTATAACTCAGAAGCAGTATTTGAACCAATTTTTGCCAATGCTTTCTGAAATTTCATTGTAAGAGAAGTGAACAGCCTTTACTGCTTCTGGAGCGGCAAAACAATCCATCCCCAATGCATTCTGGTGCAGCTGCACAAAAAAAATAAAAAAAAAATAAAACACCAAACAAAACCCTAGACGCAATATTTGTACTCTGCTAAATGTGGCCTGCATATCTGTAGCTTTGGAGACTGCATGTAGCCAGTGGAGGAGGAAAAAAAAAAAAAAAAGGAATACATTGTGTCATAGCAGAATAATTCTGCATTAAGAAGAAAAAGAAAATTCGCCCATCCTGCAACTAGTTGAGTGGGGCACCATTTGTGCCCTCTTACCTCATATCCCTCTTTTAAATAGAGGGCACGTTTAAGCACTACGGCATTGCCAAAGACAACAAAATTGGGCCGATCTAGCGGCATCCAGATAGCAAGAGAAAAGCCCCCGCTTTACAGCCTGAGCTGCATCCTAGCAATCCGTCTCCAAGTCGCATTTTATTTCTCAGCAGTGAACTTTTGGATACAAAGAGCAAAGAAATAACCTGCCACTAATGTTTAACTCTCCAAATCTCACTGCCAGTAAGGAGAAAAAAGGGAGGACCGAGTAGGACCCACTTGTTGGAAATATTTATAGCCCTGCTGTGACAGCTCTTAGTTCTTGCTGATCTGCGAGTCGCTGTCGATTCTGAAGTATCACAGCGAGTCTCTGCCAGCGCAATTTGCAGTACAAGAATTTTTAAAAAGCCAGAATTGAGCAGCACGGCAATGTCCAGTGCGTTTCCAACGCTCTGTCAGGGGGGTCGTGCGATCCATTTTATGCAGATAAAAGAGCAGCAACTTCACTCGTTTTGCATTTAGCGCTGGTGAGCGCGCACTGGGGGGGAGCCGGGGTCCGGCCGCCGTGGGGTTTGCACCCCGGTTTGCAGGAGCGTGTCCGGAGCCCGGGCGCAGCCCTGGGCCGCCCTGCAACGCGCGGTCGCCCAATGCCGCGCGCGCGGGTCCCGCTGCGGGACCCTCCGTGGCGAGCAGCCACCCCGGCGCCGCGGCTGCAGCGGGGCCTCCCTGCGCGGGCTGCTCCGCGGGGACGCGATCGCGCGCGGGACGCGGCCGCCTCACCCACCATCTTGCAGTCGTCCAGGGCTCGCTGGCTCTGCGGGGCGCTCTCGGCGGCGCTGCCCGGCGGGCTCTTGCCGCCCTGGAAGATGGAGGCGGCGGCGCGGGGGCGCTTCCTGCGCCCGCTCGCTGCCGCGCTCATGCGCCCGCATCCGCCGCGCGCCCCGCTCCGCGCGGCCGCTCCGCGCGCCGGCAGCCCTGCGCCTGCGGGGGGGCCGCGGCCGCCGGCGGCTGGGGGCTGGCAGCTCCGCTCCCGCGGCGGCGTGTCAGGAACGCCCCGCGGGCGCCATGCCCCGCCGCAGCCGCCGCCGCCGCCGCAGCCGGGGGGGCGCCGAGCGCGGCCCTGCGCGGCGGCGGGCGCGGGTTCCCATGCGGCGCCCGCAGAGCCCGCGCGGCGCCGCGCCCAGGGCGGGCTGCGCGCGGCGGCGCCCGCGCGGGGCGGCAGCGCGCGTGGGGTCCGCGCGCACGCGGGGGTGTCGCGGCCGCCCCCCTGCAGGCGGCAGCGCCCTGCGCGGGGCCTGCCCTGCTCCCCGCGCGGCACCGCGGCCCCCCGGGGATGCGGCTGCTTCAGCCCTGGGCACGGGCGGCACCGCGGCCCGCGGGGACCCTGCGCTGCCCCGCGGGGACCCTCTGCCCTGGCCCAACCTCAGCAGCCCCCAGCTGATGCATCGCCTTTGCGATCGGCAGCCGTGCGCACACAGACCTTCACTACTGCTACCCAGGGACCGCTTTATCTCTTTATAACACTAAAATGAAGATTTTTTTTTTTTTTTTTGTATTTCAGTGTGTGATCTTTTATGCCCATAGCATTGTGGGTGCCAAAGGAAAACCACACATGCATATAGAAACCCTGTCTTTCCCAGAGCCTGTGGACACCACGCTGGGTTTCCTGTGTGCAGCTGCACTGAGCGCTGCTGTAACACGGCCAGCCCGGTGTCCACCTGGGGCCTGGACGCTGCCTGTCTGGTCTGCTCTGAAACCACTCTTAGGCATTTCCTGCTTTTTTCCTGGGAGTGGAAGCTCCGGGATGTGCGATCGCGTTGATGCACACACTGCCACGGCTCTAAGCAAAGCTGAGCAGCTCTTGCAGCGCTGCTCCCGCAGATGTGCTACCCGCTCCGCAGCGCTCGGAGCCACGAGCACTTCCAGGGAGCAATCACTACTTTAAGGGCACCACAGTTTCTTTTTGTGACAAACAATTTTATCACTGAGAGGAAATAAATGCCTCAGTTTGGTGCTGCACAAACACAGGGTTTGAGCTAGGATAGCACATTGCTTCTCTAGACAGACAAAACACTACCTAATGACAGACATAAATACATAACACGTAATACAGGTAAAAAGCAAGATGAATGCCTCTTCTCCTGAAATGATCTATGCAGAACAAAAAGAGCTTATCTTTAAAGGGAAATCAGAATGTACTGCTATGGCACATTAATGTTTTAATTTTGCTGCTATATCATTTCATTCATATATTCTAGTAATCTAAGGTCACTAAGAACTACTGTAATACTGATAATGGAAATAACACTGATAATAATAATAATAAATCTACCAAAGAGTGCAGTGTGTTTGCTTGTACATGACCTATCTTGGCTGAAGACCTAGTCCCTTGAAATTTTTAGTAAAAGGGAGGCAAGCCAGAGCTGGGTTTTGCCTGCTGGCCAACATCTGGGACCATTTGGAAAGCCCAACGATCTGCAGTGTGTTCAGTCCCATTTATTTCAATTTTCAGTACATTTCCATTTGAAAGTGTTACCTGGTAATTTCCCATGTAATTCAGGAGACTTCCTGAATTTTTCCACATTTTTTTTTCCAGCTGACCTCTGAAATAATCTTGGAGCATTTTGGATTTAATGGCACCCCTAAGGTGTCTTGGGAGAAGCAGCAATGACAGGGACAAGGTGCACAGGGATGAAGGAGCAGCCATCGGTTCTGGGCATCTTTCAGTGCCTGAGCTTTTGGGAAAGAGTTGCAAGCTGGACTATTAAATGCTGCCTCGAGGCTGGCAAGAGGAATCAGTTTCAGTCTGAAAGTATATAACCACCACATAGCAACATGCTCACCTGAAAAAAAAGCAAGCATTTATGCTGCAACATTTTTTTTTTCCTAGAAAAAGGGGAGATACAGCTATTCTTCTCCTTGCCTGAGCTAGAGTCCCTGTCACAAACAGCCTCATTTTAACTTTGTCTCCTGGTATTTAATGGACTGCAACAAGCAGGAGCCTTTTCTCCTCCTGCAACATCCTCCAAAGCTGCCAGGGAAGTGACCTTGAAATACATTGACAAGGAGTGTGCCCAGTTATATAATGAAATTCTTAGACAACTCTGGAATGAAATAGAAGGAAATATATAGGCTTTGCTGTAAATTACCTGAACTGTAATTCTGCAAAATTGAACTAAGAAGGACTTTTTGCTTAGGAGTCTCTTTTGTTCAGTTTTGTTGTGATCTTTTTCTCATATGTTTATTTCTCTGGCTCTTCGTTTCTGGCAAGATTTCCCAAAGGTGAATGAAATGCAACATGCCAGATAAATTATGAAAGAGACACTGGTTATCGGAGAAATTTGGGAGGCAAAATGGAGGTGAAAATGCAGGCAAAGAAACAGAGAGAGCAGAACAGGCTATTTCTGCAGAAAGAGGTGCAGGGGGAGAAGAGAAAAGCAAGAAACAGGTACCTGAGGACAACACAAGGTAGTAATTCTGCATGATCTCCTTGGGGCAGAAATAAAGAAGCTTTAAAATTATTTTGAAAGGAAAAGCTTAGCAATAACAAAACAGAGATTTTAGAGAGGACATAAACATTTTTGTATGTCCTGTTGGGTCAGTTCCTGCAAGTTTGCAAGTTTACTAGGAAACAAATGCCCGTGCAACATATTAACGGAGGAGATGCTGAGGAAGAGGTTTCTTTTGCTTTCAAAAATATAATCATTACTGAGCCTGTCTGTGCTTGTCACACTCGGCATGTAGCTCCTGGCTATGGATGGTGTGAAACAACATGCTTGAGCTAGCAAAAATGTCAAAATAGCTTAATCTGTTTCAACTCACATTTTCCCTAAGTGTTGCAACGGCCACTTTGGATATACCCTGGGGGTGCCAAGGAGTATTTTGGTGAATGGTTGCATTCCTAAAATCTGGGAGTGAAGGAGAGGTTAAATCAAAAAATGAGCTATATTCCCACCTTCCCTGTTTCCTTTATGATGTTTGTTTACACATGTAAATGGCATACATAACATGACCTTATATGGGAACAGTTGGGGGAGCACTTCAGGTAGCCAGACAAGTGATTGGTTCAAAATTCTCCAGATTTGGCCACCAAGATGTAGGGTTTGATGACAAGAAAAGTGAAAAAAAAAGAGACCTATATATACAACTAGATATTTTTTATGTTTAGGTCTATGAGAATAAATAATCTAAACATAATATCATTTATAAAATAATGGCTAATGCCATTGGAACTTCTTATTATGAAAAAAAAGCCTTTTCAAAAATAATTAGGATTATAAATTTTTAAATTATAGAAATTAAAAATTACTTATGAAATTATCATTCTGAAAAGAGCAAGACTAAATTTCTCATTATGAAAGCATCAATATGGGTTATTTATGTTTAGCATTAGCATTGTCAAGATAGCAGAGAATGAGTGCAATAAATATATATAAATTTGCCTTAACTTTATTCTTTTTGGCATAAAAACAAACCATAAAAAACATAAAAAACAAAAATGAAAAATAAAAAGGACCATAAAGAAATTCACCTATAAATATGTATAAAATGAGCCAAGATAAACTAAGGTCATAAAGAAAAAAGACTCTTAATAAAGAAAAAATGCTTTTAAGAACTAACAAATGTTGGTTTTATGAGCAACATGGCTATATGATTTAAATTCTGTATTACTAATTCTGTACTACTAATATGTCTCCATTTCTGAAATGACTGCACAGTAAAATATTAGAAAATCGATACATGATTTATAGCAAGGTGAAGATTAAACTCTAAAAGGAGAACATGACAATGAATAAAAGTACAGTAGGAACAGCTATGCAAATGAACACACCATGTATTGCTGAGGAGCTGTAAGACAGGAGTGACAAAACAGAGCTCTAGCCAAATGAATGCTAATGGATTTACTGCCTGTAGATGTAGGAAGGCTTTACTGCTCAGAGAATGCAATCTTTGGCATACACTGTTTTTGCTGACTGCTGATGGATGCTTAGGAGAAATATGTGTTTTCGTGTTTTTGTATAAAATGCCCATGTTGCAATCCTCTATGTATTCTGGAAACATATCCTTAATTCCACACACACACACACAAAAAGAGAAAGATCCTATAATTTCAAATCATCGACTAACGGATAGATACCATACCAAATAATCTTCATCCCCACTACTCCACTTGGGACAAATGCCTGGAGTAAGAGGCCTTCCACTGTATCTCCAAGAACATTTAAAAAGTTACGTGTTTAATTTATAGAAGTGGAATAGATGACAAAATATATAATCTGAGTCCAGGGTTGCTCTGTAGACTCATGTGCTTTTATATTAAGTCTTATACAAAATTCTTGTTTCAATCTGTACGAGAAATGTTTTGCCACAACATCATGAAGTGTCTCTCTCCACAGAGATGTGCAGCAGGTGCTCAAATATGGAAGAGCAAACCACATAACTACAGGTTATCAGGTAAGGGATTCTTCATAGCAGACTGAATGTACAAGTGTATACATTTTTGTTGGAATTGTTATTTTTGTAACATTCCAGTGACTCTGGACAAATATTTTCAGCTTTTAAAAGAAAAATGTTATAAAGGGTCACTGCTGTATCTAATGTAAATGCAGCACAAGAATTATGTTATTACATGGAGCAAAGAAAGCTTTACAGAAGCTCTTAAAGAATTATTCAAACTCTCAGAGTCTCAGGGAAACCCTCCAAGAGTGTTCAAAGCAAACCCAGAGCCAGTGACATAAAGAAAATGTGGAAACTAAATCAGAATGGACATACAGGCTTGATCAATTGATTATAAGATGATGAAAATACATTTCAAAACCAATAAACTCAGTGGAGGCAGCAGCACTCTGAAACCTCTTTTGTGTATCATGTATTTTTGTCATTTGTGAAAATGCCTTTCCTGGCTTCTTTATACCCCCGTGGTTCTGCCTGTAGCTGGTGACAACTATTTGCTAGCTACAGGTTTGAAAGAAAGATAGTAGCCTCACAAAACAAACAGGCTGCAATTTCAGTTATTCTGTTGATGCATATTTCTGTAAAATGATCAGAAAAGATATAGCACTGATTTTTTAAAATTATTATTGCACTTAGAAATTAATGTTCTATTGAAATGAACAGAAATAGATTGCATCTTAGTAAGAGCTATCATCTGGAAATGTTATTCTGCACATTCAATACATTTTCAAATTTACTTATTATTTTAATAACCACATTTTCATATATTTAAAAAATGAGAGCTTAAATCACATAGAAAATGATGTAGTTTGCATATAAGTGTCATTACAGCGCACCACAAACACTGACTTATTCTGCTTTTGGTATGTGGCAAATGCAGCATGCTTCATTTTTGCATGAAAATGCAATATGGGTTGAATCAAATGATCAGTGACCTCTTATGAGGAAGCTTCAGCTGCTGTTCTGCCTTACTGGTTTCCTTAGCTTTGCTGCTGTGAGTAATTCCATTGAAATCATGCCATTTTCAATGGAAACATATACTGCAAGTGTCTAAGTCATGTTTAGAAGGAGTTATCCATCTGCTTTCAAATCTACTAAACTTGTTATTTTAAAAAGAATATAATTTTCAAGTCTTAATTTTTGGAAAAGTAGAAACAGTTTGTACAACTTTCACCGAAAAAAAAGGTATACTTTTTGTTATTCCATTATTTGCTTATAAAAATATTTGAATTATGAAAACTTTGTTACTGTGTCTTTTCACATGGTCAAAATTATCATATAGATAGCTCATATGAAAAAGAAATACAAACAACAGGAAAACATCCTACAGGTGATCAGAGGGGATTGTGTTACTTTTATTCCCAGGAAGCTGTATTTCCAGTGCCTCTGTTTGTCACCCAGCCTCTGCAAAACACAGACCTGGTGGTGGGTGGCAGAGGGAGAGCAAAAGTAGCAGAAAGGGGGGAATCGTTCTGCTAATGCCAAAGCAGCTGATGGCTTCGTCGATCCCCATGGAAGAGTCGTGCTATTGATTTTCACAACCTTGCACTGGCTTTTCTCTGCTCTTGCTAGTATTACCTCCCCTTGTACTAAAGCATGTATTAACCCTGAGTCAGTGCAGGGTTAGGCTATACTATATTTTGATGCAGACTTCTTTTGTAAATCCCTTTTTTTATTGTTGAAGTTTTGTAAATTCCATTCTTTTTCTTCCAATGGGATAATTTAAGATATACCAATGTATCTTTCCATCTGTTTCTATTTTTATGCTGATTTCTAAAGATTAGCTACAATGTGACAATTTAACTTGTAATGCATAGGCAATAATTAACATACATGGCAACTTCTCCTCTCTTTATTCTTTCATCCCTCATTTCTAATAACTGTATTACTGAAAAATTAAGTTACACTACAGATACTCCTGGAAGACAATAATTACTAAATTAGAAATCATTGTAAATCAGTTATTCCGTGATTTCTTTCCCTGGTGTGAATAATTTTCCTGGAGAAAATTAGCATCATTTTGGTCTAGCCATTTTTCGTCTGGATGTGATACAAGAGCACAGTCCTTCCACTTGCAGTTTTTCCAAACAGGTCTGAAAAAAGCCCCGACCTGCGTCACTCTCATTAAGGGCTAACTTGCTGCAAGCATGCAAAGAGGAAAATCATTTCGTAATAGATAAGAATATTGCAAATACGGTAATATGTATATGTGGGGTTCATGTCATTTATTCCACTGGGAGTTTGCATGCTAGTAGCTATATTCTCAATACTGAGGAAGTGTAGCAGTGATTTTATAAAGAGGAAAGTAGGTTTATTATAAAGAACATTGCGACATTCCCACCCTGTCCTTCCCCTTATCGTGGTGCAGAGCTCCCGGGCTGCTGCCTCAGCTCAGAGAGCGTCTCTTGTGCCATCCCTTTGGAGCATGAGAAGGAGGATGTGATTCTCCGCCTGTTTGATGTGGAAGACCCTCGTGCAGGATAATGCTGAGCATTTTCCTTAGCATCTGCTCCTCTTTGCTTTAGGCCTGTCTCCCCTCCTATCTGCCAAGACCCTAAGAAAGAAAAACAAGCTGTTTCCTGTTACGATTCTGTTTTTAAATGTAAAACCTGCTTACCATAATTTCATACATTTCAGTTGCAGCAATATTATAGAAAAAGACAAGAACTCTCAGTCATAATTTTCAAAGCTGGTGTAGATCCAAAGGGCTGGTTTCTGTTGTGTGGTTTTTGCTTTATTTTGTGTTTTCGAGCAGGGCAATTTAATTTCCAGACTCTCCCAGCAAACAAAAAGCTGTAGTTGTTCCAAAGGAATGTGGGCACTTTGGGGAATTGGGGTGTTTGTGACATGAGCAATGCAAGGATAATAATAGGAATCTTCATTTATGTTTTTTCTGACTTTTGAATATTACATTTTTTTTTAATGGAAATTATTGGAAAAGGTTTGAGGATGATGGCGTTTGTTGATAAAATTCTAAGGAGGTTGACTGAAAGGAGCCTTCTGAGAAAACCTGAAACTGATTAAATTAGGATACTAACATGTTAGAATATGAAAACCACCACAAAAAGCTAATAGTCACTCATATGAAAGCAAATGAAAACAAATTTCTCTTGCCATTCGAGGATGGGAGAATGACCAACCAGGATTTTCAGCTCCATATTTTATCATTTGTGTGACTGCGCAGACTCTAGTTAGCTGATGGTTGCTTTTATTTTGTGTCTTTCTACCTGTGCAGAAGTCTGGTGGCAATCCTCAGCGTGGGGTGCTGGTGGCTGGATGCTGTCCCAGGGGGGTAATTTTATCTTTTAAAAGTTATCGGATAGTAGATGGGAAGTTTCATAAATAGAGTAAGTCCTTGGGACTGTGGTGGTAGCTTTAGTGCTTGGACGCAGGTAAACATCAGGATGAAAGTTTGGGCTGGCAGCTTTTGTCTAATTCTTTCTTTCTTTCTGCTTCGTAGACAAGAGAAACAAGAAAAAAAACCCTTTTCTAATAATGCTAACTTGGGCTTTGTATGATAGTGACATGAAATAAGTTGCTTTGTAAGATTCAAAAAGAGGATTTAACAAGATTACAAATCCTGAAAAGGTTTGGGGAAATGTTTGGGAGACCGTTCACCAAGACCAATAAAAAAAACAAAGCAGCTTAAGTCTTAATAAATCTTAAATTGAGAAAGGATAGAGCGTGTAGGAGGATCTGCAGAAAAATATGGTACCTCCTTGTCTTGAAACGTTTTTAAAATCTCTCATGAAGCTGTTTTGCTGCCAATAAACAGCTAAAGATTGGAGAATGTATGATGACTCTCCTAAAAATATAGGACTGAATTATAATTTAAAATCAACCACTTATATCTTTGCCTTTAATGTTTGATGAATTTGCATTTTCTTCATTTTCTTGTTTCTATTCTTTTTAGTTTTTTATTTTGTTTCTTTGCATTAAGTCCTTCATGGTTTATGTCTTTTTTTTTAATTCTTATAAGAATGAAACAACTTCCGAAAGAAATCATGTTAAGATTATAATGTGAGAAGTTTTACTATAATTAAATAAAATATCCAGTTTTATAAGCAGACATGAACTGCCTCCTGGTATATCCTGGCAAATGGTACACTTACAGAGCAAGATTCATGCTCCTGCCTTTGATATCCAAGTATAACTAGAGGTCACAGAGGAAATCATATTCTATTTATACAGAGAGAGCATACGTTCTGGAGATGTACTGTGGATTAGTATATAGCTCTATCCTATTTCTTCGCCTTCTCACTGGAATGTACAAAATTGTTTGACCCAGCATCCCAAGAAATAATCAAGGGGTTACTTTTAATATGGAATATTGAATGGGGTTCAGCAGGGTCCATCTCTGCTCAGTGTTTGCTGCAATCACTCAGATAATCATATTGGGGAAATAATTATTAAGATAGCAGATGATGTGAAGGGATTGCTGCTGAAATTTAGATAAATATGATTTAAAGATTTTTAGATAAATTGTGATCCTGGTAAATCAAGAATGTCATCTTTAAAAATGTTATGAAGGAAGTTGTATGTGTGAGATAGATACTGCCCTTGGCAGAATTAATCATCTGCTGTATAAACAGAAAATCCGGGTAGATAAAGTTCTGCAGAACAACCTTGGATGTTGGAATTGGAAAGATTCCTACCAGCCTCGTAAGAAATACTCATAATATTCCTAGAGAAGGTTAAAACTGCTTTTTCAACCTTCCCCAGGCTGCTGAAATGGTCAGCTGCTTCATGGAAGGTTATTTTTCATCTTTAGAGACAGTATTTTCTTCCACTACCTTTACCTTTGCTTCAGCATCTGTTCTGCTTTTTAGATCCAGCACTGTCGAAAGCTACATTTCCTAACAATCAATTACTGGAAATGCTATTCTCAGCAGAGCACCAGTAAAGTGATTTAATGGCAATAACATTAGAACTGATTAAATATTCCAGTAATTTGTGCTTACTTTAAAGATTAGGGTAATGAAGATGTGTGGAAGAAAGGAGAGCAAAGGAAGAGAAGAGACACCTATACTAGCCTGTAGAAACAGGACAGGAAAAGCTGTATTTCAACAGAGAGTACTTATGAATGATGAGACAGTGAAGTGGAAGGGGATAAAAGAACTGATATCTGCGAGTGATGGTCAGAATGAGAAAATGCAAAAGGTAATGGGATACAGCAAAAGAACAGGTCCACATTTTACCTTTAAACATTTTTTTTTCTTCCATTTCTATTCATAGGACACCTACAATTGACATTCAGAAAAAGAATGAAGTGTTCTGAGCACTCCTTCTGTTCTGTCTGTAAATATTTTGGCTTATTTTGAGGAAATGCCAAACTTGCAAACCTAGCTAAATCTACAGGGCACAGGAGCTACAAGGATGGGTGAGGAGCAGCAAGAACATGTCAGTTGGGCTGATTTTTTTTTTCTTGTAGATTAACAAATCTACAGATTTACAAATTATAAATTTAACAAATTACAGATTTAAGAAGGTTTGATTCTCTGAATCTGCTTATAATTTTTAGTGGACACTGCTTAAAGGTGTCAGGTTTAAGTGCAAAGACTAAAAGAGAAGTTGTGATGCCTGTTTTAAATGCCTCAGAGGTATGTTTTCCATTGTTTGGTAAGTAAACATGCGGTCAGTTGCATTTCTTAATTCCTGTGATTTGGTTGGTTTATTCCCCGTTGCGTAGGCTCATCTCCAGCTTTTTCGCTATAAGTTGTCGTAGATGGGATCTTACAGGTTTACCTTTAATAAACGCTGCGGCCTGTCACCCCGCCTGCGCTGCTGGTGCGAGGTGTGGGAAGGGACGTCTCGGATGCGGTGGCTGCGCATCGCTCCGCACGCCGCCGTCCCGGCAGCACAAGCACCGTCCCCTCGGCGCAAACCACGCGGGGCTTGTGCAGAGCACGGCTGCACGCGCGCGCCGTCTTCCGTGGGAGCGAAGGAAGAGACAAAGCTCGCCTCCAAAACTGCACAAATAAAAGGAAAATCAAACCATAGGTGTATGGGGCCAGAGCATAAAACCACCAATCAGCCATAACATCTTTAAAAATGGAGAAAAATTCTCAAATTCAGGTGCTGCTTGCAGCAGCTGTGTGAAAACTTGGTTTCAAAGGTGCACTAAACACAAAAACGTGAAGGCAGAATTCTTTGTTTGGCCTATAATCTGCCTAAAAATTAAGAGGCAAGCAACAAAAAGTGTGCTTATGGACGGGAATGCTGTTTAATAAACAGGATAATAGACTCTTCTGTTGGAACAGACTTTGCTTTTGATGTGGGCAGCAAGTGTTCAAACTCCAAAGAAAGATAATGACAAATCATCTCGGAACTAGGAGACAACAAAGCTGGTTACTGAAAAGAGCATTGAAGTGTAGATTTCTACTGAAACATAGATTATATTGGAGTAGCTAATGATGTACCTGCAAAACCTAATGCGGAAGAAGCAGAGCTTATAATTGCTATGACATACTTGAAGTGACTTAATGCCTGAGACCTGCACAGAATAGCCTTGGAGTAGCACTGGACCTGAAATTTTGTATTTTATCCAGTTTGAACCTAAAAACATTACTACATCTACACAGTATTGGGAAGCTCATGGTAAGAAACCCTCGGTAACCCTCTGTCTCTTTACTACTGAATTATTAGGAGAATTAATTTGTTTTCAGATCCATGAAAATAAATGTTGCCTATATAGGTTTAAAGAAGGTATCTGAATTAATTAGTCCCTTAAATATCTACTTATTCAGCAGTTAAAAGCAATGCTTGTACCTGACTGGGTGAAAGACTGCAGCATTCTGTAATGTTCTTTTTTGTAGATGCTGGCACTTTCAAATTGAAATATCACTGCCCGTAATGACAAATGTCCTTTACTATTACAGGTATTTGTTAGTAATACTGCTGTGGCACTATGGTCCCTAGAATTTACAATTTAAATGCCTTATTTAGTTATCATTCAACTTGAGTTGTGTAGTACATTCACACTATATATAAAATATTTCTGACAAATTATTAAACTCTAATAAGTTATTTCCTCTGATATACACACTTATACCACTGAAATCTGCCAATCACTGTATTCTGTAGATTTCTGTATCCTTGGCTGTTTGTAGCTGTCTCTGCCATAGTGTAGTAGTGCATCTCCTGTACTCAGTATTCCTGAGGGGACTTTGGGGATCACAAGTTAATTTTAATTAGGTCATCTGAATCCAAAAGAGACATTAAAAACTAGCACACATTATAGTAAAACATTTATGACTGTTAAGAGGTCGACACTGACGTTTGATTGTAATCCCTGATCACTTAACTTTCCCTAACAACAGGTTTCTATTGCTGGTCACAGGTATCAGCAGTAAGTGCAGATGAATTTGATTTGAATATGATATTGTGAATATAGGTAACTCAGAGAATAGCTAAGAAAATTCCTAAGGAAGCGCGAGTGACTGAAGATGGCTCCAAAACTGAATATCAGCAGCAAGCTGCAACCTATTAATTTGATCTACATGGTTATGGACTCTTTCCATATATGCTAAAATTCTAGCTAAATTCTTCTCATCTTCTGGGATTTGGCACAATTTTAAAGCCTTTTTAAAGCTCTTTACCTTTCCATTTGTAAACATAACACAGCATACACACATAGAAAGGTCTGACTTTTCGAAGCTCACAAATAAAATCCCAGTTATCTGTAGCTTTTGAGAAGCAGTTTCCTGCATGTGAACATACTCCTGTTTTTCAGTCACCTGCAGAGAGTAATCTCCTGTCACCCAGTCAAGCCTTCTGTCTAAGGACAAGGTTGTCTGGAACTCTGCAAAATTAGCTTTTTTAATATCTCAGAGCTGTTCTCAGTCAGTTCTGCTGTCCGCTGTAACTAGAATGTGTAATTTATTTGTATATGCTATAGTAAGAAGAAATACTAGACTGGAATTCCATCTGCTTAGATGTATTCTATAGCTTTGCTGGAATTGTTAGCTGCTCTTAAGTATATGTATGTATAGACAGAGAATAGAAGCTAGGTGGATTTGGAAATACTGGTATAACCGAGGCCAAAGCAAATTATTTTGGCAATCTGTTCAGATTTATGGGATTGATGTGATAACACACCATTTCATATCCTTCTTTTTCTACTTCAAAATATAAAACCATTTATAAAACACCCTTTTGAGCATTAAGGAAATATCTGTTGCAAATAAGTAAAATGTGCTTTTTAAAAACTTTTCCTTAAAAGTCATTCACCCAGTTGACAAAGAATTAGATGATTGAATGACCACTGTAAGAGCAGAAAGCAACCTGAGAAATCTGAGAGCCAGTGCAATACTAGAAGCTACTCGTGCTGATGCAGCTTAATTCAGGTCATCATTTAGAGCATATTGTTAATGGTATAAGATGTCTCAACTATTTTAATATTTAAACCTAGAAATATGTCTTAATTTTTAAGTTTGAAGTAGTCCTTCCAAGATATTTGAGTAAGAACAAATCAAGAAATCTGGAATTTGTAACACAAGAGCAATGGAAGCATTCCAAGTTAGTTTAGAGAAAAAAATAAATAAAAAAGAGCCTCTGAAGAAATCATAAAGATAAAAACAGCAAAAATTTCAAAGAGTAAAGATTAATGTTGGATATATCACAGAATATACTGAAAATATCAACATGTTAAATGTAAGCTAAGCATATACGATTTACTGTTTTATGAACCTAACTGCTTGGGGTTATGTTTGAACTACATACTTGTGCATGTATAAGTACACATAGTCTTAGAAAAAAAAAGATATTTATAACTTAGATTGTTACAGAAACTCCTTTTAATACATCACTTAAAAGGTCTGTTTTTCCTTATTCTGGCTCATGTCCTTGTGTGGGTGTGTTGTTTGTTTTCTTTCTTTTTTTTTTTTTAGAGGTGGGGAGTCTTAAAATATACGGCATCCAAGGCAGGAATCAAGCCTATTGTGTTTGAAGGCTAAGAGTAAAGAATAATACTTAAAGTACAGTGGTACTTTAAGAAGATAAACTATCTTGGGTGAAATCCTAGTCGTAGTCTCAAAGGCAGCATATTTTTATAGTTAATTCCACTCCCCAACCAAATAAGAACCAACTTGAGAATACATTTTTCTTCACACTTATAAAATCTTCATCATGCTAAATCTGCAGAGCAATTGGTTTTGCCAAATATATTTTAAATCAAAATGCTATAGAACTGTTTTAAAAAAGAAAATGCCTACAAAAATCTACAAGTACAGTCAGTTTTGTTGTGGTTGCACTCTCTGTTTTCCTATCATTATTTTCCTAGCTAATAATTATTACTGTTTTTAAAAAATATTTTTATCTGGTGTCCAAATGGCTTTAGTTTTATATTGGTTATATTATTATTTTATGAGGAAAAGGACTAATCATGGAATTAGGCTTTTCCATCCACCCATGTATGTGATATTTAAAACATCTATAGCAGTAATTAAATCAGCATACTTGCTTAATTTTCTAAAGATTATTCACCATGCAATGGTAAATATGTATGCAAATCTTTGCAGCATTGACTGCAGTATTGCAGTTATTTAGATAATTTTTGCATACGTCCTTTCTTATTTACATACCTTACCTCAAATCTTCAAACTTTAAAACAAGCAAATGTATTATCAAATGTTTATGGGGAAAAAACCAAAAACAAAACAAAACAAAAAAAAACCCCCACATGATCCTACAGGAAATATCTGGTTATGACTGAATACCTATATGTATATGACAATATTAGTTGTCCCAGAAAGTTAAAACTTTTCACAGTTTCAATTAATGCTGATTGATAATGGTGTCAGAAGCCATGTGCCTGGTTCTTTACAATGCATGATGACTGGTTGTTTACAAAACTCATTCCTCATATTATTCTTAAATGATGCCAGTTTAAAATGGGCAGAAATATGCCACATAAAGTGTTTGTTTTCTGTACAAAATAAATGGAGTACTTATGTGAGAAATATTTATTTTTTATCTTGAAAAAAAAAAGTCTTCAAAAGACTTCATATCGTGGGATATTGAGTAATAAATTTGTCATTTAGCTTGATTTTCCAAATGATAGTCACATATTGAAGTCACATATGAACTGACGTATTCATTAGTTAGCACTGAAATAACAGGTCATGATTTAACACGTAGTCCAGATTTTCCATTCAGCAAGGCAAGTGACCACAACTATGTCAGAATAACCAGATACCTTTCCTTTTTTTTAGTGTCTTAATGTACATGATAAGTTCTGGCCCAAGTTCTGGGATGTTGGCAAGATTCCTAACAGCTGCAGCCACCAATACTCTTATATTATAGGCTATTTGGTGAAAGTATGATCTTATTAATCTTATTTTAAGTTTGTGTTGAGCAATGTCTGGCTTGCTCTGAGTTTAGCTTTTACTGCATTGTTCCAAATGGTTCATTAATTTGATTTATTCCTGTGTTATTCAGCATTTGTCTTCTTAACTTCCATATTTCCTCAAGTAGCAATAGTAGAATTTGGATTTGATCCCAGATGCAGAATGAGGGCACAGAATTCTAATTCTACATATTCAAGGACAGTATCTAGAGTAAAACAGGCTCTACCTACTTGACATTAAGGATGAATTGGCTAATTTGATATATTTACATACCATTTCAGAGAATTCTTCATACCCATGAAGCATCATTTCCATAAAATACAGTCTTATGGTGACTACTAAATTATGGGAGTACACTGGTTTATGATTCAATTCCTTTCCCTTTTGCCCTCATCAGTTTTCAAATGCTTCCTCTTCTTGCCATTCCTATCCATCTTAATTCTAATTAATATTCCTGCCATACTGCAGAAGACAGAGATATCAAGTTTGTTTTTTAAACCATCTTAGTTTTCTACTAAACTTCATGTATGCAAATACTATTTTTACATGTTCAAATCAAGGACAGCTATTTGTAACCACAATCCTTCCATCCTATTTGTACGCAAAATGCACATGTTCAGTCTGTAAGTTATTTAATAAGGTGGCTCAAAGCAATTTCTAACTATTTTTCCAACAAAATAAAATAAAATACTTGTAATAAAATTCATAAATTCTTCTGCAACCTCATAGTTCAAAACTATGGCATTTATGTATGAACATGTTTGTTAGATAAATATTATTACTCCGATTTTTCAGGAAAAGAATTCAGAGATGCAGCAATATAGAAAAGTCCCAGATGTTTGGGAAAGAAGCTACACACTTTCCGCAGCTGTATTAATCATTTGAATCCATTGGAGTCGTTCATGGCTTCACAAATGTCTTTCCGAATGAGCTGGATTACCCTCTGAAATCTGCATTACCAATAGGTAATTTAAAATAGGAAGCTCCAACAAGTTCCTATCGTTACACTGGTTTTGGGAATTTGGTCATTATAAACAGGACATTTTCTCTTTACTCTTCTCCTGTCTCATACAATGTTTTATGGAGGTAAAAGCTATATTTTCTGAACAACAATTGCTCAGTATTGTTGTTAGAACTGTCATTTATGGGATTTATGAGAAGGTGTCCTGATGCTTCCTGGCACTGTCGCTGTCTTTCTTTGCCTTTTGTAAGCATCAGAACTGATGTCTGCAGAGAACAGAGCGATTCTGGCTCTTCATCTTCTCCAGGCGCCACTTGCAGAAGTTGGGTTGCATTCAGTTTTGCACGGTTACAGAAATTGGAGGTAATCTAAAATAAGCCAGGAAAATGACAACTACATAATATTTTATCTCTTTTTGTTGTAAGGGTCAAGAATTAAAATACAAATTGAAAGGTGTTAAGTCATCCAATTCTGACTGATTTCACTGAGTAAGTGAAAATATGGCACCAATACCTTTAAAGTTAGCTAAAACTATCTTGTTTTTGGAAGATGCTCTATTTAGCTATTGTGTGCTTGAGATTTATGTGGAATGTATGGATTTTAACACTGATTTATTTGGATAGATCTGAAAAATCCTACCTGAGATTTTATTCTTTAGAGCCACAACTGTGGCCCTTCAGTTTTTGTCAGTGATACTTAAACAAAGCTGTATGTTTTAGAGCACTGTTCACTTGTCCAAAGGGAGTTCAAGTGATTCTCATACAACTTAAAGGTCTTCTTTATAAGACACTCTTGCTGTCTATTCATATCCCTTACAGGCTGAAAAATATTCTTATTTATGTAGCAGTAAACTCATCCTTCTGATACAAGTTTGAAATATGGAAGAAAGGTTTGGGCAGGTTTGGATAGTAAAATCCTTTTACTAATCCAGAAAGCAATTTACCTTTGGTCAAGGACATGTAAAACACTGAAGAAGTAAGGCATTGCCCTTTGACGTCTACAGTTTTGCACTGTTCTTAAAAGAACAATTTATGGCACATTCTAATATTTGCTATCTTGCATCTTGTTCAATTTTCCCTGTACCCAAAACAACGTGAATAAAATACTTTATTTGTACCATATAACTCACCTTGCAAACTTTGAATGACAGCTCACTTCTTAGAAAACTGCATTGCTTCACAGATGGGAAATTCAGAACATTTTTTTTAAACCAACAGTACTGAGCTACAGAGAAATCACTTTGTAGTAGATGCAGTGTCAAAAATGTTTTAATCTTTTCCAGAAAAGGAAATCTACCTGACATTCTGGGCTAAGCAGAGGTTTCAATGTATTTCTTTTAATCCTAAGAATCATGTGAAAAGTGAAAATAGAGTTATGAAAATGGTATTAACTAAATTATATGAGCAGATCGTATGTTCCTATGATCTGTGCTAAAAAGCACACACACACACACACACACAAGTGTTTCAAAGCCTTCCATTTGAATTTTGCAAAAGTAATTTATAACCTTATGTCCCAAAGGGTCTCAGAAATTTGCTCAGAAGCAGGCAGGTCTTGTTTGAGAAGCTGGGAAGGAAATTGGGTCAAAGCCACAGACCAAATGCTATTAGCTTTTCAGACTGTAGAGTTTGAGACAATCTGTGTAATTTCTGCTGAAAGTTGATGTCTTAAATTTTAGTGAGAAACAGAGATTCCTTCTTTGCCTTCTAAGCCTGTTCTTCACTTTTCTCCCTTAGGCCACTGGCTGCACTTTAGCTCCTTACAGTCATGGGAATTGCGCTATTCTCATTTTCCTTTATTTTGAAAAGCTAATAAAAAAAAAATCCATCCCTCCGGGCCACTACCTAGCACAATCATCTCCCAGTGGCTAATCAGACTGGTCTCGATGATGCCTTTGTTATCTTCCTTATTGATCCCATTGAAAGAGGCATGTTGGGTGCAAGAAACAGGCACACAGTTCACACTCTGTCCGTAGTTTGCCTACACACACAGCACACACAGCCCCAGTTTGCCTTATAAGCAGCAATACAGTAGTCAACCAGGGCTCTTTTTCCTCAATGATTGAAAATAAATTTTCCTATTTTTAGCTGATGTTCCTTCTTTCCTCCTCTTGTCTTATTATTTAATTTTTGCTCCGACTTTATTCTATCAGAATAGTAGATTATCGGATTAACTTTGTACAACATATGGACTAGTTTTAGTCTGTGAATGTTTAATCTTTTAAAAGCTCTTGAGCACTTCAAGTTCATGTGCATTCTCTGTGTTAGCTTTAGTGTGTATACAGTTCTCTGCAGCAGCCACATGGGACAACTGCGTCATGCAGTAACAGGGTTTCTGAAGGGAAAATGAGTAGGAGATATCATGACCACTGCTAAGACCTTCTTTCAGCCTGGGGATTTGGGGGCCATATGTTAAGACAGCATTGTATGCACTAGGAATGTAAGAAATCTCTCTCTAGCATGAAGCTAGAGATCTGTGATCATCTGTGATGATGTTTAGCCTCAGCTCATCCGGATGAGATTGAAAGAAAAGATCTGGTGATGAAGTCTTCTTCATCCCACAAAAACTTCTCAAACACCTGGTTATTCCACGTTCATATTCTCTGTAAGCTGGTGACCCACTGCCTGCATTTCACTGGGCAGTCTGTAAATGCTGTTTCTTGGATTCTGACATAGTTTCAAGGCGTTAAAGGACAGGGCCTCACTCCAACTACCAACTGTACGTAAAAGACAGTGACAGGAAACTCTGTAGTTAGAGTAACCTATCAGAACTCTAGATTTTAAGTAAAAAACATCGTTTTAAAATGTTTGTTAAGTATACCACAGTCATGCCACAGTAATATAAACATTTAAGTTGCTTAAATAACTAGTAGTTAATATAATTATTTTTATTCTAGTATTTTCTAATATGTACCTATATTACTTTATTTATTTTTTGACTTTGCTGCCTTTGAAGCAAGCACATATAAAAGAACATCAGTAATTGCAGAGCCTGCTATAGAAGGAAGCACTTGTCATGTTTCCCAGAAAATGAGGGAACACTTGTGGCAATTCAGAATGGCAGGAGAGGAGGCTTTGCACATGTTCAGTGCAGAGATCAGCAGAGGCTGCAACAGTTCGGACTGTGGCTGCCAGGAACGATGTGAAGGCCAACACAGTATCTAAAAACGGCATCTCCTCTAATGTGGTAATATCAAACATCCATCTCTTAACACCAGTTCAGCCAAATTATGTCAGTTAGTTTGCTTTTTCACTAGAATAAACATTTATTTGAAATAAGTACTGAACATTTTTTTTTTAAAAATTCATTGATATCTGACAAGGTAATTTTTTTTTATTATTCTTTAAAAAGTAACTTGAGAGACCAACATTCATATAGTTAGTACTTAGCTTTTTGCTGGCCTTGTAAAGTAACTAATACGATCATAACAATACTTACATAGGTTTAACCTTGCTTACATAGAAGTTTGTACAATTGGCATAAATAGACATTCAATTAGACTGTCATAGGAGGGTAAAGTATTTCAACAAATATTTTCCCTTGTGACTCTATTTAGAGGGAAAGAGAAGTATTTTCAGCATTTTAATCAGGGGTTTTCTTTTGATATGCTATGGTTTCTATGCGTTTGTACCATAATTCTACATTCTTCCTATATAAGAACAGTGCTTTTGCCACTAAACTGTTATGTAGAGTTAGATTTCTGTGATGAGTGAAAAATATCTTTATTATTATATGTAATAGATATTGCTAGTTTATGGGGAGTGGCTCCTCGGGTAGAGGCTCCGGGCCTGCCTCATTCGGGGAAGAAAGGAGAAACGCTCGGAGAGCGGCAGCCGCTGAATTCCCACTTTTCCGCAGCAGTCACCTGGAGCCTGTTGTTGTGGCCGGATCGTGCAGTCGCTGGGCCCTGCTCCCTGCCATCTGCGCGTGTGCCCAGTGCCAAGCACACCTGCACGTGGCCGGCCTCGCCGGCCCTGCTCCATGCAAGGAATTCTGCACTGGGGAGGGAAAGGATCGCAGCAATGCCAGGAGCAGGGGGAGGCGGGGATACAGGAAAAGGGCTACTGAGAGGGCAGATTCGTCCCTTACGGCCTGTACAAATAGGAAAGAAACAGATTTTTGAGTTTAATGTGGGTTTTACTCAGTTAGGAATACTATTTCTGTTTTCGCCTAGTTATTTCTAAAACCTGCATTCTGAACACAAAGAGTTAATTCTACCACCTATTTTCATTAATTCCTTATAAAACTGGAATTGGCCAATTCACTATGGCATAAGGAACAAGAAACAGCGAGTAATCTGAAGAGAAGCAAATGTTAATCCATGAAAACACAATGAAATGAAATAGGCCAGAGGCCAACAGGAATTCTTTCCATGCTTGCTTCAAAGTACCTGAATTTGAGGGCCTCTGTGTGATGAGTACCGTCTTTAGAAATAAAGGAAAGGTAGGACTTTGCAAAGGAGGGTGGCAATGGAAGTGGGCCAGAGGTTTTATTTAGAATTGGCTCGCTAGGTGCATAAAGTGAAATGTTAAGGTCATCCACACAAGAATTTACAGAAAAGTATTCTTACAGAATAATATAGGACTGCGTGAATACTGTGCCAGTGTATTACTAAAGGAAAGCTTTAACTAAGAATGGCGTCGAATTTATTGTTAAGCTGTAGGTGAGTCTAAAGGAAGTTTTGGACTATCTGATCATACCTCTGCATCCTTGTAAATCAGGAGACTTTTGCAGAAAGATTTCAAAACTATTTAATTCCTGTTCACCACTGAAGAGTGCAGCAAGAATGAGAGCCCTGCAGCCACAGGAGCACGGCAGGGGCGGGAGGTGGAAGCAAGCACCCGTCCTGCTACCCCCTGAGGGGAGCGAGCAGCTTGTCCTCTGCACTGGGTGCTGCAGAGAGTCCGCTGGGACAAACAGCTGAAGCTTTCTCAGTGTGAGTGAGGAGGCAAGATTTAAGACCCTCTACCTTCTTGGTAAAGCTAGCTCCAAAAGCTCCCACTTTATTGTTAAGGTTGGTTCATCTCAATTTTCAACTTTTATGTGTAGCATTTATCCAGACTTTGTCAGACTTCTATCAGACCTTATCCAAAGAGTTGCGTATAGGAAATACTCAAAAAATACCAATCAAAAAAACAAACAACAACAAAAACCCCCAAACAAACAAAAAGACAACAAAACGTTCATAGAAAACCATTCTGGAACAAACTTGTCATGTCAAATTTAAAACCTCATTTTTCATTTAGGAGAATATCTGAGGTGCTTGAGAGAGAAATTCAGTAGGTTTAAACAAAAAGACCCGAGATAGACATGATGGTGGAATGCAGGCAGGACTGCTCCAATGGGTAAAAATGACAGAACATATGTATACGCCAGAGTAACCTGAAGAAACCTTCAAAAATTTTCAGACAGTAATTAAATCATTTAAGCTAATTATTTTTTTCTTCTTGAGCTCGTTTTCTGATACTATTGCTGAAAGCCATCTGCTTTATTCAGCTTATTTGTGGCTGTTGTGGCAACAATTGCTGCTTTTCATCAGATCGAGATTTGTGTTGGCAAATGTAGGAAACCAAGGCCAGATTCAGCAAAACACTTGATCTTCTGCTTAACTGTTAGCATATCTTTATATTTGCAGATTTCACTGGGACTCGTGGACAAATTTAATCAGGACTTCATCTTCACCACTTTGGAAGATGCTTCTCTAAAACTTGACATTTTACTAATCTTAAGTGATTGGTAATTTCTGTTACTGGATGGTGGTTAGAATAATTGCTTTTCCTTTCAAGAAAAAAAAATATAAAGGAATCACAATTGCTATTGTATTTGGAGTTTTTTTTTAGACTATAATTCCACTCATTACATTTGAAATAGTTATTTGCCTGCCTTTCAGATCTATCCATTATACAATGTCCAAAGCATGACTCATTTCAAAAAAGGTTTTGCGTTTGTCATGTATTAGTTTGCACTGCTTTATTCTTGAAGTGTTTCTCAAAGAGGTAACTCAACTGTCTTTACAAGCATCCTGTTTTACAGACAGAAATATTGGTGCAAAAGAGTTGCCTGACCCGCAGAGCAGAGCACTGGTGACGCTGACAACGGAGACTTCTTCACTGTTAGGCTTGTGTAATGACTTGATTACTTACAATTGATTGAAAGGTGAGATGTGCAGTTAAACTCATCTTTCAAGCAAGCAAACATCCCAAAATGATAAATCACACTGTAACTGGCATTGTGTGGCCTGAAGCAAATTGTTATGTGCGCTATTTAAAGGCTTAAA
Source organism: Tinamus guttatus (assembly GCF_059628265.1). NCBI lineage: Eukaryota > Metazoa > Chordata > Aves > Tinamiformes > Tinamidae > Tinamus > Tinamus guttatus. Next base: position 520,017 of record NW_028288843.1, read on the forward strand.
CATTTTGACTACTGAGGATACTTGGCTAAGCAATAGGTGGAGGAACGTTGTTAACGGAAATCTTCCAGAGCTCTCTTCCTTTCCACAGGGTCATAGACAAAATCTTGAAGAACCTTTTAATATTAAGCTTTCCATAAAGAGGTATATGCTCAAGCAATTTTTTTTTTTAGTCAATAAAGAATAAAGAACTACACAAACCACACTTGTGTAATTGGCTGTCCGGTGATTTAAATTATAATTTAATGATAGTTTAGTTACTGTTGCCAAAATAATACTTGAATTTTGACACCATCTTGTGCTTGTATAACTGCCTGTCATTCAAGGAGCTCTAAGTGCTTTGTACATTTGCTTACTGTAGGCAAATGGAAGGACTGAAGGATTACACTTGCTTTTAAACATTAAAAATAGTGGGAATTTAAACCTGTAAATCACACTGAAAATAGTGATCTTGAGGAACAACAGATTAGGGAAGAAAAGAATTCAGGTATCTTGGTTCATGCCATTGCTATCATTATCCTGCACTCCTGTCTTAAAAAATGTGCCACTAGAGCTTGGTAACCTAATGGCATTGTAATTTTTTTTGTGAATTCAGAATCCAAATCACCATCTAGATGATGAATAAAAATGAGTTTGCGAGTCTCATTTTAATTCCTCTTTGAATATAATACAAAACCATCAAACAGGTCTATAACGTCAGTTGACTGTTAGCATTAGTTCCTCCCGAACATGGTCTGCTTCGTAAGATGCAAAATAAAATGAACATATTCTTCCTTCCCAGAAAGCCTGATCCCAGTCCTCGCAGCAGCAGCTTCAGTTTTGGCAGCAGAAACGCATACATTAGCTTGCTCGAGCCATCTGCAAGGCACGCGCGCTCCTACCTCGTCTGTTCCCAATTAGAACGTTTTGTCTCTCAGGCACGATCAGATGCCATGCTAGCACTGGTAATGAATTTGGGAATCAAGTAGCTCCCAAGGGATTTAAAATCTTCATGGATTAAGGAGAGTCCTTTGTGAGCTTTGGTTGTTTTCACACTTTGGCTGTTAAGTCTAAACAATATATCTTGGATAGCAATTTAATTATACGAAGAGCTGATATCCCCAGCAGAGGGATTTTTTGGGCAGATTGGGATTACACAGGTTTTAAAAAAATATTATTTTTTCATTTGTTCATTGAATAGTAAGATTTTTATGTCAATATCCAACATCATTTATTTTGGAGAGCTAATACAGTGTGGCTACATGCAGATTTCCCTGCTGCTCAAACTGAATTCCATTCTCTAGCAGAGAACAGTGGAGCGCAGTGCACGATCAGCATTTTAATATGCATTTATTATGACAGAGTAAAACCTATTTTATCTAATTAATTTTTCATGCTTGTATGAATATCAAATGACCTAATGTGATCTTTCTATTGGTGGCATTTACTTTTTCTGCTAAACCCTCTTATTTGAGGATAAAAGATTACATGCGCAATATATGCAAGTGATTGTCTTATTACATTTTTATGCCTTATTGGAAACAGAGTATTTCATCTGAAGAAAATGTTTGATGGAAAATAAAATAATTTATTATCATGGTATCTTTGCAAAAAATTGTGATCACTGCAGTTTTGTCATCCTAAAACCAAACCGCAAATCTTAAATAAGCCATCACTAATATAGTATCATATAGTGATATGAATCACTTGCACTGATTGATGTATCAAACAATCAATCAAAACAGTTTTATTTCACTTGTAAATTAGTATAGGGATACGGAGGGCATGAGGCTGAAGGATTGTTTCCAAATTCTATACACAAATTCTGTGCACAAAGCTCCCTTCCCTGCCAGAGCAAACTGCTTGGTCTCTTCCTGGATTTGTGCTGCTGTCAGTGGTGCATCCGTGCGGACTAAGAGCAGCAGCACTGGGTGCTCTCCATGCCCAGGACAGGGTAAGTGCCCCACGTCGCCCCGCAACGATTCACTGCAGAAACTGTTCCCTGGAGACTACCAAAACAAATCAAAGATTGCGAGTATGAAAAGAGGTAACCATAGTAATAAAAAAACACCAGCAAATCCCTCCTGCACCCCAAAGAACAGTGTAACGACCATTAAGTTGATTGAAAAAAATATTAAAATTTAATTCCACCAAGAAAAATCTTTGAAATGGCTGCAAAATATTACAAACAGTTCAAATTTTATTGGAAACATTTTAGTACCACTGTAAATAAGACAAGATTGCAGAACAGGTTCAACAGAAGTTGTTAACCAGAAAACTGCTTACAAAGCACCTACTCTTGCTCCCACAGATATCTACAGCATTTCACTGGCAGGATTCAGTGAAAAAACAAGTCTGAGCCTTCAAATTCTTACTGTATTTTTATAAAAGTATTTATTCGAAATGCCATACAAAATCGTTATCCTGACTAAATTTAGGAAAATGTAGCCTCGATCATCAATTCTTGCTGTAAATGTATAAAAAGGGCCAATATTACATTGGATTTTTGACTCTCCTTCTTGTCTTTTTCACAATAAATCCATGCTATTAAAAATGAAAGAAGCAATTCTATTCCTATACAATTAGTGATATCTATATTATGTTTCTTATGTCTCAATATATTTTGGAATATTAAGGATATTTATTAGATATCCCAAATTAAATTATTTTAAATTATTTTTGAAGTTTCAGACTATCAGTATGTAAGTTAAGATTAAAGAGAGACAAACAAAAAGTGCAGCTAGAATACCAGTCCTGGTAGAAATTAAAAAAATGTTTAAAATTTTTGATAATTTTTGAGCATACCGTGTTACACCAAAACATGAAACTATGACAATAAAAAACTAGCTTTTTAAAGACTTGTTTATATCAATATAAAGAAGAAATTTGCCATAAGCTTTATTATAACTTTAAACTTATAATATACTATGTCTAATGCCACCAGTAACAGAGCCAATCTCTTCTATGTGAAGTAACTGAATATCCTGAATTTACATAAAAATTATTTCTCTCATGATCATGCCCACAGCATGATTGAGAGTTTAAATTACTACATTTCCTTTAAGTTTGTGTACATTAAAGAAATGATGCTGAAAAGTATTTACTTAAATTAATGTAGCTAGACTGGTAATTTTTACTTCTCCACATATATTCTCAAAGAGATAAAGCAATTATTTTTGCAGCCTACTAGGAAAGCTGAGTAGCAGCCTGGCTGCTGTTTTTCAGGTTAGATGGAAGTCTCTGGTCCTGCTCCCTTCGTAGCGTGCAGAAGCCCGCGCTGGCTGGCCTTGCTTCAGCACAGGAGCGTGAGCACACGCTCCATGTTCAGCACACGGATAAAAGCGCTCATCTCACTGCGTGCCATCGCAGTTGGCAGATGGCACCTTCCACAACACATTTCTTTGTTCTCTGCTTCAGCAGGGGAGTACAACACCAACTGAGAAACCGCAGGGCTCCCACACAAATCCTCATACCAAGGAGCTACATACATACGTGCACATGCTTCTCTAGGCCAAACTGCAGTGCTCGTTGTTGAATTATGCCCCTTCCTAGCACTTTCCTGAAAAGTAAACTCTTTAACTGATGTGTACTGGTCTTCGGCACTTGATGTCTGCAAGGATGGACCAAATGCTGAAGCGGCTGCAGTTCGGTACATTAACTCTGCGATCTTTATGTACACAAACTATAAAGTGCTTTAGAATCCGTTTACATGAAAGGTGCAAATAAATAAGTGTGTCCTCCTGCATAATTTCCTTAGAGACACACAGTACTGGTGAGCCCACACTTAGCGGTATCCTCAAATTGTTACAGTAATTAAAAAAAGGTATGAATTCCATACGGACATGCACAGGCCAAATTAAAACCAAAGAACACTTATTTCCCCTGTATTTACCAGGGTTAATGGCATTGCAGCCACTCCTTTAGCTCTGTGTCTTTCTAGACCCTTATGCAGTGATCTGGATAGGTAAAAAAGGGAATAGTGCTATTCTGGAAACCTAGGCAAAAAGGGTCTCCCTAATGTGCACTACTTGGGGTGATTAGTTGATTTACTGTAATTGCCATTTGTTGAAAAGATGAACTGTTAGGAAACTGCGTGGTATCATTTCTCTTCTGGGTTAGCAAGCTCAGAATATCAGGCACTGAGTACAATGATCCCCACTGCAGAATGCGGACAGGTCTATCAATTGTCAAAATTTCCTTGAGTTTGGATTATGCCATAGAAAGATCTCTGACAAATGTCTATATAATGTGCAGAGCACCACTCCTGTGCTTATACTCTACTATCCCCAAAAGATCTGACTATAAATGGAGAGCATCTTCTTCATTTTGCATATATGAGGAACTGAAGCAACTCTGAGAGGATTTGCTTAAGGTTTCTCTAGCCCAGCAGTTACTTCGGCTGATTGCAAAGTGCCAACAGTCAACCCCCCAAATGACCCTATGGATCATGTTCTGTTGCAATGGACATAACTCCCCTAAGGAAAAACAGTACTGTTTATTTCTGTTTAATAACTATCTTATACATTAGGGGCAAAACTCCCACTGAATTAAGTATGATCTGCATCTCACGTTATATTTGGAACCATATTCAAATACTTCATCACAAATAGCAGAACTATCAAGCAGATACCCCTAGAGCATGCTTGATGCAGTTGATTACAATTCTTAATGATTAAAATGCAACGTCATTTTTGCCTTTTTTAGATTGTTATTGTTCATTTTATCATGGTTCACATGACTGCTCTTTTCTTGAACTGTAGTGAATACAAACTAAAAAGGGAAAAAGAAATAACAAAGAAAACAGAACACAATAAATCCTATTACCCAGTTGACAGAATAAATGTAGATTATCACCATGTCCATATCAAATCGCCATCCACGGCTATCATCCTCAAAGTCCATGTAGTCCATCCTGTGAGCAGCATGGGGGAAATGCCTCCTTGTTACAGTAGCTGAGCGTCTTTGAAAACCTGCTGCAAAACAGAACAGCTTGTAAAGATCCTTATAAAAGCAACTACAGTGAGTACCAAAGAAGAAGCTAACCCCTCCCTCCCAATCATTTACAGAACAAGGGAAACAGGCAACTAAGTTACACCTCACTTTATCAGGCAAGAAGCTCTCTGGGGATTTGACTTGCCAAGATCTAAAAGCAAACTTCTGCTCCAGCAACTGAAACTGTTTTTTGCATTTAGTACTAAACTAGTATTACATGCCTGTGCCTCCAGATCTAAGAATATGTCTCTTTTGGAGCCCATTTCCAATGAATGTGAATCTGTAACCTGAAAGTAAAAGGCTTCATATACCATAATCAATTTCTTGAGTAATTAATCTCTGGATTCCCTAAGCCTATGCATCTGAATTCTTTATTGGTACAGTCACATCTCTATGCATACATAAATACCTAATGACCACACAGGTCAACAGTGCAAAAATATCTGAAATCTTACTGAATTAATTCAATGTTGTATTTGAAATTTTTTTCAAAACGCTCTTGAGACCAAGACCTGCTTGCTTTAATATTATTTGAACTTCCGCTGATTGCCAAGCATGTCTCTATAGATATATACCAGATGATTAAAACTTGTTTTCAAAATACTGTTTGTATGCTGATAATTCTCTAAATATAAATTGGAGCACTGCAAACACATACTTTAAAGTAAATGTAAAAACCTAGTGTAAAAAGCAAAACTCAACATCCTTAATATAATAAATCTAAATACATACTTTTCTACTTTTAAACTCTTCTATCGTGAAATCAATTTGGTGGATCTAACACTGAGGAACCCAGAAAAGAATTAATCACCCAGCATGCCACTAAGAAACTCAATTCTAAATAACAAGCTTCTTAATAAATGGCTCATTAGATTTTATGTTTTTATTTTTAAATTGAATTAAGCTGCATATTCATGTATTATTTTCTTCTTAGATGCATTATTATTGTAAGTATTAGGATAATCCTTCTGGTAAGACAGAAGCAGAGAAGATGACTTCAATGAAAGACTACAGGGACTGCCTCAGTGGGCCAGGGAAGTGGTCCGCTCCATCCACCAGGCTCTCTTTAATAGCAAGTAGAAGATGATATGGAGAGATGTAGAGAATCCTCTCTGGAAGAGTCACACAAGAATCTGATTCAGAGGAAAACTAATTTTAATCTCCAAAACAAGAAGCTTGTTTCTGCACTAAAAGTGACTGTGTGTGCTCTTACTCTTTTAAGGAGATATTTTTGCAAAGCTATTCTTCATAAGTTTGCAATCCTAGCTTGAATCCTATAAAGCCTTTAGCATCAAAGATCTCCTAGGCAGGTCATGGGCTAGTTATTCAGAAAAAATATTTCATTCATTTAATTGTTTTCTCTTCTAAATGTCTTTGCATAATAATTGTAATACAAAGTTTTTTGAACTTCTACCAGGAGGAAAGAAAATCACTGGGTAACAGTACCCTACCTATTGTGACTGGCAAGTTTCATTAACTGCACTCTTTTCTCCTTCTCAATTGAGCATAATGACTGTTTCTTTGTATTATTATTATTTCTTTATATTTTGTCCAGAATTTGTATGGCACAATTTTTTCTAGGCCTTCCAAGAATAAAGGTTCTCTCCTTAGTATCCTATTTAAGATAAATTATAAGGGACCTTTTGACTCCTAATAAAATAATTCAACTAATTCTGTTCATTTTATGACTAATTTACAGTGTGACTAGAGTACTGACACACAGATTTTCATTGTAGAACCAGTGCTAGTTAGATATCATGGTAAGTTATTTGGATGAATTTTATTTTAATGATAATAGGGATCAGTTTGTCAGGTACAATTATTAGGTTTCTAGATGTGTATTTATCAGAGTTGCTCTATTGCTATTTATCTTATTTTGGAGAGTAAATATGAAATCTTCATGCCAATGAAGAGACTGGTGAAAGTTTGTGATGGTTTTCAGTGGCTCCAAGTCGGCTAATATTTGCCTGCAGCTTATAAACCTATAGTGACTCTAGAATAAAAAATGCAGGTTTTGTAGAGCTTTAGGTTGGAATACCACAAATTTTATAAAAGTGCATGAGTTAATCAACTGCATAAAGAGAAGAGTGATACAGACTTTTTATGTTATGTTCTTCATTATGTTAATTTAAAGCAGTATCTTTGCTTACTCAAAAATAACATTAGTAATTCTGTAACTGAATACTGGCCTTCTTTAAGTATCCTTTTCCTGCTATGAAGATGTAGTTTATGTGAAAAATGCTAATTAAAAAAACCTACTTCTATTTCAAACCTCATTTCTTCTTAATTTATTTTGTAATACTTGTCAAATATTATGGTCAAATGTAAGTCTGAATTTATGTTATTGTGTTCTTTTTTAAATTTAAATTGCAAATTACGTTAAATTTTATTACTTATGTTATAAAGTGATCTTTGCTTTTTACACATGAATTCTGGTCTATATTAACCCCTCTGGGGGGTCTCAGTCAAGACTGCTGTGTTCTTTTAGTTATTTCTATACTTTTAACAAATGTAACAACTTAACAAAACGTTATTTTTGTGACACCATTTTCAGATCATCTTGCAATCACAGAATTATGTAAATATTTAGGTGCAGTAGGTAAGCAAGACTTGGTAGTCCTCACCCCCCAGAGGACTTGGACAAAAATTATCTGTGGTTTGTAGTTTTGCGCAATTCACCTTAAGCAAACCTGCATTCAATTTATCTAAGATTAGGCCAATTTATCTAAGATTAGACTTTGTAATGTAATCATTCTACATTTAAGAACAGCAGTTTTAACATACCAAACTAGTTATTCTATAATTGCGCTTGATATAGAGAGCCCCAGAAATACTGCTGGCACTGTACTCAAGATATGAACGCAATCAGGAACTGCTTACTGTACAATATGTGTAATCTCTGTGGCTTTTCTAAGCATAAGTTAAGCAATTGAAAATTGATAGCCAATAATGTGGATTTTAATACTCTTATTGAAAAGTCTGTCTGCTACCATCTGTAAGTTGATTAAGCACTGGTTGAAAATGTCAGTAGTACAACCAGGTATAAATGGAATTCTGAAAATTTTATATGACTTTCTCATGCATGCCTGTGTTGCCACTCTGGACATGAATTTCCAGTCAAAACACATGTATAAACATGTGCAAAGCCTGCAGAGTCTGGCAGACTTAGTGGAAACCTATAACTGAAAAACAAAACAAAACAAAACAAAACAAAAAAACAAGGCTGTGCGCAAATTATCCTTTTACACTGATAAATGAGTACAACTCAAAAAGGATTTTCACCAAATCATGAATAGGCACATTGGTGCATGAATCCATGCTCAAGTTTTGCAAGCTGCTGTTAAGACGCTAATGATATTCAAAATAAGACCACAAGTAATTTTAAATATTCCCTCTATTTTACAAATTGACTACTTTTGCTATGGCTGCAGGCGCAAGTTTTGCTATGGCTGCAAGTTTATCAGGTCTACCAAGGTCATTTTGACCTCATTGCTTCTTTCTGATCCAGCCAGAAGCAGACAGACAAATAAATCCACTGAAAAAGTATAAGAAAGAAGCCAAGTACAGACTGACACCTTTCCATAGCTGTCTGTACAGAAACAGGCATTTTAGGCCCCCTGTGATTTGGAAGCTGTGCTTAGAGCACTCTGTTAAGAAGTCACTGATGACCCTTCTTCCTGCAAATTTGTCCAATTGCATCTTTATCCCTTTTATCCCCTTATGCCCAGGTCTGGCACCCAAAATACTCAATGGCAATGAGTTTCTTAAATTAAGTAAGAGCTTTGTGGAAAACAAACAAACAAAAACGGGAAACTCCTTTTGTATATATGCAGTCTATTGCCTTCATTGGCAATATTCATTTGCTCTTCCTTGGTGTGTCTTGATTAACATTTCCATTTGGGTCAGAAGGAACACTGTTGAACCAGATCTCTTATTGCCAACACTTATTGCATTTCTGCCATGTGGTGCAGTGGTCTCAAAGGAAATAAAATGAGCTCATTTCAGGTGAAACTGAATCAGATGATAAGCTCCAGGAGCTCAAGTAATGTGCTCCACTAATGGCCTTTCACAACTTCACAGACCACTTCAATCTGCCTCCTGTAATACACATTCCCAACTAAAATGCTGTAGATTCCTGTTGTATAGAAAAGCTTCCATACCCTCAAATCGTCCCTTCAAAAAGATGCTTTGCTATATTTTAATTTGTGGTAATGTAATCAACATCCTATGTAAACCAAAGACGTGGGCTAATCAAAAATCAAGCCAATGACATAATGGCTTCCATTTTGTTATGTTCCTAATAACTCTACTTACTTTTTTGACTATGGCTGTGCATGGCATTATTTCAGAAAACCAAGCAAATCCTACTACTTTTTGCTAGAAATTGGGCTTTAAACGAGCCTCCATGTAAACTACGTAAGCCTTACTGTAAACCATTTTTCTATTCACTCTCCTGTTTTGCTGGCTGCAAGGCTTTTGGAATTTAAGTGTTGAAATCTGCAACAGTCTCAGACAGATAAATTGTGCCTGAGCAGTTGGGGGCACATGCAGCCAACTGGATCTGTTGAACTTGCTGTGTGTGTGACTTTGCATACAGAAGATCGGGGTGAGGGCAGCTTACATGGCAGTGCACAGTGAGCATCCAACAAGTCAAGGCTCTAGAAAAGCAACTTATTGCTGTGAAAATTTGAAAAAGATCTGCCCCCAAGACTTCAGTACAGGACACAAGATCTGATTGCATAAGGACTTCCCTTTTTAGAAGTGAGAGTGGTTTAGCAGCAGCTGTTCTCCATTGTTATAATTAGCCTTTTTCCCCCCCCCTTTTTTTTTGACATTTTTGTAAGGAATTTGACATAAGAAGCTATTGTGAAGTTCTAGAAGAACAATGCAGAAATTTCAAAATGTGATAATGCCAATAGCTGATATATGTTTCATTGATCGAAGCAAGTGGTTCCTAGAAATTTTAGCCTTAAAGAATCAATTCTGAGGCAAATACTGCTTCTTGCTGACAAATGTCAGCATAACTACTCGAGCCACCAGTACTCTCATCTTAAAACTCTGTAAATCCTCCATGGATACTGCTCTATTTGCCAATATTTTTTTTCAAGGTCAGAAGTAGGACTATCTTTTTTTTAAGCTATTCTCTGCATTTTTTACAGCTATAGATAAACCCATATGTTTTAAAGCTTGTATTTTAAGCTTAAATAGAACACACACAATACAAAAAAGCACTGCTTGAATTTAACATTAATTTGGTCTTTATCATTAATCAATACAATAACATGTCTCGGGCCTTCAAGAGAGAAGGTAGGCAGCTTCTCACTTGAAGCTTGTTTTCTGAGGTATTGCAAATTGCATTCAAAGTTACAAATGTTTAAAATTGACATAGTTGCAGTTTTGTACTAGGCAAGAAATAAAGATGAGATTTTTTTCCATTCACACAAAGCAAACTAGAATAAGGGATTCTTATTTACAATTAAAATTTTTGCAAAGCAACTGTTCCTACCATTAGTTTGAATTCAAATACATAAATTATGAGAGTGCCTCTTTTGTTAATTAACAATATTCTCAATAATAAATTAATAACCAGAAAAGAATTTGCAAAGACTGATTTCATAGACTAACAGTTCAGCAGTTACTGATTAAAACACAAACCATAAAGCTAGCTACCGTATCTCATCAAAGAATCAGGTTAATAAAAAGGATAAAAAAAAAAAGAGGAAAGAAAGCTTTAGAAATAAACCTACAAAAAAGCACATTAAATGCATGCAAGCACATTTTTATATTCAGTATTTCACATAACTAAGATACTGAAGATTAATTAAATGTGAAATTGTATTTACCAACTTTATGAAAACTATTGAACTCCTAGTGTGCCAAGTCCTCCTCACAAATTCACAGTAAAGCTAGAACAACTTGTGTGTTCTATCTTGGGCTGTTTATTTCCCTGGAAGTAAATGAAGCACCAGGAATGTGGGAGGGCAGAATAAGCTTAGAAAGCGTACTCTTCCTCTGTCCAGACATCTGTTATTATTCTATAATTATCGATACTCGAATATAAGATACTTGGCTAGTCAGAATGCTGGGATGCATACTAAAACTGGGGTAACTGATCTCATGTTTAATGATACAAGTCATTTGACTGTGGGAGTCATGAAGGAATTCTGGTGGATAGAAGGTAAATAGATTCTTTTTTTTAATGATCAAATGCTTTTTTGCTTTTTCTTTTATTTTTTTCTTCTTTTTCTACCTCCCCCTACACTACAACACACTAAACGCCAAATGGGCAGAACATCACACAACAGTTCTAAAAAATGATTTATAGCAAAAATCTGTTCTCCTACTTTAAAACTGGATCACTTTCTTCATTCTATTAATTTTCTCATCACTTTTTTTATCTGTTACACATTTCTTTCCACTGTCTCTCCACTGACTGAAGTTCTTAATTTTCTTTATGGTCCTTTGTTCATCCTTGGAACTCTATCTTCAGTATCCTCTTTCATTTCCCTTATCTTTGAACACTTATATAAATAAGGCTGCAAAAGCATTCTTTTTCTTCAAGTTTGCCATCTTCCCAGCTGACCAAATACTATATTTCAGCTGTCATAAATTCTTGCTGAAATATTCTTTTGTATGGTACTTTTGTATCATATTGCTGTAGTGACATCACATCCTATTAGTTTCATTCCTCCCCTGTCACTGTTCCCTAGCTACTTACTGGCCTTCCAGTTTCTGTGGTTCAGACAAAATGCATAAAGGCAAAAGGCTATTGACATTTATAGCTTAGCTTTATACAAAAAGTTAGATAGTCTCAAAAAGGGTAAAATAGTTATTAAAAGGAATAGCACACTGATGGTTTCCGGCCTCAATGCTACTTGGCACACTGCTCAATCCTCTTTAGATGCTTATTTCTTGAATTGCATGATTACCAAAATCATTCAAAAATTACTTTCATTCTTTAAGGATATCTAGATTTCACTATAATATTGCAGATCATTTAGCAAAAAACTCCAAGAGTTTTGCTCTACACTACTGTATAGTAGGATGTGTTCAGAGCAGCACAGCTGGGCTCCTTAGGGCTGCTTCAGTACAAACGGCTCAACCACGGAGGGTATTTCAGGGCTAAGTTGATACAAATTGTGTCTGATAAAACCTCTGCTTTTCAAACAAAACTAGTTCATAGCTTAACTAAGATTCATAACTTAAAGTACATTTTCAAGGTTTACCATTTTTATGTCCAGAGCACTAAACCCACATAAACCCACATTCTGAAAATATGGGAGAGCTTGAACCATATTAAATTTGAAAACAGCAGCCAGGTTTTCAGTGACCTTTATGCCTGTGTGCTGTGTGCAGGACAAAAGACCACACTTTTCCAGCAGGGCCACACCACTTGGTTTCTGACAGTACAGCACTGTCGAATCAGTTATTCTCACAGTCAAATCTCAGCATTTTTCTGTTCTCTCTTTTAAGCAGTGTAATAATTTCCCTTCTCACTCCAGTTCCCCTTCTAATGGAACTTACCCCTTTCAGCTCTTTTCTTCTTCCCATTCTGCATATTTTGCCTTCTGCAGCTCCACCCCAGCTCTCTCCTGCTCATGTTCTCTTCCTTGAAATTTCTCTCTGTGAGGGGGTTTTATGCCTCCCTTCTGAGATACCTAGATCCTGCAGTCTAAATTACTTTTGTGGGACAACTTGTCTGATTTCCAGGTAGTACACGGCTTAAGTGGTACGAAATGTCTAGATCTCCCCATTAATCCATTCTGTGTGTATGAAGCTCAAGACCATAGCTTTTCACATATATGAAATGCATCTTCATATGACATTATAACACATACATGAAACATGACATATATACAGTGCAATGGATTACAACAAAACTGTAAGCTTGGCACCAACATCCAAACTGCCCTCGGAGAAAAAAAACATTACTTTTCCTGCCAACAGCTTCCTCCCCTGGGCAGTACCAAAGAACATCTGCCAGTTCTCAAACCTCTCAAGCCTGCTCACTTTTGATAGCATTCCGTGTTATTTTCAGTATCAAAGCATGATGCTCTGTGACACTCTGTGTTGTATAAGCAGCAGACCAGATATATCAAATTTGACCTATAAAAAGGCCAGTGTAGACACATAAAGAGGCTATAACAAGGATGTTGCTTTTTTTTTTCTTTTTCTATATGCTCTTACAGAAGCAATATATATTGTTCTTATGAACAGAAAAAATAGATTTGTTAGCAAGTCAGCACTACAGAAAGTGACTAGATCAGTAAACACAGATGAGGCCTGGTGAAGAAAAGCCTCATTAGACTGAAAATGGGAAACTTGGATAAACAGTAAATCATACGTTTCACTTGTCTATCAAAGTACGCTTCCTTCATATAATAAATAGGAAATAAGTTAAAATTAGAAAGAAAAAAAAAACCCTCTTATTCCATTTTGTATGTATAAAATGATAATATCTATGAAATAATTCCAACTATTTATAAGATCTCTTTCATGAAAGATTGATTCTGGATTTTTGTGTGTGTGATTCTTTATTGACCATAATTAGAAATGGTAACTTTTCTTCTAGAATAACTTTCTTCATTCCACTATGCAGATGAAATATTATAAACTTTCCAAACAAAAAAACTGCATATAAAATTATCTTGATAATATGTACAAAACTAAACATTACAGATTAAAAAAAAGTTACACATCCAAATTTCCCTTTTACAATTTGCAGCTTATCTTTTGGTTCAGAGCTTAAGAAGAAATTTTAACTTAGCTCTGCTCTAGTAATCATTCATCTCTAATGATCAGTTAGACATTTACTTTCAAATACTGTACTAAAGTGTCTGTGGAGATGGAGAAAAATATAAAAAATACCCATTTAAATCTGAAAATTACATTCTTCATGTCCAAAATTATATAGAAACTATTTTCTTACCTTCAAAAACTCTGAAAGCTTTCTTGCAGCTTGGTAGAGGCCATTTTGCAGAATTTGATTTTTGAAAACTTTCTTTTAATTTCAAATATTCCGTTGGAAAAAAAGATTTGGTAGAGTTGTTCAGTTCTACAAAAATTAATGGGAAAGAATATACATATATTAATGCTGCAATTACAGCAATAATTTTCCTATGTTAGTTGTACAAAATAAATACCTCATCTTCTGTGTAACACTTTTTGGATTATCACATATCTTGAGATTGCCTCAAGTTTTTGAAAATCACATAAAAACAAATATGTCCAGATACAGCAAGAACAAGTCTTAAACGTGCTCTTCTAATTCTCTACTTCCAGACTAAGATATTTAGCAAAGATAATGTGAAACACTATGTGAATGAAATATCTTATAAATAGGGTATTTACATTCCAAGACAGTTAATATCTCTATGAATGAATGAATCTGGGATATTAATTTTTTGTTCATGCTGTTCTTTGCTTTAGCATCATCAGTCAATAACAGCCGGCAATAATGGAAAGAGATGGAAAAGTCTGGAAAAAATTAATTAATACTTAACAGGAATTAATACTTAACATACTCTTAGAATGATTAATGACACAGTGGAATGTGTGAGGAAACAGCTAGATGGTCTGCAAGACAAAAATGGCAAAATGAACCTATCCATAATCATTTACCTATGGGAAATAGATTTAAAAGATGAACATATTATCCTATCACAGAGAAGTGATCTGATGATAAGTTACCAAACTAACAGGAAAAAAAAAATTAAACCCTAATCTTAGTTGCTTGGATGAACATTTTCCCTTCCAGCTATCATGGCTCCATATAAATACTAATAATACTGTGGTGTTTCCACAAGTCATTGAGTATCTTAAAAAGAGAAAGAAGAGAAAGGGCTTTCACAGACCTTTGAAAGGGCTTATGTATTATTACTATAATTATTATTACTTTTGTGCATTTTTGCATATCTTTTTCATAATCAATGTTTATTACTTTTAAGAGATGAATCTTCTGACAAATCTGAGAAAGCTAAAGTTTTTGTGAAAGGAAAAAGTGAAAGTCTGACACGAAGCTATGAGCCCTTTTGTTGCAGTGGCTCTTGCTATGTCAGAGGAAGGGGTTAGTAGACTCGAAGTCAAAAATAAGCTGCTTTTACTCTAAAGTCTTCTAATGTACCCTTCTGTATTTCACTATGTCCAAATGCAGATAGAGTTGGCCACACAGCATGTAGAAAGTACGAAATGCCCCAAAGCTTCTACCTCGTTTTGTGAGAACAGTGCTACTTTGTGCTACACAAACCCATGTCCATGAAGGGAGTGGGGCCATTTTTTCTAAGTATATCTGAAACAAATTCAGTCCTTTTTTCACAAGTGTTTTTCAATTTCTATGGAAGAGCTCTATATGGCATTGAATTTATTCTGACTGAGTACTATCAGGATTCAGAGATATAGTCTCTGGTGAGACTCTGCTCGCCTCTTGCAAGATCAACACGAGAGTGTTTTAGTTTCCTTTTAATGGCTATAAAAATTAACTCAATTCCTTGAAATTGACTTTCCAAATTTAACCACTAAAATCTTTGGTGAGGTATCTAATACCTGTTTTTCAGCAAAAGCAGTGATGACAGCTCTACAGGCTTTTGCAAGGTTGCTTCGTTAGGCTTTCAGATTGGCCAGACTAAGCGACCTTTCCGTAGGGGACCCCCTCCCTGTTGCGTGGCCGACTTCTGTGCACAAATAGTACCCTTACTCTGGTTTTTAGAAGTGGTGGGTTTATTACACATGGGTGCCAGATCTGGCACTTCTTGGAAATACTTTACATGAATCAAAAACACTTGTTTCACAAGTGCACAAGCCTGTCCCAGGCTAGTACGAGAGAGATTTAAAAGATGGAGTTTCCTGGCATGGATTGTTGCAACCAGATCAATTTTTGTCCTTTTTCATAGGTGGGTCCCTGGCACACAATCATCTGAGCAAAAGTACATTTATCCTGAGGGGAAGGGCCTTCTGTCCCTTAAGGCAGATGGGAATGTGCTGCAGGCAACACCAGAGCAACGTGTCTGCACTTGAACTCATGCTCCCGGGACTAGTAGAAGAGGCTCCCCTGAGATGGGCAACAGGGCAGATTAAGCTTCCTCATGAGTCACATCTGTCTTCACAGCTCTGAACTCAGCACTTTTTTTTTATAATGAACCTTTTCCTTTACACTTGTTGTTAATGGCCTTCAGCTTTTTTTTGACTTGTTACATGCATTCTTCTATTTTAGTTGCATTCAATTTGCAAAACTATACAAGCTAAAAAGTGAACTTTTGAACACATCCTTGTTTTTTTTGACATATCCTTGTAAAACAAAATATGAAAGTAATAGAAAGCATCCAGAACAGATTAGTTAAGGAAGCAAGACAGCCAGGCTGCAACATTAGTGGTAAACGTAAAGAATGCCAGCAATTCTGCTTCATTGGCTGCACAGACTAACAGCTGTGGCTTTATATAACTTTTAAAAGTCTTACATCTATATTAGTCCTGCACTACTTGTATTCCCTAGTATGCTGATTTATTAATTTTTCTAAGGATATTAGATCATCAATATTTCTGGGTTGAAATACTGTTTATAACTTGCTCAAGATGCTATGCATTGGCAAATTATAAAATATTTTTCTTAATAGATATATAATAAAATAAAGCAATTTAATATATCCATTTTCAAATATATTGCTAAGCCAAGCATATACTGCCATAAACTACATAGCAATATGCTAGGTGTGGTTAGGTCATATGGGTTTCTCTGACCTGAAGTTGTTAATTCTACATATATATCATATACTTGCTATGACTCTCTATTCTTGGCACTCTATTTACAGTTCAGTCACACAAATCCATTTTCTCAATAAAACTACCTGCCTTCCTAAGTATTCAATTGCTAGAAATAATTCTGGAAATAGTTCACTTAGCTGATAGCACTTCTGAGGTGTTATAAAGCTTTGCAAAAACATTTCAGCAAGCATCCTTATCCTCTTTTTGCTCTCCTATTGGTACTTTAGTGCAGTAACCCTGTTAAATAGCTTTTCTTTATTCAAAGCCCTACAGCAGCTAAAAGCCATTCTCTAGTAGTGAAACGCACTTCATTTGTACATCAAATCCAAAGTAGCACAGAGCTTTAAGAAAATGAAGTGAGAACAGCTTGAAATCTCTACATACCAGACAGGCAAGGTGCTGAGAGTGCCCAGGTTTCAGTTTCACATGCAGTTTTTCTGCCACAGTGCTAGTTTAGTCAGTCTCTACCCGTGGCCATTGCTCCTGCCACCCGCAGCACTTCAGTGAACCATGCTAGGGAAATTAGTATGGCCAAAAAATGCCTCTTCCCCACTCCAACAAGTTATTTTTCAGACAGTTCAGTTCCTCAAGCTAGTTTGTCATCCAATTATACAACATTGTGCTCTTCAAATGAAAAGTCTGTGCATGATCAGAAATAGAAGCTGGGTAGCTCTCCTGCCCAGTGCAAAATCTTAACTTAATTCCACATTATCTGCATCCCCAACCTGTCATCACCACAGCACTATCCCTGTTTAAGCAGGATGTCTGCATGATTTCTGCAGCATTCAAAAAACAGGTGTTCTCTCTGGCTGAGTCGTTTCCATTACTTTGTGACCATCTAGGCAGAGTTTAAGTGCTGTAGTCTTCTTGATATCATAGTGAAACTTTATCCAGAGTTTCGAAATTTACCTATATAAGCTGTAGGTATAAAGACTGACCCATGATGTTCCATGTATAGTATCAACAGGACCACTTAACCTTTCTGATCCCAAACAACAACTTAACCTTTCTTATTCCTATATCCTTTCTGACCCCAAACAACAACAAAGCACAAATGTTTTCCTACTGCATGAAGTTAGGAGTACTAAAGATGAGGGTGCAAGACCGGAGGAAGGCAGAATTTTAAAACAATATTAGTTAGAATTCTATAGTTCTGTTAGCTTTTATTTTTACCTATGGCTAACTTAAAGTCATAAAACCAAGAAAGGAATAACTTTTGTCATTAATTTAATAATTTTAAAATGCCTTTTTAGTGAGGTACTTTGAGCAAATGCATGTTTGTAATGTTCGGAGTTTATGATTATATAGCAAGACTAAATATGAATTTAGTAGGAATTTAGCAAAGAAATATGAAATATCAAAACCCCACCTGAAAAATTTAAGATTTTTGAAATATATCTTGACAGTAGGTTCTTACCATTTATGAAGGCCTGCATGTAATAATTCTAGGAAAAAAATAAATGAAAAGAAATCCTCATGATAGGTAAAAAGACCAAATTATGCTCTGCATGGATTGTGGATTTAGCACAGTACATATTCTTTATTATTCGTTGGGCAGGAGAATATTTTTGTAGCAGGGAGTTACTATGCTTTCAGCTACATATTTATTCAGAGCAGAAATACAAAAAGAAAGATTACAAGCATTTTTCTATATTGTAAAAAGTTTAATGTTTATACCTGCTTGGAAAAAGACTCTGGCAATTGTAGTGCGACATAGTGGGCATGGCGTGCTGGCTGGATTGTCTTTGGCAAGGGTCCTCAAGCAAGGTTCACAGAAGATATGGTGGCAGGGATAGCACATGTAAGGATTGAAATAAAGATCCAGGCACACTGCACACAGATAGCTTTCTTTGTCTCCTCTGAATTCATGCTCATCATCTGTGTGCAGGTTATCATTTGCAGTCTGCAAGAAGAGAAAGAGAGAGATCACGTTTCTTCACAGCTCAGCTTATAACTATTTTGGATAAACCAATCAGCAAGAAGGTGGCTTTAAATAATGCTGAAGAAGTCAGTACACTGTGTGATATTCTTAACTTTTAAAACACGTTACTTTCAATGAGATAATGAAACATATGGACAAGACAGGAATGTCACAACAAGCATTGAGGAAGTGGAGAACAAAACTCAGTAAAAGAAAGGGGAAGAAACAGTAAAAGAAAGAAAGAACAAAACCAAAAAGCTTGACCTAAACCATAATATTAAAAGATTTCTTATTTTAGAGCAAATGTTAATGACAATTTGTACCTTCATTATCAAACTACCTGGCAAATTTCCTAAGAAAGGCAAAATGAACAAACAGCCCTAAGTTCTTCTGTCTTTGAGAGGTAATTTGTGAAGAGTATGTTTCTGCAAGAGTCATGGTTTAGAACAAACCACAGCTTTATCACTAGAATGGAGACCCTTCTAGGTTTTCCTTCTAGGAAACCCTAGCAACTTTGGTTTTGCTAGCATTTGTGCTATGAATTTTCTTGAAGGGATGTATTTGCAGGGGGGCATAACCGGAATTCCATATTGTGGACATGCCATCTGAGTATAGAAACATATATATAGTACTACGAGGTTCCTACTTTGTTCCTGTAAAATGTAATGTAATCTGAAGATCTTATACTGATGGTACCCAAAGTTTCTGTCTTAGGAAAAGTGTATTTTCTTCATTTCTGTGGAAACAAAACAAGAAACAGATTTACTTGGTTCTGTTTCATCTACCTCTGCACTCTGTTTCATAGCTAACAGAACCCAACGTACCCATTGGGATCCAACAGATTCACAAGGAAACACCCAAAAGAGACAGGGTGTCAGACACTGCTGAGTGCCAAAGTTCTTCTCAGATGCTCCTTATTCTAAACTTTCCAACCCTAACTAGTGGTCCCAATTTAAACATCTTAATTCCAAACTGCCTTATAGTATCAGTGACTTCTTGTAGACTCCAAAACCCACACTTCAACCCTACGCTCAACTACTTGCTCAGCCACTACCCCATACCCACCTCCTTGTCAGGTCTGCAGAAGTCCTTATAGACTTCTATACCTATAGCCAACACTAAGCATATCTCATGACTCACCGCTACCCAATATATGCCACTCAGTGCCAGAGCAGCTGCATGATTAGCATCTAATTTGCATACCCACC
This sequence comes from Tinamus guttatus, assembly GCF_059628265.1. Taxonomy (NCBI): domain Eukaryota; kingdom Metazoa; phylum Chordata; class Aves; order Tinamiformes; family Tinamidae; genus Tinamus; species Tinamus guttatus. Next base: position 539,871 of record NW_028288843.1, read on the forward strand.
AGCTGCCTGTTAAACAGGCCACTTTTGACACTTGTAGGCCATGGCAGACTATCACTGCTACTTGTATACCAAATACTCAAAATATTTTGTGGCTATTCAGAGACATGGGAGTCTCTATGTCTGTCTCAGGCATAATTATGTTTATGGCCTGCTGCTTTGGATTTCTGCTCTCTCTCATTAAAGTCAATTCTCTGCTATCTGGGTTACTGAACACAGCAAATAATCATTAAGCCCTTACAATACGAGTACTATGGCATTTAAAAACCAGAGTAGAAATATCTCTCCGGGAGGATTCATCAGTTCTAGGTAAGCGTAATTCCTAGCAGCTTGGGTCCAGCACTGTCCAAACACGAACTCTCGTGCAACCCAGAGTGTCAACACCTGGATGGCTCTTACCTCAGCACTTATTACTCCAGCTTGTTTTTCTCCTTGCCAGATCTGAGATGGTTCCAGAAGACCACAGCCAGCTTGCTTTAGTCTGTTCTGAGCAAACTGGAAATTTACTGAGGACATAACCAGGCTGCTCTGACATGTGGGTTTGCTTGGGATGATTACTCTTAGCTCTCAGCTCCAAGAATGCAATTGTGTCAGTTTTTTAGGGAAGTCTGCCCCGTGAAGTGCACTAGAGCAGCACTGTATTATAACTAATCAATAATCCTGCTTGACCCAGGGTGTCTATACACTTACGAGCAGCCAACACTAGCTACTATGGCAAAAGGTAATTGAGAGTTGGCTATAACTATGCAATTTTATAAAGAAGGAAGCCTTTCTTTGACAAAAATCAGAGAACAGACTGGCACGGAGAGTGAGGAATATGGTGTTTGTGCTTGACACACAACAATGATGACTTCAGCTGAAATTAAGCATTAATGCGTTTGGCAATGAAAAAAAACCCCACAACTCAGCCATGTAAGGACAAAAGTCAGAAATAAAAGCTAGCACAAAACCAAAAGATAGGAGGCAAGAGCAAGTGTTTGTGGACTGGCTTTGAAAGGAATGGAAAACTAATGGGTAGAGAAGCGCCAGTCTGACTGAGTGCACATTAAACACTGCAGAGGCCAAATTAACACCTAAGAGAGTGGAGGCTGAACAGCTGCAGGACTCAAGGGTAGTGGAAGGTTCTGAGGTAGGTTTGTAACCAGGATAACGTGAACAGACAGGAGAATCTCAGTGTCCACTGAAATTTGTAAGAAGATCTAAATTATTCTAACATGCAAGCTTTAGTCTATTTAAAAGTAATTTGATAGAAGAGAGGGAGAAAAGCTGCCCTTCTCAGATATTCCGTCTACTCAAACTTCATCAATTAGTGCAAAGCTTAAATCACAGCAGTTTCCCTATGCAAGAAGGTAATGTTAAATAATTTAAATGAGTATGATTTTTATTTGCAACTAAGCAGTCCAACGAGCAAAGCTTTGGTCTTCGGGAGATTTACAAGCAAAAAGATTGTTGCCTTTGCAAAGAGATTATAATACAGACAAAATTGAGGAAGGCCATATGGATGTAAGAGACAATGAAAGAAATAAAAGGCTGCAGAGTCCAACAGGGAAACCTCTTAAGAAGTACAAATCCTATTACTATGAGTGAAAGGTCCTAAAAATTTCCACATTCCCACATTGCATGGGAAATGCTAATATTGACTGTATCACCTTACTATGATCATTGATATTTTACTGGATGAATGTTGTGGGATGTAAACAGACAAGCAAACAAAAAAGGCAGAAGAACAAAGGATAAGCTTTGGCTTGAAAAGCCTGTAAACATGTGAAAGAGAGACATTATCATCTGTGCTGATGCTATATGCTCTCTAACTACATACTAGAGAGCAACTGCTGCCACTGTATTCAATTGTTTTATCATTTACTTCTCTTCTGGAAAAGCCAACAGGGCTTCTCTACGCAAATTAGTCCACTTAGAAAGGGCTATTTGCTCTTTTCTTTGTATGAACAAACTGCATGGAAAGTCATGCAGTTTTTCCCTTTCCTTTCCTTTGGAGCAGACAAAATAGAGTAACCATCAATAAGATATAAATTCAAAAAAGGCATGGTCTGCATGTAATAGGCCTGCATCAAACACACCTGGTATAATGTTGTATGTTATCACTTAGAGAGATGATCACGCAACTACAACAGTACAAATACAAAAATCTAACACGAGCACACTAGTTAACATCTTTGCCAGTTCCCATTATCCAAGCTCAAAACAAACCAATTTTTCTAACCAATCTGTCTCTCTACTTTCTCATTCCTATCTTAGATTGCTAGTACAGTAGGCAGATTTGTAGAATAAATAAATCAGGCTCAAAAACTCCATAATAAAACATCGCAGATGGATATTTTGAAGCTGGCAACTGATACAAACATGTAACCGTGTGGATTTCAAGAATGGATTGAAGATCTGTGACTTTTTAAAACATTTTGAAATCAGTGGCTAAAAAAAAAAGTTGTGAGAAATCTTTTGAAAGAAACAGGTAACATAAAGGCCATATTAAGAGACAGCAAGCAGGGCATCACATAGAAAATGAACCCAACTTATAAATACAGACACAGGTTTCCCTAATAACACAGCCACTTTAATTAAATCAGCAGAGGACACCAATACAGCTGTGAAGGACAACACTTGCAGTGGCAAAATGCCATGTTTGGAAAACTGTGAAACCACAAACAAGCAGAAAAGACGCTCAATGCATGCTGAAAACAGCTATCACTGCTGGATTGGGAAGGGCATAATCAAGCAGCTAGTGGCCCTCAGCACAGGCTGTGCTCCAGTAGCACTTGTCAGAAGTGGTAGGAATACAAACAAGAAACGATGGTCAAAAATGGCAAAATAAAAATCCTTTTGGATCACTGACTGTTGTAGAAGCCATTCAGACATTCAGCTGATTCAGAAATCCCTAAGTATCTTCCCCATCGTGTTCCCCCTCGCCGGCCCAAGTGTTTGAAGACAGTGCTTGTCTATGGGGAGAGAAAAAGAAAATTCTTCTAAAAATATGAATTCCAAAAAGACAGAATCAGACAGAAATGGAAAGAAAAGCTAAAACATTCCTGATTGTGATTAGAATTACTGATAAGGCTTTTTATTCAGAAGCTACAAATTTGACTGCATTCTCCAGCAATGCAGTAAAATGCAATAAAACATTTACTTTCAAGTATTTGACTAATCCTGAGAAGTTGGAAGATTATCAATTTACAGACGGCACCACCACTCAATATGCTGAGGAAAGCAGTCATTGAGCACTGTGATGAAAAATTATTTTTCATAATTCCTTACTAAATAATCAATGTATATATATTCTTTTACAAGTCTAGAGATTACGTAGACTGCTTAGTAGGGGGACATTCTCCTTCTATCCTTGCATGTTAACATAAAAGTGTTATCTCCTTGCATGGGCAAGTCCTTCAGCACTCTCTTAGGGAAAAGCAGTGGTGGGGGATGCAGAAGAATTCATAAAGCCTCATTTCTGGCCTTACAAACCAGAAGGAAGAGCTGATTTGCTGCACAGCTGTCTGTCTCACATTCTGAAAGAGAGCAGTTGGCATATTCTGCTTTACTCTCTCAGAGGCTTCCTTTTGGTAGTTTATTCCATGCTATTTGTAAGTTATACACAAATGAAACTATAATGATTTACAGCTCAAAAACTGAGCTTAAGCCTTTAATCGTAATATATATTCAGAACATTATACCCAGGTTTTAAAAGGATTTGTTATAGAAGAAAGAAGAGCTTTCGATCACATGTTGTTCAGAAATGGATCAAGAAGAAATTAATACTTTTTGGTACGATCAGTGGTTTCAGCAACATTTCCTAAAGAAATGCATCTTAGGAGTTTGTGGTCTCACAACAGCTTTTGAACCCTTAGTCAATAGTAACCAAACTTGACAGAACAGTTGAGAGATCTCAAGTACATTGGTTTCCTGCAGATTTCATCAAGATTAGCAGCTGGACTGAGTAAGGAGACTGAAACGAATGCCACCATCATGGGAATGTCTGAAGGGTGCCCTCACCAGGTGCCCATTTTTTAGCCAAGTAGTATAGTACAGAAGGCTCGGGAGAGGACAGTGGGAATTCTCCTCTGTCTGTAAGCAAAGGAGGAGGGTGTACTCAGGGATGTGGAGAGTAAAGAATGTGAGGGAAATCATAGGAGTGGTTAGACATCATGTTGGAGTTATGTAGGCTATGAAGGAGTGGGAAAGCAGGTTTCATTGTTCACCTAAAATCTTGTAGTTGTTTTCTTTCAAGTTAGTGACAGTAGCAGCAATAATATATTGTTGCTTATTAGAAATTATCTAGCCTAAATTCTGCAGGCTAGACCACTGACTTCTTATGGACATTTAAAAGCAAATTGAAAAAAAATGAAACCAAGTACGTTTTAAAAATGTCTAAAAATCCCTATCAAAAGTCTTTACTGACTAAACTAGCAGCAGTTCTTCCAAGTGAGGCACTGGGGTTTGTATGTCTTGCAGACTGTTTTGGCTGACTGGTATAATCAATGCAAGGGGCATGTTTTCAGGGTTCTGGCAAACCTAAGCTTAAAACATATAGATTATAACAGGGTAGATGATAGGCCAATGCCTGTGGCTTACATTTCCGAACAAATTAATAATTCGCTCTGAACTACCTGCACTCTAAACTTCTCCCTATACAACTTCTCAGAAAAATCCAAAGGCAAACTGAAAACTTCAAAGCAGAGCAAAGTAGCTTGATTAGCTCTCTGGAGGTACCTATTCCTAGGAGTCAGGTCCCTCTTTCAGACTCTCCCTGCTACTTTTGGGCTTGATAAATTGCCCAAAGGGAAAAGCATCTGAAAGACATTTTATTTCAAGCAAAGAATGTATTTTTGATTTGTGTATTTAAAAGAAGTAGCTTTAGGCAATGGAGGTCTTCAACTCATGACTAAGTATTTTGCAGACCACAGCTTCTAAAGCAACAATTAACTATGGGTAGATGCCTATACTTTAGTATATAAAGTTGTAAAGTGAAAACACTGAATGAATATAATAATAAAAGTGAAAATCAGACCATTTTGAACATAATTACGCTCTAACTTCCAGGTGACCTCTTCCATGTTCCAGAGACAATAAATTATCTGTCTGTCTTCTCCCAGAGAACATACCTTTCCAAAGACTCCAACTCCCCTCCCTGTACTATTCAGGTCATTAAAGGTTGTTCTGAGGTCATGTGTATTCATGAAGGTTACTACTTCTCAGATCTGAAGAAACCTTTTGACCGTCCAAACGCTGTTCTCCCTGTTCTAGCAATTTGCCTAATCAAACATGCTTGATTTCATTTATGTGTATGCATAATAACTTTTCACTATCTATCTTGAATCATTTCTATCTTAAGATAATGATGGCTGCTATAGTATTAGTACAATATTTTCTTAGTCCTGAATGATCTTATAGGGAACAGCACAGGCAATTTAGTGTGCTATCTAGTTAAAATTCATTGAATTATTATGCACAGGCCCTAACTGTACGCACATTATACATGCTACCATCTGAGCTAAGTCAATAACTAAGTCTTCATTGACCTTATCATCCCCCTACCAATGATAATTATCTATCTGGTCCATTATTTTAGTATCTGAGCATCTTACCATCACAATTCATCACAGCCTGTGTTCCTAGCTGAAATTGTTTTCTCTGAAATGCATTAGCTTTTTTTTGTGCTTACATGCTGCAACTTTCTACTCTTGCTCTGGTGGCACAAAGACTCCTAGGCAACCGCTAGAGCTCTGCATCAGGCAGAGGTTAACTAGGTGATGCCACCAAGACTGAGATTACTGGATTAATTCAGCACTCAGTGCAACATCAAGCCCATCTATAAGGATTTTTTTATGTACAAGAATAAGCACTTCATTGGAGTCTGAGTTGATTCGGTCCGCATTCTTCTCTGGAAAGGCATTCATTTTATCATGAAAAAAGTATCAAGGTAATATGGCAACATCTAATTTTTGTAAGCCTAAAATTATTACAAAGAAACAAGAAAAACATGATTCTCTGGGATGAGTTTGAATTTTTAATGCGCATATATATTTAATGTGATTGTTAAGAAACCATGTCCTTTTACACAGTTACTTAAGTTTTATTCTTTCTACCAAAGTAAAAGATCGCCAACTGTTAGTTACATCAAACCAGTTGCTATCTCTGTGCTGTCAATTCACATATATAAAGACTTAGAGAATAAATTATTTCACCCAAAATATTAATTATACCTGTAAAAATGGACCATCTTTTAATTTTGAGATAACTAACACATTTGCTGCCCTTAAATAACAGACAATACCATGTATTTATTTTTCCATGCTACTTGTAGGCTTTGCGTGAACACATGCACTATTATTCTGTCAGGGAAAGACTCATAATAAAATGAGTTGTGAAAGGATGTCTGGAACAGTGCTGCTATATTTTGGCAGCTCTGCATAAATAGAGTCATAGGATTCCAAACAACGCATCTGAAATTCTTCTTGTCGTTCAGCATAAATCTGAAGCACTTATAATGATGCATGACACGATGTGAGTTAATATATAGCACACAAAAGGCCCCTTTGTGCACAACTCCTACTCCTGCCGTTAAAATAGGTCTCTTCCCTAGCACAGTTCTGCAGAACAAGCCTTGGAAAGAGGCCTGCTCATAGATCTAGTTGCAGTCCTGTTCTGAACTGCACTGTTTCTAGTCACAGGTATTTCCATTTCTGCAACATAGCTTGATAAATAACAGCACCAGACTGTAAATTTGGTTTTCTGCTAAAGGTTCACAGTTCCTGGGATTTGTCAGCTCCGGGTCACGGCTCTCTGCCTGCACTGCCTGCGCTTGCGGCTGTCCGGACTGCGGAAGATGAGCAGAACTGCACCAGAGTAAGTCGGGGAACTCGTCCCCAGCTGCACTGAGCAACTGCAAACAGGCATTACACGACCAAGATACACAAAATTTCTGACCACTATATATGTTTATACAGGACTTGCTTATTCATTTAGGCAAAAAGATAGGTGTGTTGAACTTAAGAGGCTTTTTCAAGGACTTTATTTAAATAAATTTTATGTAAACTAGTAGTATTACATAAACTTTATTTGCAGTGATCACATGATCACTCCAGTGGTATTAATATGAAAAACACAGAGACTTACAGCACAGGACAGGAGCAAAACTAGTAAGTTTCTTGCTTTTTATTCTGCAAATATTAGGATTTGGGTAAGAATGATCAGAACCACACCTCAAAAAAGGAATTAAACCCAAATAAATTAACCGTGCCTCTGTCTGCATCTACATAGATGTGCACTACAGTAGATAGTGTCCTGGCTCTCCCTCTGGGCACTTGCTGGGACAGGCTTCCAGCTGGGTCAGGGTGCCCTTTCCATTGCTTTGGACAGCCAGTGTGGAGATTTATGGAATCTGAAATATCCAGAACCTAAGTATAGCTTGTGATATGTCACAGCAAGAAAAAGATTCACCAAGTGAGATGAATTTCTTCAAAATAACTAAAATTAGGATTCTAAATTTATAAGGAGACAATTAAAGGTGTGTCCCAGTTTTCAAAATTTTCCTTATCTAGATGGGCAAATGGGTGATCTTCCTCAGAATAATGAGACCACCTATTTAGAGTCTTGGCCAGGTTTCTTAAACACCATTTCATTATTATATAATTAGATTCCCTGTATAAGCCATACTTAAGTACAACACATTCTTATATTGCATGAAAAGAGAGACATGAAAATATTTCAAATAAGAATATATTTGAGAAACTTTAGGGGGAAGATCAAATCTTGTCACCACTGGTAATTCTTTTATACTTTAATGACTAAAATAACTACTGAATAATCCAAACTTCACTGGAATTGAATCTTTGAATTCACTTCCTATGTACTTCAGCAAAAACATTTGCTGAAGGAAATATTTATAAACAGGACTAGCATTTTTTCCAAGATAATTTACATAGTTATTTTGACATAGTAAAACTTGCAGTTTATAATCTACCTGTAGTACACATTCTAAAGTGAGATTAAGACAACAAAACCCACCAAAAATATAGAAGTATTTCATGTAACAATAGAAAGGAAAAATGTGTCTTATTTCTTCATTTCATGCAGCCTCTGAGGAGTGACACTGAAATCTGATATTGTTCTATTAAAAAAAGAAAAAAACAGATGGATTTGCGGTAACAAAATGCAACCCAAATATTGTTCTTCTGAAAAACAAGATCTACATACTCAGTGTGACTAACCCTCTCTTTTCAAATCTTCTCTTTTGTTATATTCTATCAGAAAATATGAATTATGGTTCTGAAATGGCAGCTGCCAGCAATAGCCACTATATTCTTTCCTAAGTATTTTATTCAGGCAGATTCAAAGTCATCCAAGTTGTTCAAAAATTTGCTTTCCCTGAGAGTTAACCATTAGTTTCAAAGGGTTCAGCTGTGAGGACAGTGATTTGTAAATAAATTCTCTTTCCCAATTCTTGATTTAAACAGCTATTATCAAAATACTTCCTGTCACACAAACAGAGCAGAACTGTTTATTTTTTTATTTTTTATTTCTTACTCTAAGTGGAAAATCCTGTAGACATGCATGTGTGTTTTTGTAGAAATGGAACTTTAATATAATCAGAATAAAGCACCCTTCTATGTTTTCCCCAGAAGTTTGGTGAAGATAAGGCCATTTTAATTTTTAGGATGGCAATATTTCTCTTCTCTCGAACCTTCTTACAGAAGTCTTGAAGGGACTGAATAATGAGGTCTTATGATTTCAATTTTTTCTCCCTACTTAATATAGCAGAGTTGTATTTTTTCTAAACATTTTTAGAAAGCTTCTCAGAAACCAATATGAAAATCCTTCAAACTTCAGAAAACTTAGAGCTTCTGAGTGACAGGATCATGAAATGGAAAAGTGGAATTGAACATCTGCTATTTCATATTTCTCCAATGGGACTGAAATAGGAGGATGTGATTACTAACCTTGGTGTACATGCACAAGACACACCAAGGCAAGGATTTAAGAATTACTGTGCTAAAGTGTTCATAAGCACCAGCCTGTTGCCTTTAAAAAATGTAAAAACAAAACAAACAAACAAAAAAAACAACGTATAGCATACTGCTGCACAAATTCCCATGCTGATGAAGCAGAAATTGTAGAAGAAGTCTGGCAGAAAATCCAACTGGATGAGGAAAAAACAAAGCTCATCATTTCAGGGATATACTTTAGGGGATAAAATTAAATTTCTGCTTGCTTAGTGCATTTTGGTTAACTGTCTTGTAGAGGAAGTCTCCTTGCCATTTACTAAGCTGGGATCTGTTCCTTTAGAGGCACAGTGATGCTTTGACCAGATACTATGCCATGAGGTGATGCTGACTCAATGTGGTTCCTTTTTGTTGCCTCATGTGGTGGAGGAGGGACCTGCCTCAAGACAGGCTCCCAAGCACGTCTCTTCAGAAAAGATATGAGATGAGATGCAAACACAAGCCAGTGGAAGTGCCTCTGTGGAACGCTGCTGCGTTCACCACAGCGGGACTGCTTTCCTGGTGGCAGGAAGGGTGACATTGAACCGATCTTCTTGCTTAATGAAATTCATCCATGTTCTGATTAGCTATGTAGGACACTGGTAACATATATGCCTTTACATTTGAGAAAATGTGCAGAGTAATAAGTTATGATTAATAATAAGTTACAATTCCGCTACCTGTGTGTTTAGTTATGTTAGTTATGATTCTGCTTATTTATATCTATTTTGTGGCTTTGCTGCAGCATTTGCATTTATGCTGCACACTAACCTGGAATATATCTTTCCATTATTAGCGTAAATAATTCAGCATATTACAACATAAACCAGCACTATATTTCATTTATGAAAGGAGCTGTACAGAAATGCTCTTTGCATTTTCATTTTCTCCTACAAATATTCTTTTGACAAACTAATCTCTTTGTACAAAGAAAAGGTGCTTCAAACCCTACAGTAATGGAAACCATATTACATATTTTAATCACATTATTTCAAGAAACTGAAGCTACTCTGTCACATTCTATTACAACTGTAAGAATTCCAATCTTCCGGTAATTTTATACATTAATGCATGTAATATCTTCAAATACATCTCTATGAACTTTCTTCACTGTTTTTTTCCTCCTTTTTTGCTTAAATGAACAAATAATTACAGTGACAAAGTTTCTATGCAAAGGAATACTTTTACAGGAAAAATTGAAAACTAAATGAAAAAGAGAAAAAATGTTTTAGTAAATGACAATCATTAATAAAAAATCACCTATGAAAAGTTTAAATAATAGTTAGATTCAATCCCCAAATATGGTAATCACTATAGCTAATTCACTGGCCATAGAAATCCTCAGCAGCTTTTGCTGGTGCTATCACACAGCTTGGTTAAGTATCTGGATATATATCAGTTTTCTGAAAGGTCTTTCATAAGAGGTGTTCAGGAGTCCTGTTTCACATACTATCTCACTAAGAGTTACAGCAAATCATGCTCAATCAGAAACAATTTTCTGATTAGGAAAAAAAGAAAGCAACAAATTTTCAAGTTCTGTTCTAGAGTCTGGATATCTGAACTGGAAGGGAAAAAAAAGACTAAAGAACAGAACACACAGCTGATAACAAAATAAACAGAATCTGTACTTTTACTTTTGTCTGAAACCAAGCACCACAGAAGCAGAGAATTGCAGCAAATAATTTTGATATTCAATTAACCAATTAGCCAGTATCTAGAGAATTCAGTATTCAAACAGAAGCAGTAGCTATATAAAGTCTAAGTTAAAAAATAAGGTATACATGGAATAACGGAATAAGTTCTAAAACATACCCAAAAAAAGGCCTTATAGCTTATAGTAGTTGCTGCTAAGTTTAATAGACACTTCTCCTTCTCTCTCCCACTGGACATAAGGTGGTATTAGCACATCTAAAATCATTCCTGTCCCATAGATTTCACCATCGTGCAACATGGACCTACTCAACACCAACTGCCCACAGTGGCTCCATTAACGATAACAATTGTCCAGAGCAGCTCCATTAACTTTTTTCAAGAACTAAGTTGATCCTCCTGCACAGAAAAAAAAATGTCCATAATTCACATTTATGTCTGCGCATAAATGAATAGGAATCTAGCACAGTAGAGTGCATTCAAGCTAAATCAAAACAATTGCTACAGAAAGTTTCCTTCATGACACTAAGTTTTGCAAATTTTTCTTACCAGTTGAAAAACTGAGTAGTACTTAAGGCCTGATCTTCCTTTTGTGCTTAGATTTATACAGCTGAGTTCAAACACAACACTAATTATAACATCCCTGATCAAGAGGTGCTAAGGTTACAGTCAACACAAATGCTTACAAAGTACACAACACAGTCAAATTCTCTAGAACTCAGCATTTTGTTACTAAAAAAGATTTTTTTTAGCTCTCCCTCTGCAAGTAGACCTTGAAAGGCAATAAAATCCTGGACTCCTACCTGAGATATGTGGGACTCACTCTTTTTTTTTTTTTCCTTTTGATAAGGAGATGTGTTGAGAGCCTTGGGTAGCTAAAGGAAAGGCTTGCATTGCTGGCAGGAATCACTCTTTGAAGTCAACTGATAAAAGTGAACTCCTCTCTACTTTAGCATATTTTAAAAACTTTAAAACACTTCAAAAACATTTAGATTTGATAGGTTCTAAATCTTTTTATCAAATAATTGCACTTCTAATTTCATTTCCCTAATTTGGGCAGCATTCTGTATCCTCACCTATCAAAATGAAAGAACTCTTTTTCTGATGATGAAATATAACAATCAAAGACAGAGTAAAATCAAATGTCATGAAACATACAAGCAGTCATACTTGATAATGCTGGTTTGCAAGTAGCTTATGTCTAGCTAGTAAGGTGCGATCATTTCTAAACGCATTATTTATCTATTCCTCAGCTAAAAACAGGCCATACTTGTACAAATCTCACTGTATATGTTCAAAGACCTAGGTATATTAACAGAATGGAATACATTAAGCTTCACATTTTTTATGTTGTTCTGTGGCTTTCACAATGAATTCAGTGTAAGTCTAGCACTTTATTTTGGGTTGCAAGTCCTCAAGCAGGATATCCACTGTAAAGCCTTTGTGAAGGGTATGACCAGCACAAATGCTTACAGGGTACACAACAGTCACATTCCCTAGAAGCCAGAATTTTATTTTTATTACTAAAAAAATGTTTTTTAGTTCTCACTCTGCAAAGAGACCTTCAAAAGTAATAAAATGTAACTATTAAGGATAGCCTTGGAGAAAAGCTCCATGATGCAAACTCTCCAGCTCTTGAGCCTGCAGCTGTAACTGTGAAGTCCATCAGTGTCAACTTTAGTCATTTAACCAGATCATTGAGTGGAGAGAGTGGGTACAAAGTGGCAGTGGAACGAACTCAGCTGGGAAGGAGATGCTACTTGGAAGAAGGCACAGCGAAAAGCACAAACATGTGTCAAAACACAACTACCAGAGAGAAAAACAAGAAACTCGGGAGAAGCACTGATATGCCTGGGGGATGTAGTCTTGCTCACAGATGTGGCATGAAGATACTGAGCAGGTATTAATAAAACAGCAGTTAATTATTCTTCCAAGGACTGTGCCTTGGCAGGAGTTCGGGCTGACAGATCACAAGATAATCTTCTTTTAAAACAATTAAACAAAAAACAGAAGTCACCTGTTGCATAATTGCGGAGGATAATTATGTAATTACAAAAGCTAAGGACTCTATCAATTTTACTCTATGAGCAAAATTGAAATATAACAGTGTAGATAAGTTTTTAATGGTTCTTTAGCCTGCAATGACACTGCACTCTCACTGTACCCAACTTTCCTGTATATATAACTTCTGATTTTTAATAGCTATTTTTAAAATGGCAAGCGATACTTCTTTATATTAAATACTTGAAAATATTGATTTGAAAATATTCTTTTAAAAGATCTTGTAAAAAAGAAAAACAAAATAGTAATCAAAGATAATAAAATCCAGCTATTATATTGCCATTTTTAAAATGTGAAACATCATTATAATCCCCCCCAAAATACAGTTCTTAAGTTAACATCTCATAAGCAGAACCATAAACTTTTATGATTAAGAACTACAGAAACTGTGCAAACAAGATTATTTCATAAATATACTGCATAATTTTACTGAAAGTTACAGAGTTAAACTGTACTTCCATGTTCAGCAAAAGGCTGACTGAAGTGACATGCTATACAGTACTACTAAAATTTTCATGCTCAGAAGCCTGAGTAAACTCTTGAGTAAATAATGTTGCATATATTTCCAAACACTTCTAAAATAATGTTCAGAGTTAAAATTATTCAGCAACTGAATTTTAGGTTGCTAGGCAATAACACAAAAAGTCAGCCTGTAAGAGCTCGTTCTCTGTAATGTGTCTAAAACATAGAACTTGCTAAGTTCTATAAGGTAAGGCACAATAGCCTTGTGAGAAGACATCAACCAAGATGCCCACATAAAGATGTTAGAAGGGAATGTTCACATGAAAAGATTTTAACGAGTTTACAATTTAGCAGAACACAAAGATATGTACTTATTTGTATTTAAATGTTTCCTTCTCTTTTGTGCGAAGGAGTGTGGTTTGTGCAGAAAGATGCCTTTGAGATTAATTCTTTTTCCTTCAGCAAAGGACTTCTGCAAACCCTTTTCTGAACTTCACAAACAGACTTCCAGAAGTGTGTGTGACCCAGCAATCTGAATGATGCACTTTTAAACTTCTGGACAATTGTCCTTTTGAAATACAGACCAAGAAAAGGTACACACGCTAACTCTATATAGATGCTGGACTTATTTTGCTCCTTAAGTTATCTTTGTTACATACATTCAAAGTACAAATACCACAGTCAAGCTCTTCACTTGTATCAGAAGAAATTACAGATCAAAATCTTGAACTTCTTAAATGGAAAATGCTCAACTACAGATTTCATGGAATGGGCAGCTATACCCCAGAATGACAATCTGAGAAGATGTCTTGTAATTGCACTGGAATTGTTTTGAGAATTCAAAAACTAACATGATTCTGAAATTGCCTATGATATTGAAAACTTGTTTCAGTTAAAAATTGCAACAACTGCTACAGGGCACCAAGATATTTCAATCAAAACCCACGGAAAGTCTTCAGAGAATACGGCAACTATCTCTGCTTTCTCGGGTCTCAGCATAACCTCTCTTACCCTCAAATTTCAGTATAGTAAATAGTTTTTTTAGAAAACTATCCTGAAGTACGAAAATGCTTCATTACTTTTCATTTAAATACATTTTTGAATGAAACTACTATCCCCAAAACCTCATGACAGTTAGCTGGTAAGCAAAAAAAAAAAAAGAAATCTATTGCCTGAACTAGATCCTCTTAGGCACACATTTTAATAAACGCTTTGCTTTCCATAGTACTGTACTTTGCTACCTGGGCATTTTTGGTTTCAAGTTCTACTTCATTTTAGGTGACACTGATTTATGTAAACTCAAGGGTATTATTAATATCTTTAAAATGTAGACTGTGCATGTATGCAAAAGCTCATTGAAAGCATGTATCATCTTCTATAATATAATCAATTAGAAACTGATTTACTTTCCGAACTAGATTAAATAATTCAGACTTCTCCATATTGCCACAATCAATATAGCAGCTTTTAACTCAAGTGAGAAAAATAAGATTATGAGCTCAAAAACTGGAGATGATTTCTGGTTTGCATCAGACAAGTACTAATATGCATGTACATTTTATATAAGTATTTGAAAATTACTGCAATTGGGGAAACACGTAAGAAAAAAAAATCCCCTAGATGCCCTCTAAAGCAAACAGACCATGACTTAATGACATGTAACCTTATGTAGCACTACAACAGAGATCTAGGGACAGATCACCAGCCACTGCTCACTGCTGCTCTTATGTGCACTAGAACTAGACCCATGTAATTGCAGCTCTCTCTCTTTCTGGCATGTCTGTTCGGGCTGTGATTATCTGTCAAAAATGCAAAGATATTAGCGCCTATTTCAGTCACAGTGACCAGAGAACACAAAATTTGTTTTATTTCTGATTTGGTTAATTAAATTCACTTAGTTAAGCACTTTTTCATATACTCTGTTTTGATGAGCATTTCATTTTATATCTGCAGCATTTATTCTTCTCTTTGGCTGACTGTCACCCTTCTAGTTTGCTGTTCCAGGCCACTGAATCATTTCACACAGCAGGCTGCATGAAGTGCAGACTGAAGCTGAGATTATTGATTTTGCTTACACTGAAAAATATCCACTATCCAGTATTCTGAAGCTCTCTGAAGCAAGTGAAGATGCTAGGATATTCTAACTGTTAAAGCTTCCAATTAAAATACTACAAATCATCTCCTACAGAGAAGCTACTGAGCTAAGCTAGTGTTGTTTATTAACCACACCGTTTGGTATGAACTGCAGCTCTATTTAAAGCAATCCTTACAGGGAGTTCTTCGTAGCTCCTGTGTGGTTAGGCAGGGTGACCCTACATCTGCCATGACCACACACTGGTAAACTGAACTCCTAACTATTTCTGTCCTTCCAGAGTGTTATGTCCTTTCTTCTAATTTGTGTCTAACATATGCATGCTTCTATAGCATGAGAAGTACTGCAATTTGTGGGCTGAAAATCATCTGTGATGATGGCTACTGTTCAAATATAGCACACTCTTTTCTAAAGAGTGGAAAAAAACACAGAATATGAATTTTTTTTTAGGCTTTTGAAGGAATTCGCAATGCAGTATGAGAAAACTAAGCTAAGTCAAGCCAAGTCTTCCTTATGGAGTGACTGAAAACAGCAAAAGAATATGCTGGCAAACTTTTACTTTCAATTGTGTAATTTTTTGTAATTTTTGCCAATATTGGCATCCTTATAATTTGACATTATTGCTAGAATACTCTGTGACAAGTAAGCAGTATGAGGTAAGTCAGCAGTGTATCTTGCTAATTTAGCAAAGTGCTCACTGCAGTGAACTATATTTCTGAAGTTATTGCTAAGAAACAATAGCAGGAAAAACACTCACATTGCTCAACATAGTAACTGGGCACAGCACAGTGCTATGCGGTGGAGTTGCTGATAGTGAGGCAGTGAGGGCTAAAGCTACACTAGGATTCCCAGAATACACTCTCAGAGCACTTTTTTTTTTTATTTTACAAAATTTCTACTTGCCAATAAGACTTTGCTACAGACATAAAAGTGCCTTTGCCTAAAGTTCTCTGAAGAATGGCTGCACATCCATCCTTTGGAGGGGGGCAGGTACATTTGTACCCTCCTCTTTCATTTGCTTGCACTGCTATGTGAAAACGGGAGCCCCCACCACAGAGTGGGCTATGTTTGTTCATGGAGTCACTGCATACCTAGCTTCTGTGGTATCTTCGTTGTTTGCTACTATGCTCATTTTTGCACCTCTCAGATTTGCACGTTCAGCATTAAGCAAATAATTCTTTGTATTAGAATGCATCACAAACTCCTCCACATAAATGGCACACCTTAGGTACTGAAACTGATCTTAATGGAGGTGGGATTAAAACCTTTTTTCTTTCCAAGGTACTGGCCTTCCATAAACTTCCTGATTATATTTTAGAGCAATGTACCAACATGGCATGCTAGTTGAGAATGGTTTAATTTAATATATGTGAGTATATAAGGCTATGAAGCTCTAAAACAGATACCAAAGTCCATCTTACAAATTTATGAAGATACAGGATACAGTTTTTATATTCACATTATAGAAGCAGAGTATCAATACACTCATTATGTAATAGCTCTCTTAACTACTACAGGATCAAGTGTAATTAGAGACATGTTACTCCCAGGACAGCCTCATTGTATTTTGTCCTTGTTGTGACCAGTGACATTTCAGCTAATCTCTCTCTAAAATTACTCACACTTTTTGCATAACAGTTTTGGTACACTAGCCATTTATGCTTAAACTAAGGATAATCTGGGTATTTTTAGAAGGAAGGAAATCCAAGAGACAGATATCAATGCAATAGTCAATATCCTTCTAAATATGGATATATTCCGTACAAATAACAGACTTCAGTCCAGAAAAAGATTATCTAGTAGTAATTCTAATATGTTATTTATATCCTCCTGGAACCGTTTGCTATTATAAGCCAGACTGGTCTGTTGTGCTGCAGCAGGAAACAACATATTGCTGCAGGGACTACAGCAAAGGTCTCTTGCTTTCAGTTCAGAAATTCTCTACAGAAGAAATACAATCATAATGTTCCTGTCCAATAGATTTATTCTAACGCACAAAATCAACATACATTTTGCTATATGTTGCTATACCAAGATCTGGATTTCAAGAGGAGTGATATTTAATAGTACAAGGTCTTGGCAGTGCAGCCAAGAGGAATCACAAGATCCACCTGCACCTAATATCCCCAAACAAACTATATATATATATATATTTTAAATCTTTTGCAGCAAGATTGAATGCTGAACCCACTTAACAGTTTTTAAAAAAGGGCAAATAATGAAGACCTATATGCTGTATTTTTTTCCTATTTCTTCTAGTATCTTACTTTTCCATGACTGCCAGCAAAAGTTATATAAAGCAACGAATTAGGATTCATACTTGGTCATTTTCAAGTTCACAGCCTTTCCACATATCAGGGCACTTAAAGGGTCTCACATGCTTATCTACCTCCTAAAATTTTCTTTAAAAAGCAGGCAGTTATCTGAGGATAAAACTTCCATCACACTGTCAAGTTTCTCTAAAATGAACAAAGATGGTAAAAAGTATTAACTAAGAAAACACAGAAAAAAGCAGAGTGTAAGTTTGGTTTCCATATGAATGACTGCCCCCAAGTTTTTTCCTGTTTTCAGAATCTTTGGTGTAATGCTTCTTCCTAATCATACAGCTCTTTTTGCAATAAACCTGCTCAACTCCATTAGGAAACTTTCAGAAGGCTCCCAAATCATTTCCTCTTGCCAATTCAGAGAGCCAAGTGAATGTAACATTCCTTACTGGAAGGTTTCTTTGTCTCTGATGTTTTATCTTCCTTCAACATGACTGTGTGACGGATATGCCTCCTTCCCCAGCTCATCCTGACTTCTCACGTGTAGCCCTGTTCAGGTGTTACCTACCACATTATCTGATCCTGGTAGTTGCCTCCTTGATTTCTTCCCCTATCCAGACATTAACCATCAATAACAGTCCTGATGGCCCTATCGTGATGGTGAGATAAGGCTAACTGTGAGCACACCAGCCAACAGTCATTTCTGAATTGAAAGAATGACTATCAGTCAATCATCTTATCCCATAAATATGGGGACAGCCCAAGGGCCCATTGAGCTCTCCTTGCATTGCAGTGGGCTGCATGCTGGGATCTCCCCTTGAGCAGGGACACCTCTCAAGGATGCTCCTCGAGGTTAAGAGATCCTTCCCACTCCAGATTCGTGGTAAGTGACTATAGCGCGCCTTTCTCTTTCTGAATTTGTAAACTTTACTTTGTGACTGTGCACAAATCCCTTAGACATAAACCGTTGACCAGGTCTGGGACTAGGACTGGATCCAGCCACACCCAGACTCCTCTCAGAAGGAGTTTGAAAAGCAAGGGGGTCCAGTCTGAACCTCATGACCCAACGGGAGGGTGTCCTTGGTAATTCTGTGTGTGTCTTGAATGTCCATGCAGTAACTAATAGAACCTTGCCATAGACTCTCGTGAAACCATCGTCATTACCAATAAAACCTATTCCTATTTCTTTCCCACGAATGAAGAGCATTGTGTCACTCACCCCCACCATCACTCGTTACGGGACAGACCACACTCAAGTTGTTTTTCATTTTTTAATGTGTCTTTTGCTTTGTTTCTTATTAAATAAGTTTAATATTCCTAATTATAAAACTATTTTCTTAACCAATGGATTTGCTGTGTGAAAAAAAAAGGAATAAGGACACGGAATTTCTTTTTTTCTGGTAAAGTGAGTTTCAGAGATGCACTGTAATTTTAGCTCTGCTCTTGCAGAGACATACTAATTTTAATCTACAAATGGAAACTGAGATATTCTAAATTACATCTATTTAGATCTTCTAATTGTACTTTAAAAAAGGCTATGCGTAAGCTCTCCTCATTCTATACACAGAATAAAATGAGAAATACAAAAATATGAAAATACAGTTACATAAAACTGTTCAAATTTTTGACCTACAAATGATTTAGAAACTTTTGTAAAACTGTTGGATTTTTAAAAGACTGTGGAGGAGAAGCCTTCTTTAATGAGGATGAATTTGCTTCCTTCTGTCTGCCAGCATTATCAAAAATGTCAGATCCCCACTACATCAACTCTATTCCTTCTCCTCGTGTTCACTACATCAAAATGCTGCCTTTTTGAGCCTAATCTTTAGAAACAATATATCTAAACTTCTATTGTTCAAATAGAAGGTTAAAAAAAAAAAGATTACAAATTACTAATAATGGGAACTGACAGACATGGCATTTTCACAAATGTAGGCACTCTCTTGGAAGAAAATTTAAAAAGAAGAAACACATACACTCTCCTCCACAATTCCAAATTGCATTAAATGTGAAGCCTGCTCCTAACTAAGACTTCACCATGTAAGAATTTCTAAAGACAAGTTTTCCCTTCTGACGTGTAATCATTATTAAGCATTTAATAAAATCTTAATAAAAAAACACCAGGGA
The DNA here is from genome assembly GCF_059628265.1 of Tinamus guttatus. Classification (NCBI taxonomy): domain Eukaryota; kingdom Metazoa; phylum Chordata; class Aves; order Tinamiformes; family Tinamidae; genus Tinamus; species Tinamus guttatus. The sequence goes on from NW_028288843.1 coordinate 559,514, forward strand.
AATTTATGAAACATTGTCCCAGGTAAAAACTTGGCAACAGTCAGCTATATTTCCTCTTTCCTTGGGTTTTAGTTCCTCTTTACTTAGTTTAAAGAGCTTTCTCGGGGTCTGTTTTTTGACCCATGCCTTAATCTTTACACCTTATAGTAACTGCTTGCTTTGCCAGCTGTGGTTTCATTTCACTTCCTTCTCATCCTACCTTACTTTGGTTCCCAACACTAAATAATACATTTATTCTTGCAACAACCAGTTGAGGAATCTGTAAGTAACCAGACAATATATATATGTATTTTTTTTACTAGCAGTATCACAGCAGGGATGTCTAGAGCCCACTGCACAAACACATGATGAGACACCTGAAGGATTTATAGCTTAAATACAAACATAGGAATGCAAGAAAAAGAACTTTAATCCAATTTACACATGAAAGACAAACACTGATGAAGGGACTAAGGTCAGAAGATAAACCTTCCAGTTCTAGTGTCTTTGCTACAAGACTGTCATTTGCTAGAAATCAGCACTGTAGATATGAAAATTCAAGGTTGCAGGCCAAGATAAGAATATTTAGCACAGTGTGCTAAAACATATTTTAGCTATCTGTTTATCCTTAGTTCTGATTAAGACTGGGAGCTTGCAAGCAAACTTACTTCTGGAAACTGAGCACCAGTCCCCTTTTCAGACACACTTCCACGTTTTAGAAAATATACAAAAGCCCTGGTGATATCTCAAGTTATAGAGTGAAGAAAATAGCTAATAGTATTTTATTCTCTCATACATAATTTCCAGAAGGATACTGCAAATTTCAAACTAGCTGTAGCTTCCTTTACATAAAATGGCTGCAAACAGAAATGAAACACAACTAGGAGAAGCAAAAGATACTTCTTTGACTGAGTTCTTTCAGAAAATAAGTTTCAGACTTCAGCAAATAATGCAAACACACAAATTCCTTTCTGTGTGCCTCTTGTTGTAACAGAAATACTTCATACTCTTAGCTATCACAAGAGTAACAAGAGGCATTATTTATACTGGCTAGGCATGTTACTTCCCATTACACTCTAACAATATGCACTGTACATATTGTTAGTACATTGTATTAGTATTTGTTAGTACATGGTATTGTTTTGCAGCTCTCACTCCACAAAATAAAAGTGGAGAACCAGCCTGTGTGTTTGTAAAGAAAAAGAAGTGCAGAGTCTGGAAAGGTGCATCCTCTTGGGCTGCTTCCTGGGAAAGGTTTAATTGAAGGTAAAAATGAGATGTACAGTATCTTTAACAGAGATAAATTAAAAGATTCACCTCCCATTGCAGTTCTGAGCACAGATGCTTGAAAGAGCACTTAAACGAAATGCTCCCCACTGTCATTTATCAAAACTCCTGCATTCCACCCACTCAAAAATTTCTCTCTTCTTCTATTTGTTAAGTTTTACCACCTGATCATGTAACTGCATAGTAATAAGTATGCTAAAAATCACAGTTTCAGAGCACCACGAGCTCCTTTTCCAAGCACAGCCGGGACAGTCTGCGTCTCCATGCAGAAGAGGGGTGCGAGAGCCAGAGGGAAATGGGGCAAGGGGAGCTCGGCAGGAGCCCTCGGCTGGCAGCTCCATGCCACGTGAGGCTGTGGAGGGGACACGATGCCCCCAGTCCCCCCCCCTACCCTCCACAGTGAGCACTCCCCTTAAACAGGGGTAAGATCCCTGGTAAATAGGCCCTGCCGCAGACAGGCTGCCAGCAAGGTTAGAGACATCAATGCCCAACAGGGAACAAGCCCCACATAACTTCCCTCTCCAAACACTGTTCAAAACCAGATGGTTTGCTTCACATGCTTAGTTTTCAATACTTGGCACTTAACAAGAGGGCATCATTTGATACATCAAAACAAAAAAATAATGCAGAGCAATTGGTTAGGCAAGGTTTAACAAAAAAAGATTTGAAAGTATATTTTTCTTTCTCCAGCTACCACAAACTAGGGAAATTTTGCAAAACTTTGATCTAGAAAACAATATCTAGCAAAGATGAAGGTGGCTGAAGAGACCCCAGGTAACATGACTGCAAATGCTCATACATACTGGGCTTTTGCATCAGCATTTTATTCAATAAAAGCAATGAGCTCTGGAAATTTTAAAAATCATTTTAGGGCCTCTAGCATCTAATCATCTTTAAATTTACCATTGAGTGCTGGTCTTTTGATAAGGCATCCAGAATTTAGCAAGATTGTTTACTCCCAGTATCACAGACACTTTACAAAGTTCAGACAAGTTTTCAAAATATCACAATGCCAACTGAAATATTTGCTAACACAAACCAAAAACAACCATCAAATTCCCCCAAATTAACCTTCCTTCAGATGAAAACACATATGCCACACTGTAAAGTCCTATGTCCCAGACTCACTACATTTTCAAGCTGGATCTGCACATTTAATTGAGAGGGACACCCTCTATGCTATCATTACTTGACCTTGAATTCACTGCTTCCCGCTGATTTTGTAATATATTCTAAAGCATCTACTGATAATATCTAGAGGAGTTTGGAGTCATTCACTGTCTGAGCAGACTGAAACACTATGAAGACAGTGGAATAGTAAGAGCGAATGCAGAGAAAAAGACTTACATACAAAGGGTCAAAGCAACATCCATACGCTAATTATTATCTCTATATAGCACATTAAATGCAAACTAATGAAAACAACATACCATCTTACTCATTGTCAATTAAAATAAGCTTGACAGCTTCTAGATAAGGCCTAAATACTAAATTACATTGTTAAAAAATGTAAAGAAATCACACACACACACACAATCTGTGGGCTATGGTTTACAGAAGCTTTACATGTCACTGTACTGTAGCTATGGAATATTTTAAGCCTGTAACAATGACATGTCAACTGAAATGGGAATGATTTCTTAAGTAGATGCTACTTTTGTGGTGTGAATTACTTCATGTGTATGCTCTATCTGACCACACAGTCTTTTATGGCAGGAATTTTATGAGAACTTTCCTTTTAAGACATGCATACTGTTTATCTTTCTATTTAATTTCCTCTGAGTACATGATAACTGTGTTACTCATTATAAGATATATTCCCGGTCTCTTTGCTCCTCTTCTTCCCTCCCTCAAACCCGAATCTCATGACAACCCATGGTCTTTAGTACTGTTCCTATTTAGATGGCTTGAAGAAGTTAGCAATAAATATATGTGATATGAATGTTTAACACTTTTCATAGAATCATAGATCATAGAATGCTTAGGGTTGGAAGGGACCTCTAGAGATCATCTAGTCCAACCCCCCTGCACACGCAGGGTCACCTAGAGCACGTGGCACAGGACTGCGTCCAAGCGGGTTTGGAAGATCTCCAGAGAAGGAGACTCTACAACCTCTCTGGGCAGCCTGTTCCAGTGCTCTGTCACACTCACTGTTAAGATTTTTTTCCTTAAGTTTCTGTGGAACTTTTGGTGTTTCAGTTTGTGTTTTTTGTTACATTTGTATACAAAATATTTAGCTACTAAAGACATGGTATTAACAACAACCGTCAACTCATTATTCAAATAAGAACATTTCTGTTACGATAAATAATACAAACATCTTATAAAAACATTTGCATAGAGATACCCCAAAACAACACTACTTATGAGTGAGGAAATCTTGAATGCTAGTGTTTTCCATCTGGAAGACACAAAAGTCCTGATTTCCTTTGATCCTACTGATTAAGTTTTACAGTATTTCTTCCAAGTTTTTTTAACATTACAAAACAACAAGAAGTCTGACAGGAACTACTTGAAAGAAACATACTTATCTTTACCCATCTAGATAAAATTCTGCAGAGGAAGAACTGATTAGGTAGAATTAAAAAAGCTTCATGTACTAAGAGATCAAGAATTCTTGTTGGCAGGATACCTAAACCTAGACAGTATCAGTATTAAAAGACAGGGGAGAAAAAAAAAAGAGTCAGAACAACTTACAAAAGCAACTTTACAAGCATAATTCATTTTAAACATCTACCTGCTTCTGTAGCCACCGTTCTCGCCTTTTTTGTTTTCTCCTTAAGCTTTTCAATTTGTTTCTTTCTCTCTTGCTCAGCTTTTGGTTTAAGGAAATATTTGCAGGTTGCACAGGACCAACAGGTACCACATGCCGTTCCTCTTCTACTGCACTTGTAGATGAAGAAAGGTTCATTGCAAAAGGTGACTGATCTACAATGGCACTCCCAGAATATTGCCCCGGAGCTTCAAAATCACATTCACTTTCTATTTCTCTATGTACTAATGCATTAAAGGAGGTAACTTGAAACCTTTTCCGTAGTTCATCAGCATTTGAACTATACTGGCCCTGAAAAGCAGTCTCACCTTTCTGACTTGACCCTAATTGCAAGTCACATCTTGTGTAAACAGGTGGATTTTCATTTTGGCCACAGCAAATAGTTCCCACACTTGAAGTTACATATAAAGCAGGCAACAAAACAAGACTCTCTCTGATATTTAAATCCAAACTGCGTGATCTTCTGTGAAAAGCTTTTACAGTGCATGCACCATTCACAGGCCAGGCAGCAGACGGATTTTGTCTTTGCTTTAATGCATCTGGAGGAAGATTTTTACTCTTCATCTTGAAACTGGGTGATCTTACTTCCAGACAAAGTGCTTCTGTTAGTCTTCCACTACCATTATAATTTCTGGCCATGTATGAAAACCCTTGATTTTTGATTTCCAAAGCTGCAGATAACACTTTGTGGTGGGGATCTGTGTTAAAATCAGATTTAATTTTGCAGAGCGTCAAGTGTTTTGCTGATGGTTTTGCCACTTTAACAGCAAAAGCTGCCTGATAGTCAGTCCGACTCTTGCAGAAATGTATGTTTACAGACTGTCCACAGGAGCACTTCGTGTTGCAAACAAAGTTAAAACCCCCTAAGCGGGCCTCACAGAAGGGACAGTGCAGTTTTCCAATTGTCCACTGCGCCTATTAGCAAGAAAAGAAAAAAGAACAACAGACTCATTGTAAATGAATGATTAAGAAGCCATTACCAGCTTTATTTTTCTCCTTTAATGAAAAACAAAAGGCAAACCATTTTAAACACAGAAAAAGAGACTGCCCAGAGGGAAAGAAAATAAAAGAAAAAAAGAAAAAAGAAAATCCACTATAAATAATGTTTTCTTAAAAACACTGCTTGCTGAAGTGATAACTAACGAATCCAGAAAAAAAGCCTCATACATTTCAAAATGTAGAGGCTCCAAATTATTTTAAAAAATTGTCTACACTTGTCTACTTTTTTTTAACTAATGAAAATAAATATAAGATCCTTTAAAACAAATCAATTTACCCTGTTAATCTGGAACTGGCAAGCACAGTTTCTCACTTGAGTTTTCTGACTGCTGGTACATCTCTTGAATACTAAATACAGTGGAAGATTTCTCACAAGATGACTGTAGCTTTTGCTTTGCTTGCCCGAAATTACTTTAATGGGTACTTAATGTATTTTGGTGTACATAGCATTACAACATGACCCATTACAAACTCTTTTTTTTTTTTGTATCTTTCAGGAGACAAACATTTTCATTATTTGTAATTTGTAAGCTTTAATTCCAAAGCTACTTTTTCAAAGGAAAAACTTACCCCAGATCTATAAATTCACACTTGCGCATACAATTTTTAAAATAAATGTATTAGTCTGTTAAGCTGAAACATTTGTAAGGAATAAAGTTATGCAAGTGTTTGCAGCATCAAAGCAAACATGAGAAACAACACTACAACAACATGAGAAACACAGCTCTGATCACACATCACTCATGTGCCTAGAGTTGTACGTGAAATTCAGCTATGAATACTAAAGATGCTGCCCAACGTTTCTAGTTAAGCATTGCTTTTAGTTGCCTTTCTCTTTGCAAGTTAGACTGAGAAGATGTTACCATGACTGATGCACATCTAAGGGAATGCTTCAGAAAAATGTAGTTTCTGAAGAGGATTGTGTGCTAAAAAAAGACAGCACTAGAAAAAATTCTGAAAACTCTTGTGAAATTTAATTCTGTGTTTTGTGTTAAAAGCTTGAAATTTCACAAAACTTAGGAGATGTGTCTTTTATTGCTCCTAAGAGATTCTGTTTGAATTTGGACATGTTATTAGTTTAGAAGAAAAAAAAAAACTCCGTTTACATATGCTCAGTAAAGCTTTCTGAAAACTTTAGCATCTCTGAAAAAACCTTTAACATGCACAGTTCCCCTTGAATTTGTGAGGCTGAACAGTTCCCCAAAACTTGCAAGTTGTTTCGAAGATTTACAATGAGTTTTCACATTCCATTTCCCTTGCACCTTCAGTGAGTCTTGTTGGCACTCTGGCATTGTGGAATAGTATCTCACATTTCCAAATCCTGGGGAGAAATGAGCTATGAAAAGTCAGGCAAAATGGTGAGGATCCTTGTAAAGCCAGGAAAGAAGGAAAAGAAATGGAAGAAAAAGGACATCTCTGCCCTACGTGCTCAGAGACTCGGAGATGAGGTGCAATACAAAGGAGTCCAGTGCTGATTTAATGTGAACTTGGAAGCAGACTGTGGAAGTATTGACTCAGGAAAAGAGGCAACAGCCTAACTGTGGAGGAGGTGGTAGGAGGAAAATCAGCAAGGGATGAGGGGACACAGTTTCATGGTGGGCTGCATAAAAACAGAAAGCAGGGAAAAGCTGGCCAATTTAAGAACTTCTATACACTGAAGTGCGTATAAAACCAAATGAGATTGGTTAAGAACAGGGACAGATGGTAAAAAAGAACCGGTCAGGAAGCAGTAGGTTGTTACTGCCTGCAAATAGACTTTGTGCTTATGTAAAATGATTTAGCCTTTGACTCAGAAGAAATACAGGAGGAAATAACACATAATCACAAAATTATTCAGATCTTGGTAAGAAAAAATTGTGTAAAAAGCCCACACATTTATCCATAAACCTAGAGGACCTTTCTACAGAAGTCAGAAGGGAATGAGGCAAGAGTTTCCAGGATGTGAAAGGACAAAATCAGGGCTGAGAGCTGACGGCTTTCATACAGAACTGAATTCTCTGTCTCTGCTGCCAGAACCGAAGAACACTGCTCCTCTGTAATCCTGAGCAAGTATGTTGGGCCTTTTCCACATAATCATGGTCTACTGTTTTCTTATTTTCCAGGCATCCAAGGTGTATCTCTAGGCTTGTAAATGCCAGAAGGCTGGACAGCAACAGCTAACAGTGAAATGTATGAAATCAGCTACAATAAGACAGATCATAAAAAAATGAAATAGAAAAACAAAATGTGGGTCTTCATTACGAGGCATTCAAGATTGGGAAACTCAGCAGGAAAATACCTCCTCGCTGCTCAAAGCATTTTTTCCCCAAAGCTTGTGAAATGTTTGTGAAACAGATACACTATTTTGCCATGCAATGCTGAAGTCTGAGAAAGCAAAAATTTTAAGAGTTTAACTAATATAAAGAATGCAGGTTGCACGTGACTCCCCAAATCAGGTAAGACTGAGCAGAAAAAACTTACAGCAAAAGCCTACTACTACTTCTGCTTCCTAAATCCATGCAATTACACCAGTTTCTCAACTCTCAGTAAGTTAAGTATTGAACTGCAGGGAAGCAATCATTGCAACAACAAAGTTGTGAGCTGCTTTGTGACTTCAAGTGGGCAGATACAACTCAAAAGTGATACGACTTCTGAATTTGCGGGAATACATTTTTCTATTTATATGACAAAATAGCACAAGTGATTTAAGAGACAGACATCACATTATATTCTATCAAGTGATCTCTAATAAACACTCAGTCCATTTTTTTTGAGAAACATGCTCCTTACCATCCTTCATTAGGATGAACATAAGTACTACAGGACACAATGACAAGACAAGCCAAAACACAAACACTTCAATATAAATTTAAATATTTGATAAAATAAACAGAGGTATCCTGTGTTAGTTTGACAAATGTAAATATTCATGCATAAATGTCCAAGAACAGAATATTCCCCTTCTAGGCTTTCTGCATACAGAAAAAAATGTTTCAGAGGAAAGGAAAAGAAGCAAACCCTCTGTAAACGGTAATAGATAGAAAAACTAATGAAACTTTTCTCAATAAAATGTCTATATATGATATGTGGACTTCACTGGAAAAGTGCCCTTGGTATTTCTTCTTTCTTCATAATTTACTCAATAATAAAGATGCGAGTTTTTTAAAAAATTTACCTTTTCAATAACGCATTTTACCCATTCTGGAATGGCTTCTAAGTTCATATGCCATACATTGCAAGTTTCCTGAGCGGCATCTGACAGCTGAGGTGTCTGTTAAATACAGAAATATTGTATTGATATTCAACATTCACATATGCTTTTCCTTTGAATACAGCCAGAATTTAGCTACCCAAACTCAGTAAGTGTTTTCATAACAACTGATAAAATTAAAAAGATGCTGTGCATACTCCAAGCAAAAAATAAAGTAGATGTACTACTCTATTTCTGAATCTAAGGACAGTGGACAAACTCTTGAGAGGGAGATATTTTTGTTTTATAAGAACAGAAAGGATGCAATAGTTGATCTTCCAACTGCGCGAGGAACTGATCTCACAATCGTCAGTTTTCCAGTGAAGACAGGACGAAGTTAAGTTCATTTGAAAACGGTATTCAGCATCAAAGAATCATTTTACAAAGAGTTTCAAATTCATTTTCCAAAAACACTTGGTAGTTTAACTAGCTGAAAAGCCAAAGACTTCCAGTAAGTTTTGTTCAGTTTTTATTTCAATAATGTGACCAACTGCAGACAGAAAAGCGAGGTTTCAAAACTATTCATAAGAATAATGTTGGATTTTAGCTGAGCTTCCAAACTGTAGCATTTCACAAACAAAACAAATATAGCTAAAATAAATACAATTATATAAAGATATTTTAGTTTAAAATGAATTTAAATATATATATGCATCAAAAAGTTATTGTCGACGCTCTGCAGGAACCTGCAGGACTGTTTGTGCCTGGCCGTGTTGTCCTTCCAGTTGATGTCGGGGTAGTTGAAGTCCCCCATGAGAACCAGGGCCTGTGACCGTGAGGCAACATCCAGCTGCCTATAGAAGGCCTCATCAACCTCCTCGTCTTGGTCAGGTGCCCTGTAGCAGATACCCACCACAGTGTCTCCCACATTAGCCTGCCCTCTAATCCTTACCCACAAGCTCTCAACTCGCTCATCATCCACCCCCAGGTTGAGCTCCTTCATTCCAGTTGCTCTCTCACATAAAAAGCAACTCCACCACCTCGCCTTCCCAGCCTGTCCTTCCTAAAGAGCACACAGCCTTCCATGGCAGCGCTCCAGTCGTGCGAGCTATCCCACCATGTCTCTGTGATTCCAATGGGATCATGACGCTGGGACCGCACACAGATCTCCAGTTCGTCCTGCTTATTCCCCATGCTTCACGCATTGGTGTACAGGCATTTCAGGGAAGTAATCGAGCCTGCAGGTTTCCCAGGAGGGGTGAAAGAGGACCCTCCATGATCATTTCCTATCCTCACTTCCCCACTAGCACACTCCCACTGGATGCCATCTGACCTAGGCTGCGCGGTACTGTTCGCCGTGTCTATGTGACACTCCCCTTCCCCCTTCTTGTCTAGTTTAAAGTCCTCCTAACCAGGTTGGCCAGCCTTTTGTTTTCTGTTTATGTTTTCTTTCACTCCTTCACATTGCCAAGAAAGCAAAGATTTTAAAAAGCCATATAAATATAACAAAGATCTGCTGAGTTCCGAGATAAATGCATTTGATAAGTATAAATGCATATTCAGGAAACAAGCCATTAATTTGTGAAGTTAATCAACAGGAACTGATGCATACAAGTGTCCCAAATGCTGCAGGCAGATGACACCTTTAGGCATTCTGAGCAGCATTAAAGAAAAAAATAGAAGACAACTTGCCAGTTCTTGGATAAGGAAATTACTTTCTACCCAAAAGGGCTCCATTTCTGATGATATTATTTCCCATAATTTTGACCTATGTCAGCTATATGCCAACTTATGTGCATGTCAGCTATGAATTTAAAATCAGTGAAAACATCCTTGAAGTAGTAAAATTAACGCAGTTATTTGTTTCCTATCTTTAAAATATTTCCTCCCTTCTTAGCCATGATGTGGATCAGTTGGAAGAGTATAGAGAGCTCTGTTTCAGATATACCAGGGCAGAGCATGTCTTGCTATGCTGTAAATGCCTGCACTGAAAACATTTATTTCTGACTATTAAATAAATACATATAGGTGAATAAATAGGGACTAGTAATACAAATTATGTAGACTCTTAAAATTTTTGTTTCTAGTTCTACTGCTGTGATTTCTATTTTTTTTAAACAAACAAACACACAAAACAGATCACATCCAATCCTATTTCCTTTATTTCCTTTGATTTATCATCAAAAGATGTATGGACTGTCTTGGTGATGTATTTTGGAAAGAGTCTAACAGGTCTGCTCCATCCATAGGGTTAATATCTGTCTCCTAAAGAGGTAAATTACTATGTGAAAGTATATACAACACTCCTCCTATATTTAAAACCAAAAAGCTACAACTCCCCATCAGACTCCGTACTTACTTTAGATGGTTCTCTTCCGTGACATTTTATAAGGCAAGCAGAACTTGCTATGTATTTTCTACATTTCCAGCAACGTAGTGCATCAGTCTCCATCACTCATCTCCGTCTGTGATTCCTCAGATCTGCATGCCTACGTGTAGAGACCACAAAAACACAGTTCAAGTCACCTGTTAAATCCACACATACTTTCCTTTTGCAACCCCCATGTCTATCAGTAGTTTATCTTCACTATTGAGAAGGTTAATACTTTATTTATATAATAAACAATAATTTTCTGATCTTATATAGAATACTACCCAAAAATATTCTAAACAGCAAAGAGAAGCAGCTGCTTTATTTCTAATTTAAATACAGAATTAGAAAATACAAACCCTCCAAATGTAGAAAATGGACCAACTTCGTACATGTTTGCACAAGAGAACTCTCGTTTTCCCAATTTATATCCTCTCTGCCAACAGTACCATTTCCCAGAATATGTCCACAAAATTAAAACCAGATTATAATATACCTTAAATATGCATATATGTGATGCCATCTAATGAAACAGCAAGTCTGCAGAGGATGGAGAAAAAAAAAAAAACACGTTTTTCTCAGTGGATATCTGGAAGCTTGTCCCCTAAACTATTTTGTGTGGGTGGCATAGTGTAACTGCTGAGAGCCTCAATAGGGCTTTTCACAGATTTGAATTATCATGTGTGTAAAACAGAGACATAACTTAAGACAATGCCAAAAGGTCAGGAGAGCTGTTTTTCTGTTTGTCCCTTACTAGGATCTGATATCATTTTAGTCACTGTGTCTAAAGACGTCACTTTTTTGCAAGCTTTTTTGAATGTTCTTCTTTCTAACAGCTTCTGTTTTTATCCCTTGTACTAGCTATACACAAAGAAACGTTTTACATTTACACACTCAACTCAACATGATGCTATAGTTATGCGTACTCGGACTGCTGAACTGTACAATATTAATTGTCAAAGAAGCTGGTGCCGTAAAAATTGGTATTAAAAGAATTTGTGCTCTGCTACACTCCAAATGTCTGATTCTGCAATATATTTAACAACTACACTTTTATTTTTCACTGACAAAAAAACCTGACATCCTCAACCTAGACTTCGTCTGCACAGCAGTTTGACTAAACCACATAAACCACTGACGTCAGTTATCAGTGACATCTGAAGTGATGCAAACTTTTCCCTATCTAAACAGTGTCCAGTAAGCAATCACTGCTTTACAGCAAAATAAAAGTATTTTGATAAGTGTTCTGAAGTATTTACTTAGTTGTGCACAGACTTTTCACGTAAAAATACACTTTAGTAACAGAAGGAATGTATAACACATAATAATCTACATAGCATAGGTTGTATTTTGTATAACCAAGAATGCTGATAGTAAATTATATATTTAAAAAGCCTTATAAAGCACAGGTAATCCTCAGCATGGTGTTACAGGAGGTTGATGTGCTCTGGCCTAGGGGAATTTAAAAGAGGAATTCTTGTCTATCTATTACAATTCCGCATCTCTGCAGGTTCTTACAAAGGAACACTACCATTGCACGTTAACACATTACAGAAGTTTTTACACGTGCCACATCAGAAAACAGCAAATTCTGATTTGTTGTATGAGTATTCTTATTTTCATCTGCACAAGGGTAACTTAAAAGAATACAAACACTAAATAAAATTTAAACTCCTGGATATATAAGTTTTTATTTATCTTGTTTGCATTTTAAACTATTAAAAGGCCTCTTGTTCTCACCTTGCTTTGTCTTTTAGCAAAAATACCACCATCAAGGCTACAGATTCCACTTCAAGAGCCAGGCATGCAGAAACTAGTGTGTGCTACCCTCGGTTGTCCTTTTTAGCTTGGCACAGGACCACATTTGAACAGTTTCCAGATCAGTTGGCCAGTGAGCTCATGTTTACCTCCAAAATAGCATGCAGACATATTTGAGTGTCAGGAAGTCTTGGTCCCTTTCTGCCTCTGTTTTCACAGAATCACAGAATGGCTGAGGTTGGAAGGGACCTCTAGAGATCATCTAGTCCAACACCTAGAGTACGCGGCACAGGGTGGCATCCAGGCGGATTTTGAAGATCTCCAGAGAAGGAGACTCCGCAACCGCTTTGGCCAGTTCCAGTGCTCTGTCACCCTCGCACCCTTTTGTGTCCTTAAAACCTTTTTCTGTGGTTCAGTCCCAGAAAAGCTAGCAGGACAGGGTCCTAATCGTTCCTTCCCAAGTTAGAGACCTCAGTCCTTGTTCTTGAGAAGCACTTATCTGACTTTCTCTTGCAGACCTTCGATGGATATTCCATAGCCTTCTCCAATGACTTCAATACCTTGTTATCTTTAGCATTATAACTTTTCTCCTTAACATGTAGCCTGAATTTTCTTGCAATCTAGGCCTTACTCTTTCCTTTATCCACCTTGAATAAGGAGAACAAAACGTCTGTTATACTCAAGCACATTTTATAATTTGAAGCGCTTATATATTAGCTCCCTTTCAAACTTATCTTCGCAATGCAAATTCTTCTGCAAACGCAATAATACAAATAAATGCAATTCTTCTGATCTTTCCTCATGGATGAAGCTTTTTAATCTCCAGCTATCACTACTATTGTCAAGTCTTTCAAATGGGTCTTACACCACTATAAGTGTAATGTTCTTCCACAACAGTGTTCAAATCTGTATGCAGAAATTGAATTATTACTAGCATTGAGTAGCTTGGATTATATACATACGTATGTAGCTATATAGCTATCCCAATACGGGATATTCATTAAGTAGGTGAACAACTTAACACTGACTCAACAACAACAAAAAGAGAAGTGTGTGGGGGGGAATGCCTTATAAGGGTGAAAGCTAACACAAAATTCATCAGAACTCACTTTTGAAAAGTTGTTTTTTATATTTATAAGGACAGGAAAGTTTGGAAGATTAAAAAACAATTTTCTAATGGCCAATAACTTTAATAAGCAACTTCTGCATGAGATCTTTGCGGGTTTCTGATTCATACAGGCTCCCTATCATGCTCATGTTATGGGGAAATGAAGCAGGAATGACCTTTCCTCCACCACTCCTTTATCTGGAAAGCCTATTAACAGCACCACAAAAATCTAATGGAGCCACTCATAAAGAACACCCTGCGATATAGGTGATTGATGAAGTGTCAGACAATGCAAAGAGCAAAACAATTCAGCTTCCTGTTTATTCATCTCTTGAATGAGGCTGTTTCTCTTTGGACATCCTCTCACCAGTGGGAGGTTGTTTGTTTGTTTGTAAGCTAGCTCCCTTCGATATCTACAGTCAAGTTCCTTTTGCAGTCCAACCTGTATAGTGTATTTAGCTTTGTTTGTTTCTTGTCAAAAAGAATTGCTAGAAAACACAAGGTAAAGCCCGAGAAAAGTTTTTAAGTGCATGAAGCCAAGGACAAAACATAAAAATGTATTTCTGTTGAAAGCCTAGTCCAGAATTTCTCTTTGACTAGGTTCTTCCTGCTCTCCAAAAACATAAAACCAGGAAAAGAAGTAAAGCAAAACAAGTGGTTCTCAGTGCTTCTTAGTTCAAGTCATCCATGACCGCTGCACACACTGCAGCCACCAAAGTGGCAACAGTAATTAGGTACAGCAAGAAACGAGGACACTGAAAGCTCCGCTTTAGTCACTGGGAGCTTTGAAGAGAAGATAGATGGGTGGCACTGTTGAATTAAGCGGGAAAATAAGTTACAAAAGCTGTCCTTGCTTGTCCAGTACAGGTCTGGATCAGAAGTTCCTGCTCCAGAACAAAACGCCCTGATGCTTCATCCCCTGCAAAGTGATCACGGAAGCTATTAAGGTATATGCAAACACTGGCTGCCAGCTTCTCATCTCCTGACTATTTTTCCTCAGGGAGACACCACTAAAAGAGCACTTCACCAGTACTTCTCAAAGTCTGCAATAAAGTGTCACTTTCATGGGAAGGCAGAAAAATAAAAGGTTTAAAGAACTGCCCTCTGAGGGCCAGAGAGGCAAAGGAGACATCTGCTCCCCTGCCAGCGCTGGCTGGACTATGACCCCTATTTTATTCTGCCCTTCCATCTAGCAGGGAGCAGCTTTCAGACGACGATGATGATGATGACGATGGGCTGCCAAGTGACGAGGGCTGGTGGGTTTCGGGTGACACTGTCCGTGGCGCAGTGACAGCGGCCTGTCCCCGCAAGCTCTGGAGATAACCGGGGCCAGGCATCCACAACACAGCCTTCCTCCGCGCCACCGAGGCCAACAGGTCGGCGAGACCCGGCGGGGAGGTGTCCAAGCTGCCCTGGCGAGCACGCAGCGCCGCCAGCGCGCGCGAGGACACGCCGCGAAGCGCCACCCTCCCCGGCGCCGCCAGCCGCCACCAAGGGCGACGCGGCGGCCACCTCGGCCGCCACCCGCCGCGGCGCCAGCGCCTGCCCCGCCGCCTCCAGCCGGGGCCCTGCGCTCAGGCCGGGCCGGGCCGGGCGGGCTCCGCGCGCGGACAGGCGGCGGGGCCGGGGCCAGGGCCAGGCGGCTCCGCCGCGCCCGGGGGGAGGCGCCTGCTCCGCTCCGCGCGGCTCGGCAGAGGCCTCAGCTCGCCCTTGCCCGCCCGGCGAGGCCGCGCAGGTGCCCGCGCCTCGCCGCTTACCGCGCCGCAAGGGGCCCGCTCCGCTCCGCGGCCCGGCCGCGCTGGACGAGGCTGTGAGGAGGCGGAGGAAGAGCAGAAGGAGGAGGAGGAGGAGGAGGCGGCGCGGGCGGGCGGGCGGGGGGAGGAAGGGGGTTGCGCAGCAGCTGCTGCCGCTGCTCCAGCGAACGGCAAGAGACGTACGACAAACGGCAGCGGAACGCGCTGCGCTCCGCCCGGCGCGCGGCGGGAGGCGCGGCCCCCCGGGCGCCCCCGCGCGTGAACCGCGCTATCCCCCCCGGGGTGAGGGCGAAATGGCGCCGCCCAGGCGCGGGCCGCGCTCGTGCCGCGCGGGGCAGGCGGTACCATGATGTGGGGCGGGGGGGAGCAGCCCGCCCGGGAGAGGTGCCAGCGCGCGAGTGCGGGGCTCCGGGTGAGCCTGGCAGAGCGGGCCGCCCTGCGTGGCAGCAGGTGACTTGCTGTGCTCTAGCGTACGTTTCCTCCAGGTCGCAATAAGCCTCTGTTATCGCATAGTTATTTTGGAAAAGCGTTTGAAATAACGGGATAGTAGCACTCCATCAGAAGGTTAGGGTTTCCCATGGTTATTGCTAAGTAATCATTGAAATTAAAGATGAGAGTTGGTCAGTTTTGTGCTTAAACACTACACATTTAGCTGTAGAGTTTTCTCCAGCTTTTAAAAAGTGTAATTGAAGCCGTGGCAAACGACTCTTCTATCTTCCCACTTAACGTTTGTACTTTTGAGAAGAGGACCCTGAGAGCCCTTCGAGGGACGCTCCCTGCTGGTGTGATGTGCTCCTAGTGACTCCTGCTGCTCGCTTTATAAAGCGGGTTTGCGTGGCGACGCTTGCAGGTCGGATGCTCGCAGCAGTTACCCTCAGCTCGTCCCTGCTGTGCCTGAATAGTGATCTTACATAGAGGAGAGAGACGGTTATTTTGGAAGAATTTTTGATAAGATACGGCATGTTCAGTTCTAAACCAAGTGCATCAATGACAAATAGTTGCAGGTTATAGAGCATTTCATAGCAGCCTTTATTGGTAAATGTATGCAGGACAAGCAAAATAGGGAAATAAGTAGGAAAAGAATAAATAATAGACAGGTCAATATGATGAGCTGCTAATTCGGGGCCTGACCTTCTAAGATGTAAGGATATTGGAAATATTTGAACAGTGAGCTCTTTTTCTTTTAAAATTTTGCCATCTAACTGTACCCATTTTATTCCTCTCAGGGAAGATGTAGAATTGTACTGCTGAGACTTAATGGCATCCCATGCTTAAGGAGAGGCAGCAGCAAAAGTGGTGCTGGGGGAAATAAATGAAAGGCACAGTAGGAAGTGTGTCACAGTAACTACAAAGGGAATGAGGGAGAAAAAATCCTTATCCCTACTGGTGGCTTTTATGAGTTTATATCTTGAGAGTTTTGTGCAGTGTATTTGATTTTGTTGAGCAGGAGGAATGTGCTGTTCATTTGCCGTCTGCAGGGAGGATTTGTGTGCCTGGCGAAGCGTACAGGGCAGCAGCCGTCCTGCCCGGGGCTAGAGAGGGTAAAACGGCTGCTGAGAAGGTGAACGGCTGCTGCCTGTGCTGTGGCGTTGCAATACGTGGTGGCCTCTTTGTTAATTCCCAAGCAGGGTATGTGTGCAGTGCTCTTCACTGGGGTGGTCCTTGGATCTGTGGTGGGCAGTCTGGTGCCGAACGTCCAGAGGGTAAGGCAGAAAGCAGGGATGGTCTTTGAGGCAAGGATGGGATAGCTGGTTGCTGCAATGAAGACTGTATGCAGTTAATTATTGAACACTGTGGTGTCTAGTGATTTTGTACGTGGACGTACAGTACAGGTCAGTCCACTGGCTTCTAACAAACAGTGTTATTTGCCAGTAGTCACACAGGGATAGTTCTTCCTTGCCAGCAGTGATGATGAAGCTAGGAAAAAAAAAAAGGTATTTAGGAACCTGAATGACCTGTCTTTTGTTCCTGGAGGCTAGCTTCTTTATTAAAATACATCTGCAATAGAGGGAATAAAGGGAATTATTTTTCTCCAGTTGTTTAATAGTGGACCAATGAGTACTACAGACATGAAATTTCTCTGTAATCCTTGATCCTTTCACCTGTTAGATTGTCCTAGTCAGCTGGGGTTGTCTCCAAGACATGGATATTTATGATTTAATCTTTTGTGCTGGGACAGCATAACTTAGATAATGGCTAACAGGGGGCTTAAAGAGAAATGATTGAAAAAATCATTGCTGTCAGACAGACCTGCTGGGTCGTGCTTGAAATGCACAGGAAGATGCTTACTGTTGCATTTACCTTTTTTTTTTTTTTAAATGAGCAATTTAAGTACTTGAGTAGTGCTGTATTAATAGAAACCCAGTGAACAACACTGACTGGTTTCTCCCTTCACCACAAGGATTCATTGTTGGAAAAACTTTAGTGCAACTGGGTATTATAATACCCTTAAGCATAACATGTCAATATATGGATATCGTCATCTTCTTGCATTTAATTTTCTTTTGAAAAACAATCTTCTTATTGGCAATTTGACTTACTGTTAAAGAACTTTTTCTATAACAAGTAAATTCTAAGAAAACATTATTTTTCCCCTATTCCTGGAAACTAGTGAATTTACGTTTGCAGTTAAGGTTGCAAATCTGATTTGTTAAGCTAGTTACAGTCCTGTAAGAAATCTAAAGCTTGTACAGAAAATCATCATTTAACAAATCGTTTTTTTTTCCTTTTGTTTCTCTTCAAAGAACAATCAGATCGGTCTAATCTTGCTGTGTGTGGTTAGAGGATATGTTAGAGTTTGAGTAACTTTTTTCTTGTTTTCTTTTTTTTTTTTAAATTGTTTTAGTCATTCAGAACTAGATCTAATAAGTAATTCTTAATATGCTTTATCTTAAGTTGTAGATGCTTGTTCCCTGAAATGGAATTCAGAACTGTGTGAGATGCAAGGATCCCCTCAGTGCTTCTGAATCCTGCTGTCCAAGGAGGTGCCTTGAGCTAGGGAACAGAAAATGCTTATGAAGAAGATATATACTGCAAACCAGTAAGGTCAGTGAATTTTATTAGTTTGTTTTCTGTTTACTGCCTGTTAGAAACTACTCCCTACAAGTCACTCACATAGAAAATAGACCAAAGGTCATTTCTTTTCACTGGCAGATTTCTTATTACCTGCAAGAGCACACTAGTTACCTGATAAAAACAAGAGTACTTTTTGTCTTTTGCTCTGCAATGGCACAGCTTCAAAGAATTTATGATATATGGGAGGGAGGGATGGAACAGAACATGCCTTCACCCACATAGCAATAGAAAGTTCAGAGATCTTCAGGGACCACCTTAAGTGTTTTGATTAAGCAGACATTCAAAAATATGTCTATATGCCCTCTGTCTATGCTGTTTAAGCTATGCTGTTTAGTGTGGATAAATAATAGGCACATTAGAAATAAGCCGGTCATGTAACTTTCAACTGGGACTTTTGATTAAGTGGTTTCATTTAGATTAAATGGAAAGATGAACAAAAATATGTCTTCAAGTAAAACACTTCACTTGAATAATCAGCTCGGTGAGCTAAAGAACCTATGCCAATAACTTGGCCAATCTGAACTGCTCGATAATTTTCTTGGAGAGGAAATGTAGAATTTCTTTAAATCAATTCTTTTAAAACTATCTAGAATTTATATCAAAGCAAAATAAAATTCTTCCAGAAATAATGCTAGACCTAAATGGATAGTTAGTTCAGGAATGATTTTAGAAATGAAAGCCTACAAGGGAAAAGAAAAGGATTAAAAATATTACTAATCAGCAAAGAAGAGCAAGAATATGAGCAAGGGGATAGAGCAAGAATAAAAACTGTTAGAATGATGTTGAGTTAGAACTTGCAGAAAGTACTAAAAGAGAACTAGATGACTCTGGACATAAGAGGAATGGAAAAGGAATTAGATTAGCTTTAATAATATGCAAAGTTATGTACTTGGAGACTACTAACAAGATTTTTTGCTATTAGTTGAGGGCTAATCAGATAGGAGAAGGAGTATCAGAGTTTGCTAATTGGTCACGGATTGTGCTTTGGTACTCTGATGTAGCCCCCAAAAAGCAAATCGTGACGTGCTCTGGGTGTCTTCGCAGTACAGGTAGAGTATTATTTACACTTTGATAGTTCTTTTTGTGGAATAGATAGTTGTAGTCACCCATTTTCATCAAAGAAAATCGACTGGAACAGGTGCAAAGTAATAATAATATGAGGATGATCAGAATGGAGAGAGCCTGTCTTTACAGGAAAACAAGAGCATTGCTTACATAGTCAACAGAACAAGTGTTGGGAAGATAAAAAGTTTTCTGTTGATCATCAGTGAGGAATTACTGGAGATTACAACAGCCTTATTTAGCCTAAAATATACTGACCCTAAGAAAAAAAAAAAGTGGTCACTAAGAAATTTAGGGTAGAAATTAGGAGATTGTAGATGTCAAAGTAGGAAGATGATGGGAAGAGCTTCCTAAGAAAAGTGGTTAGGAGAAAACACCAACAAATCTGAAGATGAAGTACAACTGTATGATGTGAAGATTTCAGCAGCTGGTGGTGGGATTTAAACCTTTCCAGTTCTCTGTTGTTATAATCCCAGCTATTTTTTTGAAAATCTACTTTTTGAGAAAAGATGATTAGGTAATTTACTTGGTACTTTGTTATCGTTTGATTGGGTGCATCTGTGCATGTCTTAGCTCTGATTTTCATGTCCAATAAGAGGCAATGGCATATCAATGAGTGAAAAAATATATATAATATCTCTTATGCTTCAGAAATGTTTTTTTTTAATGCTGTCATCATTCAAGCCCTCCAAACAGCTCTGTAGCGTAATTTCTCTTTGGAGGAGTTACGGTTTTCATGAGACTCCAGCATCATCTGCTGTTTTACCATTTTTTAAATTGAACCTTTACAAATCGTTTTGTCGTTGTGTTTTCTAGTTTGAGAGCAGTCTGGAATTCATTCCTGCTCTAAAATTACCAGTTTAACTTTTTCAGTTGTAATGTGTAGAAAGCAGTGGAAATTTATTTCACTTGGTTGGTACTACTACCTGCATAAAGCTGAGGTATAAACAAATTAAATTGTCCTATTGAAAAATGTCTTGATTTTATAGGATCGTTAAATCAATCTAGCTTTTAACTCCTGTTTTTTCTGTTATAAAGAGTGTATGTGTGCCTACTTACTGTGTTTAATAATAATCTTAGAAACATTAAATAGGGAACATATATAAGTTGTCTGGCTACCAAGACAGCAATAAAATCTTTCCTTTTTCTTTTCTTGAATGTAATTCTCCTTGAGAAAAAATCCAAGTATCCCTTTTAAATGCTGTATTGTATAGCAAGCATTTTTGAATGAATAAAAACACAGATTTTGCAGTTGTTTTGTATTCTTTTTACTTTTACATTAATGGCATCTGAAATGTATTATCTAAAAAAAAACCTTGATCAATGTGCAATAAAATTATATAGATATCTATAAATTATATTAGAATTAGCTTATGTACTCATTCTACATACATGCATGTACATATTAAGGTACATAATTAAAAATATTCATGAAATGTAATGAAAAAGTTACATTTTACACTCGAAGAATAATATTTTCATTCAGGTCTCATTTTCAATTTAGGAAATAAATAATTTAAAATTAATTTCCAGCTTTGCTTTTTGGAAAAGTATGTTGATTATATATCCTGGTTTCTGACAAATCTGTCACAAAACAGTCTGACAAATACAATGTTGTACTTGAGGCTTGTATTTTGATAATATAAGCAATACAAAGATAGGACTTTAAACTTTTTCTAACATGATACTGTGTTCAAATATTCTTCTACTGTAGTCAAAAGAATCTTCCACACTCATGTCCTGTTATGCATATTTTTAACTGTTACTAAAATACAATGTCTGATTTTGCCAGATCTCACAGAAATCAAAATTCTCTTGTCATATATTTATTAAAACATGCATCATAAATACGATGGAGCACTACAGTTAAAAAAATCACTTTATCTCTTACCTGCCTCTATCTAAAGGGAATAATACTTGACTCCTTTTGCTGTAGGAACCCATCTATAATCTCTAAGTGTAAACTTTCGTTTATCCCGACGGATGGTCGCATTAAAGTAACTGTTACAGATGTCAAAATTTAGTGATGGGCTCAAAGGACTCTCCTTGCTTCAGTGTGGTCATTGAGGGCAGCTTGTACCTCCTGTAGTCAGTAAAGACTGAGATTTAAGGGGTGTTTCACTGTTCCAGCACTTTTACCAAAACTGGTGAGTAGGAACATGCACCCAGCTGGTCCCAGAGCTGAACTCTTCAAGTAGAAGCTCTGGTTCTACTAACTGCCAAGCTCACTTTTGTGCCTCTGGGCAAAGTTTAGTTGCATTCCCACCTCCAGCTGGCCTGATGATGAAATTATGTTCCTGTGTTTTTTGAGCAAGACACTAGGCTTAGACATTTATAAAACATTGTGGTTCACAGCATGGGCATCTATAAACTGCAAGTACTGTAAGAGCTGGTTGGTGGTAGAGGGACACTTGGCATAATACTTCTTGTAGATACCTGGATGTATAATTTTAATGCTGTTTAAGATCCCCACATCCCCCTGGTATTGGCAGATACAGCAGCCGGAGGCTGGGCTCACTACCTGAGGGCATCTGAAATGGCACTAGGGATTTACTGGCCCCTGGACTAAGTCCTAAGCAAAGTCCTGCACCAAAGGGAATCTGAGATGCCAAAAAGTAGCTGTTCTTATCTGCTTAAATATTTTAGTTTTTAAGGCCTCTGAATTCTGATACCAATGGCAGTATAAGACATAATGCATTGCATCAGATACAGAATTAGATTCTTATTTACTCATTGGTGTAGTTGCTGGCATGCAATTAGGCTTATTTTTCACTCTGTCCCTCCCAAAAAAACAAAGATGCTAATATGTTTTTAGAGATTCTTTCTTTGTGTTACGTTCCATTATCTTCTCTCTGTGGTTCCAAAAAGGACTATGAGAAGGACACAAATTCAACAGAAGACTGATTAAAATGTGAAATATTTTGTTTATACAAAATTGTAATCGTACAGTATAGAACTTCAGAGCAGATCTTAATCTGTGCAAAAGAAAGACATAGAGGAAAGAATTAGCTTCTAAACACTGAATTGGAGGCATTTTATTGAACATGCTCTGCGCAAAGAGTCCAAGGGAGAGACTGATGGATTTACCATACTGAGACGCAGAACTGATTTATAGTCTTTGTCAAGTTGTCATCCGTGTGAAAGATGCTTCCAGTTTACCTGAGATAGAAAAGTTTTATGGGTAGAAATAGATGTTACAAGTTCATTCATAGACTTGATCCTACAGTTTGCAGCTGGCTAAAGGACAGCTCTGTTCTAGCAGAATTTCAGCAAAGTCAGTGGTGCTCTGTACATTCAGTTGCAGTCTCAGGGCTTTATGCAGCATTTTGCAGGCAAAATGATAAAAGTATCAGTTGAAATAAAGTGAGGAAAAATGCGACAACATTCTCTGATCATATGATATTTCCATTTGAGAATATATAGAGAGCAAATTGATTTTTAGGAGCCTGCATGCAGATATTTAAGGTTGAGCGAAGGGCTGCAGAACACATGATCTTTGTAATGTAATAGTATATGTATCTCCCTACTTCCCACATCCACTCCTAATTTACTCAGCTTGAAAATCCTTGGGGAAGGTGCAGTGATCTTCTGTGCATCTTCAGGGATGAGCATGAAAGAGCCCCAGCCTGTGAGTGGAACTCTTAAATGATGCCACTGTATGAACACACTGACAATGAAATACACAGTTGGCACATAATCACAGATTCACGTTAATTGGAAATTTCCAGTAGATAACTTATCTTTTGGTCCATGGTATCAATGTTTCAGAACATGCCAAATACTTGCTACAATGATTGTATATGTCAGTAGTTTGCTTTGTTGCTTATTGTTTTTTTCCCTTTTGATAGATCATAAACACTAATGATGTATAAGAAACAGTAAAGTTTGTTGATTTCTGTGTTAACAATGTTAAACTAGAAGAGGGACTGTGATTTCATGCTAAGTATAGCACTGCAAATCATAGTAAATTAATGTGCAGTCTAAATATTATGGATCATAAGAAGCTATTCTTATATTTTAAAATTGAATAGTAAACTCTATCTATACTTCCTCCCAATATTTCATTCTTCCTTTCTGTTGTAAGGTGAGCTGAGAGGGTAAGAACTGGTAGTACTTTGCAACCAAATTTACTTTGTTACAAGAATCTCTGTACAATTATTGAATATATGAAGTTCAATTTTTAAAAATGTAATTAATAACAAAAAGGAGAAAAACAGAAAATACTTTACTATTATATTGAAAATGTAATTCTCAGTATTTTAATATTATAATGAAAGTGTAGATTTATTTAAACCTTCACAGAAAAAAATGCCAGTGAAAGCATCTAAATAGATGGTTAAAAGAATCTTAATGTCAGGAAGTCCTGTGTTCTCTGCTCATTTTCCCAGGCAGGCAACATGCCAAGGAGAAGCCGAGTGGCAGGTCAAAGAATCGCATTTCATGCCTGGCGCGTTGCCCATCTCAGCTTGGCAGTGAGAACCTACTTGGGCTAGTGCTTGGACAGCTCCAGGGAGGCTGGAGAGATTTATGGATCGGAGTTCTCCCTCCTGGCACTCTTGCCCTTCGCTTTTCTGCTGCTGGTTAGTCACCGTGTATAGACAGCACATCTGCCACAGCTGCCTGTTTCTGGATGTTCCTGGGACACGTGCATCTCCGCAGGCTGTGGTATCTGTGGTGTGGCTGTTATGTGTCACATCATTGATAAAAACAACCAAAGATGCTGTTTTTGCCTCTAAGAGAAGGAGCAGCTAGGTGTCATTAGTAGGCCCGTGTCTATAACTACATTCATGTGTCTTCTAACCCGAGAAATCAAGTGTGTGGTTTGGCAGCCTTTTG
Source organism: Tinamus guttatus (assembly GCF_059628265.1). NCBI lineage: Eukaryota > Metazoa > Chordata > Aves > Tinamiformes > Tinamidae > Tinamus > Tinamus guttatus. Next base: position 583,685 of record NW_028288843.1, read on the forward strand.
ATGTGACTTAAAAAAAAAAAACAAAAAAAAAATGGAAGGGAGGAGAATTCTGTTTGCAGCCACTCAAGGCCTTCCACCAGGAGGAATGGTGTGGCGTGGGGCTGTCCTGCTCTGGGCTGGCTGCGCTCTGAAGCCGCAGCCCGGGGCTTCCCAGGGTGCCGAAGCTTCTCCTAGAGCCTTGTAGAAAGGGCACGCGTGAGATAGCTGCTCAAACCAGCTGTAGGTATCTGCCTTTGTTTTGTCTTTTCCACCTTCTTTTACTCCTTCAAGTTTCTTCTTCTAACTGTATTTTATGCACTTTTTTTGGGGATACGTTTTTAGCTAGCATAATTTTTCCGCAATAACAGCTTTTAAACATTGTCTTTGCCCCTTTTGCATCCTTTCATATATCTTGTCACAACACTAATTTTCTTGTGTTCTGGTTCTTATCTATCCTTTTATTTTCATCAAGTGCTTTTTTTCTTCTTTCATTTGTTTCTCAGATATCTCCCTTCTACGTTGAATGCATGCATGCTCTCACTTTTATGCATTCAGCAGAAACCTCTGTGTAGCTATGAGATCATGTGGCATAAAGCAAAAGTACTGACCGTGCTTCCAGATAGTGGGACACCAAGCAGATGCAGAAAGATGTAACTGCCGCTTAGAGCTGTCTGGTAAATCTGGGCTAAAATTGTCAACTGTGAAAGCAAGAGGCCCAGAAGACCAGCAGAGGGAGTGAGTTCCTCAGGCAATGCCCCTCTAGCAGGGATGCCCTGACTGCAGCCCCCCAGAGCCAGCGTCCCGCATAAGGCATTGAGATGTGCAGCAAAGGAGGGTGACTCCAGCAGCTCAAAACGTTCACGCTATCTAAACAGAAAGCACTATCTTGAAATGGCTGCAATTTTTACTAGTGAAAAGTTTGAGAAGTTTAAGAATGCAGAAATAATGGTTAGCTGACTAGCGTATGAGACATTACTCAGGAAATCATTTTAATTAATGGTAGTGACATTTATCTTCATGATTGCTACAAATCAAATATTAACGGAGTGAGATTAAATATTTAATAGGGAAATTTATTCTATTACTGGCACATGTAATTTTTCACATCTGTTCATTAGAGTGTAGACTGAAATGATACATCTTCTTGCCGAAATGTTTATTGATTAACATAAATTTCATTACTGACTATGAGAAATATGTAAACATATGATAAAAACAAACAACTCAGAAAAGCAGACCTGTGTGATAGCCAAGTGATTCACTGGTAGTGCCTGCAAGATTATGAATCTCATTTTGATTACTATATGGCAAGTAAGTAACGATCTACAAATGGCTAAATGTTTTTGCAGTGTGCTTGTTCTTACTCACACTAAAGATTTTCATGAAGTACATTCCTGAGAATGTATGGGAAGGACAGGTTGACTTATCCCAGAGGCAAAAGCTTTCTGCAAGCAGTCTCTAGATGTAATGAGCTCTAGGAGAGGTGCAGGCTGTGTTCAAGTGTATAACAACTGCTTTCTCTCAGTTATTATTGGAAATATAAAAGAATCGATAGAGATGGGATAAAGACAAAATAGACTGAGCTAAATACCAGCCCAAGTGAAAACTTAGCTTGCAATTATCTGTTTGATAGCGTCCATTTCTTTCAAAATTTGCTGCAATTACTTTTCAGCTCTTTTAAAAATAGTATATTGAAAATCTGCGAAACGGACCTCTTGTGCCTCTAGATTACAAACAAAATTAATGGGCTTGGTTAGGATGACCTAAGGAATGATTGCTGTAACTAACTCTGGAGAGGTAGGTGCCAAGATTCAACAAAAAGTCAATATTAGGGACAGTGCTGCTAATATCTCCCTAGTACGGACAGATGTGTAATTTATAGAATAATATTATGTCTTAGATCAAGACCCTGTGTGAGGAGGAGTGGAAGATGCTCTCAACAAATACCGATACATCTCAATACGGATAAATATCATTAAATGTCATAGGTCTTCTGGGATTTCCTGGCTTGCTTTAGATGTTTTGCAGGTTTCACATTTAGGGATAGGAGATCAGGGAAATAAGTTCTGCAGATATTCTTATATATACCAGGGGAGGAATGTGATATGGTCTTCTGTGTTCTGAAGTGAATGGTATTCCTTACATTAATTGTATTCTGCAGATGATTTTTCCAGGAGAAAAAAGCATGGTAGAATTTAAAAAAGACAGTGCAAATTAACTAAAGAAATCAGCTTTTTCAAGTCTTTTCCATTTTTTTTTTAGGTTTTGGAAATGGCATCAGATGTGAGATAACAGAACAGTCTAAATGACTGATGTACAGTTTTTGTTCTGTTTATTCTGTCATTTAGCAGGTGTGTCCGTTTGACTTAACACACCATAACTTGAAAGTTAGAACCTTGTGAAAGAATAGGTAAGCGTAGTATTTATAATTAGATTTTCTCAAGAGCAACCACTACTAGCAAACAAATATTTTGCTTTGAGAAAAGTTTTTTTCTCTTTGTTCCTCTTCTGTCTTCCAAATTCTGACTTGCTTTGTTTTAGACATCAATCTAAAATATCTTTAGTGCATTTCTTATTGCTGTTTCTGTAGCCATCTTTTTATATTTGATGTAATTACCTGTCAATCCATTACTAGCAGTAATGAAGCTCGAGCTTGAAAAGGAAGTGTAGTGACTGAAGTAGGTAGAAGTTATCATTTTGTATGTTAGCTTACTAACTTTCCTGATTGTCTGGGAACCCAGAGTTACTAGGAATGTCATCAGATAGTGATGTATTTGCCACATTACAGTAAATGTGTATTTTCTAAAAGCTCTGTAGGACCAATGTTTAAGAGAGAAAACTAAGGAATATATGAGTATATACTTAATAGATATTAAACGCACAAATGATCAGTTAAATAAAAATTTTATATTCCAGTGCAAAGATGAGGTAATAGGGGGTGCTTAGGTCTCACCTTTTCATAACTGGTTCAAAAGTCATTTGTCCCCCGTCCTGAGAAGACCAGGGTCTTTTGGTCAGCACGTTCTCCAGGTCATACAGGGGCTGTTCTGCAGGTTGTTACAGAGAATGTAATAAAACATTCTCTAGAGAAATACCAAACCTGTCTTGAAAACCACGGGTGGTCTACTGTAAGCACCATTGAGATATGTACAGGTATTTACCATGGTTTGGCTAAAATCAGCTTTTGCTGAGCTCTGGCACACAGTGCAGGCTCTCGAGGGTTCCTGAACTAACTTCTTTAAAGCCTGCTTGATCACTGCTAGTACTGGGGTGCTGAATAATGAAGATGTGTACTCCGAGGGTCAACTTTCACTATGAAATATGCTTTCCCTTTCTGCTGCTGTAATTTGTTTTAAAATTATCTGTGTTTATAAAATACACAAATAGGAGAGAACTGAGTCATAGGTGAGTCTTAGTGCTTCTGGCTGATTTTGGGGAGTGTATACTCTATCACATGGCAAGTGGTTTCATGTGCTTACAAAATTGAAAGTGCTTGAAAATTAACCCTTCCTTTGATATCGCTTGTTAACTAATGTCTCTCTTTTTTTCTTTTAAACACAGACTAATAGATGTCTCTATTAGATATTCAGAGTGGTGATTTTTTGGCTTTAAGTGGCTGTGTCAGGTTTCATGTGTAAACTGTCTACAGACTGGAATGGACTGTGATTGCTCTCTGTAGCATGTCTGACATGGCTTTAGTACCTATATAACACTAAATAGGACAAGTAAGTACATAACTTTTTGTTGAATAGTTGTCCTAGGCTATCCAAGAATCACAGATTTTTCTCCATATAGATAATGACTATGCCGAAACATCAATAATGTAGAATGAACCTGTTTCATTCCAGAATATTGATGGGAGGAACACATAATTGGAGAAGTTTATTCCCTTTCTCTTTGTTCTGAACCTAACCAAACTGCTGAAAACCAGAAGATGCCTTCAAGGGTCTACCTAGGATACTTTTATCTCTGGACACAGCTAGCACCATAGCTAGTACCACAGTCGTCGTTTCTTGTTAAGGACTAGGTGCTGGCCGTAAGTGTAAAGGCATGCAGGAAAGCATTGGGCCATAAAAAGGCTTTCCTTGGACTTCTAGAATTGATGCTGCAGTCTTTGACCTATTCTGGGCTACTTGTGCTGGGAGAGTGTTTCTGACTTTCAGTGACAGATACTAATTGCCCTCTTTCTTACCCTGCAACCTCGTGACAGGCCCTTACTTCTCCAGGGAAATAAAAACACGTTTGACTTCATCCTTGGCAGAATGTTTCTAGCAAGGGTTATGCTTTGACTCTCCCATGTGTTGAAGTATCTACCTGAAATGTAGCAAGAGGCACAAGTTGATGGGGGCAAGGACAAAGCATAGGAGTGACATTGCTGCAGCGTGGAATGAAGAGATACATAGCAAACGCCTGTCCAGCTGTTTGCCCAAAAAGGGTTCCAACTGTTACCAACTGCCTTATGGATTTGGCTGTTTATCCGAATGCTAATATTAATGCTAATTTTACAGTGATGTTCTTAAAAGCCTATAGTGGCCTTTAACCCCTTCTTTTGAGACTGCAAATCTCAGTGTACAGCATATCAAAAATACATTACTAAAACCATACTTAAATAGGACAATTTCTTTCATATAATTTTCACTTCTGAACCTGTACTATCTATGCATTAAGGATGAGTGCACAGCTCATTGCTCTTTTGGAACTTGACTAGATTAATCACACCAAGCTCTAATCCTCCTTGCATTCAAACAGAGTTGTATCAGTAATCAAAACAGAAGGATAGTAAAATAGAAGCAGGACATATGGTAATAAATCCTATGAAAAGAACACAGACTGTAGCATAAATCTACCATCTGCTATAAGATTTATAGACTCCTTCTTTGCTTACTATATGACAAACAAATAGATTACCCACCCTGTTAGCCCACACTGATGGGGATTTTTTCTACTTTGTGAAAATGCAGTTAGCTTGGGCTGAAAATTGCCTCATACCTAGTGTTGCCTGTCTAAAATTCTTCGGTATATGGAAAAAGCCTGAGATGTTAGTTTTAGCTAACAGTCTCTTTTCCCCAAACTGAGATACTGCTGAGGGCAAGGATGCCCAGTGCTGAGCAAGTAAACTGCATCCAGTAGTTTGATATCTCAACTGCCTGATGTTTAGACTGGAAGTGGCAGTTGTGCTCTTGGCAAGGCACAACACCCTCAGGCCTTGCTGTACCCCAGGATATAATTTCAAGTGAATCTTTCAACTTTGAATATATAGCTGACGATATTTTAAATATCAGTATTTGACTCCAGATTTAATATTTCAGAGATAAATGAGGCACTTCAGCTGTTTTTCTCAGAACTCTTGTTCCACATTTCCAGTTTGCATTCTCTTTTGGATAGTACAGAGGTTTCAAGCACAGAGCAACAGCTGCAGAGAGGGGAATTAGAATCTGAAAGGCCTGATACGCAGAACTGCTAAGCACACAAAATTTAAGCAAGTCCTCATAAAAATCTTTGAAGCTTTAAAAAATCTAGGGAGAAATGTTCACCTTTAGTAAGAAAACAAAAAAAAATTGAAAAGAGAAGGAGAAGGAATTGTACCAGGCACCAGGTACAATTCTAAGAGATATTAAAAATGCACAGATAGGCCATACATTTGTTCTGTTGAACTGCATTTTCCTCCTACTTCATGCTTATCTTTCTAGTAAGGTTTCCTCATTGATTGAGAAGTCTTGTACACTTCCAAACAGAAAGATTATTGTTTCACTAAGACATTTTTTTTTGTTCATCTGCTAGAAATCTTGTTTCTTCCATATTTTTCATTGTTTGAGAGTTCTCAGGCTCATCTGGAACTGGAATACTCTCTAGAAGATGGAAGAAAAATAACTCTTTTCAACTCCAAGACATATTTTTAATACAGATTTAACAGTAATGCCCAAAATGCTTTTAACTGTTAGGCTGTCTGTCTGTGCAAGGGCACAGATAGCAGACTTAGCAAATATGTCAGTCAGTCTCCTCTAATTTCCACTGTTTCTTTTTGATCAGAATTTCCTTAAGAATCCAGGATTCCTCAGATTCCTCAGATAAGGCATCCCCCTCACCCCTGCACCCACTATTTGCAAATTTTGAGGACACTCTGGGATGCTTTTGCTTAATCAGAAACTGACTGACTCTCTAGAACTCTTGAAAAGTGTGAGTAGGAGTGCTAGAAAAAAAAAGACCCTGATACTGTTCAATGTATAGGTTTTTTTTTTTTTTTTTTACTGTCACACGTAAATGGTGGGGAATTGCTTATGCATTGGTTAATATTATTACTTTATATGAATCACTTTTGTTTTAGAGAAGAGAAACAACTAGCTAGTCTATTTTTATTTCAGTGTGCTGATCACCTACTGCACCCCTTCTCTTAATGACTGTTACTCTGTTGCAGGTAGTAAATGTAGCTGTCACACTGCAGGTGCATAGACACTAGTATCACTCACTAAATTATACCAGTGCTTAACCGAGCAAGCCATCTCAAACAGCTTGAAGGTGTACAAGAACCTCACTGTTGTCAGTCTTCTTACTGCAGCCTGATAGTAAATTAAACGGTGCAGGGAAAGTGAAATTCAGTTGCACCTAATGTGAAATTGTTAGCCTGGCTCCTAGTACTTCTTGGACCAGGCTAGCTAGCACACTTCCAAACAAGTGACACAAGAAAGGCTCTTGTCATTTTTTTCCTTAGCATAGGGAAGGCCTAGTAACAATCTCATGTTATAAGTCTTGCCTATTCTCTTTCAGTGTAGTCATCCAGAGTGACCTTGACTCCTTATCTTCTTGGACTTCACAAGACTGGTTGATGCAGAAATCTGTAATCCTTGCCTGAAATCTCTATCAGCAGTGAAATATATTCACTGTAAAATCCTTGTGTACTAATGTATGGAAAGACTTGACTGTTCTCAGTCCTCACTCTACTAATGTGAAGGCCCTGGTCCTACTTCTTAAAATGCACAGGAAAGTACATTTTCCCCTACCTAGACAATTAAAAGCAAACTAAAAGTGCAAATGAAGGAAGCCCTTCCTGCTAAAGAACGCTCTATTAGACTTTGAGATGCACAGAAATCCCAACAACTTGAAAAGAAGGTCAAGTACAAACTGTGTTCCAAAATATCACTCTAAAACCTGCTGGCTCTGTATTTAAACACCCGATTTAGACCAACTGGTGCAGGTGTTAGCAGTGTAGACTGTTCTGACTTAAATGCACTCTGAGAAGATGCTTTAGCTTTGTGTGAAAACAAGTGATAACACTGAGATGTAGCTGAAAGAAAATGATTAACTCATATTCTCAGGGGCAATTTCCTCCTGCTTAAATATAAAGATATCAAAGAAACACTTGAACACAAACAAAAGAAGATATTTAATTGCTAGTCATACCTGTCTAAATTAAATAGATTCAGAAGACAGAGATACGTTGTCAAGCATTTCATGTCCTCACTATTAAGTACCAGAAATGGAAGTGGAATTCCTTTTTTAAGACCTATTTAAATCTGTTTCACCTCAAATTCTAAATAGCACGGAAGCAATGACTAAGGTCTTGAGCTTCATATCATATTATGTTTACATAATCATACAATTAATATCCAGGGTTTATTGTATGAAAATTATATTTCAGTAGTGGATCAGCTGTCAGTGCAAGCAATCACAGGCCTAGGATCATGAAGGCATGTCACACAAATAAGTGTTTTTCACTTCTGCTGTTTTCTGAAAGTTGTTTTCTTATGAAATGTTTTCTTAGAGAACCGCAGATATTTGAGGACATTTATGTGTGGGTTTTCTGACAGCGTTGTTTTCTATTGATTTCAGTGAGAGTTAGTAGAAACCATCTATCCATTCTAGTTAATAGACACCAGCTTTCCCTTTTCAAAAAAATCCAAAATAACACTTGTACTTCTTACAATAAAACCTAAATAATCCATCAGTATGGTCTTTTTTAGAATTTTCCTTCCAGCTGTGTCATTGGACTCGGAATAATAAAAGTAAACAAGAGTCTAATTTAAGATTTTACTGCATCCTCAATATTTATTATGAGAGATCTTCCTGATACTGTAATTCAACAAAGTCTAGTGTCTGAACCAGGGTAATTTTTGGAGTTAGTAAAATGTGTGCAAGCAAACTGGCATTGCATGTGCATAAGTTGGCACTTATTCAAGTGGGGAGATAATCATGTTTGGTTTTTTTTTTCTGTCTGCTGTGCTCAAGTTGACATTGTCATATCTGATAGCAGTAGAGAAATAGCAGTTGTGAAGTGTACGTGATTAGCTTTGTTCATACAGTCCACTGTCTTTAAAGCACTGCTATTTGAAAGATCTATCAAAATAACTGCCTAAACAGAGAAACAGCTCTAAAATATTATGGCTATTTCCGTATCACATCTGTTTATTTTATGTTTTGAAAGTTTGTTATCTTTAAGTGAAAACACAACTTGGGTCAGAAAATGAGAATGTAGTTTTTTCTTCCAGCATTCAGTAAAGATGCAGCTCTATATTGGCTAAATTGACTGATAAGGAAAAAAAGGCTTCTTTAGCCTTTATAGCTGAGCAACTATATTGAACTAAAAGATACAGGAGAGCCTTATTACCCTTCTCTATAGTCTCATACTTGAGTGAACATGACTCTGTACAACAAGGGCAGAATTCAGATTTCAGACTAATGAAATGTGTGCATTGTACACATTGGACACTGAAAGAGTTATGTTCTTTTAAAGTATTGAAGAAACAAAGAACAGTAAAAGACTGCAGGCTTTGGCCCATTAAGATAGTTTTATTTCAGCATGTTTCTACAAAGCTGCCCCGAAGGAAGGCTTAGATTTTAAAGGTTTCAGTTGTGTTGGGATGACTTAACAACATGCTCTACCAGGGGCCTGTTTAATGAATTGAGACTTGATTCTAGATGCAAAAGTGTAGGCTGCTGCCTGCCAGTGGTGAGTAGACAGGACATTAGGTGGATGTAGATACTCTCTCAGATCCACATACATATAAACATGTGAGAAGAGCTGATGTGAGGATTGAGAAACAAACAAACAAAATGGTTTCACACTGAGTATAGCTTACCTAAACTAAAGAACGTGTTTCACAGGGATAGGAGAGTACAAGTGAGACCACAGTCATCCAGCTTCGATATAAAACTGCAAGTGCATATCATGTTAATTATAATAATAATTATTTACTTCTATAATGCAATAACATGCCACACATTGATGGGTTGCTGTTACAACACTCTTGGACTTCAGCCTCACTGTATGATTAGGCATGAATAAGAGAAAAGATGATTTTTCCCAGATAAGATTAGGTCAGGACACGACGAGGATGAACTATATGCATGAAGAAAACTGTCGAAGAGGGCTCTGGTAGGATCTTTACTGAATACTGGAAGCAATGATGGGTATTTATTTACCTCATTTGTCTCTTTGGTAAGATGTGTGAGCAAAATAAAAATTGCTGAATTTGTCTTTTCCACTAAATTGACTATGAAATGATACAAGAGAATTGCCATGTAATCTGTTCAGGTCACCACTCTTCACAAATAGTTTTTTCTCCTTTCTGTGTATCAACCAGTTCTACTTCTTTTTTTACTGAACTGGTCATTTAGACATTGCACACTTTTCAAAAGAATGCCAAGGGTGCCCAAGAGAGAAGTTAGTTCAGAATGTATGAAGCATTAAAACCAAAATTTGAGCACTTAAGCTAAGGGAAGTCAGTTGATGCTGCAGGAAGGTGGAATTTTTACGTGTCTGCATTTGGATATAGCCAGCATCCGAAGTTTTGCACTTGAGAATCTCTCCCTGACCAGGAGATTTTCTACATACAGGAAAGCAGTTTAGATAGATTTGCCTGAATAGTTACATCAGTAGAAATTATATAGGGCAGAATGTCTGCTGATTGTTATAACCTTTGTCATTTGCCTTTTACAACATTGATCTTTCCTGCCTACCTGCATATACGTTGCACTCTTGTCTATATGCCTCTTTGCGCCCGTTTTCTGTTTATGCCTCTCCCAGTATAGCAAAATTTCCATATAATGGAAACTGCATTGCAGTTGCTGAGCTCAAAAGATAGGAAAGAAATATGTAATAAGAAGTGCTGAAAGTGCTGTACATGGCTATACATAACTTTTAAAATTTCATTTGGCATAGGGACAAATTTTAAGTATAGCAATGGAAAATAATACTTCTTTTTCTTATAAATCTTGTGAACAAATGCTAATAATCTTTTGAAGTATGCCTTCTACCTTGCTTCAGAAAAAAAAATCCAGTTAGAAGTTCTACGTAAAGATTTTTCAACATTGTTCATTTCTGCATAACCTTTAGCTCAACAGATGAAGGAATTCTTTGAATTTCATGAATGAATTTGAGATCAGGACTTGGTCCTAATTGTTAATGCTTTTTCCATAGCAACTTGTTGTTGTTTAAAACCAGAAATGTATCAAAATCAGTCAGTATTGTGGAAGTAATCATTCCCTTTATTCCACAGGCAGGACAATCTGAAATACAGAAAATAAATTAGATTTATTTAAATGTACACAATCAGTCAAGGGCAGAGCTACTAAAAGAATTTCTGTCCCTGACTACCAGCTGCTATATTATTCTCAAGATCATGTTTTACTATACTAAGTGACTCTGGGTTATTACAAAAGAGAGATAACATCCCTTCCGTCTTCATGACAGACTTAATTCAGACTTAATCCATTGCAGTGGTTTGAGTTTTACCAACTGATACTTAAGTCCAAACCGGGATTGAAGCAGGTGCCACTATTGCAGTTGTTGTACCAGGTCCTGTGCTCAGAGGCAACCCCTGCCCTGCTACACTGATTAGAAGGTCTTGGAGGGGAGACAGGTTGCTGATTGTAGTCTTTGACAAAAAAAAAAATGTGAAACTGTATTTTTTCTCATGAAAACAGACTGCCTGATACTCGAGCTAATCCAGCTCCAGCTTTTTTTTTTTTTTTTTTTTTTAACCTTTTCTGGTACTGCATGAAAGAATAAAATAGAGAACTTGCTATATATTATGTTTAGCACTTAAAAGTAATTCCATTGGATTCACTAGGTGTTAGTGTTTCAGTCCTTCTTTAAGTTTTTGGACTTGCTTGACAAGGCATGTGGTCAGCCAAAATCTTTGCTTTATGATGCATACAGGATGAGACATGCCACCAGAATCTGCAAATCATATGAGCATTATATAATGTGGTGAAAGTGGGTTTGATTTATGCCATATCTACCATAAAAGGAAGAGATTTTCTCCTTGGCTATTTTGCCTTTTTTCCCCGTCTTTTCCATCCCTGGGTGCACATGGCTCTGTTATCATTATACAAAATTATAGAATATGACACTGATGATTTGGCCCTATTGGATGTGTTTGATATTTTTGCCCAGTAGAAGTGCCATGCGCTGATTCTCAAATGAATCGCTTTCACAGTGAGCACAAAAGTTCCTACAGAGGCCATATCTCTTTCCCCTGCTTTTCTTAGTTCCCCTTGAGGGTAAAATTATCAGAAATGGAATCCTGTGGGGGTTTGACTAGATCTCCAGAGGTCCCTTCCAACATCAACCATTCTGTGCCATTCTGTGCGTGCTGCAGTATATGCACCGAGGAACTTTAGGTGCAAGAACATGGATCAATGTCTGTAGGGTTTAAGTTGATTTAGATTTCCTAATTATGGTTGTCTTAAGGGTGTCTGGATTCTCAAAGTAGCAAACTGTTCAAAACAAAACCTGTAGAGAAGAGTTTTCACACTTGTAGTAGTAAAGGAGAGGAAAAGCAAAAGGAAGATCTGCTTTCAAAAGCCAACACAATCTGGCTCTGTAATTTTATGATTCGCTGACAGAGAGCAACATAGGAGAGATTAGGATGAATAAAATACAGGAAAAGAAAGCATCAGTGTACATCAGCCATGAATTTCCATCAACCAAGGGAAAATATGCAGAATCACATTTCTGTTAATGCATATGAAAATTCTGTGATAACAAGAAAGTTTACTCAGCAGTGATGTAAAGGGAATAAAATTCCGTATTGCTAACATGATGAAGTCACTGCTAGGACTATAAACAAGGCCTGTTTTGATCAAAAGTACTTTATTTTTTCCTGGAAAGAATTGTTTACAGAGAAGATGCTACTGTTTGTTTGGGGAAATGTTCTCTTTATACCTTGACCTCTAACTTTGTTTGTGTATAGGTGCCCAAGACTCACTGCAATTTACTATGTTTTCTGTCCATTCTTTCAGGCTTTATTTCTTTCACTGAGATTACCTTCTTCATGCCAGACACTCTTCCCTCTGATGTAGTGGTGCCATAACAATTGTTAGCATTTGCTGGAGTTACAGCATATACAGTGATAGATATTAAGAAGGAGGTCTCAGCTGAAGAAAGAAAAAAGTTCTCCTGGGAGCAGTAGATGAAGTGCATTAGCACACAGGCATTAGCTTGCTTCTCAGATCACAAATAATACTGAAAATTTTCCTCACACAAAACTATGCCACTAATATCTGTATGTCAGTCGTGAGTAAGAAAACTGACAAATATGTTTGAGACTTTGAGGCAAATCAGATTTCTTGAGTTATAATTGTACAAAGTTAGGATTCTTAAGGTGATAAATGCTGTTAAATGACAAACTCAAGGATACAGAGAGAAGATTGATAGAATGTAGCAGTCTAGGGATGGAGGCGAGAGAGAGCAAGTGTGTTCCTACAGATTCAACATCTTAGTTTAAATTGGTTTTGTTAAGCATGAAACTAGCACTTGTGATGATGGGACCTTTTCTGAAAGTCCTGCCTGCTCCTAGGAGAAGAGAAGACAAGGAGATGGTGTCTCCCATAGTTACTTAACCCACCTAAAATCCCCAGACACACTCTAGAGAACTGAATGGCTGCTCAGCAGGGGTGGCTATGACCCATAAACCTCATACCAAGGCTGTCCTTTAGAGATACTCTGGAGTCATTAGCAAGTTTCTTCTGAATTTATACCTGGCAAATTTTAATGACCAGGAGAAGGGTCCCTCCCAGAGGCCAAAGCTACTAGCAAATCACAGTGCCAGTGTTTTAATTATCTAAGACACTGGTTACATTTTGGGAGCATGCTTTGGGGGATGCTGATAAGACACATGGGGATCCGTGAATTCGTGAGTCCTGCCAAATACTTGGCCCCAACATGCCCAAAGGAGCTCCAGCCCACCTGGTCCATCAGCTTGCTGAACCCAGACGGGGGCTGCTCTGCCTTGGAGGACAACACATGGTGTTTGGGATGCAGCCATTGAGGAAGAGGAGGAAGGAACAGTGTAAGGGATTTCTGCTCCCCGATTAATGCAATTGATTCTTAACTGAGAGAAATAAGTACCTGGCAGTGTGAGTAGTGTAGCTCCTATATTTAGATCACTACTGCTACACGAAATTTTTGTATTTATTTTCAATGAGAGCTGTTTTTTCACCAGAAACATTTAGTCGTAGAAAAATATGGATAAACAATGAGACATATCATTGATATTTAATAGGTTTATTTGCCTGAAGTTTCAATCTTAGCTATTTGTTTTGTTATTTTAGTGATTTCTTGAAAATGCAGATGGTTCCAGTAAAAAATAATTCATCACTGAACATCATTTCCATTGCAGATACTATTACAGAATGGCTGAGTAAATCCTCTTTTAAGACTGCAGAACCACCAATGTGATGCATTGGCATGCAGCTAAATATTATTTTTACAATCAGTAAATACTGCAGTCTAAAACTAAAAGATTAGTTGTCTCTAAAAGACATGGCTGATAGCCCATAGCTGTTGCATGATGGGAGTGGCTGATAGACTTTTGGTAGAAAAATTACAAATTGAGTGTCAATTTTCTATTTACATTTAAGAGATGCTGAAATAGAACCTTTTTCTTTATTGTAACATACAAAAAATAAGTCTATAAAGGAGTAAGTCCAAATTCTGTATTTCCTTGCATTAGGTGGTATGCATCAAAGCAGAGGGAACAAACAACTTATTTTGGTGGCATTTTAGCGTTTGCTCTGTGTTAGTGTGAAGGAGGGATTTTTACGGGTTAAGCTTGTATGATTTATGTTGCATAAAGAAAGTATGAGAGTATAAAAGCTTGCATTCATTCTGATAGCATTAGCAGAACCTAGAGATCTCTAGTTAAGAATGAGCAGTGTTTTAAGCTTTCCCTAACTAGATTCTTGAAGATAACTTAAAACTCAAGGGCTGCTAATGTTCAGACTAGCTCTGCAGAAGAGATACATGGATGGATTTTCAGCCTGTCCGCTGCTAAACCGTGTCTTAATCTAATGGCTCCAAATAGCTGAAAGGTGCAGTACTCCCATGGCAGCTGAGCTAGATTTCCAAGATGGACTTCAGGTACTGAGATGTGTGTTGGCAGAGCGATCACTCAAGAATCAACTCACTTTTCAGTTCAGCCTACTTATAGTTTTCAGAGCATCCTACCTATAAATTGTGTAATTGTTCACCTAATTTCTAGTTTCACCTAAATTTCTAATTTCTACAGTGACACACATAAACAAACAACAACAACAACAACAACAAAAGCCTGAGAATATATATTACCTTTTGAGTGGAATCATCTATGACTGCAGGAAATATGGGGTAATGCCGTTCATGCTCTTACTTCCTTTGTATCCTCCCAACAAACAATCCCCTTCTGACCATAGAGGTTACCCAATGGATGGATCTTTTAGAAGATGTACCAGAGAAAACTGTCCTTTGGGATGCCTCTGAGGCTTGTCCATTGCGAGAAGTGGTACAAAAGATTATTTTACTTAAAGAATCTATGAGATGATAATTTCCTGTAACTCATTTTTTATCATAGGCTATCAAGCCAGATGATAACTCTGTTAAAAACATGTTGTACTGGAGGTGGAGTTTTACTTGTAGCCTTCATAAACTGGCCAAACAGCCACTCAGTAACTGATTTTACCTTTTTTCTCTCCAGTGTCTCTTTACAAATATTTTTGATCTCTTTAAAGGTTCTATTTGGAAACCTATTAAATATGTAATCCACCTAACATTCCTGTATCACTTTGCCCCATCAACTATCTACTGTTTAATATTAGCTCTCAAAGTAATTTCTGTCTCTGAATCAATTTTATACATCTTGCACAAATACTTATCCTTCTCAGTATGTGAGTCAATTCCTCTAAATGCCACAAAGATTCTCCCTAGTTACAGTGCAAAAAAAAAAAGAATAAAAAAGAATGTAATATAATTGTCATGTAGGGCCTGAATTCTTATCTAGGAGAAAGCAATAGATAATTAGCAGAAAATTAACTAGAAGGTGCTTGCTAATATGTTGTGTCAGAGAACTAATGGGGCTAATATCTCATAGCAAGACTTTTGAGGAGAAAGAAAATGTCTTAGGGAACAAAAACTTTTAAACAGAAAGTGAGAAGTGTTTAGATTTGCTTGTTTGAATACAGGCCAAAATACAGTTATTCTTGTGTTCCTGCAAGGAAACCTGAAGGGATGCAGGTCAGTGAAGTCTCAGTGATCATTTAAAGGCATGTGTGAGAGACAGTAATTATTGGAAAAAACTTTATTAAAATCAAATGGCAATCTGATCTGCTGTGGAGGAGAGCATAACTGGGGGCAAATATGCCTGCATCTGCCATGCTTTAAGGAGCAAGCAAGCAATTTCAATAAGAAATTCGAAGGGCTTAAGTGGAGAGTAAATGGTATAAAAAGCAACACAAAGGAGCGGGTGGCCTATTCAGCAATGGGGAGGGGTGAATACAAAGCAATGGGTGCAGAAAAAGTGGGAACATCGTCATATAGAGCTGCTTGTCTCAGGTGATGAGCTTTTGTTTAAAAAAGATAAAACAGATGAGAATACAAAGGAAAAGATAGTATTTGGATGTGCTCTGTGAATCCAGATTGCAGGGGTTGGTGAAATTCAACTTGTCGTGTTGAAGCAATTATTCTGAGCAATCGGTAGAAGTTATCACTTTGTATCTGGGAAGGAGAAGTCAAATATGTTATGTATCTTGAAAAAGTGGTAGAAAAGGACTTGAAGAATTATAGATGTCAACCTAGTGTCAGTGTTTGGTAAAGTGCTAGAACAATCAATTTCAGAAGCATCTGAGGGGTAACAATGCTGCTGAAGGTATCCAAGCATAGATTTGTCAAGATCAAATAGTGGAAGCCAATGTAATTTCCTCCTCTGTTAGGAACCAGCTTAGTAAGTAAGAGAGCAGCAGTATACATGATATACTGGCTGCAGTAAGGCTTTTGTCACTGTCCTGCATGGCATTCTCATTTGCAAACTAAGGAAATATGGTCCAGGTGGAATGAAGTAGTCATCCACTGGAGAAACACTTGGAAAGCAATTCCCAGTGGTGTGCTCTCAAAATGGGAGGTCATTTTGAGAGTCCTACACGGATCTGCTCAGGGCATGATTCTATTCAAGACTTTCATTAATGGCTTGGGTGGTGAAATAGAGAAAAACCTGAGAAGGTCTGCAGATACCCCTGGGCCAGAGTATTCTTAATACTTTATTAATATTAAGATTAATATCCTCTTAAATACTTTGGAGGAAGGACGGGGGGATGAAATTCAGAGTGTTCTTACTGCAGTAAAGAGACCAACCTCAAAAGAACATCCTTTTTGCAAATCTCATTTGTAACACATGCAAACAATATCTTCTTTCTATATATTTTATTTTTAAATGTTAATTCTACCTTTAAATGCATGGCAGAAGTAAAGGCTATCACAAAGTAGAAGGTGAAAAACTGTTTATAAAAACTCAGTGATATTTCCCGAAGTGAATGGCCCTGAAATTAATAACAGCAAAATCCACAAAATGACAGAGGAAACATGTTTTTGGACATATGCATAAGAATTTTGTAGTTCATTGAGGAACCAATAAGACTAGAAGTTGTGTTTACTTAAACCAAAGCAACAAACTAGATTGGATGGATGAGATAAACATGGTGAACATTTAGGGACAAGCAGTCAAGCGCAATCCCATATAACATACATGGGATTCACAAACTACTGTACTCCGAGGGGAGATGTTAATGGAACATGATGGGAGTTCAACAGAGCTGATAGAGTCAATTATTATAGAACTACCGTGAAAAAAGTGAGCAGATTTAAAAGAACAGCTAATGTCATATTGCGCAGAACAGCCTGTGTGAAAGCCGAGGTAAAGAGATCAGGATGTGTAAACCGCCAGCTCTAGTTTGCATGGCAAGTAATATCATTGTAGCAGGACAAGATAGTCCGGGTACCTATTTTCCCTGTGTGTATTTTCACAGTGGAAAAGAACTACAATAGATTGTGAGCTTCTCGTGAGATGCGCTGTACCAGTGCAGTGCCACGCATCTGTGCGTGGCATTGCAGACTGTTGGCTGTTGCCATGCTCCCCCAGGAGAAATCCAGTAACACACTGGATTTAGAAATCCAGTAGCTGAGGCTCCAGTGCGTTTGACCACTTGCTGGGAAATGGAGTACACTCTGCAGTGACATTTCACAAAGTGCAAGGCTTCATCTGTAAAGGGATGGGGATGTCCCATTAATATTTCTAGTTATTTTTGCTTTCTTCTGACCTGAAGGGATGGCATACTTGTGGAATTGTATAGACTTTCTCTGTTGTAAGGCACTAGATCAGTAGAATCCTTGGTCTGCTCTTTCTGTTCATGCTGTGGAGAGAGAGGTTTCACACCAAGAAAGCTCTGTCCCTGCAAACTTCCCTTCAATCACTAGACAACACTTCTTTTTCAAATATAATGTGAGGAATGATTACCAGAAGGAGTGTTACAGAAGAATACTTTACCACTGAATAGCAAGTACATGTGATTTAAATTAGCACTAAAAGAGGGTTAAAAGGATCTAGCAGGACATTGTGCTGCCAACACAATCCCAGCTCATGATAGATAACATTTTATTAAACTCAGCCTGTTCTTGGAGGAGGCAAAGGAGCAGATACTAGAAGCATATGTTGTGTGTATAGGAAAAGAGGTGACATTTAGCTCAACCACCACCTGGCAACTTAGTGGGAGCTTTTTTGGAAAGCGTCAAGAGGAAAGCAGGTTCCCTGGGCCAGCAATTCACAGCAGGTATCAGAGTTAACAAAACAGGGAGGTAACTGTGCAACTGATCCCTCGCTGGCGGCTCTTGTTTGACAACACTCCCACTGCAGAGTGAGGCTCTAGTTCCATTGCTGGCATCCAGACACAGATCCCGGATCTGGCACATACGTACAAAGTCAGGTCATCAAAAGTTGTATGAACCAGCTCTCAGGCAGCAGTGAGTTGCTCGTGAACCTGTCCCTCCCTGTTGTGCATCAGGAGGGATTTTGATCTGGTATTGGGAGCCCTAAAGCCAGACTCACTGCATCGTAGAACCACAGCCTGAAGACATAGTCTATAGATACTGTTCCAAATACATTCTACCTGTGCTTTGCTGTGGGTGCAGGTTCATGTTTCTACACTGCAATTCATCATCACCTCTTTCTTGCCAGTGCCAGAATCTGTGAGCTGTGCTGCAGTCTGGGCCACTGAAGGGAAGGCAAACAAACAATTCCTGCCCCCAGCTGCTGCTGCTTCTCTATTCTCTTTTAAACAGGGATTGTTGCAGTGTGATCCTTGTAGTAGCTGTGCAAAACCAGCTGAGGAGTGGCGCCCTGTGGCATGAAGTAGCAATGAGTAGCCAGGGACAGCATTATTCAGCTTTGCCAAATAAGAAAGTGTATGTAGGACATTCCCCACAATAAAACTAACAAGGTCTTTAAGGGCAAAAGAGAAAGATTTAATCTGGGAGTGCAAAGCCTTACATGACAGCTGAAAAGCACCAGAGGAAGGGAGAAAAAAAAGTTGCAGTGTAACATAGCACTGAAAATGAGTGTAATCTAATCCTCAGCTTTGCTGCAAGCCTACCAACTCTCAAAGTGTCTCACATGATCAGTGCTCTGCATGAGAGCCAAAAGCTCCATGACTGAATTGCTGAACACTACAGATTAAAAAATACATATTTTGAATATATATATATATAAATACACATAATTTATTTTTAAATACATATTTTAAAGGATGTAATAGTTATACACTAAGAATGCATTTGCTATATTCAGCCAGCATGGATTTTATTTGTAGATGGTGATAGCATCATAGAGTGAAGAGGCTTTGCTGAGGTAGAAAGTATGCTAAGTCTTGTTTTCTGTTTGAAAAGACAAGGGGATTTTAAACGTTTTAATTTTCAAAATGACTGCTTTTCGCGGCAACAATGAATCAGGGAAACCAGCGCTCAGTGCTCATAAGCAGGCATAAAAACACCTCCCAGACTTCTACTAAGCATGACTAGTAAGGGGTGATATAAAGTGAAAAAATGTATCATCACAGACTTTAGTAGGGGAGATGATTAGTGTAAAAGTTTTTAAAATCTCTTCCTTTTTTAATTTTTTTTAATTTGAAATATTCCAGAAGTAAAATTCTCTGAGTCTAAGAAATGTAAAGAACAAGTGTAATTGCTATAAATTAATACTCAAAGCTGAATTAAGACTAATTTAAACTGAATGTACTAACTTTAACATTTAGGGTGTAAAATACTGGAGCAAAATCTCAAAGTCACTTTTGATTGGCCAGTGTCTTCAAATCAAGATTAGATGCCTGTTAGAAGGTTAGATGTTTTACAGCATCATGAATTATTTGATCAGTATAGGGATAACTGGGAAAAATATAATGACTCGTGCTATATAGAAGACAAGACTAAATGATCAATAATGTCTTCAGTACTTAACTTTTTCAATCTATGGGAAAAGTCTCTCTTTGCTACTGCAAAACTTGCCATTTCACTAATTGAAGTACCTGCATAACCAGCTATTGTCCATTTTCTCATTTTATAGGTATTACTAATTTCAGTAATATCCATATCATCACCTGCCAAAGTGCAGTGTGCAGCCTAGCGCAGTGTCAATGTCAAACAAATCAAGGAAGAGAAATTCTGGGTGTGGAAGCAAAGTACATGAACACAACTTGTTCATTTGTTGTATTTGAAACTGTGCTGAAACTTGCATTTGTTGAAATGAAGGAACGGTCCTCCATCCTCTAGATGTTTTTCTGCAGAGGATTCTTGAAGTGTGATGTGTTGCCAGCATGATGGTAACTGTTCAGATTTGTACCTCTGTGTGTGCGCATGTGTGTCAGAGATCACACATCAAACAGTAAATGCAGGAATACATCTGGAACTGAAGGCACAGTGAGTTTCCAGCTTCCCAAACTGCTAAGCAGTAACCCAAATATGCCAGCATGCTGAAACATAGCCCCTTGTACAGGAAGAGCAAGCTCTGGCAGCCTTCAGCTCAGGTCTGTTATCGCTTCCAGGCAATTCCCGGGCCTGCTCGGGGACTAACGGGCAGCCACCCACCTGTGCCTGCTAAGCGTTTGTAGTGTACGTGTGGGCCTTTGCACACCATTTCACTTTGGTGCCCAAGGGCATTCTCCTGCACATTTAATTTACTAGAACAGACCGTGTGAGTTTCCTGCCTTGGTCTTTATTGTATGTAGTTGCAGAATTGGCGGCTGTCAGTGAAGGATGCTTCCCAAGCTGCTTAAATTATTAATACAATGTAATAACTGAAGCAGTAATTTGATATATTAAAATGCCTACTTGTTCTGTTACTAGTTTCTTTCCATTAGGGAAGCATTTTCAGATACGCTCAGTGTTAGCTTAATATTGTTCCTGCTAATGTCTGTGAAGTTCCCAGCCCATAAATACATAATGTCTACAAAAATGTGTGTTTTATCCTATAACAAGTCAGATCCTATAGCTTAGAGTAATAAATAGTGGATTTGTGCAACTAAAAATTGATCATGTTTCACATGGACATATTTCAGTCCATTTTCTGGCTTGCTGAGGGAAAATGTTCCTGCAGAGAGAGCGTAGCTACATGTGATCTCCCTGTCCTTTGGTCCTCCTCATAGGCAGACGCTACACCCTTTGGCCTCTCTATGCCCAAAGGAATGAGAAACCTACTCGTGATGGACACAAATTGCTGCTGGAGGAGAGGCTGATAAATAGTCACAGGTTACCTTTTGCTTGTCAATTCCTATACTTGTGTATGTACTGTAGGACTGCTATACACTTTGTTTTTCCATTGCTTCCTTTTTAAAGGAAGAAATGTTTGAATTACCACATTCTTTGCTGAAGGATTATATCCATTCCAGCCAATGGTTTTTCTTGTACTTCCTCCACTCCAGCAATAGAAAACTATGTAACATCAAACCTTGACCAGGGATTTAAAGGTTGAGCTACTTGTAATTGAGTGACAAAGTCCTCCCCAGCTCCTTTCCGTTACACTTCAAAGACTTTGCATAACATATTGCTAGCATAAATTATATTTGTTCATTCAATTTCTTAAGCGTTTTCATTCTGAGCATATGTGAGGTTTTTCTGGCAGCTTGCAGCTAAAGGATGCCTGTTACCACCTTCAGTCAGCCAGGACATGGGTTTGTTTGGTTCAAGTGGTGATGAGTCATTTCTTTTACATTGTGAAAGCAGTTCTTTTCCTTTCTATAGCCTTTGCACAACAGAGTTCTTGAGGCCCCATATTTAGGGTTCATTTTTAAATAATTATTAAGCTTTGTCCCTCTAGCCCTAGATGCACTGCTTCCAAATGTATTTGTTACTCCATCAGTGCAAAAATATCCCCTAAACAAACAAAAGCACCCTGAAGAGCATGAAATACATTGTTTTGGACTAGTTTGATGTTTGGATAAGAGCTATTGCAATGAATTTCACAAGTATAACTTTGCTCGGGTGATTTTTGTTAGAACCAAAGTAGTGTGTGAAATTAGCCATATCCATTTCAACTACATTTCAGCATTTTCACGTACACAAGAGTAGTTGCATCATTTTTGGCAACTCTTTTTGCCTCATTCCAGCCTAGAGAGCTGTTGAATCCGGTTTAATCTTAGGGTTGCTAACATGAATTGGAGAGCTAGCAAGCTCCATAGGAAGCTTATAAAAATGCTATTTCCAGGGCTCAAAACTGAGTGATTTCATCCTGGGTCTGCTGAGGATTATATGTTACATATTCTAAGGCTTCTTGCCTTTTCTCTGTTAACAGGTTCCTGGTCAAAGGAGGCTGAAAGAAAAATTTAAGAGATGCCTGCCCGAGTACCATCCCATGCTGGTTCATTCCGACTACTGCTTGCACACGTATTTGAAGAGCGTCCTCTTATCTGTGGTTTAAGACTGCATGCTCTTGTAATTCCCTCATGCATCCACTCATGTCACACTCTAATATGTTGATCAGATTTAGAGATTAGACAGATTTGTCTGCTTCCCTGCGGCAGAAACACCACTCAAATGAATAAGGGGCACTGACCTGTGTCCTAAAGCAAACATACGGCTATATGATTTCATTCAGTAGCGCTAAAGACTTTAAATGTCTGCTAGGTTCAGCATTTTTTCAAGTACTTGCTGTATCAAGAGTTATCTCTAAGCATACAAATAGTTCCTCTGAGGTCCCTGGAATCACTGAAAGTTAAGGATGTGCTTTGACATCTTAAGTTTGGGCTTTAAACTCTTCACAAAGGACTTGCCAACAGCAGAATATTTATCAGTCTCCTGTGATTTACATGGCATCTCTTTCTGATGAGAACTAATACAGCCTCTCCTGCCTCTTTCCTCTTTTTTATAGCTATTAGCTGATTTCCGAATGGAATTCTTGAGATTTGGGTCATTTTCTTGAAGCCAAGTTATATTTAAAAATGAGTCAGCCTGGCAGTTTCTGATTGCCAGCTATAATACATTTAAGCACATTTTCATTAAATTTCAAAAGATAGAGATTTTTCTTCCAGATTGTTACCTAATGCATCCCACTAGCACAATTTCATTCCGACAAGTATATTTTATCGTTATAAAGGTATGCATAGGTCTAAGTTACAGTGTTCATATCTGAAATCTTGCCTGGCTCTGACTACAAAAGCTGTTTGCATCTGTAGTTGGTACAGCATTTTGCAGTGAACGTGGATGGGAGCTTTAACTCTTGGTGGAAATCAGATTTTATTCACGAGTTGCATACTCTTAGTTATGAGCCGTCTTTTCTTTTCATGTTTCTAAGTTTGTTTTTGCTTCTTTTCTCTGCCTGTTTTCCAGATAGTTCATGTCAAGTTTTCAAAACAGTGGCACCTACATTTTCATATGCAATCATGTCTTGGCTAGTAGATCGCCTGTGGATGTTCTTTGCTTGAGGGGAAAACAAAATGTAGCAATGGTGGAAAAACTCTTTAGGACACAGAATCCAACTGTTTCTGGCTGAGTAGTGTGCAGACTATCTTATGCCTGATTCTGCTCTCACTCGTTTTAATTTTAAACTGATGCAGCACTACTGGAATTACTTCCGATTTGTTCCAGTATGAGATCATTGGCCTGCCATTTGTAATTGGGAAAGGGAGAGTGTAACGCAAATGGAATATTTTAGTTGCAGGTTTGCAGTTGCTGAATCACGTACAGAAATGTCTCAGCATTTTGGAGGGTTAGTTTTCATACCTTGTTGTAATTTAGGAGAAAGTGCATTTTATTACAGACCAGTAAATCTGGTGTGCAGAAAAGCAGCACATGCCCGATCACTGTTATGCTACCTGTGGATGAATGTCTCTAGAGACTTGACAGAGAGTGTGCTCCTACAAATTCATTTTTGGAACAGGCTCCAACACTATGGAAAAAAGCTATAGAACAGATGATGCATGTTGAAGAACAGTTGATTTAAAGGACAAGCTCTGGGTTGCTGCTTGACTTCCTGAAAAATACATATCCAGGTACAGTTACTAGTAGTGCAGCAGTACAGAACCACAGCCACATACCTGCAGTTAGGGAGTAGCAGCCATTTGATCCAAATAAAGATCCTGTTGGGAAATAAGAAAATCTAGTTCTGCCAGCGTCCGAATTTCCTGCTGCCTTTCACAAAACTCACAATTTGCTCATCTAAAATCTTAAATGTCAAGGCAAGTGCTGCCCTTTGGCCCTAGCAACCAAACTGTTACTATAAGAATTCAGAGACAGATTATTTGTCAAATGTACAACCAAATCTGACGCTGTTTAACCTGGATTACTCCAGCTTTTAGGAAAACTCTTTCCTGACGCAACGACATCATTAGCTAGTAAACCCAGAAACTGAAGAGAGACATCCACTCTCAATCTAGTCGATATAACAGACTGGGTTTGAAAGATACTGACTTGTTGGCTAGTCAGATAAACTGGTGTGAGGATGTGGGAAATCTTTGGCTGTCTCAAAGGCAGTCACTACCTGTGACTACCATGAGTAGCAATTATTTGTGATAATTCAGTTTGAATTTCCACTGTATTTTTTTCATTTTGAAGAACATTACCTCTTTACCTGTTTCGCTGTTAAGCTAGAGCCCGTAAGAGCTAGGATTTAAGGAATTGGATTCCCATGACAATCTAGCTGCTGTCTCCAGTAGACTCTACTAAGACTGAAGAATGGGACATTGCAGAAAAAATATTGTCACCAGAAAGAATTTTGTTCCAGGAGAGAGGTAAACACATAAGATTAATAGTGGTAGGAAACTCAATAACATTTTGATGAAATGGCTTTTCCTCAAAAAAGTTGACATAATTGACAGCTGAATGATTAGGGTACATCCCTGGAGTCTTGAAGATATAATTTTAAATCTGTGAGATTTACTGGAAGATCTTGAACTTAAGTCTTCTCCAAGTCCAGTAAGCATCCTATGCATGAGCCTATTAGCTATGTTGAAGTAAGGCACTTTCTGTCTCCTGGTGGAAAGCAGTTGGTTGAAACTTTGTATAAACTCTTTGTGTATTGTATAATTAATTGGTCATTAGGATAGGGATTTGCAACCACTTTCTGCCTTTACATATGAATGCTTTATGCTTGAAGTCACTGAGTCATTCTCCCTATGGACTAATGGATAGTTATTTATTTATAGAAAGTAAAATAGTTTTAATCAAGAGAGAAAGCAAAAGACAAACTATGACTCTATACTTTCCCTTCCTATCCTTCTAGCATTTGGGAGAGTTTGTTTTCCCTTGAATTTTGAGTATTTGTGGGGTACTTGGCTTGCCCATATATGTTAGTGGGACTTATACAAGCTTTTGTTTGTAAAACAAAGAAGTTGGTAAATAAAAAAACAAAAGTCGGCAAAAACAAATATTTGCTGAGCTTTACATATGTACTTAAAAATACTTCACAAAACTTGCACCCTCGGCTCCTGCTGGCTGAACTTATTTGAAGCGATGTCAGAAGCAAGTAACTTATATAACTTAAGTCCTTCAACTTACGTGTGACAATGTCCAGTATCCATTTTGTGGATGCTGCTCTAGGGATCTTTGGTACATCCACCTCAGGTATGAAGGGAACTGACAGCCACTTTCCTGAGAAAGAACTGAAGACCCAACTTCTGTGAGCTACAACAGGTGACAAATGAAAAATGGAGAAGAAAGTGTTGAAGCGACATGTACATACCAAAACTTGTCTTAAAGTATTCTTTATTGCAATGACCACCAATACAAGAGGGAAACTGAGTGGCCGTAGAGATCAGAGCTATCACAGAGAGCTACGTGTAGCGCAGCAGATAGTCCAGGCCTGTCCCAGAGCAGCTGGCAGGTTTCTTAATGGTTGTGGACACACACACTTCTGTAGTGCCTGTACTTTAGAGGGATCATACATCCGTATCCAGTTTCTTGTGTCTGATATTGATCTCATCCACATTTTCATTAAGACAGGAAAAAAGTTGCAACCATGACTGTGATACAGAGAAACCAAAAAGCAAACTCAATCTGTAGTTACCCAACTGGTGTCCTTTTCACGGCAGATTTTTCAGACCCTCCTTCTTTCCTCCATTCAGCTACCTTTACATAGGCCAAAATCTATAGCCTGTGAACAGTAACCAAGAACAACGGAAACATTACATTTTTGTCTATGATAATGTGACACAGGATATTCTATTTTAGATGTCACAGCTTTTTTGAATCATACAAAGATATTCTCAGGTTTTGCTAAAATTTGTCATTAATTCCATTGGGTTGACTGATTTACAGCAGCTGGAAAACCAAGCCCTCATCTCTTAATAGTGATGTTTAAATACTGATTATTAATTTGAGACTAGGTTCACAAATGATAATAAGATCAATGCTATTACTTGTAAAAAAAAAAAAGGCTTGGAAGATATTCCTCTATGTAAATATCAGAAGGAAGGATGCAAGAGAAACCAAATTATTATACAGAAGTAGGAGTTTGCTCCAGACTATATATGCATTGAGTAAGCCAGTGCAAGGAGAGAGAAACACAGTCTATAATACTAGTTACTGTTAATGCTCTTCTGAACAGCATGACTAAAAGCAATAATTTAGTTGCCCAAGTGAAAAAAAAAACATTTACTGAAATTAATTCTGTCAGGAAGAAAAAAAAAAAAGATTTAACTTTACAAGCTCTTTTCAATAAGTTAGTTCTCCTTGGGCAATGCTTCCAAGAGAAATTACAAAAACTTGGCAGTCTAGGTTATGAGAAGAATTGCTTAGAAAGCCTGAGAAGCTTTCACAGCACAAGAAAAGACTGGAGTAATTCTGTTCAGACAGAACCTTGCTAGAAAGAGGAGTCACAGAGGTAGTTAAAAAAAAAAAACAGATGGAGAAGGTATTTCAGGCTTTTTGTAATACACAGATAGAAAGTCAGCTAATAAAAATGTAAAATCTCTTTTATAAGCCTTTACACAACACATAATTGAACTATTCAACTCATAGCCAAATGTGGAATAAAGGCCAAGAGCAAAGTATGTTTTTTTTTTTTTAAAACCTGACATTTTTATGACCTTAATTGCATTAGGGTAAAAATGTATATAAAGAAAGAGATATGAATAGAAGCTCACTTGTTTTCAGAAGCACATTAGTCATGAACTGTGTGGGATTAGGAAATCTTTCAGTAATTTTCCCAATAGGTGTATTCTGCATAATTGAACAGTGGGATTTTATATCTTCCTCTAAACTTCCTATTTCTGGCCACTTACAGGTGGAGATGGATCACTTGTCTCCAGGAGTGGGGCTTCTCTCAGCTGCAGGTTGCACTTAGCCTACAAGGTTTTCATCTCCTCCTGAGTTACCCTGGCAAAATCCCCTGGATTTCAGTAATTTCAATCCAATGTATATGACGTTTTGTAGATTAAAAGAAAAATTGCACTTTAGTGTCTGGAAGAGCCAGACACGGTGCCCTGACTGCAGGAGTTAAA
The DNA here is from genome assembly GCF_059628265.1 of Tinamus guttatus. NCBI lineage: Eukaryota > Metazoa > Chordata > Aves > Tinamiformes > Tinamidae > Tinamus > Tinamus guttatus. The sequence goes on from NW_028288843.1 coordinate 610,886, forward strand.
AGGCAGGTTTTCAGTGACAGAAGTGAAGTACAGGATTTTCACCCTTTTTTTTAACCTTACATACTTACCTGTCTCTTAGTGAGTGAACAGATGGATGTTGCCACAGAGGAAAATGTTTAAAATATGAACCCCTAAATGAACATCCACAATTCGAGCTGTGAAAATCTAACGGACTTTTTTTTTTCTCCTGTGATCTTCTGTTATGTGGTTTAGAGCCAAACAGATTATTAACTTGAATTATATTATTGAGAGCACAAAGACTAATAAATTTCTTCTTCCTCAGCTCTAGTCTCTCTCATTGTCTTGTAATAATCAGATACAAGCTAATTTATCCCCATGATGGCAATGTTACTCTGACATTAAGATAAACAAAAACAGATTTGTGCATTTGTGCAGAAAACAATTTACTCTCTTTTTCCTTTAAAAAGCCTTAGCCAGCATAATTACTTACCAAAGTTCCATGGAAACGGAAATGGAAACTCAGCACACCCCAACTGAATTCAAGGGCAATATCACAGTATTGATTTCTTACTGAAAAAGGAATATAATGTAGAAGAGAACTGATACAAAGCGAACAGATATGTGAAATATATATATAATATGACTGTAGAGTTAATTCTCATGGAATTTTCTTTAGAAAGATCTAAGAATAACTTTTATAGATTGAGTTTTCAGTGAACAGTTGTTGTCAGTGTTGTGTCTTGGTTCACATGGTTAGAGCAGTGGGCGGGGGAGAGAAGATGCCCCACAGAGCCTTGCTCCCAGCAGTCAAGCAGGGAGGAAGAAATAGATTTTTACCATACTGCTTTTTCTTCTTGAGGAGATGGACAGAAACAAGTAAGAACTGGTAATTTACTCTCCTCTCTGGACAAATGGAAAGACAGAAATCAATTGCTTTTCTCAGAGATGTAATTCTATGCTTCTTAGAAGTAATGTAATTATATATTGCACCAGAGTGCAGGTAAAAGAAGGCTTATCTAGACAATCATGACTAACACAGAATGTCTTGTTAGGAAGAAAAACTGTGAAGATCTTGAGGGATGCATGATATACAGAATACATAAAACACCTTGTGACTCTTCTGTATAAACGGTTACAGAGATAAAAATATTGGTAATAATAGAGATGGAGAGGTTTTTTATAACTTTATTAACATCTTGTTGTGAGATTTTGCTTATAGTCGTACAGACGCTGTACAGTAGTACAGATGGTGCTCTGATGCCAGGTTCTTGGGTATAAAGTATTTGGAGACAGCACCTAACAAAAGTTTTAAGGGCTGGTTTTACAACTAAGTTCATCAGTGCAACTTATGTGCCATGGACTAAATTTAGATCCATGAGAACCCTGCTTGCAGATGGAGATTCCTAAAAGTTTATTGGAATACCATGCATTGCAACTGCACTGGGAGGGAGGAGGGACTAATAACTAGATCATCTTTTGCCAGGAAAAAAAAATAATTCTTTTGAATCTGATTTAGTGATAACATAAATTGCAGTGAGGGAATTTGGATGAGCATAGCGTCAGCAAGGCGAATGTTGCCTCTGTGGCAGATGGAATGAAACAGAAGTTTTGCCTAGCACCTAAGAGCTTATAAAGAGTGATTAATAGAATAGGAGAGCAGAGAGGAAAAAAACATTGGAAAAGAAGGGCCTGACCAACCACGGAGCAGTACCAGGACTCATGAAACAACACCAGAAACCATACTCACCTATCGTCATGTTTAAGATGCAATCAAATGTCACTTAGCTCTAACTTTGCTTCTCTGTAGGAGGCATAAAATCTATAGAGTCATTAGACAGTAAAGTCCGCTCTTAGGTTATTTAGTGTGTTACTCTGCATGTTTTGCAGCACCATGGTAAACTAGAATATCTGTTTGCCCTCATTGTGCAGTTTCCCTTGCCTGTGTCCTTTAAAAATCAGCTGCTGTGTGGATTGAAAGTCTATCATCAGCCAGATGTCCTGTCGCATAAGTGGCAGTGGCCCTCAGCTGGTATGCACTGCTGCTCATCCACATCCTGCAGATGCCCAGGGCTTCCCTGGTCAACTCAAGAGGAACCCGCGTTGTTGCTGCCATGAACACGGAACACCAAGCTCACCCCCTCCAGATGCATTCACAGAGCAGACACTCTCTGGCCTCTGGGGCGCAATCCAGGTAATCCCATTCAAAACATAAGCAAGAGGAAATGGTAGTGGTTTCTCCCATCACCTTATATCCATCTTGTCATCTTTTAGCTATTAGAAAACAGTGTGAGGCCTCTAGCTCTGCTGGTAAATACAGGTGTCTGAACTACTTTGCTGAGAACAAGTTAAGCAACCATCCTCTCTCTATAGTCCTGCCTTCCACCATGGCCCTGGCCAAAGACTCCCAGCTGCCTCAGGCCTAGCTGTTGCCCCTACTGGGCGACAAATCCATAAAGAAAAAGCCAATTTCAGTCAATTACTTCCTCGCAATTCACCTCCAGCAAAAACGAAAACCTTCCTTTGTGAACAGGGTCCTAGGTTCTTGAGAAACTTGGTGGTTTAGTGCTCTGCTAGCTAATGCTGTAGGTAAAGCTGGTTTAATAGGTCAGGAAACACGATATCCTTGTGGTCTTTTTCAAGATCACTCTTTAAAGGCAGTCAGTAAGGCTCTGTGATTAGGCATGTCTCTTATAGGCAAAATAATTATTTCTCCGTTAACAGGATAAAGCTAGTCTGCAAAGATCAGATCTTCCTAAAATTTAATTTCTACACATCAAGTTTGCTTTTCCCATATAGTATTTTAAATAATACTGTTACATTCATTTTAATATAAAGAGATTAAAAGCAATTCATAATAAAATTTTTTTCTTTTTTGAAAAAAGGCTCTTGAATTAGTATACTATTGAACTTCAGTCAATACTATTGAACTCCATTTCTGAAGTATGCATCAAACATAGAATCTTTATCCTTTATAAGCAATGATATTTGAATGGGAACTGACATCTGTATTGATTAAGGGGATTATGATCCTACATAATTTATTTTTGATCTCTAGTGCAATATGAAAGCTCTAACATGATAGCAATGGCAAAAGTCGTCAGTTTTTATGAATCTTAAAACTGAGCAGGAAGATTCAAGTACCTTAACTTTATTTTGGAAGATAATGAAAAAATAATTTGGTTTAGTTTAGTCAAGTATCTAAAGCTGACACCTGTAAAAGGTGATGAGGAAATGAGATGTTTTTCTTAAATTGTTGCTATTCCAAAATAATTTTATATTTTGTCTTTTTGTTTTTTTTTGATTGTTAAAATAGATATATGTAAGCAGCAAAAATGGCTATTGGAATAAAGATCTTCTGAGCATAAATCTCCTTAACCTGCTCATTGTATGAACTTCCTTCTCATTAGAAATCATTTTAGAATATTTTCAGGGTGGGAAGGGGAGGAACAAATCAAAAACTTGAATGTAGCCATTAAAAAGATTAAATAAATAGTAAGTGAAAAATCAAGTAGGAAGCTTAAAAAAATACTTGCAAAGATTAGATCAACAGTAGTTGTTTAAACAATAATGCAAATAGTGTTTAATACCTGGAAAAATGATTAAGACCTAGAATATTACTAGAATCCAGTATGCATGGTCAGCACATACTTTCAGCCAGTTCTATTTTTTTTATAAGATAAATGTGAATGTTAAATAAGTAGATGGAATAATCTTAATTAGGTACTAGGAAAAGTCTGATTTAACCAAAAGCTGCTCAGTGCTGGTCAGCAATTCCAGAACTGTGCAGCAGATGTTATTTGGATGATTTATTTTGCAAACTCCAGTGAGGGGAAAAGATGCTTTTGAGGTAATGTTTTTAATTCAAATACAAATATCAAGCTACAGCTTTTTAAAAAGCATTTAGCCAGATTCTGCATTCCTGGGATTGCATGACACCACACAGGTGATTTTTAAGCAGCCACAACATATTTCCTCCCAAAGACCTGGCGCATGAATGCTGTATATTGCTCTCTTGTCCCCGACACAGGAGATGTGCTGATAAAAACCTGTGTGCAGCAGGAACATTGCGTTGTTCTCACAGTGTGATTAGAGTTGACCAAGTAGATTTTCTCACCAGGGTTCCTCGGGAATCAAGTCCATGCTCATCAGCTTAAATATCAAGCAAATATGCAAATGGTTAACAGACAATATTGCAGATATTCTCTTATCACCGTTGCGCCGGGTACAGAAGGGACAAGAAAGAAGATTTAGCATAAAATGAAGTTTTTCCAGAATCTCAAAGTTCTTGGAGGTTTGTATGAACTTACGAAAACTTATGTTTGAAGAAATATGCTTGAAAATCTCCATTCCCCTATAGAATAATAATTAAGTGAATGTCATTTAAAATTCACCCAAAATCTCTAGGCTTACATAAAGGTTGACCCATCACAAGGGTAGCAGGGCATCATGAATAACAGCTTCACTTCAGTGATACCATTTGGATATTTATATATACATATAACAACTGTACATTTTGCTAAAAAAAATCCTCCTATTGTGTTACTTCTGAGCCTGAGAGGTGGGTTATGCTGAGTTATGCTATAATTCTAGGTACTTCTGAGCTCTTGGCAGAGAAAGGCATATTAATGCTTATGTGTCTACTTTGTGTCTGGTTTTAATAAAAATGATGAACACAAGAGTAGTGATAAGGTAAATGAATGGCAGGAGAATAGGACAGTGGAAATTGCAGTCAACTTGTCATTGTCTGGGATGACAGGGGCAGCTGGAATAGCTGAGGTAATGGAAAACGTGGTTAAAAACATGGGAACGCAATGGACCGACTCCCTGTTCGGCAATGCTGGTTATTCCCCCGTCAATCAGGTGATTCCTCTGCGTTATGGGGCACACATTGTATAGAGAGCGGGGTTCTGTACCTGGGAAGCAGCTCGGCTGGCACCAGAGCCGCAGCCCAGGGAGACGGTTCTGTGGGCTCAGCAGCCCGGAGCCGCGTGGGAAGGCGCTGCAGAAGCAGCGGGTGGTTTAGAGGGCCGAGCTCACTTTTGCCTCCCCTCAGTGCCAGCTCTGATACAAAGCAAAGGCCAAGATTTGGAAAGAGCTGTGAAAATTAGAGGAGAGTGGTACACGACCAGCTGGGGAGTTGTAACAGATTTTGAAAGGTTTCTAATGAGGAGAAAAGTTGTTCTATAGCCCCCTAAAAATCGACAAATAAACATTGAGTGCTTTAAGACAGAACTTGGTAAGCTTACGGACAGGATAATGAGACAGCACTCTGTGGTGATCCAGGAGTGGAAAATTTAGACTTGTTTATTGTGCTATTGCACTGAGTTTGTACAGCATTCGTTCTAAGGAGACTAAATCGAGGCCTGAAGAGGGATTTTCTCCTCTCTTGACACATCAATTGGATGTTCTCTATGGCTTCAGGGATGTCATCAGGGCCAGAGGAACTGGCCACAGCCAGAGACAGCTCATAGGGAATAGTTCTGCTGCTGGGCTTGGAAGCTCCTCAGGCTCCTGACAGGCTCATCTTGCTCATACAGTCACAACTAAGCAGATTGCCAGATCTGGAATCATTTTGCTACAGATTTGTCTGGCTGAGAGCTATAGGACTGCAGCAACAGCCATGTTCTTAAACTTTTCCTTTCTTAAAGCTTTTGGCCTGTTGCACTACAAAGCTTAAAGTTGCTACAGAGCATTGTAGTGCTCTGTGTAGACTTATGAAAAGTGAGATATGTGAAGCAGGTATTCGGAAGCAGATCTCTTAGCAAACGCAAGCACTTACATGGAGGAGACAGGCTTCAAAGGCAGAGGCCTCTGAGCCATTAAATTCCTGTTCTCTTCCCTGCATCTTAAAGTTAGAGCTGCTGTTCCAAAGGGTTTTGGCCAGTGTGAAGTGGTGCTAATTTCTGTTGGCTCAGTTCCCGAGACACCTAATGGGAAAATTCAAGAAGACTGTAGTGGGTAGGTTGTCTCCTGGCAATCTTTGCTTCCACCTGTTTGGAAGCTCTCCCACAGAAAACTGCACACACTGCATCAGCCTCAGTGAGCTGAAAACATTAATTTCCTCAGCTCCCTAGTAAAGCTCATCTGTTCTGAGACCGGTGAGACCGTTAGTGGGATATATTTTCTTTTTTAACAACACAAATGTTTTATGGAGAAAGAGAAAAAAAATCAATTTCAAACCCAAGTGCAATATGCAACCACATGAACAAAACCCTGCAATCAAGTTGCAACATTTCGGTTCCACTCTGGCAGGTATCAGAGACATAACCTGTGCACGTCGGGTTTGCAGCGCTCTCCTCTTCTGGAGTGTGCAAAAGGAAATTGTGAAAGAAAGTACCTTCCACCGGGGCTGCAAACAGGTTCTGTTTTGTGCTTGTTGAAGAACCTCTGGTTTGCCGCAGCTCTAATGTAACTGAGTAACATTAACTCATGTTTAATTGGATGTTTATAAGTTGTGCAGTGTTAGGGTATCATTTGCTTTCAAGTCAGCTTGGATTTCTCCCTGGCTGCTTCACCTAGGCTATCTAAACACATTAGCGCCTCATTTAGTTGTTTAAAAGTTTAAACAGCATTTTGCCGTTTAACTGCTTAGCAGGATTAAAGAAGCATCACTTCGAAAGAGCAGTCTTCCTCGTCTGCATCTTCCCCCTCCTACTTCCCCCTCTCCCTACACGGCTGCCTAAATTGCATCTCCATTTAATTCAGAGCGAAATGAGTTTCAGTGCCTGAAAAAAAAAAAAAAAAAAAAAAAAAAAAAAAAAAAAACAGAAAGTAGAAAGTAGAGCCGGTGTAGCGGTGTAAAAGATTAAAAGATTTCAAGTGAACACAGGGGACCTGGCTGGTCTCGGCAAAAGGCGGCTGGGGTCGCAGGAGCCCACGAGGGATTGGGCGCCTTTCCCCAGGGAAGGCACAAAGCGCATTCAATGCCCCTCGCCAGGACGTCGCCTTCGCGGCCCCTGGACTGAACCGCGGGCGGGCACAGGGCAGCCCGTGTCACCCATGTCCCCTGCAGCTACACGGACCGCCCGGGTCCTATTATCGTGACAGCGGCCGCTCCCCGGCGTGACGGCCGGACACGCGTGGGGTCGCTCCGGCGCTCCCCCGAATCCAACGTTGGTCCGGAGAGGTTCTCCTCGTTTCAGTGCCTTTCAGACTCAGCGTGTCCCCTCCTTTGCGGGGGGACTACAACCCATTTCCCCCTGTATTCCTGTTCGCTTTTCCTGGCGGGACAGCGATGCCAGGAGCGCAGCGCGCGGCAATTTCCGTGTTTCCGCGGCGCGGAGCCCCGCTACGGGACGCGCGTGGGACCGAGGGGCCCGGTGGGTGCCTGGGCGAGCGCGAGGCGGGGGGCCCGGCCCGGGCGCCTGCAGAGGACGATGCGCGACCGCCCTCCCCCCGCACCGCCCCCTCGGGGAGCCGCCGCCGGGGCGGAGCTGCCGCCGCGGGGCCGGCAGCCGCGGGGGTCCGCGCTCTGCCGGGCCGGGCGGCCCGCGGCGACCCCCGCCCCGCGGAGGGGGCGGGAGGGGCCGCGGAGAGCGCGGCGGCAGCGCGGGAGGGCGCGGAGCGCAGCGCGCGGCCGGGAGGGGGGAGGGCCGCCCCCGCCGCCCCCCGGTGCGCGCGGCGGGCCGGGCTGGGCGGGCGCGGGGCGGCCCCGGCAGCCGCCGTCCCCCGCGCCCCGGCCGCCTCCCGCCGCGCTATATAGGGGAGGGAGGGGCGGCGGGGGGCCCGGCGCGGCCGAGGCGCGCGGGGCGGCGATGCCTCCTGCCAGGGGAGCGCACACGCGCCCGGCGCCGCTGCCCAGGCCCGTGTGCTGAGCGGCCCCCCCGGGCGGCATGGACGTGTCCAACAGCAGCGCCTCCCCGGAGCGCTCCCCCGGCGGCGCCGAGGTGACCCTGGGCTACCAGCTGCTCACCTCGCTGCTGCTGGGCACGCTCATCCTGTGCGCCGTGAGCGGCAACGCCTGCGTGATCGCGGCCATCGCCCTGGAGCGCTCCCTGCAGAACGTGGCCAACTATCTCATCGGCTCGCTGGCCGTCACCGACCTCATGGTGTCCGTGCTCGTGCTGCCCATGGCGGCCCTCTACCAGGTGCTGAACAAGTGGACGCTGGGGCAGGTCACCTGCGACATCTTCATCTCGCTCGACGTGCTGTGCTGCACCTCGTCCATCCTGCACCTGTGCGCCATCGCCCTGGACAGGTACTGGGCCATCACGGACCCCATCGACTATGTGAACAAGCGCACTCCGCGCCGGGCCGCGCTGCTTATCAGCCTCACCTGGCTCATCGGCTTCTTGATATCCATCCCGCCCATGCTGGGCTGGAGGACCCCCGAGGACCGCTCGGACCCCGACGCGTGTACCATCAGCAAGGACCACGGCTACACCATCTACTCCACCTTCGGCGCCTTCTACATCCCGCTGCTGCTCATGCTGGTGCTCTACGGGCGCATCTTCAGGGCGGCGCGCTTCAGGATCCGCAAGACGGTCAAGAAGGCGGAGCAGAAGCGCGCGGCCCCCGCGGGCTTCCCGCTCTCGCCGCCGGCCGCGCCGCACGGCCGCAGCAACGGGCAGCCGGGCCGGGCCACGCGGCGGACAGCGGAGCCCGGCACCGCCGCGTGCGCGAACGGCGCGGCGCGGGGCGGCCCCGACGTGCGCTGCTGCAAGGAGCACCTGCCGCTGCCCTGCGCGCCCGCGCCGCCCCACGACGGCCGCCCCGAGAAGAGCGCCGAGGCCAAGCGCAGGACGGCGCTGGCCCGCGAGAGGAAGACTGTCAAGACGCTGGGCATCATCATGGGCACCTTCATCCTCTGCTGGCTGCCCTTCTTCATCGTGGCGCTGGTCCTGCCCTTTTGTGACAGTAAGTGCTACATGCCCGAGTGGCTCGGGGCCGTCATCAACTGGCTGGGCTACTCCAACTCGCTCCTTAACCCCATCATCTATGCCTACTTCAACAAGGACTTCCAAAGTGCTTTTAAGAAAATTATCAAGTGCAAATTTTGCAGGCAGTGAAGCCGCCGCTGCGGGACGGGTCGGGGCGGGCAGGGCCGCGAGGGGGCTGCCGCCACCCGCCCTATCCCCCTGCCCTCCCCGCCCCGCGGACGTGCGTGGCCCCCGGCCCAGGTCCCGCTACGGCGGGACGGGGGACGTCCCGGCCCGACCCGGCCCGGAGCAGAGCGCGGCGGCGGTCGGGGCCGGGCGCCGGCGCTGCCGCCTCTTCCCGCTCCGTCATTCTGGGTAGACCTGGCGTTTGCAGATCTTTGCTTGTGGTCGCTGTAAACCACGTTATCTGCCCGAGTAGCATCGGTAAAAATAAACCACCCTATGCAGAAAGCCGCCGTGAAAGCCGCCGTGTCGGGTTTTCTTCTCGGATTTCCAAGAAGACGGCGGGGAGCTCCGAGCCCGACCTGCCTGGCCGAGTAAGTAGGAAGCCTGAGGGCGACTCTCAGGGCGGAGGAGGCGGCTCAGGGCCCGGCGCCCCCCGGGCGCTGGAGCGGGGAGAAGCGCCCGGGCTTGAGAGCGTCGCCAGGCATCCCAGCCCCGGGGAGCCCGAGGGGGCTGCAGGACCCGCCGCCATCTCGGGCTTCCCGGTCACGCCTGAGGAGGGCGACGGGGCGAACGGGAAGCGATTCCCGGAGCGGGTCTGGGGATTCCCTGCCTGCCGAGCCGGCCACGCGCCGCGGCGCAGCCCGCGAGGCCGTTGCGCAGCGCCCTGCCTGTTCTGCTTTGTTATTAGCACTGTATTTTATGTGAAGGCGCTCGAAAGTTTTTCCGAAGGCGCCGCGGCTGTTTCGGGGGCGGCCGCGCAGTTTGCACCCCCGGGCCTCTGAACCCAAACGCTGCCGTGTGCACGTGGGGAGCGTGGGGAGCCCCAGCCACGGCAGAACCTGTGCAGGGTCCCCTGCGCTGCGGTGCTTGAGCATATATATATGTGTTTTTTTTTTTTTTTTCTCCTTTATTTCTCGTTTTGCACTTATACATAGGTAGATGGGAATGTCAAGTGTGTGCATCAGGTGAATCTAAGTGCCCAGTCATTTCCGTACTTAAACCGCTTACTTTAAATGACAATAGAGTTTTTACCAGCCTGTGACATATAGCTGATTTTCTGAAAATCTGATTTGACCTCATTTTCGCAATTAAAGTGATCTTTGGATTTCACTGTGATCGCTCCCAACCACGTGTGTCCTAGATGCTAAAGGAGTGCCAAGCTATCAGAAGAGCGAGTCCGCAATGCCTGAGGAGCAGGAACAACTGCTTGGTAGTGCAGTGAGTTATGGCCCTGTGACTTAGAGAAGGGTCTCAGGCATTATGCCTAGCTAGACATTTATTCTTATGCCTCCCTCCCTCCAGTTTAAATTCCATAACACAGGGAAGAAACAAATCTCCGTTCGTAGCTGGGGCCATTCTGCTTCTGTGCTGTTATTTCCATGATCCTAACTTTATTTCCACCAAGGTAAAGCAAAACCAAACAGAGGATATTGTGTCCTTCCTTCCTTCCTTCCTTCCTTCCTTCCTTCCTTCCTTCCTTCCTTCCTTCCTTCCTTCCTTCCTTCCTTCCTTCCTTCCTTCCTTCCTTCCTTCCTTCCTTCCTTCCTTCCTTCCTTCCTTCCTTCCTTCCTTCCTTCCTTCCTTCCTTCCTTCCTTCCTTCCTTCCTTCCTTCCTTCCTTCCTTCCTTCCTCCCTCCCTCCCTCCCTCCCTCCCTCCCTCCCTCCCTCCCTCCCTCCCTTTCCTTCCTTCCTTCCTTCCTTCCTTCCTTCCTTCCTTCCTTCCTTCCTTCCTTCCTTCCTTCCTTCCTTCCTTCCTTCCTTCCTTCCTTCCTTCCTTCCTTCCTTCCTTCCTTCCTTCCTTCCTTCCTTCCTTCCTTCCTTCCTTCCTTCCTTCCTTCCTTCCTTCCTTCCTTCCTTCCTTCCTTCCTTCCTTCCTTCCTTCTCTCCCTCCCTTCCTCCCTCCCTCCCTCCCTCCCTTTCTATCCAATCTCAAATCAATATTTGTGGTTCCTTGCAGTATTGAATGTGCTCCACTTACAAGCAACCTCCTCACTGTTTAGAAAGCTTCATTTTGGGTTTAAAAACCCACTGGAAGCTGAAGAAGTGAATAACAAAAAATCCAAATGGCAAGCAGAGACAGCAGAAAATTGAGTTTTAACAACTTGAGTCAACTGTTAATCCCCAGGACAGGTACAGATATAGATTCCTTAACACTTTTTTTTTGCCTTAAAAATGCTTCTATAGATTACTGTAAAACTAGAAGAAAGTCTCATATCTTAGTATTTCATAAGCTCTGTGGCTCCAATTCAGGCTGAATTAGGATCTGAATCCCTGTGTGAATCCCTGTTGGCAGAACTATGCCAGCACACTTATGCTCGCCAACTCTTCTTATAGTTGGGAGGGAGGAGAGGGAAGGGGTAGGAGGAAGGGAATAGCATGTGCTGGCATAATCTGTAGTAGTAGAAAGAGTAAAATGGGCTTTATGACTGTGCAGTTTCACCTATTTGAATAAAAATAGAAATGTAGGCTATTCAAGAAAGGATGGCATTCCTATCTTGATAAAAACATGGTATAGTTCTGGTAAAAACAACAACCAAACTAACTCCCCAAACCAATCCCCTCTTCTCCCTGTCCTAGTTAAAAATTTGTTCTTTGAAATCTGCACTTTCATTTTCTTTTTTTCTAAACATTGCTCAGGGCAACATTGCGAATCTTACATTAAAACACATAACCAGAAAATTCACCCTTCAAAGAGAAGAAGCCAAAATGATGGTGCTAGAAGTGAATATTTGTTTCTTGGGTGCTCAGAGAAGCATTTTCAGGAATTTGGGTAACTTCAAATATGAGTGGAGAAAATAGAAAACAACTCTCATGAAGCACTGTGTCAGTCCCCACTGGGCTCCTTTGCCCTCTAACCATCTGTGGGATGGAGGCTGTGGGACTTGGGGTTGGATTGGAAACAAAAATTTTGTGCATGGTATTTTCCATATGTAGTTTTGAGTATAGTCAAAAGCATTTGACTTCGTGGAGTGGCTTCTTGACTTCCAAGCAGTGAGTGCAGAGGATTTGTTATTATTTGCACGCCTCTCTCGATTTATGCAAATGCAAAATGTGGAGGGCCATGGAAGACTATTGACTCAGGCTTTACAAACATTTATATGTGGCTGCAAATCCTGGCCTTGCAGATGTCTGTGCCAAAGCATTTTGGCAGGCTGCCAACATTGTCCTGCAGCATGTAAATGAGAGATGGAAAGCAGATGGATTATGAAATGTTTTAAAAATTACTAAACCTGAACAAAATTTGATAGGACTAGAAAAAAAGAGAAAAAGGCACATGGTCATCCATATGGTGCTCCCAAGCTTCTAAGAACTATTGCAAATAGTGAGGGTCTTAAAAAGGAAAACACATTCCCCCAAGCAACCAAACAAAATGAGAAGACATGAGAATCCCGTAATGGAAATGTGGACAATATCAGCAGAGTCAGTATCTACTCCCTTTGTAATAAAATCTTGTTTTATTGTTTGTACTAAGCAGTACTTGAAGCCTATTTTGCTATTAGGCAGAGTCAATATAGTCTTTACAAACAGACTTTCACATTCTTAGAGTTATTAACACCCACTCTACTGAGATGTAACTTAAACCCAAAAGAGATGAAGATGACATGCACTAAAGGTGTTATCTGGGCCCCCTTTTTTGACTTATACCTTTTTCTTTTTCCTTGATATTCTTGTGGTTTAGAGGTCCAAGCGAGTTTGTATATAATAGATGTGAAGTAATATCATATGGTGTATTTGATAGCATTTCGGACATTCTCTCACTAGGGAATGTGTTCTGCAAGCTGATTGTAAAACTGAAATCTGAAGGCATCTTACAACTTTATAGGAATGAGCTTGATTATACTGTGATCAAGAAGTTCAGAAGCAAAACGTCATTTTTTTCCTTTTGATATTTGAGTGGCTGGCTATGATTTAAAACTTCACAACAAGAACAACAACAACAAAACCCAAGATTTTGGTTATCTATCTGCTTGAACTGCTATGCTACAAGCATAGGTCTTTTGAGCTGAAGTGGGTTATGAAATGCTTGGAAAGCTGTTAAATTTGACATTAAAATGTAATGTCTTTTAAGTTAAGATCTCAGTAGATGTTCATTTTGGAGGAGATTTTGGAAGAATCCTGCCAGGTGTCATGATACACATTTGAATTTGAAGGCAGACACCCAGACTACCATACATAGTGCTTGGACCACACTCAGAAGTGTCTGGACTCAGCTTCAGCCTCTTACCTCAGGAAGGGATTGTACAAAATTTATGCCCTGTGTAGAAGAAATACCAGGCTGGACATTGCCTTCAGGTTGGTGGTCCTTCAGTCTACATCATTTTATCTTAGTCAATGAGGGCTGAGTCAAAGGTGGTCTGATCTGGTTGAGTATCTGTAGAAAAAGGCTTCCAGCTCACTTTATGCTCTGACGTTATTCTACGCAGTCCTAAGAGTTATGCTAGCTTTGGTCAAGCCAAGCGCGTGATTTTTTTCTTCTCCTTTTACCTTCCCATCCTTGCCAGCCTTGGAAGGGACCAGCAGCACACACCTGCCCTGGAAGCATGGCAGCCTCTTCTTTCCACTGCTTGGGACAGCCTGGCCTCCCTCAGATGTGTGGTGTCCTGGTGGGGAGATCTGCACACGGATGGTGGCCTCCATGGATGGCGTGCTGCCCTGGGAGGTCTCACGGCATGCCGGGTTGGCCCTAGCTGCCTGAGAATGTGCAATATTCAAAGACTCTGTTTACTCCTTACTCTTTCATTGCAGAAATGTTCTCTTCTAACTGTAAGCTGCACAAATTGCCCATTTTGATAGAGACTGCTTTACAATATAAAGATGTTTTATCTAATATCACATTTATGGCTGCTCCTGTGCCATGCGTCTGTGGTTAGATGGCAATAGATTTGATGGTGGAATTTGGAACCACCAGGTCAAAGCTGCCCCTTTGTCTGGTGGGCAAGTCATCAGATTGCTCCAAATCACTTGGTCACAAGTTCTCCATTTTTTTTTTTCAAAATCACTATAGGGAAATGATTGTGGATCTGTCTTTGAGGCCTCATTTTCTTCTGTGCTTCCAAAAAGCTTAAAAAAATATCAGATTTGCCACAAATTCTAGCTAAGCTTGGCCTTGGTTGAACAGGGGAAATGGAGGGTCACAAGTGCTCGCAAGCTCCCCACAGCCTCTTCCAGAGCTGCAGCTTTGCTAGTAAAGCCAGGCAAAATGATGCTTCCCTATAAAATGTAAGTAAAACCTTCAGGGTTGTGTGGAGCATGTTTCTGATGGTGTCATAAAATTTTCATAGCGTCCTAACGGAATGGGCACCTAATCTGATCTGTTAGAATAGGTCACTTTAATAATTTAATTTCTTTTAAAATATTAAAATTAAAGACAGGTAACATCTTGTCTCTTCCAGGTTTAATCACCTGCTTTATGAGCCACTTAGTCTAGAACAATGTTTCAAGCAATGAAATGCAGCTGGGCTTACTGACTTAAAACCACAGCTTCTGTCCTCTTGCACAGTGCTAAAATTGACTTCAGGAAATAATGTAGAAATGAAAGTGTAAAAATCATTTCGGAATTGAAATAATTCACAGGCATTAGAGAATTGCACCACTGCTCATAAAAAGCTTTGCACATTTTCTACAAAAGCAGCGGGTGTTTTGGCTAAGCTGCCTCCCGCAGTGCCCAGCCTGTGCCCGAATGATGTTATTTCCAAGGCGGCCGTGCGGGACCGCTCTGCAGCCCCGCGTGTGTGCGCGGGTCTCGCCGCTACTTGCGGGACCGCTCTGCAGCCCCGCGTGTGTGCGCGGGTCTCGCCGCTCGCCTCCGCAGCGGCGCCGCGCGAGGCGGTGGCAGCCGTGACAGGGGGACCCGCTGCCGCTCCAGGGGAGCTCCCTCCGCGGCGGGGCCCTGGCGCTGCTCCTCCGCACCTGCCTCCTCCCCACGGCACAGGCAGAGGCATCTCGACAGGTCATCCCTGCCTTACGTAAGGACGTTTATGAAAAACATAGAAAACAAACAGTTAAATTACATTTGGCCTCGCAGCGCTTTGTAAACAAAAAGGCAGTAAGGGAGTAGTTCTGCTCAAAGAGTCACATCCAGTCTACTGCTGTCCTAGGAAAGTACCAGATTGCTGAAGGCAAAGATGACAACTTGGTAAGAGGGAAAACTTCCACTGGTTTGTGGGACAGTCACAAATGTTCTCGCATTGCAGCAGAGAACTTCAAGGGCTTTGCAATGCCTAATGCCCTGTTTATAATTTCACTCAAATGCTGGAAATCCTACTCATGACTTGCTTCTCTAGTTGGAAAATATAAGTTAAACATTTTATTTTCCAGTAGCTATATTTTATTTTTTTAAAAAGGATGGATAATGATACATTCCATGGAAAGAGAAGCAATCACATTTCATTTGAAGGGTTTTGTCAGATTTTGGTAAATAAAAGCCAAAAAGTAATGATGTAATTTCACTCATAACACGGAGAACTTCGACTATTGTGTTTCAGCAAATAAGGATGATTATTCTTAGAGCTCACCTTGCATGGAAAACTTCCTTTTAATTGGAGGATTTTAGGGTATATTGTATGCAGAGGATCAGTAGCAGAAGTAGTAACAGTAATAAAGTAGAAATTCTCTGCATGCAGAAGCTGTCATCACTGCCTAGATATTAGAACACCTCTTTGTTTTTGCCATGTGAAATAATGTAATACATATTATGGTGTATATTATGGTAGACAGCAACAAACAAACAAAGAAACAAACACATATATATATCTCCAATAGAGGCCTTTACAACCAGAATAAAGTTTTTTTTTTTTTTTTGTATTTTTTTGTAGATCTGCAAAATGCACATGTAAAGTTTTTATTATTTCAGTCTTCATTACTGTGTAATCTGGTCAGTGTTCCTGTTACAGCTATAGTTGCATTGCAAAGTAGCCCATTAAATTTATGGTCCCGAGGCTAGCTCTTTTGCCTACTGTTCTGGAAGACCATCAGGTTTGGCATCGCTGCTTGTGAATACAGAGAGTAGTTATTGTAATGAAAACCCAACAGAAAGACGACAGAGTGGATCCATACCAAATGCTGCTTATTATAAACTTGACCATTTGTATCTTCTTCTTATGCCCAGGAAACTGGGCATAAGCCTGCCAGCCTGCCATAAGAATGTAACCTTTCTTCATTGCATTAGAGCCTGAAAGAGACAATTTTAATTTTAAGAGTTTGTATAAGAAACCAACACTTAGGATTCCTCCTGTTGTAGTGCACAGAGTGCCACAGTTCGGCCGGGGACTCGTGGTTGCTGCACTCTGGGCCAGGGCTCTGCTGCTGCGCACGTGGTGCACAAGGGGACCACAAGGTGAAAAGTCACTTCATGAAAAGGGCTGTTCACATTGAGAGAGAGGTAAGACAGGAGAAGTACCCTTGTCCCTGAAGACTGCAAAGGTAGGATACATCTACTGCATGCCTTTAAATGAAAGAGCAATGGAGGAAACAGAAGGTATTTCCTTCCTTGCAACTTTATCCATCTTTTCCAGAGGAAGCAGGTGAAAAAGAAGAAAAGGAAGCCTGAATTGGAAATCCAAAATTAGCTTCTTGTGTTGTATATTGAAAAATGTAATTTGAAATATTAACAAATATGCATTTAAGTCAGTCAGTTTTGTTGAAAAACTGTCTGCATTGTTTAAAAAAAAACAAACAAATGGCTAGGTCTATGTGACATATTACTTCATCACAAGCCTGGATAGCACTTTGGGTCCCTTTCAAGGATGAGTATTTGACTCTGCTGTGGGGATGATTAGACTCTTAAGCAGAGGCAGCCAGAAGGGGCAAAAACTTGCATCAATTCCAGTAGAAGCCCAATGGGGTTTGGCTTGAACTCACTTGAAAGCCTAAAAGACTGATAAATATAATGCTGTCCCTGAAGTTAGAAGATATCCTTGCAATCAAAATCACAAGGCACAGCAAGCAAGACATATTTAATTCCTTTGATACCAATAATGGCCAGGACAGTCTGTGCTCCCTCCTTCCTTTTTTTCCATTTTCCATCAGAAAAGAAAATTGAAAGGAATCAAAATTCCTCTATCTTTCTTATAAACGCATGCAATAGCAGCAGGAAGAAATGCAGGAGCATATCAGCACCTAATCCCCATCCCCTGCCAGACTAGAGTTTAATAAAAATTGTGTTGTAGCAGGATGAAATTCAAATGCTGAGCAAGCCTGGCATAGAGAGTCAGTCTCTGGAAGAAAATGATGAAGAGATGCAGGGAAGTCCCCTACCACATTCAGCACTAACATTAGATGAAGTAATCAACAGTTATTAAACATATCATTCATGCTGGCATTCTTTTAAATCAGAGAGAAGGAATGTAGAAAAAAAGCCTTTTTGACAATGTCTTCCACCAGTTTTATATGGTAAGAATATAGCTTAATAAATAGTCCAAAGTTGCCCATAACATGCATGAAATAGTGATGCCAGAGACTAAATGCCTGTTGCTGAGTGCACTTGTAGATAAGAAAAACTGCACATGGGAGTTTAGGGGAGCAGTCTAAGGGTGAGGCAGGGCAGAATAGGAGAAAGCTCTAAATCCTTTTCCCGGAGAGAACTTTTCTATCTTTACATTATATGGCCAGTGTGAGTATCAGAAGGTTTGAAAGATAGGTCCAATAGCTTAGTGGGGCTTCAAATAAAGACCAAGTGCTGGGCTGAGTGTCTGCATGGCTCTTTAGGTTTCTCTCCCCTGTTGTCAGTCCCATCCTGGTAAATCTCAGTTTCTCATAGATGTCATTACAGACAGGCCCGGGTTGTCTCTCAATCACTGTATTGATGATGAAGAGGAAATATTGTAAAATTGTTTACATATTAATGTATTTCACCCTACCATAG
This sequence comes from Tinamus guttatus, assembly GCF_059628265.1. NCBI lineage: Eukaryota > Metazoa > Chordata > Aves > Tinamiformes > Tinamidae > Tinamus > Tinamus guttatus. The sequence continues at coordinate 628,754 of NW_028288843.1, forward strand.
GTGATAGTTATTATGGATGCTCACCCTTCCGTCCCTTGGGGGTGAGGTGTCCCATGGTCTGGAAGGCACATTTTAGAGACAAATGGATTGCTATCTCGAATTAGATCCAGTTAACTTTTCCGCTTACCGCTATTTGGATGAAGGCTTATGACTGCAGTGCTTGGCAGACAGGCAGTCGAAGCACACTAATTGATAGCTGGTTTGATACCAGCTTGGCTGGACTGCGGGGCTCTGCATGCCAGAGGATGGCGGCCTGCATGATGAATGTGTTGCACTGCTACCTTTGAAGTCTTCTGGTTTTGGTATAGAACTGCTGTGTCTGTAAATTGTACAAGTCAGAAGCTGGATCTACTGATGTGTCTGAAAAGAAAACAACTCAGGGGAGAAATTTTCCTCCCTGAATGACAACTGGGCATAGAAGTCACTCAGTCAATTTTATTATCTGCCACTGAAGTGTCACTGAAGCCAAGAAACCATGGTCAAATAGTTGCTTCACATTACTGCATCCAGAGTTATTTTAATGTCTTAGAGCTGCATTTTTAAAGGTTTAGCATTATTTTTGACCCCCATGTCTCTCAATTTTAATCATCCGTGAGACTGACCTTTATATGATCCCATGTAAAGGAACTTGCATACAGTGCCATGTAAGCAAGAGCCATTTCCAAATTAGCTAAGAAGGTTTGTAAATGGCCAGAAGACAGCATTTTCTGCAGGAATGTTTTGTCAAATCTAGGCTTTGTGAGGTTATGGTGCATCAAAACTGCCCCTCTGACAAAAATCCAAAGAGGGGTCAGTGGAAACAGGCCACTTTTTTTGAAAACTGCTCAGGGCACAGGACTCTCCATCTGTGTCTTACTACTTGCAACTTTGCAGTGCAAGGGTAGTTTCCAGAGCAGGATGTTATGGAAACTGCACCCTTGGAGTACTTGGTTTACTCACGTGCTGTTATAGAGGGGTGGAAGTCGAAATATGTGTATTACTGTGCAGAAAAGATCAAGCAGTTCATTGTGGGTTTATCACTTAGGATTGTTCTTTTTTTCTTTTCACAGGCTATTCATGGACATGCTGTGTGCCATTTTCACACCCACCTCTTCCTGATGCTATAGCATTGCCACTGAGTCAGATTAGACATTTTCTCCCAAGGATTCATCTGCACATTCTGACTGCCCTTGAGTGTTCATGCCTCTCTCCTGTTCTTCATCAGGGGATGCAACTGATTGCCCCTGGCACTTAGGATAGGCTTAGTACAGGCTTCTAGATTAGAAGACCCTCTTTAAAAGCAGAAATATTGCCCAGCCACTAGAGAGCCCACAGCAGCAGACAAGCCAACTGTACTAGTGGATGAATAAGCTGTTTCCTAAGATGCAGTGCCCACTTTTGTATGAGCAATTTATCTTTCACCAAGCATTCATGCAAAAGCTCCCCTGATGCAGATGTTCACAAGAGCTAATTAAGATGAGCATTTGGTATACGGGCAGCAGTTTGCAGTATGACTATTTGTAAAAAGTTTTGCAAAATTTAAGCAGTTCTATGTTTCATATGTGTCCTTATTTATATTAAATCCTTAAATCCTTAATTTTCTGCATAAGCAACAATAAATGAATGAACTATGGCGTTAGCAATTTTTAATTATTGTTTATGCGTATACTATCTATATGAGCTAATGTGTTATCATGAATGTTGAACAACCTGTTAATGATTTCCCTTAATCAAATACAGATCTTTGTACTGTTAGCAAACAACTATTTCTCTTAATTAAGTCTCTTTTCCTGTTTGCAAAGCCTTATAGGTTTCACCCTAAATAATTAAGAGCTTTCAAAATGGGAGCATGGAAAACAGTTATAGATATGTAATTGTAAAGACCTTCTCTGAATGTTCTTATATAGAAAATCTTCTTAGCAACATATTAAGAAGAAAGCAAATAAAAACTATAACCAGCTATTGCTATTAGTTATGCAAATGTATTCTTTTCTGCATAATATATTTCATGTACACAGCATATTTGCCCAACTAACTCTTGAATCTTCTCCTGTGGGTATTGCTTAAGGCTGCTTATGCTCTTCTCAGTCAGTTAAAATAAACTGTGTCATATTGAGGACAAACTAGGACAACAAGTAAATTCAGCAGCTTTATGTTTAACAGTCTGCTCTTTAAAGTATCCCTCTCACCCCAGCATCAACCCTCTTTGGCAAATGTAGCAGGATCTGAATGGGGCAAACTTCTGGGCGCATCGGGGCAAGGCTACCCTTTGCTATCTGTGCAGGCTTCTCAGATCATGGCTGGGATATCTGCTGCAGCTCTGCAACCCTTATTCACGAAAGGACCATCTAGTTATTTAAAAATCATTTGAGGATAGTCTTAATTATTTTGAAAAGGATCTAAAGATCATTTTTGCAATGCTCACATAAGGGTTTCTAGCCTCAACCAGATATAAGCTGGCAAATGTTCAATGTTTGTTATGCTTAATTTTCCCAAATCTTACTCATTTCCTATACAAAGAGAGGTTTGCCTGTTTTCATAATGTTCTGCAGTTGCAACATTTCATAATTTATGGCCCACCAGTGATTTTCTGCACACAGTTTGATACATTGCTAGACAGGAACAATTCAGGGGACATTCGGTGTTTTTTTTTGTTTGTTTGTTTCTTTTTTTTTTGTGGTCTTGTGAATATATTACCTTGGCTTTCAGAAATATGTGGCCATCAGAATTAATCATTAAAAAAGCAATAGTTCCTGCTCTCTCTGTAGACTTCCGAATACAGAACACAGAGTATTTTGACATGTTTTTTTCCTGAAAAAAAATCAGCTCCTTTCTGTTACAAGCATTAAATGGCAAAATGAGGCAATTTCTCTTCCGTGGAAGAAAGCAAGGAACAAATAGGAAAATCAGTGATGTCTAATATAGCAGGAGAAACTCATCTAGCAGCATAGTCCCCAATGTTAGATGAGATCATTGTACATACGAGATCAATGAACCTTATTTAATGATCCACCTTTATTTCGTTGTAAGAAGGTTATGCACAGTGTGAAAGCTTACTCATTTTGCATAGTACAAATGGAAGAGGATATCCTCAAAGTCAGCCAGTGTATAGCATGTAATTCTCACACTGCTAATATCTGTTCACTTCATCCATCATTTTAGCTTTAGACCCTAGCTATAGTTTCTATAAAACTGGTGACCAGATCAATCCAGAACTGCTAAAAGAACTGCTCAAAGAAATTAATCTTGAATTCTTTTCCTTCCTGCACATTTAATTTTTGAAAGAGCGTCCTGCTATGACAGCAGCATGCGAGCTGGCTGTAGGTACCCCGTCACCTTCTGGCCAGTCCCAACTGCCTGCAATCTCAGCTGGAGTCTGAGGTTCTAGCAGGGCTAACTAAGTGGCTTAACTCTGCTAAAGTCAAAAGTTAGCTTTTTTATCCCTTTAGTGAATCCATAAAAGTAACATTAGTCTCTCCGATTAAGCAGCATTAATGCTATGGCAGCATGTCCTGTGTAGTTTTCTGGCAAGCCATCTGTAAAGTGTAACTGTGTCTGCAGGAGTGGACTAGATGGAAGAAAATCTTAATTTAGGTTGCATTTGTTTATCTGACAAAAAAAGGACATGCTTGTTACCAAATGACTCTACAGACATCTCCAATTATATCTGTCTTAAATACCTACAAATCCTTTTATGTCATTGAAGCCATTTAGAAAAAAAAACCTTAACAGTAGGCAGATCATGAATTGGGCAATGGATGTAAATACTTGGGACATTTTGATTTTGTTTTGAAAGACTGAATTATAGGAAGGAGAAAATAAGCCAAGAAAAGTGCACAATTTATGTTTAGTGCAATGCCTATAAATATAAGGACAATTTATGATTAAAAAACATTCAGTCCCAAAGGATTAAGGATGTTGTACAGTATCTCCTTCAATAAGGCTAAAAAATTGAAGAGGAATGTATGACCTCATTTTTCTGCTTTAAAATAATGTTCTTAACAATCTACTGTATGTTGCAGATTTAGCATAGCCAAAATCTTTTTGGCTGATGAGGAATAAAGAACCTCTGAGAAAACTAATGGTGGAGATGGATCTGAGGTTTCTCATCTCTGAATACTGGATAGGCCCACAAAGGGAAAGATTTCAGTTTAAATAAGGGAGAAATAATTATTCCCCCTAAAGAAAGAAACATCAGCAGACCTGCTCACAAATGGTCCCATTAAAGAGTAAGACTCTCTGAGGAAAATGATTTCAAGAGGAAGGGACATTTGGAAAGTTCTGCCTATCATGACTGATTTTCTCCTGATATCTGTGCACAGTTCTTAAATCCAAGCTCATTTACACGCTATTTAAAAGCAAATGTGTGGGCCACTCAAGGTGACTCAATCAAATTCAAGGGATTTGAAATCACTGACCTAGGCCATGGTTGAAAATCAGTAAGCATGATCCTGTATATCAATTATTGTCTTAAAGAAATTTTATTGTCTTAAAGAAATTAAGCTTTTAGTGAAAATAATCCAGCTATAACACAGTAACTTCATATAATGTATATACTGTTTGATATTTCATAAATGATTTTTGAAATGTCTCTATAAGTGAGCTTTTAACATCTTTTACATTTTTAGTACTTCAAGATGATGAAAAAGACATTGCTTTTGTAGAAGTTTTCACAAGTCACATTTGTCTTGAAATCAAATGGCAATTAAAATGTGCAATATTCTGATTACAGTAAGCATTTTTAAATATAACCATAAGTTTGTCAAAACTACTTTGCCTTTAAATGAATCAACTTGTTCTATAAGAGAATATTCTCCTCTGTAAGAGAAATAACATATGTGAATTAAATATTCCTGGTCACTTCATCCTTCAGGATTTTAGAGAGGTAAATATCATTCTCTGTCCTCTCCACCATATACTATAGCAGGTAAATATGCTGTATTTTCTTCTCCTGGCTCCTAATAAGGTCTCAATTTTGAACAGACTAGCTATTGAGATGAAATCTGTAAATCAACTAAAACGCAAAAGATATTGGCTCTGAACTTGTGAAGTTATTTAGTCTTGCCAAAAATCAGGTTGAAGCTGTGGCTGTAGGCCATTGTCTAGTAATCTCCATAACTTATAATAGTTCAATAGTAAATATTGCTTGTGACGCACTGGAAGTCAAAGAGCTGGCGGCATTCACAGCCTGCAAACCTCAACGGTGGCACATGTCTGTGTGTATGAGACAGAGGGCTCATGCAGAGGCAAGGGAATGAAGCTTGTATGTGGGACCTGGAGGACTTTGAGAAAGAAGCAGATACGATCAGAAGAAATTCAAGTTACACAGGCTATTCTCCGTGTAAGAGTGAGAGAAAGATAAGAAGACAAAGAGAGGAAAGACTGAGAGCTCTCTGGTGCTGCTGGCTTTCACATCCCAATAGATCTGAAGAGGTTGAGTATTCAAGGATGGTTTTTTTCTCAAGCAGTTGAGCTTTTGAAGCTTCTAAAGTCATTCTCTGTCTGTCTGTGCCTTGCTGTGTCTTGTAGTCCAACCATTATTTAGGTTTTGCTTGGGTTTCCTTTTTTTTTATGCACAACAAGAATTGTTTTTTAATACGAAAAGCAGCTTTGGGCCACATCAGTAGCCCAAAATAATACGCTCTCTATGACTGTATGAAAATCCTTTACAGCCTAACTGGCATCTTCCTAAGCTCTGGGTTAACCCACAGAGCTACCACATTGTGGAATAAGGAGTAAATGGTCATGTCTGAGAACCTTTCAATGGGGCGAAGATCTCATGTTCCTCATGCTTTCGGGTAGGGCTGAGCCCCTGCACCGGTGGTGCAGGTCTGCCACAGAGAAACTCGCTGTCATCACCACTACCACCACGATCACCACAGCAGTTGTCACTGAATGTGGTGTTGAAAGACAGCATTGATTTCTTAAAGGGTTGATGACTGTTACTTTCGATGCTTGTTCTAATTTACACAGCAGGAAACGGTGACGGTTTCGGTTCCTCAAAAGCAGATATCTCCAGCTCTCAGAGGCTGTTCTGGGCTTCTTCCAGCCCCTGCCACTCTGCCGAGCTTGCTGACGAAGGCACCATTTAATGCTAACTGGGGTGCTGATTTTGTAAATCAACACATACCCAGCAGAAGCCTCCTTCATTTGCATTTTTTATATTTTAAGGCATTTGCATTTTCTTTTATATTTTAAAGCAACGGCCAACCTGCCGCCTGGATAACTAACCATTATTTCCTGTTTGTTTCCAGACCAACAACCTGCCTGTCTCTGCTCCCCCTTCCACATTTCATACATTAACATTTCTGGTAAGAGAAGTAAGCATGGGAGGGTTTAAAGGCTGGTAGAGCAGAAATGTGGGGAATGAAAGGCAGTGCCAAGGGAACTGGGGCAATTGCTGATGCAGTCCTTGCCCAAGGACAAAGCGGCCATGCACAAGTAACCAGCCACACTTGCATGGAAACATATGGGGACAAAGGGATCTGAGTCTGGCCCATTTCTTGGGGCTTTATAGGACAGAGGGGCGAATTGTGACATGTGATGATATCTTACCCCAGTGTTAGCTGGGGCAAGCAGAACAAGCTTTGGGTGTACAAGTACATCCTGACAAAGACCTTTTTTTTAATGTAAGAGATACTCAGGATATAAGAAAATTACAATAAATTATATTCATTTTCAGAATCACAGCCACTTGTAAAAAGTCTGATAGGGTAGAGGCACCTGTGGAAATGACCATTCACACCTGCTCTGCAAAGCCTGTCAGCCTGGTTTTAAGGCCCCCTGAGTGCTGGCACCTCTGTCTGCAGCTCTGAGGAACTCAGGACCAGTGGAAGTCAAGAGCAGACTTGCCATGCGAGTTGTGCTACAGCGTGAACGACCCCCCAACCCTGTGCAATGTGTTGTGAAACAGAGACATGTTGCTGTCATCAGGGAACTGCCTTTGGGTCTCCATGTCTCCATGACAAGCAGTGTGGGCTCCTCCACAGCTCCATAGGTGAGGGTTGCTTTCAAGTGTTTCCTGTACTTTGGAGGATGCTTTTTTCCCCTGTCAGAAGTGAGAAGCATCCAGTTGAAAATGAGTAATTTTTTTTCTTCCTTGAAAAGTGCTCAACAAAGTGCTGCTGCTGTACTGCAGGCAGAGGGAGTATTTTGTTGTGTTTGCTTTCATTTAACTGCAGCTGCAAACCTCTGGGACCCTCTGTTGGCAAAATAGCTCTCCGCACTCACTGGATTTACTTTCTATAGCCCAATAGCTCTGGGGGAGTGGTACCAAAATTTGTGAAACACTCAAAAGCAAGAAGCCATTTAGAACAGAAACGGCTATGGAAAATAATTGACCAGTGACAGCAAAGCCCTCCACTAAATTACCCGTGATAGATCAAAGGACAACTGGCAGCTTTGAATATTGTAGCTTTGCATCTTTTTTTGCAATTCAGGTCAAGTTTTTCAAAGCTGATTTAAAAACTAAGGTGCAAATCTCTGCTAATGGCCTCTTTGCAAAACTCCAGCTGCATTTGTTCCACAGTTCAGGGGGGTAAAAACTCTATTATTATTATTATTTATTCTTTCTTTTTTTCTCTCTCTCTCTTCTTCAAAAGCAGCTGGGGCCAGCAGTACCATTTACATCAAAAGTTCAGGTAGCTTTAGCATTGCTGAGCATTGCTGACTATTGCAGGAGTGTGTGGTTGGCCCTGTCACATGTGCTGATTAATCTGCAGGGAGCATGTTTTGCACCCAAAAAGGGGATTAAAAGTCATGGAGTAATCACACTCACTTGATGCAACTATGCCTTCAATTATTTCAGAAAAAGTGGAAAATGCAAACTTGACATAGTCCTTCAACCTTGACTTGATAACGTTTGGCTTTTTAGCTGCTCATCTGCTCCATAACAGAAAACAAAGGAGATCCCTTGGCTGGTGTAATTTGGCACTGCTCCTCCAATTTCAGCCTGGCTAAGACAGTTCAGGCAGAAGAAACCTACTCTGAGGGCTAAGAAACGCTGCTATCATTGAAGCAGAGCCTGTTTCAAAGCTCCTTCCTGGCTCAAGAGGCACCACACAGCTGAGAAAAGGAGATGTCAGCAGCTTCCCGGTGACCATGGCTGCTGCTCAAACATCATGTTGCTGTGCTCACCAGACTACCTGTCTGTGAACGTTTTAGCTGGGATTTATTGATCTATATTCTAAATGTTCGCTGCTTCTGGAAGAATTTCTGCCATTATTTTGGCAAGGCTGGCATCACTGATCAATAGAAACAGTTTTTCTCTCTCTTGCATGCAGAGAAAACCAGATGCTGAAATAAAACTTTAAAGTCATTTTTGTTCATTCCTCTATTGATTTTGTTCTATCCTCTATTGATAAAAGTTTATTTCTTTTGGATATCTGTAAATATTTTTTTTCTTCCAGAAAAAGGAGAGCTCAAAGTAATACTGTATTCCCTACTGTACACGTTTAGAGACCTAATCTACTGTAAATGGTATTGGTACAAGTGTACACTGCAATACATTATGTATATATGGCTATGGAATGGATTTGTATATAACAGAAAACATTTTTCTCTTTTTCAATATACATATTTGAATACAGATCATGTGTATGCATGTTTGTGGCATCAGTAAGTAAAGCAAAACAGCGTTCTTAAGATGAATTCTCTGGTCTTTTTTTGCACACTTCAGTATTCTTGGTTGATGTCAGTTATGTGTATGTCTGCATGACCTTAGTATAAAGCAAGCAATAACACTTCTACTAGGACTGACATTTTCTATCAGAAGCTGAAATATGTTTTTTTTTTTTCTGATGACTAAGGAAGGTTTTAGCTGATTATGAGAGAAACAAAACTTTTCTGCCCCTCATGAGTAGAGATTTCACTAGTCTTTCCAGTTAAAAAGAAACATGAGCATTTAGTTTGATATATAACTTAGACTTACTTTTTACGTTTGAAAACTACTTGATGAACGAAGAAAAGGAATTTAGCTCAGTCTGTGGCAGTAAAACATTTTTAGACAAATATTCATCACAGTAGATAGACACACCATAAGATCTGAGTTCACAGTTTATTCCAGAGAAAAGATTTGCTGTGTCAAGTTTCATAGATTTAGAACAGTCTGGATGAGTTTAGCTTTCAAAATATGATGGATTTATCATAAACTAAACTCTGATCTGTCAAGGGAAATAAGCCAGCTGAATCCTTAAATAATGGTAAAAGAATAAAGATGTGATTATTGCTTGGGACTTTAAGCAAGCAAACAAACAAAAAGATTTCTCCTTGCCTGGCTATTTTGATATTTTTCTCATTTGAAGAAAACTGTGATTATGAGCAGCAGCAGATAGATCAGGCAGATAAACTGTTCCAGGGGAGCTAAATACCAGTGGCATTTATTAGATCTGAAGCATCAAGGCTCACAGGGCTGTATGCAGAGAGCTCCAACTGAAAAGAAACTCATTTCTGATCTGCACTCTTGCTGTTAAACTGTAATTGGGGGCTGATGGAAGATGAGGAGCCTTTCATCCTTTTCCATCCATCCTGACCTGGCAGCCCTGCCTCTCATTTTAAGATGAAATGGGCTTCCTCAGTCATCAGCCAAATGCATGCATCTTGCTGAGAAAAAGCACTTGAGTCTTGTCTTGAAACACTTCTCATTTACCAAGCAAAATGGGACGCAGCACATGAGGGAAGTGTTTGAAAGATGGAGCAGTGTTTCAAACAGAGCTTCAGCAGCAGATCATCAACTAATCAGTGCTGCTTATCTGATTATTTTCCCAATCTTTTGTGCAAATGCTGTCCCAGAGGCCTCTGGCACTTCCCACAGCAGGAGCCCTCATGTTTCCCACGCTCTCCTGCCAGGGAACAGCCCTCAGCTCTTCATAGGCCACGCTCTCCAGCAAGGGGTTGCCTTGTGCCAACGCACCTCAACATGCAGCAAAACCGTGAGCACTGCATTGGGTTCCCTGCTCTCCCACATGAGGGCTGAGTGTGGGCTGGAGAGCAGCAGCTTCCCCACACACCGGTGTTTGGTCCTGCTCTGTACCCTCCAGCTGCCCCGGAGGCTGCCTGCGGGCCGTGTCTCCGTGCTAAGCTGCTGCATGGGCCCCTCTTCCCAAACCCAGGGATACGTCCTTCGTGCCCGTCTCATGCTGCGCTGCCCTGTCTTCACTTTCAGGCCTAGCACGAGCGTAGTGCTCGCTTACTGCTCAAGTGAAAAAGTAAAATAGTTCAAGTTTTCCTGTCACTGTTTGAATGCTCCTTTGTTAACACCACTCTTTATATGGGTCCAGCCCTTTTTCTTTCTAACCATATCTCCTGCTTTCTCTTCACTCTCCTTTATTTGTTCTTTTTGAGCCCATTCCAGTAATTGCTAAACTCAACAGCAGTGCTTTCTTTTGCTTCACCCATCTCTGCATTAAATCTTCTGTGAACTCTTAAATACTTCACTCATGCAGTTCCCATAGTTGGGGCTTCCTGCCATGTAAATGCTCTTCTATTCTGTAAAAACACTTGTGAAAATCCATGTGTTCACAAACAAGCCCATTATCATAAAGCATTGTGTTTTCTGTGCATTGTGTTTCTTGCTATATTGTTACAGAGACTGTATTGCACAAACTCTATCCTTAAATTAAAGGGAGAAGTTTATTGCACTTGCCTTCCCCATTCCATTTACTGCAAAGCATCATGTGGGCTTATGGTGCCCATAAATACCATACAATAGTTTTCTTTAGCAATGCACTACAGTGACTAATTAGGAAAGTAATTACTCAAGCTCAGTGAGAAGAGGCTGAGACATGCTATGTAGGCAATTTATTCACATCTTTGTGCATAGTAGATAATACCAGGGCTTCCATTAGCCATAGGGGCACAAATAATTCTAGAAAGTTGGTGTTGTGTCTATTGTTCACTTAGACTAAAGGTTGAGTCATAAGAACAGCTTGCCCTTTTCTAACAAAGTGCCATGTTATAATGTATGATAACGCATAGATTTTATTCAAAGATGGAAACAAACTGCAAGAAAAGGATCTAGATTCCCTCATTATTGATAAGTATGGGATTTAGGATTAAGTATAACTTCAGATATCTTGAAAGGAACCTGGACAAATATTTACTGAAACTGAAAAACATACAGCATTTGTAGTGTTTTAGACCTCAAGTATGCATGGAAGGAAGGAGTGGGAGAAGGGAGAAGTAGCAGCCTCCTTTGTGTTTTAGAAATCACAAACAAATTAAGCTGGCCTCTTGGCATATTCTGATACGGTGAAAAAATAGAGCTTAATGGCACTTCCTTGCATTCAAGATCTGATATGAAAATTTAGTTATCTTAAAATTTTAAGGCCTCTTGTTATATTTTCTATTTTCAAATTAAAAAAACACTGTAGTTCAAACATAAGCGTTATATCAACAGTGAAAGATGTAAATCTGAGTACAAAATTATTTGTGTATGCACATGGCTCGTACCCTTCAAGTCTGCCTGCTCGTCTCTGATCTCCCAATAATTAACACCTGATAATGCTGTCTTCTGAGAAGGAATCATTCTCATGGGGTACATGCTGGGGCAGGAAAATAAGAAGCAATTAAAATGCTCATTTTTACTATCAGCAACTCCGTGGGAGTTCAGCCCACGGGCTTGCCCAGGCTGACCTCATCACCTCTATGGTTTTCACCAACTTTTTCAGAAAGTGTATCTGCTTATCCGCATATATGACAATATGCTGAACTTAAACACACAAGAATTCCAGGGCAAAAAAAATCCTATTACCCATTGGACAAACTATAGAGTGAAGAAAGGGTATAAATATGATGTAACTGCCATATCACTACTCTAGGATGTGAAGAAGGAAAAATTTGGAAAGAGGGATAAAGAGAAAAGCTGGGTGTGCTTGATAACTGCAGAAGGAGGTGGTAATGACAATTATATGCATAAAACTAAGACTGCCTCCCAAAGCAGCACAGCTATTGAGGGAAAAACACAACACTAATTAAACAAAATCACCTGTACAGACAACAAAGCAAGATTAAAAGCACAGCTCTGCTCTAGGCAGGAAAGTGGATAAAAATAAATCTCAGAAGGCTAAGAGTACAGTTTTAAACCCCATCTTTCTTCAAGATAGTTTTCAGATACATTCAGCTCAAACTGCAGCCTTCTTCCAGCTTGCCCACTTGCCTTGATGCTCTTTCTTTCTGACAGCATCATTTAGCCCCATGAAAGTATATCCTACTCCAAGAAGTTGATCTTATTTATCATTTTTACAATGAATTGGAAGCACTGTATTTTCATTGAAAAGACATGTGGATCCTTGCTGTTTAAGACTCTTTTATTTAAGACAGGTTGGCCTTAAGGAATTGATTTCAGTTCTAATCTATCTGCTTCTCAGTAACTGACAGTCCTTTGCCCTTTGATGTTGTAGAATAATAAAACAGGACAGTCACATATTTACACCTAAATTTCTTTTAAATAAACACTGTTAGCTTATCAAGAAATGCTAGCACTGTCACTTAATGCCTCACACCCCTTCATTTATGTATTGTGTCTGCATTACAACGACAACTGCAAAAAGTATTTCCCTTTTCACATTATATAAACCTGCCTTGGAAATGGAGCTTTTAGAATATGGACAATACTACAAAATCAGGAATTTTTTAGCCTGTGATTTTCCATTTGGCAAGACTTGAGTGTACCAGCTGCTCTATTATTGTACTCATCTTTTACTTTTAACTTCTACATAAAAGAAGTTGTTAGGTACATACAAACATAAAGGAAGTCGACAGTAAAACTTAAATTTACCTAGAATTTAAGTTAATTAACTAGAATTAAAATTACATTGCTGCCACACTGCTTATCTGAAACCAATTGTTGGTCTGTAAATACTTCTTGCTATTGAATCTAGGTATTGAAGGAGCCTCTGGCCAGTAATTATAGGCCGTGTTCAGGTCTCTCCATAAGTGGAATACAGGACAATGGATTACAGATGGTTTCTGAGATTTATGTTTGGTTTTCCTCACTTTAGACAGTGTAAGCTAGATTCATGAACCTGTTACTCTAACATACGTATGCTGCTTTCCTGGTTTTTGGTGATCCTTTCCCATATCTCTTGAGATGGGAGGAGATTGTGACCGACCAACAACCCCTGCATGTAAGAAGGTTCGGAGGAGACGGGCAAAGCGTGAAGCGGCCTTGAGGCTCAGGAATCATGTAGGATGTAACATTATTAATCACACCTCTTCTACTGAGAACTGACTTTATCTCAACACATAGGGTACCAGAAGCAATTGGGGATACCTAGTGTTGTGACAGTGAGCATACAGAGACTGGCAATGAAAATCACTTTGGTATTGTGATTGAACTGTACTCATGTATAGACTTGCATTATGATTTCAGTACATTGCTGAATCACACTACTAAATCAAAAATACCATGTAAAATCAAGTATCTTAACATAAAAATAAATTTTTATATTAAGCCTTGCACTCGTTTTATGTGTAGAATATCAGAAAGAACCTGGTCAGAGAGTACTGGACTATGACAGAGATTGACAGGTAGCTGTAGACAGTAAAAACTTGTACCTCCAAAATGAACAAATGCATTAGTAGAATTATATGAAATATATATCTATTTCACCACAAACATGTTTTATAATATACCTGCTTTCTTCTGTAAATATAGTACAGTCTATGCTATATTTACATACCATTTACATACCTTTACATATCTATTTATGTACTTAAGAAGCTTTTTGGGGTGGGAGAACATGACGGAAAGCTACATCTGAAAATACATTAACTGTCATTTCAGAATGTCTCCTGAAAGCAATCCCTTAAATCTCCAACAATATATTTCTGACAGACCTATAATCTCTACAGATTGTTGGTAAAAGCAGTGAACAAACCTGTCAGCAGTTCTGGTCTCACTGCTCTAATTTGAAGGAACATGAAGCATTCTACAGGAAACTAGGAAGCTGAAAATAGCTTGGTAAGTACAGTTGATAAAATACTGTGTGTGGTGATGCACGAGTATCTGCCAGAGCCTGACGCTGACTGACATTGAGAAGGTTAGACAAATTGTTTGGAAACCTGCCTCAATACCCTATCACTATTGGAGCACTCCAAAAAGAACATAAAACCTGTGCAAAAGATGACAATTCTGCCAACCACATGGCTCTAACCTCCAAGTCCTGGCAAGTTGCCATGGTCCTACACAGAGGTCATGTAAGAGAGCAGAGTGGCAGCCCATGGCTTTATGTAAGGGCTGTGTTGCCTTTCAGAGCTTCTTTGCACCTGGGGTTCATCTCTACATCAGGCTCTTTGCTAAGCAAATGAAAGCTGAACATAGTAGATCTGCCCACTCAGCGCTCAGGCCCTACCGACTCACTGGTAGATCACCAGTGAAGCAGGAGAATTGTATCATCTGGCTCATGGTGTGCTAGAGGGGGGCCACTGAAGCACACTGAAGGTCTGAGAGATGCAGGTGCCCTGACAGAGGCAAGTGAATGTGTCCAGCCAAACACAGGAGCTCTGATGAGCCAGAATGAAATACATCTGTGCAGGTACAGAGGTTTGAGAAGACTGGATTATTTTGTAGCCCACTATTACGATTCTCAAGCAATTAAACTCAAAAAAACTACACAAAAAAATCTATAGGTCACAACCAAATGGCTTTCAAAGTTCTCTTTTAGTCAAAAAATAAAGTGAGCTCTTGTGCAAGGCCTTGAGGTCTCCAAGAGGTGCTAACTGCCTTTAGGAGCCTCACTTGAGACCTCCATGCTCCCACCCCTAGGTCCAGGAACTACATTAAAGCTCAGACATAGAAAGTCACTCTTTGCATAAGCTCTGTGAAGGAAATGTTTGTTTTCAGGGCTGTTCTTTGGCCTTCTTCCTGGGAAGAGTCTGAGTATTTTTGTGCATAACTTGTCTCCTGGATGGGCTACTTGGATCTATGTTATAGTTAGTCTTTAATCCTGCCTTTCAGCTATTTTCAGGATGGGTTTGTGGACTGTCTTTGTCCACCGCTTTTACCAACAAAAGCCTTGTATTTGACCATGTCTCCTTTTGCTTTTGACGGGACCCCTTGGATGGATCCTGGGACTGGTCCATTGTTCACTGCATCTGGGGCTGCTGATGGACCTGTTCCCAGCACTTGGCTTTGCCTGATGTGTGCAGACCCTGCAGAGATGAGCCTGGGGGCAAGGTCTCCCTTGGCTTATCCCTTGCCTGTGGAGAACAGCTGGTCTTTTTGCTCCCCTGGTATGTGGTTTCAAAGCAGCTCATGCAGGGTAAGTACATGCTCTAATGTGCTAAACTTGAACGTGCAACTACTCTAGTTACATAAGCACATCACACTCTGTCTGGTCAAATGGCTAATTAGAGATGCTAGCTAGCCTTGCAAGCAAGCTGAGAACCTGTTGGCATGCATGGCATCAAACAGTTGCAGGAGGTCTGCAGATGCTCTTGAGACTTGAACAACAGAAATATTTGAAGCTATTGCCTCTGCCTAAGTTGAAAGGTGGGCTCTTTGCTTTCGGTGGGATTTATTGTTATTATTACACTTCATGCTGCTGTCACTTCTATATTGGATCACTGCAAAGCTTAGTGTATTAGCTCTCATCCTAAAAGTACCTGGTCCCTACCTCTTTCCCATGGTGATACTCTGATATTTGCAATCAGCATGTTATTACCGTCAGCTGAGCTCTCTGAGCTAAAATAGGCTCTCACAAACGGAGTGAACTTGTGTGCTGCTGTAGACAGTCTTGGGCTCCAAACTGTGTCAGGATTCATTCACACAAATCAAGAGACTGCTCCACAGTGGGTTGCAGCCAGCATGTGGATTGTCTCTTTAAATCTGAAAGCAGAACAAGGAAAGGCTCTAGACAGAAATTACACAGAGGCCCACAGGAACAAAGCTGCTTTCTTTGACTGGGTAAATATTTTACTTTAGTTTGAAGGACATTCCCTGCAGTTATCGAGTTCTATCACATGCAAGAGTTCAGCAGCTCAATGTCTTAAAAAAGTCTGAGAACAAGTTAATTACCTACAAGAAATCTATTAAATGACTACCCTATCCTCTGTCTGAAGGCTTTTGTGACAGAAAACCCATTTTCTGTCAGTACTTCTGTCCGCTATCAGTCTCCAGACTGGAAAATATCAGCGCTGCCAACTATTTCAGTTGCATGGAGGATGAGCCTACCCTGCTCTGGTGGTACCCCCTTGCTGAACTGTGACCACTGTGTCCCTGCAGGGACTTCACAGGCTGCAAGGCTGCAGCTGACCAGACTTACCCGGGTAACTGTTTTTGAATAGCCATATTAACCATTTGGGAACACTTTCCTTTTTCTTCTTGAATCCATATGCTCTGAGTTTGTCTACCATTTATCAACATGCTTAGGCTGAGCATGTTATCTGATGCAAGCAATTTGCTTAGATGTGGCTCAGTGGAGCAGTCTTGCTTGGTAGTTAGTGACAGGCTTTTATATGAAGTAGTGAGGACAGGGAAACTTGGAGCAAGTCTTAGTTTTCTTAATCTTTTTAGTTCAACACATCAGTGGCCATTACATTGTGGGAATGAGGTGTGAACTGCAAAAATCTATTTTATAAACCCTCAAAATTAGATTTCAAAGGAATCATGTAAGAAGAATAATCTTCACTGGGGTATTGCATCATTTTTTTTTTCTTCTCCATCAGCCTTCTGTTTGGGAGATAACCCAGGACAATACAGGTACTCTAAAGTAACCTAATACCTCTTTTCTACCTCTTCTGCAAGGAGAAAATTGCACTGCCATGGCACATCATTGATTTTATCCAAATAAGATAATTTCCCCTGTCCCTGACTTTTCATTTTGGTATTTTCTGAGGTATTTGTAAAACCTCTTCGAAAAGTAGGTAAAAATTACAGTAAAGGGTCTCTTTCTTAACAATCTCCTGGAAGGTGCTGTCTGAGCCTAGGTCATTGATTGCAAGCCAGTAACATTGCTTTGGGTAGAGATCAGTCTAGATGACCTTCAGAGGTGCCTGCGTGCTAATGTTTCTATGCTGTTCTATGCTATACTATCATTTTGAAGGGAATTTACTGTGTCTGTTCAATGGCATTACTCATCCCTCTTCTCTCCACCATCCCAGGTGCCAGTATCATGTAATGACACTTGCTTTCATCTCTCTGCTATAACATTATTCTTCTGCTTTGCTCCATGGTTCTGAGTTGTGCCTTCTCCTACAAGACTGTGTTGTGAGATGCGCACATGCTATCATGTCCAATGTCACCCCTTTTCTGTGCGTACTATCAGACAGTTTGCTTTTGAGGAGTTCTCAGGACAGGCTTGCAACCTCACTTCTGCAGTGAATTTACACTTGTTTATGCCAACTTCATCCATTCCTCATTACAAGCTTTATCTTTCCTCTCTAACAGTGCTCATCTCTCACTTATACTCATCCCTTCCAAGTATTTATAGATTTTGTTTTTCTTTTTCCTTTTTTTTTTACTGTCTTCCCTGTAGTGGATTAAGCAGGCCGACCTCATTTAACCTTGCCTGCATCCCAGAGGCCTTTCTCTGTACCTTTTCCAGTTGAGTCAGTCTTCACATTCATGACAGATACTGTACACTGCTCAAAAACTGCTGCAGCCAATGTCTGCTACAATGGCATTAATAATTTTCTTTGGGAAATATATTTCCTGGTGTATCCAGGAGAACATTTGTTTTGTTTCGTGGTTGCATTACACTGGTGTAACAAGGCAGTCTGGTATTAGTTAATATGCTTTGACCTTTCTCTGTGGTGATCTGTGGGCTTGGAGGAGGATTTTTTTTTAATACTTATTTTGCAGCTATACAAATACATTTCATCAGTGTCTATTGCCTCTGACCTTGAGGCCACAGGTTCTTTTCTGCGGGATATTTCAGTCTTCCCCTGTATCGAAAATGCTGCTGAATAACAGTGTTTATGTTGTCAGCTGAAGTTACCATAACCTTGTGCTTTTCCTAGTTCTCATTCATTTCCTACTCATCACTCCATGTGCATGTAACAACCTGTTACACACCTGTCCTGTGCTGGACACATTTTCACCCCAATTCTAATATGTGCTTTTCTCTTTTCTATTCTTAAATGGATTATCTTCACATCCCTCTACTGGTGGGGTTTCTAGGCAATTTGAAATAAAGAGAGTAGGATTATCAGCAGAGCAGATAAGCTGAGAAAGCAAGCAACAACCTTCCCTTCCCCTTCATTCAAACCTCAGCAAAGCAGGGAATTTTAAAAATATGAATGTGAACACACAGTTCACTGAGGTCTGCTCAGAGACATTTTTGGGGACCAAAAACAGTTAATTGCAATAAAAGTGGCATCCCTTTCCTCCAAAACTCAATCTAAATTACACAGGCTATTTGAGATGGGAATATGATATTGTTAGTGTCTATGTCTATATACTTGGTGTGATCCTGAGAGCTCTCTTCTGAATGTATCAAAATGGAAATTAAACTCACCTGTGCACACATGTGCCTGCATGCACACATCTTTTTTTCCTGGAGTAAGCACAGTACACCAAACAGACCCAGAGGTCTTGCGGCAAGAAATTTGTGTTGCTTTTTGGAACGCAGGTCTGAGGCAGTCTGTGATTGCCAGCTTCTTCCAAATACTTTATTGAAAGGGCTGGATTGTGGCGAGATGATCAAGGAGAGTAATTTATTGTCAGTATGTGGTTATTTTGATGTCCATGTTAATTAAGAATATAATAGAAACTGAATTATATGATTTTAAGATTCCACTGAGATCAACAACAAATAACAATGATAAAAAGACACCCCCTATGCTGTTTACAAACTGCTCAGGTCTTTTTGGCTTGTGTTTCTCCTTGAACCATTTGGGCTGTGAGGGACCTTGGGAAACGATTTATGCGATCTCTATGGTTGGGCATCTTGATGTGATTCAGTAAGTTCCATGATTTATTTATCCCGGAATCACCATGTAGTGCCTGCCTTCCCCTAAAGAAGCTGCATATATCAAGCACCCATTTTATGTTGAATGCAATAGCTTGGCAGTACTAGAAACAACAGATTTTTGTTTTTTCCTAATAGTTTATTGACTGAGGAACTTGAGCAATACTGACAAACAGTATGCAAAATTGATATCCGGGGGCATGTCCTCTAACTTGGTCCAGGTTGTGGCCTTTGTGAATGTTGTACCTTTTTTTTAATCTTTATAGGAAACCTTTCATCCTGCAATACTTCTCAAGTTCTCATGGGTAAATGACAACACAGATTTTAAAGTTTCAATTTCTCTTCCTTTAGGATGAAATACAATTTCTTCACTGGGATTAAATCTTTGCCTTCAGGGAGACTAAGGAACTGGTGCTAATTTTCATTATTTCCTTTCTACAGAAAGAAAACATCATTGACTTCAGTAAGGCTATCACTGAGTTACTCCAAAGTAATGATGTACTTAAAAACTACATTAACATTAAAATCTGTCCTTTTGTATGTTTCAAACATGACCAATACAATATTACATTAAGCAATTCAATGAAAAAAAGGCTGCAGACTCTTGGGTTTCTGCACAAAATGCCTCTGCCAAGCATTCCTTGTGCAAGTGGAAAGGTAGCAGGCTGTGATCTCTGTCTGATGCCCGTAGGGAGGGGAGGCTGCTGGGTGCAAGCCAGCCCAGGGAGGTGAGCCTGCCCAGGGCCTTCTTCTCCTGACGCAGGTGGGCCAAGCTCGCCAGAGACCTGATGAGTTTCCACCCTTTGGAAAGCTCTATTCACTGCTTCCCCAGCAGCAAGGAAGTTGAGAAAGCTTGTGAAGCGCTGAAATCATAGTTACCTTGCTCAGTGTAGTGACCATGCTTCACGAGGAGGGAGTATGGACAACTCTCTTGACAGGGAAAAGGTTCCCTGTATTGGTTCCCTGTATGCTGCCCTAGGAAAGAAATAATCTGCTCTTCATGAAGAGATATTCAGTTCTGTGCTAGATCCCAAAGAAATTAGGTGATGGAAGCACAGTGCTTCACTCACTGACTGCTGACTGCAGCCCTGGGTGCATCTCTAGTGAAGCTAGAGACTTTCCTTCACACTTTCTCTAGTCCTTTTAAGATGGAATGAGCTGTCCTTTCTCACATTGAGCAGGACTTACTTATCACCATAATTGCAGAGACTTCAAAGACTATACAGACTAGCACTCCATGCTAAAAAGTTAGGTCTGAATGCCCCTACCTGAGTGCCTATTAAATAACATTTCACTTGAGGAGGAGAGTGCAGTGTAGGGCTATCAAACATGTAAGGATTTGCATCTCACTGAGATCTGGTTGAAGTTATGCCACAGCTGTTATTGCTGGAGAATTGAAAGTTTATTTATTTATTTTTTATTTCATTAGTTCAAGACTCAGGAGTAGCACAACTGATATGATTTTCTTTAAAGGGTAAGGTTATTCTAAGACGACAGTCATTACCAGCTTTCCCTCTGGCTGTTCATGTGAAGGCAATTTGGACAAAGCTTTGAACAAACAAGAGCACTGGATAGCGCAGAAGAAAGAGAGGCAGGTTATCTATATATATATATGTGTGTGT
The DNA here is from genome assembly GCF_059628265.1 of Tinamus guttatus. Taxonomy (NCBI): domain Eukaryota; kingdom Metazoa; phylum Chordata; class Aves; order Tinamiformes; family Tinamidae; genus Tinamus; species Tinamus guttatus. Next base: position 649,263 of record NW_028288843.1, read on the forward strand.
GTGGATATATAAGCACTTAACAGTTCAAATTAAAATTTCCAGGGAAATTAGAGCATACCATAGTCAATCTTCTATCCCTAAGTTTTCTTCCTACTGTTGTTTAGAATATAGGGTGAATTGTGAATTCAGGTGAGATGAACTTTGTGATGTACCTTTGTGTGTAAGCCCCAGGACTTAATGGATTGAAGCTGTTTTGAAGAACCAATGTGTATTTGGATGGGTAATTCATACACAATAAAACTACCTGTCTGCTTGATGGAGTTTACAATCACTAAGGACCCCATTCTTTAGGACCTCATTCCACTTGTACTAAATCCAGAAGTACATATTTTGCTCACTATAAATAAAAGCCAAAGAAACATTACTGTCTTTGGAAGGCTGAAGTCAGTAACCAAGACCAGTGACAAGGGTTGACAAACATTTTCTGTAATATTACCCCAGTGGTTGTTGGAGATGCAGAGCTGTGTGCGACTGTACTAAGCCATTTGCTAGAGATGAGAATCTTGGCATGGAGCCCTCAGAGCTGCCTTTGCTTGTAGGCTTGCCCATCTGGATAAGAATGAAAAGCAAGTTGGCAAGCTGGTTGCTATTTGATTCACTTGTTTTATCAGAGAGTCATCCCCCTTTGGGAAAGGGGAGAAGATGACAACTTTTACCTGGAACAAAAACTCTGTTTAACAACTTTCTCTTGCCATTTACCTAATTGATTTATTTGAAATGCTCCTTGGACCAAGAATGTTTTCCAAAATCTCAAATCCCCTGTCAACATGGGATGTAACTGATATTCAGAGCACTGTCTGAGTAGGACAATGGAAAAATACCAGTAGAAATAAATATACAATCTTGACTTTCATGCAGCTAATGGGGGGGGGGGAACCCAAATGATTTTGTTAAAAAATATTTTCAAATAATAATGAGAGACAGAAAAAGGGCACCCAAATATACCGAGTATCAATTAATTAAATACTTTTACAGTTTAGCTGATATTAAATAGCACTTGCATGCTAAGGAACAACCTTGGAGGGACTGATGTTTTAATGTATTGGGAGAAAGACTCTAAAGCCTCTATATTTTAGAACAGGGAATACTTCAAGAGTTAATTTCTCTTGATTATGTAAACAAAGAAGGAAAAGCAGTATGGTTTTGCTTATAAATAACATTTAAACAGAAAAGCAGCTAAAAGTAAATAGGAGTAAATGGAAATGCCATCTAAAACTTAAGGACTGTGACAAGATGAAGGAATTTTAAGCACTTTTACTAAATGAGTGTTAAAGGGAATGAATGGTCAACTAGCAGAGTAAGTTTCTAGCAAAGGGGTAAACAGATTTTGCGCATTTTTCAGCTAGGTCCTGGGAACATCAAGATAGTCTAAAGCAAGTGAATCAACTCTAACTGCGTTGTTGGATGGTATTTGAAAGCTGTATTTCTGAAATCCAAGAAAACAACGAATGAAACAACCTCCTGCACCACACTTCTTCCCCTCCCTGCTGCCTCCTCCTTCCCCTCCACCCCACCCCCTGCCAGGAAAAAAAAAAAAAAGTCTGTCAGGGAGACAAAACAGCTAAGTGCAGAATTTCAATGCAAAGCATTAGGGAGATTATACAAGTTAGGTGACCATTTGATAGTTTTGTTCCAAGAAAGCTCAATGCCAATGCTACGGTGAAGACCCCCTCTCCTGCCCTGCTTCCTACTTAGGACAATAAATTTCCTGTGCCAAGAGGAATAGCTTTGGCAGAACTTCCAGACCTTGGTCCTCCGTCATTAAGAGTGTGGGCCTCAGTGAGGAGTTCAGGAGTGGGTGCAGGAGAGGTGGCACTTGTCATCCTGCTCTCTCACATCCAATTCTTTTCCATTCTTAAATGTCTTCATCTATGCTAAATGCAGTAAGGTCGTTACAAAATCTGAACATAAATTCAGGTTGATAAATGAAAGCAATGGATGTAAGAGCATTCACAGATATAGGTGAACAATATCAACATGCATAATTTTGATTTAGTCCTTCCAATGTATTTTTGTGTACGCTTCCTCTTACTATGTGACTGCCCCACTGTACTACTGAGAAAGAAACACATCACATCCATCTTGCAACTACTTTTGTATTTTTATACTTTATACATATTTTACTTTTATATGCAATTAGTCCATTTTTAAACTGAGTAAGCCTCTTAACTCTCTCCTGTAAATTAAATATCTTGGTACAGCTGCAAGTCAAGAAAAAAATCCATCTCTTTCTTACAGATTAGAGATCTCAATACAGTTCTTTACTTGAAATGTTTATAGGCATAAAATACAGTATTTTTCTATAGCAGTTTGAGAAATTTAAATATTCTACATATTTAAAATGTTTGTCATGCAATGAAAATTTGCTTTTTGTGTACCAATTTGCTTTTTGTGTACAGTTTATCTGGTCAGCCTCTACAATTTTTATCATTTTATCATTTTCCATCATTATTATTTTTTTTCTGCTTAATAACATTTGAAATCTTTTCTCCTTTATTGCAGAAGTCGCTTTTATTGTGGCACTTACAAGGTCATAATAGATCCAGCAGTGATTTTACGTGTTGCTTCAGAAAACATCAGCTGTAGCTATGTTGGCATGTATTACAATACTGTCTTCTTTTCATTCTAGCTAATTTATTTATTACCCATTTTAATAGAAAATGCTGCTTTTATCATTTAGATAAATGTGAAATAATCACAGATCACCCGAGCAGAACAGTGTAAAGGAACCAAAAGCACTGCACATTGACCAAGGAAAAAATTATGAGCTACAATAAAAAAGTTCTTTATGAAAATTGTACTTCATAAAAAGATTGAAAACCTGATTACAATGGTGCTTATTCCAGTAGAATAGTAATGCCCCCAAGTCTGAGAAAGATGTGAAGCTGTTCTGAGATCACAATCACGTCCAAAGAATAATTCAGTGCATTCATAACAGAACTAAAAACAATTCATAGGTAAGGTAGTTAAAATGATTGTCATAGGCAAATTATTCATTTTGTGTCCATTGTGTCCATTTTGTGTCTTTTTTTTTTTCTGTAGAGGAATCAAACTCTTTATTTAAAAAACAGAAATATTCTAAATCTACAAAACACTTTCACTGAAACCACACATTTAAAGCTTGAATGTGCCCAAGCTACTGTTTGTCTCAACAAATAGATAAAACACCTTACCTCAAGGGAGCAGTCTCTTACATAGGTTGAATTATCTTGAAGACCAGAAGATGGGTATTCTCACTGGTGTAATTTAAAATTACAGTAGAGAGGTAGAAAGTCCCGCTGTTAGATCTGTACAATCTTACATGACCATTTTGCATCTCCCTGATGAGGAAGACCGAGAGGGCAGATGAGAGCTTGGAGATATTTTGCTTAAATTCATGTTTGTTATATTCCATGTGAATGATTACTGTGTGCATCCAGTTTCTTCCTCCCTGATGACTGAAGCCAGTATAATATTATAACATAAATCCCAAACTCTTCAGAATGTGTTCAGGAGGTACAGAAAAGGGAAAGGAGAATGAAACCATTTTGGAATGGAGGGAAAAGGGGTCAGGAGTTGGAACCACATCTTAGTCCCTCATGATAAATTAGTTCTTGGTGTTCAAGTTTTCAAAACATCTTTTCAGATGTCTTTCAAAGACTATTAAAATTTATTTGCACCTATGTTTCTTCAGTAAAAGTTTGGTCCTTTACATTCGAACATCCTATTTTTTATGGGCTAAAAACATGTTTGTCTTTTAGCCCATCATTGACTTTATGACTATATGGCCTACTGCTATATTGAGGTAAAAATTTGAAATGAACCAATTTTCTTTTACTTACTTTTCTGTTTTGCGGTTACTAATCTAGAATTAAGTCAGTAAACTGACATGTGGGCAACCATTCGAGTGGATCTGTTGAACTTTAAGCAGGAAGAATGACAATCAACACCACAGTCACCAGCTTCACACCCATTCACTTTGCTTCAGTGCACTACAGAAGTTGGAGCTTCCTCTCTTGGGGCGAACAAAACTTGTAGGAACTGTCATGCACTTTCCAGTTTCTTGTTACAGATGTTCATACGGACACTAAGAAATCTCTTAAAAGGCATTAATACAAGCTGTTTTCACTACATGAACAGATTAAACCAACTGCTGAATCTCAAAATACTGTTACCAAATGGGAAATATCTGAAATAGGGGAGAATGCCCTAACACTTCAGCATTGAAAGCTTACTTATAAAAATAATCCACAATAATGTTTCATCTTTCCTTTAAAAGTTTCTCCCAAAAGGACTTTCTCATTAAACATGGAAGGAACTTTGACACAGTCACATCTTACTTGTGTTTTCATGCTTGCATTATCTGTGTAGAAATTACTCCTCCGCCTTTTACCATGATTTTCTGTTAAAATAGCATGTTGCCGGCTCTGATAAATACGTTTTTAAGCTAGTTAAAACTTAGTTATGGTACTTAAATAGGAAGATACTATTAGAAAGAGGCATCAGTTTTGAGAGTAAGCCCAGCTGGCAAGGTGTTGCTTTGGAAGACTCACTTCTGTCTTCTGCAGGTCACAAATCAGAACGGCCATTACATAATTGACTTTTTTATCCCCCCAAAAGTGAGGTAACAAGTTGCATAACACTTCACACACACCCCTGAGGGAGTGTGCTTCAATTGTGTTACTTAATGGACTAAACTAACACCGTTTGAATAGTAAAAGAAAAAAAATAGGAGAACTAAAGAGCTCTTTCCATCATGAAAAGCTGCCTTTTTTCTCCTAATAAGATACACAAGAAATACATTTCCATAAATAATTTGCCTAACAAGCACCTTTTCCTGGCTATAGAAAGCTACATTGTAAGTTCTAATGGCCATGTCTTATTCATTTATTATCTAGATTTCTTGGATTTTTTTAAATTAATTTTTTAGATCACTATGAGCTATTTTCTGAAAGTATGGGATGATATAAGTTGTACTTCTGACTGTGAGCAGTCCGCCGAAATATTAAACTCAGGGAATTTTCAGACATGCATTGCTCTTGCTCAGGTTCAAAGCAGTAACAAAGCATCTGCGATGTTGCTCCATTAAAGAGTTCAGTAATGCTTGTGTAATTAAATGAGGAACCTCAAATATCTGCATTTCCACAGCAAATAACCGCTGTTGGAATCATTTTAACATACCATTTAAAACAGTAAAAAAAAGGAGAAAGATTGCAAAATATCCAGTAGGCCTTTCATTTTAATACTACCCTCACTTTCTTTTAGCTGTAAATTATTTAGTATTAAAAACAAACCAACCATTTGATAGGCTTTTATGCAATATTGAAATGAAATAATCAGGCTTTGGCGGGTAAAAGAGGAAAATTTAACTGACGTGAACTGCACTCTTGGAGACAAATCTAGAAATTCACCCAAGTGTGCCCAGTCCCCAAATCACAGCCCTGTTCCTGGCTCCAGCCACCCATTATCAGTGCTTTAAGGGCAGACACTAGGCTCAGACACACGTTTCTTCGATCGTCTCTATTGTGGGTGACATAAAGGGGCATGATGAGCATTCAGGGGCACGAATATCTTAATATCTTTAATATCTTAAACCCTGATGGCAAGAAGAGCAAAGGCTTGTCTTTTGGTGCCCTTAGTGGCCATGGCGTGACAGGAGAAAGATGAGTACAGCGCACAAACAGAGTCACTGAATGGTGTGCCAACCCTGCTGCACTTTCAGGCCGTTTTCAGCACTGCTTTTCGTCTTTCTGGTCAGCAGCTCGCAGAAGTGCTGCGGAGCATGCAGACCACCTGAGTGAGGCTCTTGTTGAACAGCAGGAGGGAGGCAATAAAAAGTTGGGGGAGGAAGAGAAATGAAGAATAAAAGTTCCACACAGGAAATATTATTTAGGTTGCAGCCAAGGGTGGGAGCAATGTTCTGTGGATGCTACTTTGGATGGCTTGATTTGGTTAAGAACATGAGGGTGAAGGCTGGGGCATCAAACAGGTTTTGCCATAATGAAGGTGAGGAAGTTTCCCTCTGTCCTGTTCTCGCATATTCCTAATAGTGAAGTCAAACCCTGGACTGTGACAAGAATAACTTATACTCTTATTTTGTTTTCTACTTAGGTTCATTTCCGGGAGGCTACTGGGGTCTCTCGATATCTGGTCCCCCATTTCCTCTTGTTAAACAAACAGGATGCCATCACCATCCATAAACTTTCAAATTTAATGGGTTTGTTTGGACTAATTCATGCTTTCTGCCTAATTTGCTGACCTCCCTAAACCAGTTTATATTGTGGGGAATGGTGTGGACAGTTACTCTCTGGGCAGTTGATACACCACGGTAAAGAAGCCAGTCCTGAGCAGTGTTGGAAAACAAATTCTTTAAGTAAGGTAATGGTAACAAACGGCACCTGCCAGGTGCTGCTGGCAGTACTACTAGCAACTAAGTGGGTAAGAAAAATATGGGAATCCCAACCCTAATGAAAATACCATAATTGATACCTATGTAAAAGCCCTGATCTCCTAAAGCACCTCTGAAGTACAAAATAGAGTCTTTCCTGTGGAGTCTATTG